>NC_135787.1:184262500-184915000 GCF_051106095.1 Pogona vitticeps
GCAGAGCTGGAAGGGACCCTATGGATCATCACGTCCAACCCCTGTCAAGGAGGCCCAGTGGGGAATTGAACTCCCAAACTCTGGTTCCACAGCTAGATAACTAAGCCACTGAGCTATCTCAGTTTGTACAGTTTCTGCTTACTTGGTCAACTGGATAATCAGAAAAAATGCCCCCAATAACTGGATCTCATGTCTAATTTACAAGGTGTTGATTTCCAGTGTGGATTAAGAGAACTGTTTTCCCACCACATGCAAGCAAAAGTACTGTCTTCCATACTACATTGCCAACAAACATTCAATACATTTAGGGAGGAAATGTGATTTTTTTAAATTTTCTTTTTATTATATAAATCCATCCATACTGATTTAACATCGTGCCACCAGGGTACAGCTTATAATCATTGTAAAATAACTACTACACACATTACGCTCCTAATCTAGACAACATCCTTCTAACCATTGATAGAATGAGTCCCATGTTTGATAATATTTTGTATCTTCTTTTCCTTTGATTTTCAGTGTTAGTCTGTCCATTTCAGGAAATGTGATTTTGATAGCAGGATAACACTGCATGTATCATCATGTTAAAGATGGGCTGTATCTAATTGAAGTCATATAGTCTGATATAAATATATGCTTCCATTCAGTGTCATAGATATTTCTTTTATAAATCTGAGACTCAAGTGCAAACTGTATTCTCTAAGCTTTGAGATGTTACCATGTTGTTGTTGTTTAGTCGTTAAGTCATGTCCGACTCTTCATGACCCCATGGACCAGAGCACGCCAGGCCCTCCTGTCTTCCACTGCTTCCTGGAGTTGGATTCAAATTCACGTTGGTAGCTTCGATGACACTGTCTATCCATCTCGTCCTCTGTCATCCCCTTCTCCTCTTGCCCTCACACTTTCCCTTGCCTCTTGCCCGTCCCATCTTGTTAACATAGCAACAGTGTAACATCAGGTGTCCCTGGTGAAATTCCAGATTATGTACATTCCAGATTATATGTGTTCTAGATTATGTGAAATTCCAGATTACCTTGGGTGAGTTAAGGATTTAATTTTCCTGGCCACAAAATATTACTTTGTTTGCCTCTTTAATATGGAAGTTCTTCCACCATGTAAAATATTCAGATTGATTTACAATTCAAATAAGAAAGAGATAGAATAATTACAACCATAGGATAAAACAATCCTTACCCCAATCCTCGTGCATTTAAAAAAAAATACTAAAAAGCGGTAGTAACATGAAATCAGTTTAAATGCAAGGAACTCTTGCTTAAGCATAAAGTCCCTTTATTGGGAGGAAGGCAGAATATAAATAAAAGGAATGAATGAATGAATGAATGAATGAATGAATGAATGAATGAATGAATGAATGAATGAATGAATGAATGAATGAATGAATGGTGCTTGTTCCTTTCTGCATCCAAAGAATAAATTCAGTTGTTTGTCCCAACTCTACTAGGTCCATCTGATCAATGGGACTTTGGTATGTTGATGCTTAAGCATCATTCATTCAGTCAATGGCTATTTGATATATCTTGATTTTTTCTTACTTTTCCTTTTTATTTTTACTGCTGTTCTTGTTTGATTACTATATATTTGTCTATGTTTTATTATTTGATTTTATATTTGGAAGCCGCCTAGAGTGGTCCGGTGGGCCAGATAGGCGGGGTATAAATTAAATAAATAAATAAATAAAGCCCAGAAAAATTGCTTGCTTGTTTTAAAACAATAAATACATACATAAATTTTTCCCTTTAACAACACTAGGATTCAAAATGTAGTGTTGTTAGATATGTTAAAATCTGTGTCTAACATTTATGTTCTCCCCCCCCCCAGCATAACGAAAGCCTTTATCAGAGGGGGAAATAGAGGCCCGATTTCTTCTTTCCTCCCCTCCCCCCCCCCCTGAGTAGGGCACTCATGTCAGCTTCTTGGCATATCCCAGCCATGGAGACAGCTGGCACTGTCTGGTCTGCCGCCATCAGCCCGTGGGCCGCTACACCGCCAACAGCAGACCATTTCCTGAAGACGAGCAGCAGCATTGAATTTACTGAATATATATTTATTAAATAAATATTTATTTATTTGAATATTTATTTATTTACTTATGTATTGTAAAAAAAATCTGTGTATATCCAAAACCATGCTGCTCAGGCCGGTGAGTTTCAAGGTAGTAAATTCATACATAATACATCCATGTGTGCAGGAATTTTAAATCTCCATAAAGCATTATTAATTGGAAAGAATGCAGTGGCCAGGAGCAGACTAGAGTCACAAGAGTTCTGAAAAGCAGAAGCTGCTTTAAAGGAAATGGAAAGTCTAAAAGGAACCGATTCCCTGAATGGCTCGTGTTTGCTAACTGAAGTATGCAGCTCAAAATGTCTTGTGTATTAAACCACATTCAATTGAATAAGATCCAAGTCTGAATAAATACAATTGTGCCCGGATGGTCCTGCACTCTGGGATGATGGAGAACAGACACAGCACCTATTCTGTATGACTACTTTTCAAGTATCCTATCTCCCCCTCAGTCTTCTTTTCTCAAGGCTCCATATAACCCATTCATTCAGTCTTTTCTCATAGAATTTGGTTTCCAGGCCCCTGATCCTCCTTGTTGCTCTCCTTTGGACTTGCTCCAGCTTATTGGCATCCTTCTTAAACTGTGGTGTCCAGAACTGGAGGCAGTACTCTAGATGAGGCCTCCCCCCATAGAGAGGAAATATAGGATTAGGAGACCATACTTCAGAACTGCAGCCTAAAATAGCACTTGCCTTATTTTGCAGCCACATTGCACTGTTTGGTCAAATTCAGCTTGTGATCCGCAATAACTTAAAAAGTCTTCTCACTTGTATTACTGAGCCAAGTAACCACCATCTGGCAACTGTGCATATGGTCCCCCCCCCAGGTATATGAATTTAAATAAATGTATGCTAAAATACAGTCTTAGGCTGCTCCCCTGAATGCATATGCTGCTGTGAACACACACAGGATTTCACTGATTTCTGTGTGGGACCATCAACACCGTAAAAATATGAATGTCAACCTGGACCACATTCTGTATAGCCATCGTAACAATATTGCCTCTCTTTGCCTGAATCAAGAGCAATTATCTTTGCATGAACAAAACAGGGCTTGATCTGATTTTTCATCCCAACCCTCATAGGCATCCTTCAGTCTCAAGAGATTATGGTAACATGCTCTGAATCAAAGAGTGTCCTCTCCAGAGCATGAAGCCTGGGTAAAGTAATATGGAGGATAGGCTGTTACCCAAGCAGCAGATTCCCCCTCTCCACGCTGCTGAAATGGTCCAATGGAAAGGCAAGAGCCAATACAACTGGTTCCAGCAACGTCGCAGGAGTTGGCAGAACGACACATGCTGCCTTCGGGACTCCAGCTCTGGATTTTGCCTCTAGGTTAACTCCTGAAGCCTTTTCCATGAGTGGATATAGCCACAAGGCAGTGGAGGTTTGAAATCGGAGTTTTCCTTCTCCTAGATGGGCTGCCTTCCATGGCTGATGAGCCTCCCAACCCTACTGCCACTCTTATGCTCCTGTCCCTCTAAGAAACCCAGAATAACCAAGAATTTCCCTTCCCAGCTTACTGAATTTAATAACGTTAACAGTTCCTTTGCTAAGAGGTGGTAGGATTAGCAAGGCTAAGGGTAATTGAACTTTATTGAGTGTTTATACAGTGGGCCTGTTTCACCAAAAGGACATGGCTTTACATGATTAGTTTTACATTTGCCCATCTTGATTGATAAACCAGTAAACTAAGAACAGCAATGAAACATTCTTTTTTTTAAAAAAATAATAATGTTGGATCAAGTCAAAATCTGTCTACTCCAGCAATCTGGAAGCAGCCAGATTCTTCCAAAAAGTCCAGAAGTCAGTCATAAATGTGATGGACTTTTTGCAAGCAACCATCTGGTACGTAGAAGTAATACTGCCTCTGAAAACAGTGGTTCTCTTTTAAAACACTAGGACATGTGGCTATTGAAAGCAGGGCTTAAAGCCAACATATTAAAAGGAATGATGCTACCTGTCAGGCATTTTGTCTCAAGCAAGGAGAGCATTAAGAGTATTGTTGGTGATGAAAAAAGTAACAACTAGTAATGTCAGTACATTTCAGTATAACTAGTAATATAATTTTTCCTCATTATTCCTCAAACATCGCTGTCCATTTGTTGTTATTTTTTGGGGGGGGTTGTGGGGATTGGGGCCATTGTATAAGTATATGGTTAAAAATGGAAGGAATATACTAGAAATATGTCAACAGTGTGTTATTAAATGCATCTCCCTTCCAATAAAAACAAATACCATTTTCTTATTGTGTAACTTTATTGCTTTAAAATAAAATAAAGAGGGAAAATTTCGTAATATGCCAATGATATGTCATTAAATACATCCCACTTTCATAAAAGTAAGTAATATGGCAGTGATATGTTATTAAATGCGTCCCTTTCATAAAAATGAAAAAGTTAATATTACTTGAATTAACGTTCAAATAGTAACTAATGTTGGAAAGGTAGTGTGAGGTGGGAAAGAAATCTCAGTGGGTTATTGTGTTGATTGCAACCTTAACTCTGTCGTAGTTGCTCTAGTGATGCAAGGTGTGTATAAGTTTCTAAATAAGTGGATACAGAAAGGAAGAATTACTTTCCCAAATGTATTATTTTTCATGTTGTTCAAAGCCAGACCACTCTTACATCCAGATCCAGGGAAGACATTTGGTTACTCCAGCTTTGTGGCTATATAACAAGAAAACCACTCCACAAGCTTTTATATGGGGCAATCGTAGGGGCCACTGAGAATTACAGTATAAACTCAACTTTTAGAGTTAGCCCATTCTACTGTTGCACTGCTTTTACCACGAGGAAAGTCTTCCTAATATTTAGTCAAAATCTCCTTTCTTTTAATCTGAATCCATTGGTTTGGGTCTCAACCCCTTAGAACATCAGAAGACAAGCTTGCTCCAAATTACCATCCTGTCCCATCTCAATCTTCTCTTCTTTGGGAGAAGCACACTTAGGTCCATCAATTGTTTCTCATTAGGTTTATTTCCACGTTCTTTATCATCTTTGTCACCTCCCTTTAGACACATTTTAGCTTATTGGTGTCTTCAATAATGATGTCCAAAAGCAGGAGCGGTCTTGCCAACAAAGAATACAGCTCACCTGGACTTTCCTTGACCTGGACACTATACTCATATTGATGCAGCATAGACGTAGATTAGTTCCCCCACCCCATATGCACCTAAAGGTACATGTAGTCTAGCTATTGCAGATACTCGGTCACTTACATTGAAGAAAATCTATTTGTTAAATTTGAAGTGCCCCCTGTGAATCTCCTTTTAAAAAATGCACCAGATTTATAGGCAGTTAGATAAACCAGGGCTATAGGTTGGCGTTGCTCCTCAAAGACCAGCAGAAGTTCAGATGAAATAAATGGGTTATTCCACACAGGCAGAAGCCTAGATCGCACTTGAAATGAATACAAGCTATTAGGAAGTCACACCACCCACAAATGACGATGATGCGATGTGCTTCAAACTGGTGGTCCAGGCCTTCATGAATGTCGATAATTCTTGGGATTATGTGGAACCGTTTCTCATTTAGCAGCTGTTATTTCCATTCTTGCACTTGTTTAACAAAACCGCTCCAGCATGTGGCTAGAGAGGGTGGAAGCTCAGTAAAAATGACAACAAAGCTTCCTATTGGCATAATTCATTGCACTGGGAAAGGTTTAACTCCTTGGAACGCCATTGTATGGAAGCTGAGCTGGACACTGAAATGTTTACCAATTGAGTGCTGCCCACAATTTCTATGAACAGAAGACATTTCACCATCAGTGGCTAGGTAGACATGAGATCTGGAAATCTGTGTTTTTAAATATTTGGCTAAGTACTGGCAGCAATTATGCCAAACAATAGCAGGAAGAGAAGCTTCTTCAGAACTAACCAAATGGTATGTTAAAAACCAGATGAGGATGGTCTTCTTTAGGAACACAGTCTTTGCAACAAAAATTTGTAAATGGTCTCTTTTGTAGATGAGCTCAGGATCTCTCCCCGAATCCACCTAACATGCCTGTTTTCAGATGCTAAGGTTCAGTAGTATTTGGGTGACCAAAACCTGTAAAGGATAGGGTCACAACTCAATAACAGATCATGTGCTTCCTGTGCAGAACACACTGGGTTCAATGCTTGGCATCCCTAGGGAGTGCTACTAACAGTTGTATCTGGTGACCATGGTGGCTAATGGGGCAGAAGGCACAGCAACCAATGGTGGGCAGAACCAGGGGCAAAAACTGACATTCATTCATTCATCCATTCATCTATTCATTCATTCATTCATTCATTCATTCATTCATTCATTCATTCATTCATTCATTCATTCACACACATTGGGAGGCAGGCATTCAAACATACAAAGAAGCAGCTAGGCTTTTACTCAGACATTGCCTCATCCATTCATTGACTCTACAATTTGGCTGAGATGGGAAAAAAAAATCCATTGCCCCAAATTCAGCGGTGGCTCACAACTCCAATTTTTGAGGAGGAGTTCTCTGAATCTACACTGGGATTTAGTCTGAAATTTACAGGAACTATTAAAACTGCTGAACCATATTTCCAAATTAGGTTTTTACCCCACAAGATGCCAGGTGGAACACAGAGGGTCCATGGTGGTGTTGTTCTCCATTGTGGGTGACAATTGAGTCTTTGCCTTGTCCTTGTTTTGCAGAGATGGCTTTGATTTGGTCCAGTTTTCCACATTTGTCCAAGGCAATGCTCATACTTCATTAAAAAAGAAATGATAGCAATGCAACTTAATGTCTCTGGAGTGGGTGGAGCAGGGCATAAGTCTCAAAGGTGGAGTCAAGGCTGTTGTCTGACCTCCTCCCTTAAGTCTAAATATCCTGAAGCAAGGCTTAGCCATTAACCAAACTTCTTATTTTGGTTCAGAAGGCTGAACCATTTGTGCTCGTGTTCCATTCCACCCAAACAGGATGGCTTGTAGCACTCCGAAATGAAAATGCAGAGAAAATGGAACTGTGAAACACTTCGCTTAACTTTGTTAAACATCTTGAAGTTGTATGCGGCACATTGATAAATATGACAGATTTATTTATTTATTTATTTATTTATTGGATTTATATACCGCCCCATAGCGCTACAAGCACTCTCCGGGCGGTTTACAATTTTAATTATAAAGGCTACACATTGCCCCCCCAGCAAGCTGGGTACTCATTTTACCGACCTCGGAAGGATGGAAGGCTGAGTCAACCTTGAGCCGGCTACCTGGGATTTGAACCCCAGGTCGTGAGCACAGTTTTAGCTGCAGTACAGCGTTTTAACCACTGCGCCACGAGGCTCTTCTACACACAAGGCACAAAATCAAATGAAATTGATATGAATAAGACTTAGATGTTCAGGGGCTCACAGGATATGATTGCAAATATTTGTCTAAAATATCAGATTCTTTTTACTAGCTGATACAGAAATGAGTTTGTTTATTAGAGTCCTAGCCCGTTTCCAGTTCCTTGTTGAATTATCTTTGACAGCCACTAGATGGCATAACACGTATCTATCACTGCTCAGAAGTACATCATCCAATACTTTGTGAGATTGGCAATCTATAGACGCACACTGGAACACTGCAGAATTATTCACACTAAACTTCTGCAAATGTCTGAAAGATTTACATGACCAATCAATATGCCTCCTGTTGCTCTGGTATAATTATACTTCGCAACCTAAGCACTTATGTCAAGCCTGCCTTATAATACCCACGCCGTGAAGAGAAAAATCTGATGAACATGGACAGAATTGAACTTGTCAATAATACATCACAATGAAGACATAGAGGAGAAAGTAACAGTTTCTTGTTCCATATGGTTCCCACTTCGATCTACTCCATCAATGGTCCAAGGCCCATCTTGGCCTCCCTCTGTCTCAGAAGTGACTCACCGAGAGACAGCGAGATTATTTTCACTCCTGCATTAGAGTGGAAAGCCATTAACTTTTTCTGTCAACAGAAGCTCTCTCTCTCTCTCTCTCTCTCTCTCTCACACACACACACACACACACACACACACACCCACACACACACACACACACACACACACCTTCCTTTGTATTTTCCACCAAAACATCGTACAGTTTGCAAAATACCTATATTTTTGCATGAAAAATCATTTCGGGGGGGGGGGGGAGTGGGAATCATAAGGTTTGTTTTTTAAAGCTACATCTCCAAGCTCTGATAAGAACATAAGAAGAATCCCAAGGCCAAGTATTTTGCTCCCAAAATGGACAGTCGGTTGCTTGCAAGAAGGCCACTAGAAGATGACAAGTGAAATTACAGCTTCCATCTCATGGATATACAGTACAGAGGTGTGTTCCCTTGACTGATAGCCCTAACCTTCAAGGAATTAGCAAATCCAGTTGGACGGACACCACTGCACCCAATGTCAGCGAATCTCCCTGTTTTATCACGTGCTGTTTGGAGATATCAAGCAATACCTCACAAGGTCAAATCTTACTTGGTGGCTGACATATGAAAGGACTGGGCCCGCTGTCATGGGCTAATAGGATGCTGGACTAGCTGATCCAGTGACCTGGCCTCAGTACTGTTCTCAAGGTCTCAGCCTCTACCCCCCAGCAATAAGCCTTATGTTGTATTGAACAGGAGCCATTTGGCAAACACTTCTGCCTCCCCCCCCCTTCAGTATTGTGGCTCTCAGCGTTCTATTAAAGGAAACAAGGGCCTGACCGAGCTGTGTGTGCCTGTAGCTGGCTTGCCCAGCACAATGGCACCGCTGTGCACACCATTCCTCACTGGCAGGCAGTAATAGCTATGTATAAGATAAACAAGCTTCAGTGGCAATTTCCTTACTTGGCTTGTTCGGCGTAATAATTACAAGAGCCCTTGCAAAGTTGTTAGTTAAGGATGGAAATCAAGCAGAAAGTTCGCCACCCTCCTCTCAGGCCAGTTTTTAATCTTGGTCTTTGCCGTGGAATTCCATGGATCCCCATCTGGCCCCCAAAACCCCATACATAAATGTTTAAAGCCACCAGAAACTGACACTTAAATTAACCTGGGAAGCAGACAAACCAGAGTTTGAGGGAATTTTTTTTGGGAAATACAGCTCTCAGAACTCTCCATTAATCCTGTGGGATGATGGGAATTATACACCAAAAAAAGTATTTTTGCCCCCAAGATTTGCAATTGTATCACCTTTTCCAGCTTCTGAGGAATCATCTACAATTTTGCTTGCTTCAAATTTCAGAGTAGCACCAATATCATGATCTGGGCCATTAGTGTATCTAGCAGCAGCTCCCCTCCAGGGTTCATACGTACCTATATTTTGGTCCTTTAACAGAAGACACTACAGAATGAACTTGTGTTTTTCTGTTTTTGTTCTATCTGTATCTTGTCTGCTCATTCTGCTTGGCGGGGTCTGAATATCTACCACAGTGGTGTCTTAATGGCATCAGAGATCTCCCCTCCCCCTACAAAAAAATTATATTAATACAAGTATTTCATTTTTAAAAAAGAACAGATGACAAGCAAAGTAGTAGACATGGTCTAGAGGGGTGGGGTATAAATAAATAAATAAATAAACAAATAAATAAATAAATAAATAAATAAACAAACAAATAAATAAATAAATAAATAAATAAATAAATAAATAAATAAATAAAGAGGTGTTCTTCCCTTCTCTCACACATGGAAAGAATGCTTATCCTAAGAAGATGCCTCCTTTTTGTTCTTTAGTCATTAAATCGTGTCCAACTCTTTGTAACCCCATGGATAGATCAGAGCACACCAGGCCGTCTTATCTTCCACTGCCTCCCGGAGTTGTGTCAAATTCATACTGGTTGCTTCGATGACACTGTCCAACCATCTCGTCCTCTGCCGTCCCCTTCTCCTCTTGCCTTCACACTTTCCCAACATCGGGGTCTTTTCCGGGGAGTCTTCTCTTCTCATGAGATGGCCAAATTATTGGAGCCTCAGTTTCAGGATCTGTCCTTCCAGTGAGCACTCAGGGTTGATTTCCTTCAGAATGGATAGGCTTGTTCTCCTTGCAGTCCAGGGGACTCTCAAGAGTCTCCCCCAGCACCACAATTCAAAACCATCAATTCTTCGGAGTACTCTTGAAAACACAGGAAGTATGACTGTTGCTTCAGAATAATTTAATTATTTAGCTATTATTAGATATTTACTGTATAGATGTTCTCCATTTCTTCCAAGGATATCGAGAACAGCATGCACAGATCTCCTTCCGATTTTTATTCTCAGTTAGGAAGAGAGAGAGATTGATTAACGTGAGAAGCAGGCAAGCCAGAGTTTGAAAGAGTTACTTTTTGGAAATACAGTTCTCAGAACCCTATATTGATCCATGATGCCTGTTGGATTATGGGAATTGCACACCAAAAAAGTAGTCATTTCCAAGATCTGCAACTGTATCAACTTTTCCAGCATTTGTGGAATTGTCTACAATTGAGTTTACTTCAAATTTCTAAGCAGCACTAATACTAGACCTGGGCCATTTATTTAGCAGCAGCTCTCCTCTAAGTTCCATACCTGTATTCTGGTCCTTTAACACAAGACACTACAGAATGAACTTGTGTTTTTCTATATTTGTTCTGAGGTCCTCCACTCAGCATCATGACCCCATAGCAGGGATGTAGGAAAGTCTTTGGGTCTGAGTCCCAAGTCCGAGTCTGGGTTTTTGGCACCAAGTCCCAAGTCCAAATCAAGTCTTTTGTACCAAGTCCTGAGCCCCAGGACTCAAGTCACAGAGTCCCTATTAAAAACATGCTCCCCCCCCCCAGAATAAAGGGAGGGATGGGTGGGTTCCGAGTCACAAGTCTAGTCTGAGTCATTGAAAAAAAAACCTCCGAGGTGAGCCACTGGTGTGACTTAAGTCTTAATCGACAGTAAGTCCCGCGATTAGAGTCCCCAGCCCTGCCACATAGGGATTTGAGTCCGGGTCTCCCTCGTTCTGGGGGACGTGGTGGCACTGCGGGTTAAACTGCAGAAGCCTCTGTGCTGCAAGGTTGGAAGACCAGCCGTTGTAAGATCGAATCCACGCGACGGAGTGAGCTCCTGTCGCTTGTCCCAGCTCCTGCCAACCTAGCAGTTTGGAAGCATGCAAATGCAAGTAGATAAATAGGTCCCACCTCAGTGGGAAGTTAGCAGCGTTCTGTGTCTAGTCGCACTGGCCCTGTGACCACGGAAGATTGTCTTCAGACAAAACACTGGATCTATGGGTTGGAAACAGGGATGAGCACCATGCCCTAGAGTAGGACACAAATGGACAAATTGTCAAGGACTTTAACCTTTACCTCCCTCGTTCTAGACCAGTGGTTCCCAACCTTAGGTAACCCAAGTGTTCTTCAACTGCCATTCCCAGAAGTCATCAGCACCAGCTGTGCTGGCCAGGTTTTCTGGGAGTTGTAATCTAAACCTTATCCAAGGTTGGCAACCACTGTCCTAGACCAACATAAGGATTACTGCACCATCTTGGCCCTTTCTAAGTTTTGCTGTCATGCAAACCAGGTCACTTTGAACAGAGGTGTGAAATCTGAACCAGGAGCCTCTGGGATACAAAGCATGGACCCATAGTTTTTCTGAGAAAATATCCTGTGCTCCTCATTACATCTGTAAATCACAAGTGAAGAGACTGCAGACTGGAAATGGTGTCCAGCCGCTCCCTGTAGGACTGTCCACAAAAAACAGCATGACTCTACCCATCCACCCACTTTGCCCTTCAGCTCCACTAATATTTGGGTTGTAGAGTGTGTTTTTTTTAAAGTGTGGTGCCTTGTTTTCCAGAGTCACCGAGGACATAAAAAGAAAAGGCCTTTTTCAGTGATCGTACCTAAAGATAATTGTTTCTCCTTTGCAATGAGAGTAACTGCAGAAACTTACATGTATCCCCTTAGGAAGAGCACCTTGGTTCTCGAGACCAGAGAGTTTGTATACTCCTGGTGAAAATAAAGCATTTTCACTTTTCCAACAAACATTGAAGCACCTAAAAATGTATGTCACGTTTCTTGGTTCTGTAACTTTTCATCGTGATCTCTCAAATAACCCACGGCTCATTTTATATCCAGGAAAATCTCCTTAATAGCATGTCTTTTCTCTTTTTGTTTGACAGAGAAATAGGTATAAAGAAACTGCAGCCATTTTTTCCCAAGAGCAAGTAGGGTACAAACTAACACTTTATGTAAATCGAAATAACTTCAGTTTTAGTGCTTTGAGCATTATTTCACTGTTAGGGGTGTTGCTGTTGTAGCTTAACATTCTCTGTGTGTGATATTTGACTTGTTGGAGTTTTCATCATGAAATCTGTTGACTGAATCAACAAGTTTCCACCTCAGGAAAGAAGGGGACACTTGAAATAGACACCTTGGAAATGTACCTTTTTTGGCCTATGATTCTCAAAGTTCCAGGGATGTTGGCAAGTTTTTGGGTCAGAGTCCCAAATCCCAAGTCCCTATTAAAAACAACTCCTCCCCCCCCCAAAAAAAATAGGGAGGGTGAGTGGTTTCTGAGTCAAGTCCTTTTCCATGCAGGCTTGACTGCAATACTGTGCCATGGGGCACGCATGTGCAGAGACAGGAGTGTGATATTATTATTATTATTATTATTATTATTATTATTATTATTATTATTATTATTATTATTATTATTATTATTATTATTATTATTATTATTATTATCATCATCATCATCATCATCATCATCATCATCATCATCATCATCATCATCATCATCATCATCTCAACAAGGGACCCAAAGCGGCTCTCAACATTAAAATTTACACAATTTAAAAACACAATGAGTTAAATATTAAAAGATAAATTAAACAATATATGATTAAAAAAAATTAAAAAATTAAAACATGAAAACATAAAAAGATTAAAATGATCAGCTAAAATCCTAAGCTATAAAGCTAAGCACTGAGAAACCTGGTAGGGAATTCTCTCTCTCTTCAGCTGTCTCCTTTTGTTCGGCCTCATTTAGTGCAAAATACATTACTCTGTATACACTTAAAGAACTTTAAAAGGAAAAAAAGTTTTATTTTGATGGTTTTGTGTGTGTGTGTGTGTGTGTGTGTGTGTGTGTGTGTGTGTGTGTGTGTGTGTGTGTGTGTGTGTGTGTGTGTGTTGTGTGTGTGTTTTAAACTCCACAGCCCCCATAGCTGCAAACTGTTCAGAAGGTGAGTTGCTGCTCACGTCACTCATTTCATTTGCAAATCTGAGTGTTCAGGAACGCATCTTCGAGGAAATCTTGTTGTGAGAGCAAATGGGTTAAATCAAAGGAAATACATATTCACCTTAATATCTGGTTTGACCTAAACACAAAATGAACTCAATTCACTTTTGTCTTAGCTCTGTTCTTACAGATGAAAAGCATTACAAATACTGTAGAGGGATTCAGTAGCTATCCTGTGTTCTGCAGGTCAAGTGACCTTGGTCAGAGGTCCTGGGCACGTTTTCTGACAGCCAAGCTAAGAGTGTCCAACTTGATACAGTCAATTTTATAACTTGAGACTGGTTTTGAAGAAACCAAAGAGGGGGAAAATACACCAAGTAACCTGAATCTGGAAATGTTTAATGAAAAGACTTCTCTAAAAATTGGCTTAGTGAAGATACTCAAAATATTTACACTAGTCGAATGAAAATAACCAAGAATAGATGAAGGGCCTGTCACGGTGTTCTGCAATGAGTAACTTTTCTTTCAGAATTCATGACTTTTATGAAGTTTTGTTAAATTACTAATAGTTTCCTGGAATGCATTTTTTTCTTTTAAAGCTCTTTAAGTGTATACAGAGTAATGTATTCTGCACTAAATGTGATACCTCATAAAAAAAGGAAATTCTCCTCTCTTTCAAAGATATATGTTTTATTGAAATACTTTCCATGAAGAAGAACAGGCCAGCTGTGACTGGGGGAGCTGGCATAACGTAGGCTGAAACTACATATTCGGTAAAGACTGGGTGAAATTCATACTGACTCCTGTCACTGCACATTACTGCCCTGAGGCTCAGTGGTTAAACAGCAGTACTGCAGTCAAGTCTCCAGTCATTATCTGAATTGGATCCCATCTTGTTCAAGTAGCCGACTGAAGATTGACTCAACCTTCCATCCTTCCAAGGGAGACAAAATGTTCCTTGCATAATTATGTTATGGCATAATTATGAAAAGTAGTCATACAGAGGATGGGCAGAATCTGTTCTCAATCATCCCTGAGCGCAGGACACATTATAATGGCCAACATTATTATTCCTGACAACAGGAAGTCAGATTTTGGCTGAATATCAGTAAAAAAATTCTTAACTGTTAGAGTAGTACAACAATGGAACCAATTACCTTGGGAGGTGGTGAGTGCTCTTAAGGCTGGAGGCATTCAAGAGTAAATTGGACAACCATCTGTTGAGTTAGATTCCTGCATTGAGCAGGGGGTTGGATTTGATGGGCTTGTTGAACTTTTTAGGCCCCTTCCAACTCCATTGTTCTATGATTCAATGATTCTGTGTTGTAAACCACCCAGAGAGTGTTCTAGTACTATAGGGACAGTATATCAGGTGAAACAACCACAGCAGCAATAACAACAAAGCAGTCACTTAAGGGGGAAAAAAGCTAAAGAACTATGAAATGTAGATAAGCACAAGTTATTCAACAGTAACAATCCATATTGTATCACATGGAAAGCATGCATCAAGAAGGTTCAGATTAAAAAGTAACCCGTACAAATTCATCCGGCTTTGAAATCTAGTAAGGCTTGAAGCACTGCCAAAGGAAACCTCTAATATTCTTTTCACACGATGAGTGATTCACAAGGGAAAGTGCAACTTCCATTAATCTACTAAAGACAAATCAAGCCTGTTCTTACTTGCAAGGTATTTATTTATTTGTTTGTTTTTATTTATTTATTTAACTTATATGCCGCCCACACTACCCAAAGGTCTCTGGGCGGCTTACAACAATTTAACTACAGAAAAAAAACAATTAAAATATATACTCTAAAAATTGCCATCAGGACCCACAGTTGATACTATTTCAATTAAAAGCCTTCTGGAACAGGAAGGTTTTGACCTGGCGCCGAAATGTCATCAGCGTCGGCACCAGACAAATCTCAGTTGGGATGGCGTTCCATAGTCTGGGGGCAGCTGCCGAAAAGGTATTTAAATGAATTGCTTTTTTGAAGAAAATAAAAATGGTTGAATTTACACTCTTAACAGTAGTAGAGAAACGATTAGCCTTAACAAGCCGTTATTGTGAAATGTGGTCCCAGTTTGTGTTGGTTGGGACTGATCATAACTGGAGGAATGGACAAACCAGTTTGAGTGAATATAAAATCGTGACAAACCTGAATTAAACTGCTTGTCAGTTAGTTAAAGACAAATGTGTTTTAACAAAGCTTTCCAAATGGGCTTTTCTCTCCCCACTCCTACATGAATAGGGTATGTCTCCTCAGAATGTTTTAGATAAATATAGTATGGTGCTTATTTAAGAATGAAAACAATTTGTTCTCATGAACAGAGGATATAGAAGCAAAGAACCTTCAATTCTTGAAAGCAAACAGAATTTCTTATGGGAGGACCTTTCTCTAATCTACAATGAAATGGACAAAGTCCACTTCAACCTTACATGAATGTTGCCACTGGGGAAAGGAGAGGCCATTTTAACTGCATCTTTTAAATTCAGCTGGTATTCTGCAGAATTATGATTCTTTCTCATCAACTTCTGAAGAACTTCCTTTTCTAGTTCTGGGAATTTAAAAAAAAAAGTCCAACATTCCTGAAGTGTAATTCACTGCCAATAAAACTTGAGATATTTCAATGCCATTCAAATTTCCACCTTGTAAACCGGTAAATCTGTTCCTCCTGCTTTATTTGTATACAATATAAGGCCCCAACTACATTTTATAAGGTTAAGATTCATTCCGTGTAGCAGCGGATTAACCATTTTCTATTTTACCCATAAATTGGGAAGCAAAGATGTCATGATAATATCAGAGAAGCAAAGCAAAAGAAGGAAGTTCATTCCTGTGAAATCCATGGCTGAAACTGGACCAAACACACAAGCTGATTATTTGATTTGGTTATTTTAAAAAACAGCAACAACAGAAAATGATATAGAAGCTGAAGGAGTAAAAAGAGTACTAAGTTTGTTTTTTATATAAGCTTTTGTACTTTTCCCCTTGCTACTTTAGTAATGGTCTGGGAACTGGAGGCAGGTTTATTGACTTCCTATGTAACTACTGATGCCCATTTAGAAGGAGAGGGAGCTGATAAATTTATGGACATTAGACTTAGAGATGGCTACATATCAGGATGTCTGTAGGTCATCTCCAGTATGAAAAGCAGGCAAATGTTGATCGTAATCTGACAGAATGACAGCTTTTGCTCAGATCTAGCATTACTCTTCAACATTGTTCTCCTTATGTTCTAAATTGTAATATGAAGACACCAAGGAACATATATTTACATCCCTTTCTTTGACACTGGCTAGCAGTGGTTCGCCAGGTTTCAGACACAACCCTTGGCCAGTCCTATCAAGAGGTCCTCGGTATTCTTTGGTGATCTCCCATCCAAGTATGAACCAGGCCTAACCTTGCTTAACTTCTGAAATCAACTGACATTGGGTGTGTTCAGTGTGATGAAGCTATCTGATGCTGACCATTGATTTATTTACCATTCCGTAGTTTTATAGGCATGATTCCCAGTGTGGTGTAGTGGATAGAGTGATGGGCTAGGACTCTGGAGAACAGAGTTCAAATCCCTGCTCAGCAATGGGGAATGGAACAGGTAAATTCAACAGAGAGAAACAGACAAAGGGTGGATTCAATAACAATGGCCAGGTCTAATTCTGCCACCCTGCCATTGCTCAAGGGATACCATCATTCATCTCCTGATAAGACTGTACCTGAAAGCTACAAAGAACAGTCAACCCAAGCAACATCCCAGACCCAATATTATGTGTTTTTAGCCCTTCCTGTCCTGGAGGGCCTAATAGCTGGCTTGTATGAGGGGGGGCATTCTTGGTGCTAAGGGACTTAGATGACGGTTTTTGTAGGTCCACAACCTGAGAAGCTTTTAAGCGAAGACAGAAAATCTAAAACTGTAACCAGCAAGTGGATGAGGAGGGAACATGAAGGATTGGGTAGAAGACCAACTTGAGAGGTCCACTGGCTTCATTCTACCTGACAGTTAGGAAGGAACCTCTATGTGGACAAGCAGGGTTTCTAGGTAGAGATATGGCAAGCCTAGATGGAGAACATTCTTGAGATGGCCTTGCTAAAGAGCACAAGTTCCTCTTTGCCTGAGACACTAAATGCCAACAAAGAGGACATAGAACAGCAGGTTCCAATCCTGATTGACTGTTTAATGAAAAGGGTGGAGTTTGAAGCCGTCACAAGAGCTTATATCAGCAAACTCAATTCTTCTCTAGAGGCAATTGGAGTGAGTTGTGTTCTGGGAGCTGTCCAGGTCCTGGAGAACTATCCTGAGCCTCTGCCAAGCAGAGTTTGGACCTCTGTCTTTAATTATTACCACCTGCTACCTCCTGCCTACCTCTGTATTCATATATATCTTGCCCATGAGCTTTAACTGACTGTGACAGAATGTGGAGATGGGAGTGCAGATGACAGATTTGGAGAAGAAATAAAAAGAAGGACCACATCATCTCCATTTCATCACATTTGAAAGTATGAGTCAGCTTTCCAGGATCCAGCCTGGCAGTGTCAGCATGAACGAGGTACACTTCTCCCACAGAGACTGAAAACATCTGGCTGCTAAGCATAAATTTGGCTGTCTAACTTTAAGGAGAATCTAGTTCCGTTTTGCTACTGCTGTGGATTCGGGCAGGAAGCGACACCAGCAGGAGGATTTGGAGAGAAGATTCCGAAGAATATATGCCTTTGCATCTCCTTTGCCAACATCACCTTTCAAGAGAGCGCATACAAGAAAGATGATGCACTTTTCTTTAACAGTTTTGACATTTGTTATTGTAAGGATAGAAATATCATCTGCCTATATATCTATTTTCCTTACTGTGAACCACTTTAAGAATTGTTATGGCTGAAAAGCAACATACATATACAGTATGGTCTCATTAAATACAGTCTAATCGTGCTAATTTCCCATTTATTTCCAGAACCAAGTCAAAGTGCTATTTATTACACAGAAAACTGCAAATGCTTTGAGAGTAGGATATTTCAATGACCACCTTCTTTCCCATGAACCTTTCCATAACTCATGGTCACCTTCCAAAATTCTGTTCAGCATTCTATGATCAAGTGATGTGTATTTGATGGGGACATATTTCTGATGACAAGTCCCTGATTCTGTCAGAGTGGCCTATGCTCTTCATTAGGTAGGTGGCAAAGACCTTTTAAATATGTTTAGCTATGTTTGTGAGCTTTGTTTTAGTTCTGACTGACCTAACTGTACAGATTGCAAAGCACCTCACAGTCTTTTTTTTTAGAGACCAGAAAATCGATACAGAAGGATTTATAAAAAATAAATATACCTTATAAAGAAGGCAAAATTCATACTGGATGAGTTGTACGGATGCATGATTTCCCTCCAAGGTTCTTGCTTTTTTTTTTACTCCAACAACTCAAAAACTAAAAAAAAAAAAATAATAATTTCCTCATAGCAGATAAGATATAAAGTTTTGATGAACATTAATTGAAACCTGCGAGGCAGGACAAAACCATCTGCTGTGGTGATTTGAAGGCAAACCATCAGGCACCAGTTCCTACTAATTGAAAAATTAATATTTCAGACACCTTTTAGAAAACAAGATCTTTGATTCAGCTGATGTTCAACCAAAGAAAGAAAGAAAGAAAGAAAGAAAGAAAGAAAGAAAGAAAGAAAGAAAGAAAGAAAGAAAGAAAGAAAGAAAGAAAACAACCCACAGGTTTCAGATAGCAGAAGAATATGTCTCCATTTTGCTTAAGAGAGCCTTCTAAGTGTAAAGTGCAAGGCTGAGTATTTGTCAAAAGTTTCCCAGTTGGAATATGAGCCATTAGCCAAAATCCTGACTTATATGGTGTTCTTAAACAATGAGCGAAATCCTGTTGTACAGTTACACAAATGGTGTCACTTTTGGAAGATAGTTACCTTAAGTTAAGAAATCTCTGTAGGCGCTATCTGTTACGAGCCAAGGTGTGCAACTCAGTATGCCACAGAGAACATCAACAAAGATTCCATAACTTGAGGCTTATACGCTTCCAAAAGTTACACCTTTTGTATAACTGCGCACAATGTTTTCAGCCCAGATTTTCAGCTTCACGGAGAAGGGAGGGGATTTCACAAAGGGAATTTCCAAGAAGAGGGATGAGCACAAACCAGCACTTTGGTGGTTCAGTGCCATTTGTGTACTTCTTGCACAACTGATCTCTGGCTCAGCACCCCACCCTCTCTGGTGGGCGCGCCCTGAGAGGCAGCACCCTGGTCCCTCTGCCCTCCATCCTCCAGACGCATTGCCTCTGAGTGGGCACCCACCGGAGGGGGGGGAACAGGGTGCCGAACCATGGATCTGCTGTCTGGCAAGTAAACAAACCATACCAAACCAGTGATTCGTGCCCATTTCTGTCCAGAAAGGCATTTTGCCCCAGTGTTTGGTGGTTTGTGGATCAGATTAGTTCACTCTCTCTCCTTCCCAATGTTCACATGACTGATGGACCCGTTTGCCCCCAGGGCACCCCAAGCCACACTTTTTGAACCCCTGTCGGGGGCTGGTGAGGGTTGGTGCCCTCTAGCTGAGTCCTTTTCCAGTGCCTGCGATCACTGGGGAGGGACTAAAATTGAGATTTGCAGGTGTCATAGCTGCCAAGGCACCTCCTGGTTTCAATTTCCGGTACTGTGAAGTGGCTTAATAAGTGAGCCACTTCAGATTATGGGCAAACTGAATACTTAAGAAAGCGAAGAAAAACATTTTTTTCTCTCTCTTTTTTTCCTCTGGGGAGGGCTTGCCTGTTGCATACAAAAGAGAGGCAGAAGAGGCGACGTGCAAACAGTGAGGTGTGTCTGGATCCACAGCAGAGTGCGAAGAGTTCTTCGTGTTTTCATTTGGACACAGAAATTCTGCTGGGCTTGGATCTCTTGCTTGGATGCACGCAGACCCCTTTCTTTTTAAATCTGCTTTGCACCCTTCAAGCAAACCTCCCTCCCTCTCTGCCTCCCTTCCTCTCTGTGTACAATGCAAAGTGCAAAAGGGGGGAGGGATCCCTTTCTTTTGTCTCCACGGGTAAAATGAGACAATGTGGAAGATGGCGTACGTTCCTTCTCTGTCTGTCCTGGTCCTTTCTCGATGTCTCTCCTTCCCTCCCTTCCTCCTCCTGCTTCAAGTTCTCTCGTATAACCAAAGGGGAGTGTGAACTGGGCAGCTGGAGGGATGTCGCTCTGCTTCTGGCTGGAGACTGGCTGCTTTTTCTCCCCTTTCACCAACATGCGTAGCTTGCCCCTCTCTTTCTCTTTCTTCACCTCTTTTGCCTGCCCTTCCCAGCTGTACTAGAACCCAGCCAACCCTTTCCTTTTTGCACGAGCTTGCCACCTTCAGGATACAGGAAGTTGGGTCTCTGGATGGGCCATTTGGCCACAGGATTGCACCCAATGGCATAGCACTCCTCTCCCTGACCTCAGCTGTGTTGAGACTGCACCGGGGTCGGCACCAAAAAGGCCAATCTGAATCAAATCAAATCAAATCAATTTATTGCCATTGCAAGTATATACATAGTATACCCATACAATGAAATTCACACAGACACCCAGAGACCAGACCCACATGCACACACATAAAAAATCCTCAAACACTCCCCACCCACATGCCTTGTTGGGGTTTCCCCATACCTAAAAAAAAAGAGAAATTGCCAAAATTCATGGATTTATTCCTATATGTGACTGAAAGAACTTGAGATTTGGAAAAAAATGCTATATATGATTTTTGCTGTAAAGAAAAAAGTGACAGATTGGTCCATGAAGGAAGAACCAACCACTGAAGGCTTAGCTCTTAACACTCTTGCTTTGAATCTCTCTGTATTCAATCATGTTTTGTGGAGCAGAATTACAGTTGGCACTCTTTTTTTTTCTGACGCCTTCTATCTCTAAGATCTACATGACAGGCAGGTATATACAGTCCACACTGGGAATAGCTGTAGGTTTAATTGTTTTAGGTTAATTCCCCACCCCACCTCGCCCCATGATTTGGAGCAAACAAGTATGAAAAATCACTTTCCACAATTCTTCCAAAGTTTCTCATTAGGCATATCCCACACAGATCTTCCCAACATGAACTGCAACTGACAGAATTAGAGAAATGTTCATCCTGTTTTTCTACTTGTTAACACTGGGAAAAGTTACTTTTTGGACTACAGCACCTTAAAACCCCCAAGTCACCATGTCCCCTGGCTGGGTTTGCCATCTGGGGTCTGTAATCCTAAAATGCATTTTTTCTAGCCTGTTATCCTTTTCTTATTTTCTTTAAAATCCTATGCTTAAACAAATAATGTTATTTAAATACTTCTGTTTTCCATTTGCATATCTTGCGATATCACTTTAGCCCAATGCTAAGCCAGCTCATCTAACTTCATTTGATCCTTACCATCATTTTTCTGTCATTGTCAGCTTTCTGACAGATTGTGCTACTTCAGTTTTTTTAATAAATTCTCTTGTTTTGAGAGTTGAGATATTCAAATATTATTCTTTATTATCGTTTTAGAGAGGATTAAGCCTCCCACCACTTAAGGTTTTTTTTTAATTTAACACCATCTGTTCCTAATGGAATTTCTTTTCTCTCTCTCTCCCCAAAATATTTTGGGGCTGGAGTCAATATAGTTGAAAAAAATAAGCCGGGGGAGATTTTACCAGGGATGCGGGATTGAGTTGTGGGACTTACGGTCAAGTCGGCAACTCAACTTGGACTTGACTTGGGTTGTTGTTTTTTTCCAATGACTCAAACTCTACTTGTGACTCAGAACCTACCCATCCACTCTATTAAAAAGCCTGTTTTGAGTAAAGACTCAGGGTTGAGTCTTGGGACTTGATATCAAAGACTTGGATTCAGAGTTGGGACTTAACCAGCATCCCTGGGTTTTACTTTTCCTCACCCACAAGGAGTGGACTCAGCTTTGGTAGGGCTCCTTGTACTTATTTGTATGTAAAAAGGAACTCCCCCAGAGCCAGATCCTATGTATTTAAGATATTGCCCAGTGTGACCCAATACGCATTGGAAAAGAAGATGGGACCTCATCTCTTATGTTCAAGATAGCCTGTTGCAGGACGGCAAGTAAGGTGGGTTAGGAAGGCAATGGAAGAGTCCCAGGTTGCTAACATTTAATGTATAGTTTGCTGGTGGTAGCTGGGAAATCAAGAGGGTAAGGGCTGCTCTGTTTGAATCATGAGCTTTTGCTACAGGGTGGGAAAAAGGAAGAGGGAACTGGTCTGTTTGTTTGTTTGTTTATTTTATTTTATTTTATTTGTTCGATTTATATCCTGCCCATCTGGTATATTTTAGCTCCTTTAGCTCTGGTGAAGAGTGTTAAGATTTATTTTATTTATTTATTTATTTATTGGATTTTTATCCCGCCCCTCTAGACCATATCTACTCGGGGCGGCTTTTGTCATCCAGAGATAAAGAGAAGCAAATGTCCTCTCAGAGATGCTTTCCTCAATTCATCAGTTCTTGGAAGTTCTGAAGAAATCTCATGACATGTAAGGTACCGTCCAGTAAAACGACAAGAATGATTTGGAGGAGGTGGCGGAGTAACATTGGCCTCCTCCTCAGGATCAAAACAGACGTGATGCTGAAAATCTGAGAATAGATCTCTAAGTGAATAGGAGAGGGCTATTTTCCACTGCTGGCTGGAGATTTATGAGAACTGCAATGCACTGCTTCTAGAAGGCACACCACTAGATGGAGGAAAGCTGAAGTAAGCACCAGGTCAGGGAGAACATAGGTTGGGAAAGGCTGCATATGTACAAGATACAGAATATGTGAATGATTCTGGGATCACTTTGCAAAGCCAACTGGAAAGTTCCAAAATGGGCATGGCTGCTGCATTCTATTCACAAGGGGGGAAACTGTGTTGTTTTTTTGGACTACAGTTCCCAGAATGCCCCAGCAAGCACAGGGTAGAAGGGTATGTGAAGATAATATGAATATATGATTATATGCTATGCTGTGGCAGCCGAGACTCCTCGCCATGAGTGATCAACTCAATTTCAAGCAATGCTGTTATCTGGGTGGCGCTCAGACGTTGATGAATAAACAGACAGAGAGTCAGTGTGAGGGAAGTATTTCTTACATTATTTATTTTCTGCCCACATTGGATGGATGGATATATTTCTTAATTGTCCACTGACTTAATGAGAGCTTAAGGAGAATGACATTAAAATGAGGAGGGCTCATAGAAGCTGCTGGGGCTGTTTGCAGCTAACTGACAAGGTTCTTGGGTTCATGCCAGACCTGTGACTAGGCACCATGGCCATGCACACAACCAACATGAACCTGGTACCCGGTCAATTAGCCATAAATTAGATACAGCAACCTATGTGATCCCTCTGCAACCACCAATCGGATCTTGGCCACTATATTTTTTTTACTAGTCATCTAAAGGCAAAAATAACGAGGGGAATCATGTCACCTATCTAGAAACAGAGTTCTGCTGATACACACAAGGCCCTGCCCCTGATCTTCACCTCTTTCATCTGTCTCGGAGGTGAGAAACGTGTGGCTAGAGTTCCGAACTATAACGGTGGAGTCCTGAGGTTAGATTCCCAGTCAAGAATGCATCTGACTGTGGGCCAGTGATATTTTCTGACTAACCGTCCTCACAAGTTTGTTGAAAGGGTGAAAACAATAAAAGACGGGAATGAAATTTAATGTAATAGCCTTAGAACTGCAGAGCGGGAAGGGACTCTGGGCATCACGTCCAGCCTCTGTCAGGGAGGCACAGTGGGGAACTGAACTCCCCAACCTAAACCACTTTGATATCATTCTGCATTGCACTGGTGCAGACTTTAAGAAGAATACTACTACCATGTTGAAAAAGTCGTGTCCGACTCTTTGTGACCCCATGGACCACAGCACGCCAGGCCCTCCTGTCTTCCACTCCCTCCCAGAGTTGGGTCAAATTCATGTTGGTCGCTTCAATGACACTGTACAACCATCTCGTCCTCTGTCGTCCCCTTCTCCTCTTGCCCTCACACTTTCCCAACATCAGGGTCTTTTCCAGGGACTCTTCTCTTCTCATGAGATGGCCAAAGGATTGGAGCCTCAGCTTCAGGATCTGTCCTTCCAGTGAGCACTCTGGGTTGATTTCTTTCAAAATGGATAGGTTTGCTCTGTTTGCAGTCCAGGGGACTGAATGAAGTACGTTTTCAGTGTAGATCAAATTGCACCCCTGCAGCAATCAAAATAAAAAGTGTGTTTTGAGTATAACAAAGAGCTAGTCTTCTGCAACTTCAGTAATCATTCAGCACAATTAGGAAGCCATCTCTAATTTAATGTAATATTTTAATGAAGGCATCCTACATACCCTGTTATTTTAGGATTCAATAAAGAAAAATTCATGAGGGATGGATATTTATAGTAATTAAAAACAAAGTGTATGAAATCCATGTTCTAGAGCTCACTTCTTGACACCTCCTTGCTTTGTCGAGAATTAAAGTGCTGCTGGATTCAAGGCCAGTCCAAGATATTTTGCTGCCGGAGGCAGAATTCCTACCTGTTGATGTGTTTCGTAACAAAAGCCGACAAAGACATTTTGGCAGCCGAGGCAGAAAATGTGACAATCACCCTTCTCTCTCCTTGGCAGTAAAAAAATATAACACAAAACTAAACTGGTTACGTATTATTTTCTGCTCTTTGATGACATCTCAACGCTATTGTTGAAGGCAACCACGGCACTCTACCTATCCTTTTATTGCATGAAACTATGGATGGGTCTACGCTGGGTCTTCTTCTAGGCTCCTGAATCCCATTAGCAGAAAAGCAGCTTTTAAAAATGAAGACTTTTCCAAGAAGGAAACCTGGCAGGAGGGAGTTTCAGTTCTGCCCTCCCAGCCCTGTCTTCATGCTAAAATTTAAAGCTTAACTTATCCTCCCAGAGACAACCAACTTTATGAAGGATCACCAACATTTATAGCTAATGGCTTGCAAGCTCAGGCACATTGCAGGAAGACAAGCAGGGTAACGCATTATCAGTATTATGTGAAGCTTGGAAATGCGGGCATTTTGTGTTGTTTTGTTTTGTTGAAACATGATTCCAAGAATCTTACACTTGTTGGGGGAATTCTGGGACCTCTATGTGAGGAATTAAGTTAGGCAGCAAGAACTTTCACCTAGTTTTTTCTGCACATTGCTTATCTGGTAACTGGGAAAAAAAATATAGCTGGCCGAAGGGAGTGGGAGTTTCCTTAGATAAAAAGACAGTTTAAAAAACAGCAAGGAGAGAGTTCGTTTTTGCTGCTGGGAGGAAGAAGACAAGATGGAGATTTATGATGGACTGAAGAAACACTTACATGATTGATTTTATAGTCGTTGCTGAAATATCCCTACAACTAAAAAACTTCTGTGCTTTACCAGCTGTATTCAAGGACGTGAGATAATAATTTTTTTTTTTATTTAGAGAATGTGTTTAATTATTTTTCTAGAGAAATGCAATGAAGGGGAGGGAAACTGCTTAGAGTAAAAAATTGTACAAATATCTATTTATATTATATTAGAGTTATGTTGATTTAATTCTTTAATAAATACTTCTGTCTATTTGACAGTTTAAAATTATGTTCTTTCCTGACCAAACCGAATGCATTTTGAGTACTGAATTTACGCTACCTAATTAATTGATGATTCAGCCCAACCAATTAAAATCTTATATGTCTGTGTTGTGTTATTTAAAATCAAGTGGGCTTTTTGAAACAGACAAGAGTAAAGCTCCTAACTGTTTGTATTTGGGCTGACGGACAGCAGAGAGAGGGGATTGCTTTGTTTGTTTATCAAATCCCTACTTGTGCTTCTCTAATTACTTTATTACAGCTTCTTAGGAACTGAATGAAGTAAATAAGAGTCGTTATATGGTGGCAGCGGTGGGATGAAACACGTGCTTTGTTTATTTTTGCTGGCAACAGTTTGAAGATTTATAGCTAGGCAACGATCGTAAAAGTAAGACGTTAGCCTACTATATATTTGATTTATGGCATTAAAAGCAGTGTCTGCTTAAAGCAGAGCTGTGTGAGTAAGTGAAAAGCTAATGGGTTTTCTTTGATAAAAACATTAGCCATGCAGGAGTTTGGTAGGAAAGAACGTTTTTAAAGTTAAATTGGCTTATTAAATGTACATTTTTCTCTGAGTGAATTCCTTGAACTTCACAAGCATTTCTGCAGTGATTTTTTTTTTCCCTATGTGCTAATTTCATTTTTAAAGCACATGGACAGTTTTGCATTTTTTTGGCATCAGAGAGAAGGAGAAGGGCGACATCTCGTGGTCTACGGGGTACATTGCTCCGAGGAGATGTCGAAGTGACACCTGGTGGTCTTCATACATTATTGCAGCATGACATTTCAGATTCTTACGAAGCTGATACAGAAAGTGCACCTCATCTATCTCCAGTAAGCAGACGGTTGCAACTAAGTGAGATGATGGCTGGAGTTCAAGAAGATCAAGCTATTGAAGACATCGTTGTGCGCCCAAGACCCAGGCATACCAATTTAGAGGAAGACCAAAGAGGAGAAGAAGTAAGGTTAGATGATGAAGAAGCAGCAGCAGCAGCAGCAGCAGCAGCATCCCAACTGGATGAAGAATTAGACCCAATTGACAAACTATCCAAGATGTTTGCTAGTTTTATTGCTAACCAAAATCAAGAGAAGAGAATCAGAGAATTGGAGTTAAGGTTGTCCAAACAGTACAGAGAAGCAAAACTCCAGCAAATGGAAAAGGAAAGGAAGCGAAAAGAGGAATATGACAAATCGATTGCCAGTGTGAACAGAAATAACCTACCTTTTTATCACGAGGGTATGGACGTTTTATCATTTCTATCTTTGTATGAGAAAGTTTGCCAAGATTTGAAGATCCCTCAGAAATGGTACATACCTTTGATTCGTACACAATGTAGTGGACTTCTTGCTGAGATTGTGGCAACTGTACCTAATGAGGACGTCGAGTGGGAGATTTTTCGTGAATATATCAAACGAAAATTTGGATACACTCCAGAAATTTTGAGACAAAATTTCAGGAAACTGAAAAAACAACCTAATGAGTGCTACTCTGCAATGGCTGATAGATTAGAAAAACTTGGGGATCAATGGCTAGACTCAGTAGGCGCCAGTACTTTCCAAGACATGAGAACACTGATGTACCAAGAACATTTTCTTTCTTTAGTACCTGCAGAGATCAGAAGTGTCTTGATGCAGAAGAGGTTCAAGGATCTGCAAGAATTGGCCTTAAGAACCGATGAGTTACTTTCCTTCAAACGACCTGACCCGACGGTTAGGCCGAAGACTGCACCAGTGTTCCCCAGGAAACAGAGTTCATTTCTAACTAGAGAGTCTTTTGAGCAAGATCCCAGACGAAGGACAGAAGATACACGTAAGAGTATAGCTCCGGGACAGACAAGACCACCTCTCAAATGTTTCGAGTGTGGTGGTTCTCATTTGAGAAGAGACTGTCCGAAGTTAAACATTCCGGTTAAACAAGAGAAAGAGCCTGGGAGAAGAACATCTGCTCCAGTACAACCCAAAGGCAGACCTAGTGCTCCTAAGATGGCTTATACGAGTATAGAGTCAATAGGAACTGTTCAAGACCATATTCACAGTACTACATCATCAGTACCCTTCCAGTCAAGCATTCGACATTCACATAGTCAAGAGGGTGGAAGAGCAACTAGAACCTCAACACAAGCTAATGGGGCTCAAGCCAAAGTTAATTATGGTGTACCTCGTGTTTTGAACTTACGAATGGATTCTGTAACCTCAGACTACATCGGAGAAACTGCTGATGGACAAAAATACTCTATTTTAGATCCTGACACCATAATACCAGATTACCAAAGGAACTGGACTATAAGGAAGTTCACCGAGACTGTTTTCTTGCATACACCATCCGGAGATGTAGCTTTATGTGCTTTCAGAGATTCTGGAGCTGAACTTTCTTCAATAAGCCGTCAGTTTCTTGATCCAGCTTTGGTCTTGTATAACTTGAGATGCCCCATAAGAACCTATGCAAGCGAAGGAGATGAGCTAAAACATATTCCTGTCGCGTATCTGAAAATTACATACAAGTCCTGGACTGGAGTAAAACATATTTTGACCCATGAGGGGAAACCTGACTTTCTTCTAGGAAATGATCTCGCTGTGTTGGACGAAATACAAAGCCAAGGTCCACCTGTAATTCAAGTAGTTACCCGATCCCAGAGCAAGAAGATGCGAGAAGTTGAACCAATAGAAGAACTAGACTTAGAACCAGAAGAGGAGGAGCCAGATCAAAGTTATGAGCCAGATGAGGAACAAGATTCAGAATATGAACAAGATCAAGTATTTCCAGATGATATTCCAGAGGAAGAGCCTACTCCTGATGATATTCAAGGAGAAGAGTCTACACCGCAACAGCTCTTTGAGACCGAATCTGATGACTCAACTACAACTGAGGCCGGAATAGAAGAAATCGTTCCTAAAGGATCGGAGGACTTTAGACAAAAGCAATTTAATGATCCCTCTTTAGCATCTTTAAGAACCCGTGCAAACGAATACGTTCAACAGCCTGTCCAACAGTCAGCATACTTTCTATGGGGAGAAAATGGACTGTTATACCGTGAGTACTATCCCAAGGATTTTATGGCAGCTCAACCCGTGCGACAGTTAGTAGTGCCCTCAGATTATAGACTGAGAATTCTTGAAATGGCACACGATCATCCTTCCAGTGGACACCAAGGTATGAGAAAGACACTCAAGAGAATTTCTCAACATTTTTACTGGCCTGGTCTTTCCAAAGCCGTAAAGGAATATGTTGGTTCCTGTGATGTTTGCCAAAGAGTAGGACACCAAACAGACCAAACCAAGGCTGAAGTGCAAGTTATGGAGATACCCGACCAAGTGTTCAAGTATCTACAAATGGATGTGTTAGGACCATTCATCCCTACTAAGACCAAGAAGAAGTACATCATCACTTTCATTTGTTCTGCAAGCAGATGGATTGAAGCTTATGCAATCAGCAACTTGTCAGCTACCACCATAGCTAGAATCATCGTGGACTTATGCTCACGTATTGGTGTTCCATCCAAAATCATTTGCGATCAAGCAGGAGCTTTCACTAGTGAACTCATGAAGAAAATCTGCGAAATAAGTGGTATCACCCTTAGCTTCAGTACTTCTCATCATCCTCAATCACACGGAATGGTGGAAAGAGGTCAACAGACTTTACTTCGTATGATCAAGACGATGACTCAAGAGTATGGGAACATTTGGGACGAACTCTTGCCTTTTGCTTTATTTGCCTATAGAAGTTCCGCTCATTCTTCACTAGGTGGATTTTCCCCGAGCGAGTTGGTATTTGGAAGAAATCTTCAAGGACCTTTGGATATCCTGAAATCCGAATGGGAAGGTGCGGTCAAATCTAGTTCAGCACCAGTTGCAGAATTCGTCCGACAACTTCAAGAGAAACTTTTAACTGTTCAAGAGTTAGCTAGAGACAACTTGATGAACGCTCAAGCTGAACAGAAATACTATCATGACAAGAAATCCCGACACAGAGAATTTGCAGTGGGTGATTTGGTGTTAGTACTGAACCCGCTCAGACCTTCTAAGTTAGAAGTGGTCTGGGAAGGTCCAGGAGAAATTGTTCAAAGATTTGGAGATGTTAATTATCTTGTTAAAATGTTGGATTCTAAAAAGAAACCTGTTCTTTATCATGTCAATAGACTGAAACGTTACAAAGATAGATCTGCAATGGTTTTTCAATATCATGCTGAGTATTTCCATTCTTCCAATGAACCAATTGATATGTTGTCAGAATTGCAAGATGCGGGTGATTGGTCTGATAATATTATCTTAACAGGTAATCAAGATCAGAAGGATCAGTTGTACCAGGTCCTAGAACGACATCAAGATGTGTTCTCAGACAAACCAGGTTACACAAATTTAGTCAGTCATGAAATCACTACAGATAGTGATGCTCAACCTATACGGTCGAGCCCATACAGAGCAATTGGTAATCATGCTAAACAAATTGAGCAAGAGATTCAAAAGATGTTATCTCTAGGAGTTATTGAAGAGGCAATCAGCCCTACTTGGACTTCACCTGTGGTACTAGTCCCTAAAAAGACTGCTACAGGTGAAATTCAAGAAGAAGTGAGATTTTGTGTTGATTATAGGAAGTTGAACAGTGTTACCAAATCGGATCCTTACCCTTTGCCTAGAATGGATGATTTGATTGAACACCTTGCTAAGGCTAAATTTATAAGTATCCTTGACCTAAAGAATGCTTATTGGCAATTAGATATGGCAGAAGAATCACGAGATAAGACCGCTTTCATCACTCATGTGGGAACTTTCCGGTTCCGCAGAATGCCATTTGGTTTGAAAAATGCAGGTGCTTCATTTCAAAGGATGATTGATAAACTTTTGCAAGGTTTACCTTATGCTAATGCTTATCTTGACGATGTTGCGATTTTTAGTAATGATTTTGAATCTCATTTGACACACATTGAAACTGTTTTGTCCAGACTTCAACAAGCAGGACTGACAGTAAAAGCCAGTAAATGTCAATGGATGCAGGGAAAAGTCATGTATTTAGGACATTTGATTGGGCAAGGAGAAATTCAAACTATACAAGCAAAAGTTCAAGCTATCAATGATTGGCCTATTCCTAAAACTAAGAAACAAGTACGCTCGTTTCTAGGTCTAATTGGCTACTACAGAAAATTTATTCCGGATTTTAGTAATTTGGCAGCACCTTTGACAGAGCTAACTAGAAAAAGGGAACCTGTCAAAGTAAAATGGACTCCTGAATGTCAAAAGGCTTTTGATGCCTTAAAAGCTAAAATTGTTGATGCGCCTATTTTGAAATCTCCTGATTTCAACAAACCTTTCGTATTACAAACTGATGCATCTGAATTAGGTCTAGGAGCTGTTTTATTACAACAAGGAGAAGATGGAAACCTTTATCCGATATCCTATTTCTCTAGAAAACTTCTGGAACGCGAGAAACACTATGCTATTCCTGAAAAAGAGGCACTTTCAGTTTTTTGGGCATTGAATCTTTTGAGACCTTATTTATGGGGGCGCAAATTCACGCTTCAAACCGATCACCGAGCTTTAGTGTGGTTACAAAGTATGAAATCTCATAACCAAAAATTGTTAAGATGGAGTTTGGCATTACAAGATTTTGATTTTAATATCCAACATATTCCAGGAAAATTGAATGTAGTAGCAGATAGTCTTTCTAGAATGTATGAAGAAGAAAACTCATGCAACACTGAGCGTTGACTTAGATATCTGATGTAATTTCATAGAATGTAGTGTTTCATTATTTCATATATACTTTTGTAGTAGAGTTTTGATATATAACATGTTTTATATTTTCTTAATTCCTTGTATCAAATTACTATAAATTAGATAAGTAGACTAATCTGAATTTCTGTGTAATTTCGGGGGGCGTGTGAGGAATTAAGTTAGGCAGCAAGAACTTTCACCTAGTTTTTTCTGCACATTGCTTATCTGGTAACTGGGAAAAAAAAATATAGCTGGCCGAAGGGAGTGGGAGTTTCCTTAGATAAAAAGACAGTTTAAAAAACAGCAAGGAGAGAGTTCGTTTTTGCTGCTGGGAGGAAGAAGACAAGATGGAGATTTATGATGGACTGAAGAAACACTTACATGATTGATTTTATAGTCGTTGCTGAAATATCCCTACAACTAAAAAACTTCTGTGCTTTACCAGCTGTATTCAAGGACGTGAGATAATAATTTTTTTTTTATTTAGAGAATGTGTTTAATTATTTTTCTAGAGAAATGCAATGAAGGGGAGGGAAACTGCTTAGAGTAAAAAATTGTACAAATATCTATTTATATTATATTAGAGTTATGTTGATTTAATTCTTTAATAAATACTTCTGTCTATTTGACAGTTTAAAATTATGTTCTTTCCTGACCAAACCGAATGCATTTTGAGTACTGAATTTACGCTACCTAATTAATTGATGATTCAGCCCAACCAATTAAAATCTTATATGTCTGTGTTGTGTTATTTAAAATCAAGTGGGCTTTTTGAAACAGACAAGAGTAAAGCTCCTAACTGTTTGTATTTGGGCTGACGGACAGCAGAGAGAGGGGATTGCTTTGTTTGTTTATCAAATCCCTACTTGTGCTTCTCTAATTACTTTATTACAGCTTCTTAGGAACTGAATGAAGTAAATAAGAGTCGTTATACTCTAATCCAAAACAGTGATACTTCGAAGCTATACTATGACTGTTGAGAAAACAGCACCTCCAGATACATGGGCAACACAAACCATCTTGATTATTTATTTTATTTATTTATTTTATTTATATCCCACCTATCTGGTCTTACGACCACTCTAGGCGGTTTCCAAGTACATACATAAAACAACATATAGATATAACACAAAAATTATTACATTAAATAACAAAATCTTCGAGATGGAAAAGAATTTTTTTTAAAAAATAAATAGAGAAAAGAAAATCAAATGTTAACTGGAGGGAAGGCCTGCGTGAACATCCATGTTTTAAATTGGTTTTTAAAGATACCCAGCGTAGGGGCCTCACGAATCTTGTTACTGTTCCATTTCCAAAGGTGTTTTAAGAAAACTTATCTAACAGAATTTTGTAATCAAGTTGACTGACTTATGAAATGAGCATCCCAAAGGTGTACCTTAGAGGCTACATGTTGAAACTCCCTCAAAAAAATTATATAATTCAAATGCTGTTTACCTAAACCTACCATGCCTCGTGTTTGAATGCTATTTAGAAGAACAGAGGGTTTGGGTATACTTTAAAATAACCTTAAGCAATTTTGGTTATAAGCAGATAATTAGCTCTTTCCAGGAGATTAGTGCACTGGAGCATTACTAATATGGCTTCATTTGCCACTCTTACCCAAGGGGGAAGTAAAAGAAATCAACGAATCTTGAGTATTTGAAGAAGGAAATTATATTTAAATTTGCCTAGATTGTTAAGTAGAAAATCACAAGCAGATGCCTTCCCCCTCCCTTCATTCTCCCTTTTAAGATGGAGAACTGATTGTTTTTTGTCCCCGTGAAGCAGTAGATGATTGGTCGGGCCACAAACATGATGCCCAAAATATGGGTAGGGCATAGCTGGTGGCTACCTAGCAACCACAGTCAATATATTGACTACCTGTTCAGTGGTCAAGCCAGCTTTCTACTTTCACTGGAGCTGGCAAAATGGCAGCCTTATAACATTCTTTGTAGCATCATAGGGTGGACCAATGAGGGCTTTGATCTAGAGACATTTGGGGCCCTCTAAATGATGCTGCTGGAACACCTTGAACCAGTTCTGACTGTGTTTATTTTTTTCTTGCCAAACCTTAGAACTGCAGAGCTGGAAGGGACCCTATGGATCATCAAGTCCAGCCCCTGTTAAGGTGGCCCAGCTGGGAATTGAACTCCCAAACTCTAGCTCTGCAGCCAGAGACCTAAACCACTGAGCTATCCAGCAGCTGTATGCTGAAAACCAGATGTTTCACCTCATCCTGCTGTCCTTGGTATGACCCAAGTTTCACCAAGAGTGCAGCAAAGCCCTACGTGTCAAAATTACCACTTATAGCTCCAAATAGGCAAAGGATCATCTAGATGAGAAATTAAATTGCTGGGCTGTAAGACTGCTGCATGCATTCAACACTGAAAACAAGGACCTTTATTTGGCCCAGTGGGCAGAAGGTGTAGCCAGACATGATTTAAGGCCACCCACAGGTGCAATTAATTTGAAGATTTATTTAAATCACAGCAGATAAGCAAGAAATAAAATTCATGAAATGAAGAAATCGCATAAAAGAAATCAAAGGAAAACCAATGAATTTCGAACATAATACAATGCAACGATGAGATGAAAAGTGTAATGCAGAACAACCTGTATCCAAAGCAGATGTAATTGCAGTTATGCAAAATCGGCCAGTGTTGGCCATTTAGAAAACACTGTATATTAACCTTCCACCAGCCCTCCAGTTGAAGCTCAGTATGTTCCAGCTATTTGGCTTAAAGATTGAGAAAGAAAGACAGATGGCTACCTATTCCAAGGAACGGGTTCCTGAAGATTCAGGGGAATGGGCAGGAGAATTGATCCAGAAAAACACTGTAAAAATGTTATAAAAGCAATCTTGTGGCATCTTAAAGACCAGCACAATTTGGTTGCCACAGGTGTTTGTGGGATAAAGCCTGTTTCTTCAGTGGAGTAAGACCTATGTAGACCGTTTTGAGAGCTGGACCATAAACAAGGCTGACCGCCGAAGAATTGATGCTTTTGAATTGTGGTGCTGGAGGAGACTCTTGCGAGTCCCCTGGACTGCAAGGAGAACAAACCTATCTGTTCTGAAGGAAATCAACCCTGAGTGCTCACTGGAAGGGCAGATCCTGAAGCTGAGGCTCCAGTCCTTTGGCCATCTCATGAGAAGAGAAGACTCCCTGGAAAAGACCCTGATGCTGGGAAAGTGTGAAGGCAAGAGGAGAAGGGGATGACAGAGGACGAGGTGGTTGGGCAGTGTCATCGAAGCGACAAACATGACTTTGACCCAACTCTGGGAGGCAGTGGAAGACAGGAGGGCCTGGCGTGCTCTGGTCCATGGGGTCACGAGGAGTTGGACATGACTTAACGACTAAACAATAAAGACCGTTTTATAAGCAAGGTGTGAGGGGAGTCATGGAAAGAAGGTGGTGGGCAGGTCCAGCAGAGTGATAGTCTTATATGTGGTTGTTAAAGGTTCTTCGTGATCCATGGGAAGGCATGGAGCAGGTGGGATTAGGCGAAAAAGAGTTGCTTTAAGATGCAATGTGTCATTTGGGCCAATCCTCACATCCACAAGCAAGGATTTATGACACCACACCTACCCTGTTTGGTCCTTCTTTAATTTTAAAGGGGAAAACTAAAAAAAGAACACCTCACTCTCCCTTCTATCTCCTCCTCTGTGCTTTCCTTAAGCCATTTTACTTAAGCTAGTTCAAAGCTTCTTCTTCCTCTCCCTGCCCCCGTAGAGGAAGGGAGAGATGAAGCTTTCAATTATTTTTAAACTAGCATTTTATATCAGCATTGCCTTAGGGCTTTAAACAAGAAAATCCCTTTGTTTCATCTCTTTCCACCTCTGCAGGACGAAGCTTTCAATTTCTTGATATCATCAAATGGCTTAAGTAGAGGGACAGCTTAAGCCATCTGCTTTGGTTTAATCCTAGTGATCACATGCACTGGAACCAAACCAAAACAGAGCCATCATACTTCCATTAAAAAAAACAGACAGTGGTCCTTGATCGGGACCAAAAAAAGTGTGGGTAGGCAAAGATCAGACTGATTTGTGATTGCTCGTATCTCATGGTCACTGGGAAAAAGAGTCAAACCAACCCATCTGCAGAGCTGATCAAACCATGAGATAAATAAATAAATTCAATTAAAATTTTTTACCCTGCATTTCTCCTTAAAATGACCCATCCTGATTGCCTCCTCAATCATGTCTAAGACATGAGCAGCAACAGAAGCAAACGCAATGTGATGAATGAAATTCGAGAGGCTCCTGTGAAATAGGGAATGCAAAAATTGGGAGTTGGAGACATTGTCCGAACAGCTGGAATAACACACACAACAGGGTGGCATTATGAATATATCTGTGTGGATGAGCTGAGGAACATGTGACGTAAGAACTGCTGGATAGCTCAGTGGTTTAGGTATCTGGCTGTCTGGAAGTAGAGGCTAGGAGTTCGATTCCCCGCTGTGCCTCCGTGACAGGGGCTAGACTTGATGATCCACAGGGTCCCTTCCACCTCTGCAGTTCTAAGACGATGATGATGGTGAGATGTTAACAAAAACAACAGCACCTGGTGTCCTTGTTCAAATCAAGAGGGATACAGCTGAACCTCTTGATGTCTTCTAGTTCACCCGCTGTCTTTTAGAATCTGCCCTTGAAATGTTTTTGTTCATATATTTTAATAAGACCTTAATGACACTTCAGCTGAAATTCCCAAATAAAAAGAAACAGAAAACCACACTCTTGGGTTCTTGTGTTGTTGGCTTTCCAAATAAATAATGCACACACAATTAACTTTTCAAGAATCTGTGTTTTTTTTAATGGGTACAAAAATTCAATAATACAAACAGATCCAACATGTTAATATGTACAAATATGTCCTCTGAGTTCAAGAAGTTTCTCTTTTAACTCGAAAGTCAAGCAATAGGTCCCACAACTTCTTTTGTACAGTACAGAATCATAAAGGATAGTGGTTCCAATGAGAAAAGACTTAAAACCCAAGAATAATATTCAGAAATAATGTGAAATAACCACAACAAAGAGTTTTTGCCTTATACTTCTCTTCCTTCCAAACTAAGCCAAACTAGACAAAACATTCAATGTGTCTTTATTTTTGGAGACATTTAATATTCCTTCCTTTGTGGTCCTGTGGATAAGATGTGGAAGTTGTTGTCACAAAATCTTTCTTAATCTCACTATATGAATAACACAAGCATATATATTGTATCTTTAGCACATTTCCACCCAACAGTGTTTGGCATGAGGTCATTATTTTTCTAATGCAGAGGAAAATATGGAGAGATCTGTCCAATCTCACTCCTTCCTTCCTTTGGAAAGGAAAAATGATCAGTCTCCATGCTCCTTGAACAAAGGGGTGAAAAAAACGTTCACTTACAGTTTGTGACTTTTTTATATATATGGTGAGGGGCTACATCACGAATCTGAGAGCAGAAGAAATGGAGGACAGAGGAAAGGAGGCTAACAAAGGAAGCAACAGGGAGTAAGGGTCAATTTCAAAGATGCTAAACCAGTGGTTGCCAAATTTGGGTACCCAGATGTTCTTGGGGCAATCTTGGCTAGCACAGCTAGTGGCGAAGGCCTCTGAGACTTTTAGTCCAAGAACATCTAGGGGCCTATAGCTCGAAACCATTGTTCTAAAGTCTCTGTGTGTGGGAAACCCTCTTGATTTAACGGCAAATACAGAGTGTGCTCTCTCCCAACCCCCTCAACTCAATGTTAAAGGAAAAGCATGCAAAACTGTATTTCCCCAGTACAAAAATGTACACTTAAAAGGTAAAGGTTCCCCTTGACAATTTTTGTCCAGTCGTGTTCGACTCTAGGGGGTGGTGCTCATCCCCGTTTCCAAACCATAGAGCCAGCGTTTTGTTGTAAGACAAAATTCCATGGTCACATGGCCAGTGCGACTTAGGCACGGAACGCTGTTACCTTCCCACCGAGGTGGTCCCTATTTATCTACTTGCATTTGCATGCTTTCGAACCGCTAGGTTGGCAGGAGCTGGGACAAGCGACGGGCGCTCACTCCGTCACGTGGATTCAATCTTACTACTGCTGGTCTTCTGACCCTGCAGCATAGGTTTCTGCAGTTTAGCCCGCAGCGCCACCACGTCCCTGTACACTTAAAAGGGTGGGGGGGAAATAGCCAGAATTGGTTATTGATTATTCAGTAACAATAATTATGTGCCATCAAGTCAATTCTGACTTATGGTGACCCTTTTCAGTAGTTTTCAGGTAAAGAATACTCAGAAGTGGTTTACCATTCCCTTTTGCTGAGGGCATCCTGGGACTGTGCAGCTAGTCCAAGGCCACATAGGCCAGCTGTTCTTCCTGGGAGCGCAGTGGGAATTGAACTCCAAACCTCTGATTCCTCAGCCAGATACCCAACCCTGAGTTATTAGTCTCCTTTGTCCTTCATTTGGGCATCCAGATGTACTCATTTTGAGAAGATAGGTGGTTTGAGAGAAGGGTCAGGAAGGCCATACATGTGCATATAGAAAATCCCTCACTCAACAGGGGGCCTTAGATACAATCTGTCTCCTGTTTATCATGCTGCCCTTTCATCCGTCCCCAGAAAGATCAGGACCACACCCACCAGAAAGACCACAGTTAATGACCCATGACAATGGACGGAGAAGGACTGCAGAAGTGGGATTATCCCTCATCCCCAGTCCTTTGTCCTTCTAACAAGCCTATTCAGACCAGGGGGAAGTAAAACCAACATGGACGATATATCGGGGATCTCCTACCAACTCTCCTCAGACTGAAGAAGCTACTTGGATGAGCAGTGAAACGTTTCAACCGAATAAGAAAGAAGTCCAGTTGCCATGACTCAACTTCCAGATAATTGTGGGATTTGTAGTCCAAAAATAATTAATTGCTTGTATTCCTCATGAAGCACCAAGCCATGTAACTGGAGTGCAGCAAGCACCAAAAGCAGAAACTCCTTAACTAGTGAGAATTTGCTACAGTGATTTATGCTGTTGTACTTAAAGGTAAAGGTAAAGGTTCCCCTTGACAATTTTTGTCCAGTCGTGTTTGACTCTAGGGGGGCGGTGCTCATCCCCGTTTCCAAGCCATAGAGCCAGCGTTTTGTCCGAAGACAATCTTCCGTGGTCACATGGCCAGTGCGACTTAGACATGGAACGCTGTTACCTTCCCACCGAGGTGGTCCCTATTAATCTACTCACATTTGCATGCTTTCGAACCCCTAGGTTGGCGGGAGCTGGGACAAGCGACGGGCGCTCACTCCATCGCGTGGATTTGATCTTACGACTGTTTGGTCTTCTGACCCTGCAGCATAGGCTTCTGTGGTTTAGCCCACAGCGCCACCAATGCTTGACCATTCTTAAGAATAGGTTAAGAATCATTTTAAAACCGTATTTAAAAATTATTTTTAAAGACCAGACCAAATCTTCACAGAATGATAAAGTTTTTGGTGCCCACAAGAAATGCCACAGGAATGGAGCCAGCCAACTTTGCCTTGGGAAGGAGCACCATGATTGAGTTGCTGTTGTCTCATGTGCAAACTAACCAGGCCTCTTAGGATGATGGAGCACACAGCGCAGCCTTTGCTGAAACTTTTCGGAGTCTGACAGAGCCTCACAAGGGAAGAGGCAGTCTTTCAGATTTCCTAACTCCAAGCTCTTTAGGGTTTTGTAGGTCAAAACAATCAATCTGAACTGAGGTCTAAAACAAAAATGAAGGAAAATGGTCAAAGACGGTGTCTGAAACATATGACAGTCAACAGTCTGGCTGCTGCATTTTGGAGCAGCTGAATACTCATAAAGGACAAGCCTACGCAGAGCACATTACAGTAGTTTAACTGGAAAATAATTAAGACATGGATGACTGTGGCCTAATCCATCACCCCTATTTGTTATAGTAATCTGTTACAGCAAGACTCATGTCTGTCTTTAGAACTTCCTTGGCTACAGCTAATTTTTAAAATAATGCACTAGAAAACTCAAAGCAATCAGTTTTCTCTGCGTTGGGATAAAATCATTCCTTATGGTAAAGGATCTAGAAACAATAGTTAAGCAATCAGTAATCTGTCATTTGTTTTAGGGGTGAATTTGGAACACGCCACAATAGGTTCAGTTTGTGAGCAGACAAAATCCTGTCTGTCAGATGTAACTGTTGGAGAGTCATTACTGTGCCTAGGAAACCTTCACATTATTATTATACTACTTGTGAGCTATATCTCTACACATCTAAATCCAGAGTGCTTCTTCATTGACATATAAGGTAAGGCAAAGCCACCTCAAAACTAAACAAACCTTTTTCCAAGGAACTTACATGTAAGGCTTGCAAGGGCAAAACACAGGGGATAGGAACATAAATAGTTTTATATCTTCCCTGTGCTTATCTCTCAGAATAACACTCTCCGCCTTACACTCTGAATACAAACAGCTGCATAGCATTAAAAAGGTATGACAGTAATTGTGTAAGATAGTTTTAGGGTCACTTTCTTGAGAGGCGGGTGATATGTGATGATGCGTTCTATTCACTAAATAGTTTAGAAAAAGAGAATTATTAGTAAGCTTTTGCAAGTTCTTTTTTAAAAACGTACACCCAAAGAAGGTCTTTTTCTGCCTTCTCTTTTTACTATGCCACAAAATCTCACCTTCAACAAAATTATGTCTCCATTTTGAAATTCCTGCTGGTAGCAGCCTAAAAGAGTGCAAAGTTGACAAGTAACATTTCTTGAAGAGCCGGTTTAGGTAGCATCAGAGGAAGCAAAAGGTGTTGCAGAGTTTTGAATTTCTGGTAAAAAAAATCCCTTTTGCTATGCAGTAGAAGTACAGAAATTCACAGAGGAGAAAAGCTACAAGTTCCCAAGGTAGTCCACCCCTTTCTCATTAACTGGAACTTAAAGTCTCAATAACTCACACTCAGACATTTGTAGGAGAAATAATCCCTCTAGTTGCAGTTTTGTTGCTGCCATGTTCTTCACGGACGCCATCGAGTCTGATACCAGCTTATCTACCTGCCGTATCTGCTGATTCTATCCTCACCTATTCGTTAGAGGTGGGAAACCTTTTTGAACCATATTGCCTAGCTTACTGGCTTGTAGAGTCTGCCCCTGTAGTCCACAAAAGAAACTTTTAAAGCCTCATCTATCTGATGAGGATCTTACCAAGCTCCATCTTTTTGTCCCTTTTCTCCTGTTGCCTCCAGCTGTAACCTTAATTCTACTACTCGCTTCTAGCTCTTATGATCCATGGCTACCACATTGTCTTCAACCTGACCAGATCATGCTGTGGTCCTGCAGTGGGTGACCTCCTGCTCTTTTTGCAGGTCCAGTCTCCCAGACTCTCTCACTGAAATCACCTACAAAAGTTTGTTTAGCAATAAAAAGAGAAACTGCTTCTCTTTGAAGCCTCCAATAGCCACACAAGTGAGTCTTAAAATCAGTAGTGGGGCCCATTTAATCAGAACTAGACTGCCCACTCGCGTGGGACATGGTGGCGCTGCAGGTTAAACCGCAGAAGCCTCTGTGCTGCAAGGTCAGAAGACCAAGCAGTCGTAAGATCGAATCCACGCAACGGAGTGAGCTACTGTTGCTTGTCCCAGCTCCTGCCAACCTAGTGGTTCGAAAGCATGTAAATGCAAGTAGATGAATAGGTACCACCTCGGTGGGAAGGTAACAGCGTTCCGTGTCTAGTCATGCTGGGGAAATGGGGATGAGCACCGCGCCCTAGAGCCAGACATGACTGGACTAAATGTCAAGGGGAACCTTTACCTTTTAGACTGCCCACCCAACCTCAGAAGATTCTAGGTCCCACTGAACTGATAGATGACATCTATATGAGCTGCCTGGCTGGATAGCAGAGTGATTTAGGTATCTGGCTGCGAAGCTAGAGGTTGGGAGTTCAATTCTCCACTGTGCCTCCTGCAAAAAGAGCCAACCTGTGTAGCCTTGGGCAAACTGCACATTCCCAGGATGTCCCCAGAAGAAGGGAATGGTAAACCAAGTCTAATTATTCACTACCATAAAAACTCTGGAAAGGGTTGCCATAAGTCAGAATAAACTTGATGGTGCATGATGATAATTAATGACATGTTTCCATACATAAATAAGCTGCCTTCGATACCAGTCTGTGTTCCTATATTCCTTTCCTGCATAACAGCTGCCCAATGTTTCAGGCAAAGATTCTTTCCAAAATTTGCTATTTTATCCTTTTAAAAGTGGGGTCCCAGTATTGAACTCTGGATCCCTCTTCATTCAAAGCATCTACTATGCCACTGAACCATGATTTCCCAGACACAGAGGTCTGGTCAATGAGGCCGAACTTCAGGTGGCACCGGAAACACATGTCTGCAAGATATATTGTTTTAAGTTTCCGCTTAGAAGACCTTCAACTGCAATTATAAAATAAAATGCAGATGTTTGCGGCACATTTTTGAATATTTCCCAAACATTAGCCTCAATTCTATATCTCATAAAAGATTGAGAACACTGGGAAAAGCTTTTGCTCCTAAACCTTCGATCGTCCTGGCTGAGATATTTCTGAAAGCAAACAGCCACTGCAGGTAGGATGTCTAGCTTTATTCCTCAGCTATCTTTTACACTTAATAGAAAAATAATGTGATTTCCTCACCAACGCCCCTGCATTGCAAGAGTTAATGGAAATCAAATAATAGGAGGATTGTCTCTATAATGAATCATACCCAAAGGGAATGCAATGACCTCATTAAAACATCCAAAAGCAGGAGAATTAAAGTGGAATCTTATCCATCTCTGCTCACAGGTTGCCCCAAAGATTTTAATGGGGCTTATTGCCAATGCATCTATAATTGTACTGCTTTGGTTCCAATCATTGATATAAATGAGTAAGCAGTGTAAACAGGCAAGCCTAGCTGCACAGGCTATTTCATAGAGGAGGGCAAAGAATAAAGGGGTGGGGAAAATGCTGCTTGATTGTACTTATACACAGTTTTTCCAACAGGATTTTGGGCACAATGCCACAGAGGAAACATACACACCTACTCCTGAGTTAACATGGATAGTAACATGCATAGCCAGAGGCAGAATGCAGATTCTTGTTAGCGTTTGTACCAGTGGAAGGAGACAACAATAGCTGCACTTAAGTGTGAATATAGTATATCATTTTGTCCACATTTTCAAGCAAACAAATTCCAGGCAAACATATGGATACAGGTGTGCCTTGGACTGCATCCATCGCTTTGTTTTGTGATGCTACTCTTGGCTCAAAATATTATATTAAAATGCATAGAGGAGTATGAAAAGCTGCTTTCTGCTGACTTAAACCATTGTCGACGCTGACTGACAGCCATGGTTCTCCAGATATTCAGGAACATTTTTTTTTCCATAGACCTACCTAGCGATCCCTGGTATTTTCTAGCAGTTTTCCATCTAAGAACTAACCAATCCTGACTCTGCTTAGCTTCTGAAATCAGATGAGATGCGTTGGTTTGCAAATTGTGGAGAACTTCATGAGAAAACATTACACTCCTTGTCTTCCTACCACATAGAGGCAAAGACTGTTTGGGGGCTCAAAAATTCCTTGTTGAGTTGACTGGTCAAACAGAAACAGCCTATAGTAAGGAACATGAAGAATGTAATTCATTGTATTCTTAAAGGCTTTCACGGCCGGGATCTAATGGTTGTTGTGGGTTTTTTTGGGCTCTTTGGCCGTGTTCTGAAGGTTGTTCTTCCTGACGTTTCACCAGTCTCTGTGGCCGGCAACAGAGCATGGACAGAGTTCCTACTCCAGTCCTCTGAAGATGCTGGCCACAGAGATTGGCGAAACATCAGGAAGAACAACCTTCAGAACATGGCCAAAGAGCCCGAAAAACCCCCCAAAACAACCAATTTAATTCATATTCTTAATTTTCCTAAGATAGAACACTGCATTTTCTTAGGATAAATCTTTGCTCGACAGCTTTTTCTAATGCTGGAATAGATGGGAAACAGAACCATATGTTTATCTTTGTAAGCATCGTACATACAGTATACCATGCTAAAAAAATTAACACGGAAACACAAGTACATTTTTTTCTTAAACCATGACTTCTGTTGAATCAGGCGAGAAATGTATTCTCCCTAGTAATCAATATGTTATAATTACATGCTTGGTTTCCATGAATTTATGCCAATTTTCAGTGCTTTTCAAGCTCACTATGCATAGCCTGGAGGGATTTTACCACACCCAGGAGAAAACCAACGGCAGCAACAAATATAATACATGACTCAGATTGATTTGGATGCAGGCTGTGAAATTTTATTCCTTTTGGCAGACCCCATTCAAAGCTCTTATTCCATGGTTTTAACATGGCAGCAAACACATGTGTGACACGAAATCAGCTCATAACCCAAATCACGAATCACATCTGCTTCTCTTTACGCTAAAAACTGTGGTGGAAGGAGGAACAATACGATAGCTGGGCACACTCGTTCATATCACAAATTTTAGAAGGTATCACATTTGTACCAATCGTAAGTAGGCCAATGGTACGAATTCACCCTCTGTTCTGTACTTTTACTTAATCTTATAAGGTAACCATAGGAAAATGATGTGTTATATAGCATTCCTTCTTAAATTACGGTTGCTATTTTGAAAGTTGCATGTATGCATGTGAAATTAGCACATGTAGGCCTGTGACCCCTGGTAAAATGATGAATTTCTTCTGTTTATCCTCCTCCCCTCATTGGCCATGTGTTAAGAGAAAGTAATACAGTATGAGGCTGTGACATTTTATAGGACTGTTACTCCAGCCTTGATTCCTAAATCCCTCTCACAGAGCAGCCCCATAAACTGCCTCCTCACTCATCCATTTTGTCTGCCTGCTGTGTAACTAGTTTTTATGGATTACCACTCTAAGAAATTTAGAATTCTCTATTCCCACTTCCAATAGCTTCTGAAAGCTCTGCTCTGGCCCATCTTAGGGTCAAACTAGATATGAAGAAATTGTGGACTTCCTGCCATTAGTACTTTTGTCTTCCAGTCATAGGATTCCCCTCAGATCTCCATGCCTGAGCAAACAAACTTGCAAGTTAAGTCCATGTTTACCTTTGAATGACCAATCAGAGAAGAAGACAGCAAGATGCTGAGGCGAGAAGCTCGTTGCTAGGATGAACCTTTGCACCACTTTGGAAGTGTTGCTTCTAAATATGAGCTCAGTGCCAAGGTTGACAACTGACGCAAAAGAAAACAAGCTGTCTATGAAGTACTTGCCCTGAAAGAATGCTAAGCATGAGATCTGTTCTTATCCTTATCAGTGTTTAAAAAGTCCATTGTAATGAAGAGGGAAGCTCTTTTACTAGCTAATGCATTAGCATTATTCCTCGTTACACATTAACTTAAGAAGTAAATTACAAAAAAGATCATCCAGAGGACATTTCACAGATGGGAACATACTCATTGTGCAAATATTCGCTTGCTCTAGTTTAGTCTTTTAGTACAAAGTTTATCCATTACGTCTTACTGTCCCTGATGACGGAACCATGCAAAAGACCACTTAGGTCTATTTCAATTTTATGTTCTACCTTGATTTTAAGATGCTAATCAGTTACCGACTAGCCTTCCTTCTCTACTTCCCATCTCCTCCATCAACAGATTGTCACTAGAAGCTGGGGCCTGGGTGCAAAATTCTGGTGGCTTTTTCATAAAAGCCAACTACAGTCATGCCCCGCTTAACAATTACCCCGTATAACGACGAATCTGCTTAACAACGATGTTTTTGTGATCGCAATTACGATCGCAAAACAATGTTTTAATGGGTTTTTTTCACTTTGCGACGATCGGTTCCCTGTTTCGGGAACCGATTCTTCGCATTACGACGATCAAAACAGCTGATCATCGGGGTTTCAAAATGGCCACCGGCTGCTCAAAATGGCTCCCTGCTGTTTTTAGGAGGCATTTTTCACAAGACAGGCACCCGAATATGGCTGCCATATGGAGGATCTTCGCTGGACAATTAGGTATTTCGCCCATTGGAATGCATTAACCGGTTTTTAATGCATTTCAATGGGTTTTTTATTTTGTTTGACGACGTCTTCGCTCTACAGCTATTTCGCTGGAACAAATTAATGTCGTCAAGCAAGGCACCACTGTAGTCATTACCATCACCTTACATGTTTCTATTTTGTTTTAGTTTGGTTCACCTGCTATTGTACTTTCTTATAAGATCGTGGGAAGCTGCCTTATAAAGATCAGACTTTTGCCAAATGAGGAAATTACGTACATAAGACCTAGCGACAAATACTACTCATTAATTAGGTGATGGTTGAATTCTTGAGCACAGGCAAAGTACCTCCTACCATACCAGTGAGATTTCCTGACTTCCCCTGAAAATGAGACTAAGGCCTCAATTTCCCCTTTATTTTATTTGTATCTATTTATTTTTCATTTTCTCCTGGTGCTCCTTGCAGGAAGTTGCCAGAGCCTGAACTATGCCACAGACAGAACATCAAGACAACTTGATGTCTGGTGAATCCTTTGCAGAAAAGATGCCTTTCTGTGCATGAAATGTAATAATTCTGTGCAGTTTGGCATTTTTTCCGGGGGGGGGGAAACAATGATCATGAAGTTTCTGAAAAATCCTTCTAGATTCCCCACAAGATTTCTCAAAGAGGAAAAAAAGTCTTACAGAGAAATCTCATTTTTGGGGAAGGAGACGATTTCCTCCCTCTTTTTTTTGTCTGAGAGTGAGAGTGAGAGAATCACAATCCTATTCAGACTTAAAAGAACGATAGACAACGGAACAGAAGACTTGTACGGAACTCTGAAACAATGGCTGAAATCCTCTGGCGCGATTCTGCAGAATGCATAACTTTTAGAGAAGAATTGCACTAAATTAAGAAATCTGCATAAACATTATCAATTGCATGCCGAATTGCAGAACTCAGGTGTGCAACAAGCAATGTCTATGGAGATTTTTTAAATTTGAATCAATTCACTTCCAACAGTTACACAAACTGCTTGGATTGCTTAGTGGTTTAGTTGTCTGGCCGTGGGGCCAGAAGTTGGGAATTTGTTTCCCAACTACCTCTTTGACAAGGGGTGGACTCAATGATTCCACGGGGATGAGAAGACAGCTCTATGAATCTATCTTTTTAGCTCTTGGGCGGCAGCATTTCTGCTCAGCAAACATTGTTGAGAGATTCGGTCTGAGCAAGAGAGAAGTCCAGAAGTTGGAGAAGTTATTTTGGTGAGAGGAATTACATGCAGTATGGGGGATTATGGGGACTGTAGTTCCCAAAAATAACATTTCAAACCTTCCTAATCCACAGAGAGAAAAAAATTATTCAAATTCTCTTGAGAAGGGTTCAGCAGACCAACTGTTAATTATTCCATTTTTGTTAAGAACAGAAGCAGAAAGTATTTCCAAGTTCCATCTTAGGAAAGCATAATACGTACACTGATGGTGCATACCCTTCCATATGCACCCAGTTTGGTTTGCGCATTAGTCTCCCAATTATATTCAGTAAAACAAGGGAAGCAAAATGCAAGGGAGATAGGGAAAGTTACAGAAACTTGAATTCAGACTTCCAAAGAATAGCAAGGAGAGACAAGAGGGCCTTCTTAAATGAACAATGCAAAGAAATAGAGGAAGATAACAGAAAAGGAAAGACCAGAGATCTGTTCAGGAAAATTGGACATATTAGAGGAACATTTTGCGCAAAGATGAACATGATAAAAGACAAAAATGGGAGGGACCTAACAGAAGCAGAAGACGTCAAGAAGAGGTGGCAAGAATACACAGAGGAATTATATCAGAAAGATTTGGATATCCCCGGACAACCCAGACAATGTAGTTGCTGACCTTGAGCCAGACATCCTGGAGAGCGAAGTCAAGTGGGCCTTAGAAAGCTTGGCTAACAACAAGGCCAGTGGAGGTGATGGCATTCCAGTTGAACTATTTAAAATCTTGAAAGATGATGCTGTTAAGGTGCTACATTCAATATGCCAGCAAGTTTGGAAAACTCAACAGTGGCCAGAGGATTGGAAAAGATCAGTCTACATCCCAATCCCAAAGAAAGGCAGTGCCAAAGAATGCTCCAACTACCGTACAATTGCACTCATTTCGCACGCTAGCAAGGTTATGCTCAAAATCCTACAAGGTAGGCTTCAGCAGTATGTGGACCGAGAACTCCCAGAAGTACAAGCTGGATTCCGAAGAGGCAGAGGAACTCGAGACCAAATTGCTAACTTGCGCTGGATTATGGAGAAAGCCAGAGAGTTCCAGAAAAATATCTACTTCTGCTTCATTGACTATGCGAAAGCCTTTGACTGTGTGGACCACAGCAAACTATGGCAAGTTCTTAAAGAAATGGGAGTGCCTGACCACTTTATCTGTCTCCTGAGAAACCTATATGTGGGACAGGAAGCAACAGTTAGAACTGGTCATGGAACAACTGAGTGGTTCAAAATTGGGAAAGGAGTACGGCAAGGCTGTATATTGTCCCCCAGCTTATTTAACTTATATGCAGAATACATCATGCGGAAGGCTGGACTGGAAGAAACCCAAGCCGGAATTAAGATTGCCGGAAGAAATATCAACAACCTCCGATATGCAGATGATACCACTCTGATGGCAGAAAGTGAGGAGGAACTAAAGAACCTTGTAATGAGAGTGAAAGAGGAGAGTGCAAAAAACGGTCTGAAACTCAACATCAAAAAAGCTAAGATCATGGCCACTGGTCCCATCACCTCCTGGGAAATAGAAGGGGAAGATATGGAGGCAGTGTCAAATTTTATCTTCCTGGGCTCCATGATCACTGCAGATGGAGACAGCAGCCCTGAAATTAAAAGGCGCCTTCTTCTTGGGAGGAAAGCGATGACAAATCTGCACAGCATCTTGAAAAGCAGAGACATCACCTTGCCAACAAAAGTCCGAATAGTCAAAGCTATGGTTTTTCCTGTCGTGATGTATGGAAGTGAGAGCTGGACCATAAAGAAAGCAGACCGCCGAAGAATTGATGCCTTTGAATTGTGGTGCTGGAGGAGGCTCTTGAGAATCCCCTGGACTGCAAGGAGAACAAACCTATCAGTTCTAAAGGAAATCAACCCTGAGTGCTCACTGGAAGGACAGATCCTGAAGCTGAGGCTCCAGTACTTTGGCCATCTAATGAGAAGAAAAGACTCCCTGGAAAAGTCCCTGATGTTGGGAAAGTGTGATGGCAAGAGGAGAAGGGGACGACCGAGGATGAGATGGCTGGACAGTGTCTGTGAAGCAACCAACATGAACCTGACACAACTCCGGGAGGCAGTAGAAGACAGGAGGGCCTGGCGTGCTCTGGTCCATGGGGTCACGAAGAGTTGGACACGACTAAACGACTAAACACACACACAAAACAAGAGAAAGACCTTGAAAATACATGTTTCACCCAAACCATGACAGGGCCCATCAAAAGGCAAGTGTTGGCATGGTGTGAGCAAAACACATTAGGAGGAGGATTTTTTACAGTTGTAGAGTTTCAGTTTTATTTCTTCCCCTCCCCCCAGATCTTCTCATTATTCCATTACTAATTTGACTGCACCATTGTTTGGAAGAATGTGACTTCTCCACAGCCTCACAATAATACGCAAGGGAGCATTTGTTGAACAGCATATGATACATTTTCTGCACCATTGGGTGTGAAGAATTTGGAACTGATGCAGACGACTTTCGACCAATTTTTCTGATTTAACTAAACAAATGCATACTTTCTTTCACTGCATGTAACCAATCCATAGAGTTACATCAGTCATTGGCAAAAATCTATATCGCATGTTGGCTGTCTATCTTACATGTAATGCCTTGGCTGTACTTTTGCCTTTCTTTCTTTCTTTCTTTCTTTCTTTCTTTCTTTCTTTCTTTCTTTCTTTCTTTCTTTCTTTCTTTCTTTCTTTCTTTCTTTCTTTCTTTCTTTCTTTCTTTCTTTCTTTCTTTCTTTCTTTCTTTCTTTCCCTTCCCTCCCTCTCTCCTTCTTCCCTTCTTAAAGTTATTTATTTAAAGATGTCTGATTTATCTCATAAGCCGAATGGTAGTATCACATAATAAATGACTATAAACATTGAAAATCACAGGTGCATGAATACTGTCTCATTTGATTTGTATCCAGGTAGTTGCTGAACAGATTGAGACCAATCCATACTGAACTGAACAGTATGCTCTAAACTGATTTGATCTTGGGTTTATGTAAGTATTTATATGTGTCAAAATGGGTGGTGGTGGTGGTGGTTACAAACAGGGAAAACAAAAGTCTAAGACCCGGGATGGACAGGTCCATCAGTTTTGGGAATGTGGTAGACTTTTAGCATGTAGGCAAAGCTCCAACCAGAATCCTTCTTTCTTCCTGTCCTCCAACTCAGAGAACTGTGCATTCTACTCCTAGTCTTAAACAGGAAAAAAAAATTCACTTCCCCTGCCAAGCATGGGAAGTGATCAATTTGCCAATATCTTATTTAGCCACTTCACTCGATTGGCAAATTGACACTGGAGAGATCTAGGCAATCACACACCAAGAAAACTTGTCTATTTGGACTGATCTTTAATTGTTCGAAATAAACAGTAGGCTCTTTCTCTAGACTAATTTGGGATGGATTGGTCCACACTAGGGATGGTTTGCAAGGCTCTAATAAAAAGGCCACATAGCTGACATTTTTTAGCGTGATCCTACTCCAGCAGGGAGTTACAGAGCGTGGTAAATTCCCACATGGCCGACATCGAAGTACCTCATCTGTCTTAGTTGTAGGGGTCATCATGGATGTAGCCCTGCCTGCACTATATGCCAGCTTCAGCTATCTTAATAACAGGAACTGTTATTAACTGTTATTAAGTTGCCGGACGCGTAGCCTCAGGAGAGAGGGAAGAGCTGCTGGGTCTGAGGCTTTGGCCCTGAGAGTCAAGTTTCATATTTCATTTTCTGAGTCTGAGGTTTCAGGCTGGAAATCTGAGGGAATGGGATGACCTAGCAATCTTGATCTCATTCTGGGGTTCATCCATGAAATCTTGCAGATCTCGCAGAGATCTCAAATGAGACCAAAATTAACTTTTCTCACACCTCCGGTTAAAAAAAAGGAATTCTTTTTTCCCTTCCAGTGCTGCTTCCCGCTGGGCATTGTCGTTTTCAGGCTGTAAATCTCTGCCAACAAACTTTGATCACACTGTTTCATTGATTTTTAAATCTGCCACTGTGCCTCCTTTTTGTGCCACACACCCACATCCCACACGCCATTTCCTGAGCAATCGGCTCTCTATAAATGACATCATAAGGGCAGAACCTCCATCACATCATAAGGGTCCTTGAATTTCCAGGAATGGAATGTTTTTTGACCTGGCAACACAGTATAACCCCATTGGGTGTAGAGGGTAAGGTGGGGGAACACTAGATTATTTCTGTTTAACTTATAGCAATTATTTCTAAAAGTAGCATCTATAGATCTGAAAGGGTATATGCCGATTTTGTGGAAATAGACGGGTATTCATCCTTTTATCTGGGGCATGCCTCTGTCTTCTCCAGCTATGCCTTCTTGGCCACCTCTAGTCTCTATCAGTAACCAAAGTGCCGGGCTTGCTGGATCATTCCAGCGGGATGCCTCTCTCAGGATAACATGGATTAGAGCTGCGACTGAAATTCCACAGACCCAGAATGTTTGTCATGGATCCAGACTCTCCCAAGGGTGACTCATACGTTTGTCACATGGAGAATTTTTATTAGAATATTCACACTCAAACATATTCACACTCAGAAGTGTTTGGGAGTGATTATTATTGTTATTAGTTGGAAGGATTAGGCCAAGTGGATTTCACACGGGGCCTAATCCCAGGTAGCTGCCACCATTTTATCCCATCCATTACACCCACAGAGTTATAGTTTCCTGAGAGATGAACAATTAATCAGGAGTAAATCTGACATAAGTCTCTTTTTTCATTTAACCTTGTTGGAATTCCAAACAACCACTTTGATCAACAACATGGTTGGTGCATTTAACAGCATCTGCTTTGTTTACTTACGTGCACTTTGAGGACTGACACTAGCTTTGAGAAGTCTCCCACCCCCAGGAAAAAAAGGGGTTCTTTTCCATGACCACCAGCAGCCCGATTTTACTGGGCCAGTGTCTGGGCACCATTGGATCACTGGGTTAAAACCAAGTGCCTGGCAAGTTTGCTGTCTGAAGAAACCTAGAGGCATTCTGGGAAAATTAGACGTAGCTTTGCTGAGAACTCGGTTTTATGGCAGAAAAAGTGAGGGGTGTTGTTGTTTGGACTCACACGCTAAAGCACTCTCTGGGTGGTTTACGACGTAATTCAATACTTGAAGAAACAAAACAAAACAAAAGTTTATGAGTTTATGAATGTGCCAGCTACCTGAATCCACTGGGATTGAACTCAGGCTGTTAGCCAGGGTTTGACTGCAGTACTGTTTTTTAACCACTGTGCCACAGGGCAGGGGTGGGAAGGCTTTTTTTTTTTCAGACCACCCAGTTAGTTCTCTTCCTCTCAATGCTGTAGAGATTTCTCTTCCTCGGCATATATATATCCTTTGATGTATCAAATATGTTGTTGGAATCTTGCCATCAGTTGACCAGGAAAGGAACTTTATGAACCCACATCAGGGATGTTGTAACGCCTCCTCAACAGTCAGAGAACAATACCATTTACAACATTAACTGAAATGAATTACACAACAATTAACCTTTGTCCCACTTGGTGTGAATTTTCATTGGCTTCATATTCTTCAGCTTTTGATCCCCTGTCTTGCCAGTCAAACGGGCTGACATTTTTGTCCTCACAAAACAAAACTTTCTGGTGCAGCATTTTTGTGTGTATATGTGTGCATATATATATGTGTGTATGTTTTGGTATTTTCATAGTGTGTGGAGTTGTTCAGACAGAACTGCCCTCCACTTAAAGAAAATTTAATAGTTTATTAATACTGAAATACTGGACAACACCAGCAATCATTATGTCAGACTGCACAGGGAAGCCATTGGAATCCACAAGCACCAGCAGAACTTCAGCAAAAAAGAGGGAAGTTTGAAACTCAACAAAACTTGGCTCCCAGCACTGAAAAATACAGCCTGCCAAAGGTCAACGAACTCTACCCAGCCACAAGGACCGGGGATCACTACACACAAAAGACCAGCTAATGACACCCATCAACCACAGTGACAGATAATCTCTCCTTCCTATCACAACAATACACTTCAAGCAAGATACACTAATCACCCATCTACAGAAAAAGGCAAAAGCCCATCTCACAGCCATAAATACTCCATTCCCAAGCCAACTACACCAGAGCACAGAGTGCTGTCCTCTGAAGATGCTGGCCACAGAGACTGGCGAAATGTTAGGAAGAACAACCTTCAGAACACGGCCAAAGAGTCCAAAAAAACCCACGACAACCATTAGATCCTGGCCGTAGAAGCCTTCGTGAATAGTTTATTAATTGCTTGGTTCACCAATCGAGATGTTGTAGAAGTCAGAAGCGGTTGGTAAAGTTGGAAAAAAATCAGTGGCAACTTTTATTGCCTAGGCTGGTAGTCAGAAATTTAGTGGTGGGAGGAACTTGAGTGGGTGAAGAAATTGTGGAAAAGCCAGAACATACATATAAGTAAATACAATGAAATTGATTTTGGTTTATTTCTTCTTATTAGTGTGCAGTTTGTGGTTTTGTGCTACTTTTAGACAACAGGCTACTTTTTTCATTAGGTGAATACTATTGTATGCAAAACTCATTCAAGTTCTGCTCTTCTTTCCTCCTCCTTAGTATATGATATAAACGGCATTAATTATTCTGAGTACAGTACAATAAAAGGTATTGTGTTATCTAGCCAAATATCCATTGTCTATACTTTCTTGCAATGAATACCTTATGAGTCATGCTTTCCATTATTTTATGTAAACACCAGGCTTTTATAAGAGATCTTTCCTAAATGGACTCAGAGTGTTCTAAGATGCAACTTTATGCCAGGATTCACTTGCTCTTCTTCACCTGCCAGTCCTTCAGCCATTGTGGCAACAATCCTAGCCTAGTAAACCATAGTTTATTAGATGGAGCAGGTACCGGATTTCCTTCTCTCAGGTTTTTCATGCAACAGAATTCCATTCTTCTAGATTTTATTAAGAATCTCACATCACCTGTGAACCAGAACGTAGTGCTATAATATCTGTTTGCATACTATGATATGAAACCATGTGACTAGTTTATTTGCTTGGGGGAATTTTTTTCTCTGTGTGCCCGTCTTGCTCCTTGCATTTGTCCAGTAGTGAAGGGTTCGGCAGGGCTCAGAGAAGTTAGAGTTCAGAACTATCATTACTAGCAACTGGATCTTTGAAGATTCGGGAATTATCACCCCAAACATTAAGTATTTCAAGCTCTGGTCCTCTGTGTACTTCAAAAGCACCATTTCCTGTTGGTGATACTTCTCCTTGTTGATCCCTTCCATTTCAACTCCTGCCTTCTGAGGGCCTCATCCCATTGTCACCCCCACCTCTCCTATAGGTCTCTAATTTAATAGTTTGCAACTCTGATGGCAGGGTCTGAATTCTAGTCCGGCATGTCTTATCCCTGAAGGCATTCTAAAAAACATTTTCAAGCATAAGCTTGGGGTTGCTTATTAAGGTATCAGAGGCATAAGTAGCAATTTTGAGTTCCAGGGCAAGCTGGCCAAAATAATGCCATTCCATTTGACCCCAAAGGATGTCCCTCCCTTATGGAAATTTTGACAACCAGAGATTGGAACTTTTGCTTCTTTGGGGACCCCCAACTCCCAGAACCCCCAAGCTGCTTTGGGATTCTGGGACTGAAGTTCTAAAAGGAATGCTCCTGAGTTCTTCCAGATTCTTCTTACACTTGAGAAAGCTAGCAGAAGGTCAGGGCGAAGTGCTGGAACTGGCACACCTTCCTAAAAGCAGCTGTTGGCGGTGGGCCGTGCTTTGTTGTGTTGAGTGAGAAGAAGTCAGTTTGGAAGATGGAAAAGCGAGCAGTTCTGGTTTCCCACATCACTTCTTTTTGGGCTAGTCCTTTGGTCATTGTGTTTCTCCCAGCAGTGGGGTACAGATTGTTTGCCCTGTAGAGCATTGAAAGGCCTGCTCAGCAGATGAGGCTGGGGGGAAAGTATTAGTGGACTGAAAGGGTGGGAGAAATCGAGGAGAAATGGCTGAACCATATGTAGAAGTTAGGTCTGCATGGAACCAGTGGTTGTAGAATGAGTGCGCGTAACTGTGCTTCATGGGGCACAATATCGAGGCTATCTTCCTGGTTGATTCCATGCCAAATTCAAAGCATTAACATTGTCTTGGTGGCGCTGAGGATTAAACCACAGAAGCCTCTGTGCTGTAAGGTCTGTAGATCTTCAGCTGTAAGATCGAATCCACGCGACGGAGTGAGCGCCCGTCGCTTGTCCCAGCTCCCGCCAACCTAGGGGTTCGAAAGCGTGCAAATGCGAGTAGATAAATAGGGACCACCTCGGTGGGAAGGTAACAGCGTTCCGTGTCTAAGTCACACTGGCCACGTGACCACAGAAGATTGTCTTCGGACAAACGCTGGCTCTATGGCTTGGAAACGGGGATGAGCACCGCCCCCTAGAGTCGAACACAACTGGACAAAAAATTGTCAAGGGGAAATTTACCTTTATCTTACAAGGCCCTTAATGGTTTGGGACCTTGATACCCATTGGAGTGTCTCTTCTTAAGATCTTGCAGCCACGCCACCCCTTCTTCATGGCCTTTCTCGCTGTGGGTGGCCACCACTAGAGAGGTCCCCCCCCCCAAAAAAAACAACCTACAACTAGGAACTGTTGTAGTTTTTTGGACCTTCTTCTCAGTGGTGGCCATGAAACCACAGAAGCTATTGAATTCCTTGCCTGTAGATGTACACCAGGCTGCTTCCCTCTTTCCCTTTAAAAAACTTGTGAAATCTGTGCTCTTTACAAGGTCTTTAAAGAACATTCCTGTGAGAGACCTGTTGATTTGCTGTTTAAATGTTACTTCTAATCGTAGTTCGTTGTGGGAATTATTTGTCATTTTTTGAGGGTAGGGCATGAGGAGTGGGGTGTTGTTTGACCCGTTGTGAACTGAACAAAATAGTGGCTTGCCACTAGATGAGCGGTATATAAATGTAACAAACAAACAAGCAAGCAAAAAAATATTTCACCTGATACTTTCAGGGGGCAATGTTTAATTCCATTTCCTCCTAAGGAAGAGAAAATGGAGAAGGAGTGGCCTTGCCAGCTAATCTCTCTGGTGCAGTTGTGTACTTTATGCTCCGGAATTAATGATCCCTTCTGGAAGTGAAGCTGCTCACTTTCAGCCAGTTTCATTTCCAGGTCAGGATCTCCTTCCTGAGGACTTTCAACGGCAGCTGGGCTTATTTGTGCATCCTCTAGATTTCAACATCCTGGGGCAGAGCCCTAGTAAACCCCACCCTGGTTATGGCACTGCAAGGGTTAAGCCTTGGCATTTGTTTCCTCTACTTCCCCTCTCTGTGTGACCCATTTACCTACTTATTTATTTATTGGGGGGGCAGATTTGCTTTGCAAATAAATCTTACTGATTCCTAATCAATGAGGGGAGGAAGTATGCAAAAGCAAGAGGGCTTTGACAAAGGAAGCGAAGACCCTCACTTAACATTCTGTGCCTAGACAAGCGGGTAAGTGGAATAAACAGTGGCTGGGACCCAACGCAAGAAACAGTAAACAAAGCTGTCCCTGAAAACACATGGATTCATTTAAAAGTTTACCCTCCCTTCGTTCCAGTAATGCTAATGAGGCAGCTCCATGTTTGTACGATGACTCCCTCATACTGTGTGCTAAAACACTGCCAGAGAACAGCAGTGAGCAAGGGAGAGATCAATTGCTCCCCTGTCATCCAAACGTGGAGCCCTTAATTATTATAGAAAGCACAGACAGTATGATGTTGATAGATGGATTATAAAACTGCTTCTAAGTGACTCCACGAACTGACAAGAACTGGAGTTCTTAAACATGCCAAAGTACTTAGGACTAGAGATGGGCACAAACCTCGGTTCAGAGGTCCAGCTCAATTCATCACTGGTTGAGACACAGGCAGAATGCCCTCCCACCTTCCACTTCCCCTGCATGTTGGCCCATTAAACGGGGCAATGTGTCACGTTTCCAGGGATTTTAATAGGCAAAAGTCCAATAAACCAGTCCAATATCAGAAGCCCACTAGATGAAAAACAGGTACCAAAGTGCCAGAGCCAAAACACAAACTGTAGTAAGAAGCCAGAGTCTGAAGCCAAGGGTCCAGAAAACAAGGTCCAAGATGAGCAGAAGCATGGATGCAAGCCAGGGAGTTGACTTGTTGCTTCCACAAGCTTGCAAGCATCTGGGTGCAGATTTTATAGCAACAGCAGTCATCTAAACACCTCATCCTGCTAAAACTCAGTGCTAGTCGACCTGATGTTCCTATGGGAAGCATTCATGCGGGCTTTGGATCTTCGTGTCATAAGCCCTTGCTGAAGCTTCTCCCTCACTCTGGCTATTGGGGAAGAGAATCTGGTGGTGATTCAGCTGCCTGTGATTCTGATTCCCCAGCATTCTCCTCAGCTGTAATTAACCCCTCAGCTTCCAGATCTTCTTTGGCTGAACTCATGACACGATGCATGCTTCCCTCCCCACCTCCCCAGAATGACTCCCCACTCACCTTTGGCAGTGTACTCTTCTGCCTCCTCCATCAGCCACTCACTCAGACAAGGAGGTGGGTCAGGGATTCTTGCAGTGCTACCTTTAAGTGGGCAGTTGATGGAGAAGAGGGAAGACGGGAGGGGAGTGGGCAGTTGAGCTGCGGAGGTGTGGAGGGAAGCATGCGTGTCACCTGATGCATAGGCGAGTGTGCAGGGGAGGTGGGAGGGCGCCCTGCTCACACAACACGTGTGCGAGTGTAGTGATGAATTGGGCCGGACCTCTGGGCCAAGGTACGCGCCCATCTCTACTCAGGACTGACCTGAACTCAACTGCTATGTTTGTAGGCTGATAACTTAGTTATCACAAAGAGTCACGAAGAGTTGGACATGACTAAACGACTAAACAACAACAATTTAGTTCAGTACTTGAGAAGGGGGGCAATTTTAGACTAGACCAACAATAATTCTCCACTAAGCATCAATACTGGTGAGGGGATTCTGGGAGAAAAAAAATACAATTTCCACAAGCTTTTAAAAGTCTTACATATTGTGACTTCACAGACAGACTTCCATAGAAAATGGCTGTGCCATGTTCATCATTCACCCCGTTGACCTCAAGAGCAGTCATGACTCCCATCGCAGTTTCTGCTCCACAGAACGAGAGGAAAGGCCAGAAAGATTGTTGTCACTCCATTATGGCTTCAGAGATATCATCATACAACTAAATCTGATTGGTTCTGGTGTGAAGTCAAATCAGAGTAAAAACGATGCTTTCTCCGTCTGACTGAAATCAATTACTTTAGAGTACAGCAGTGTTTTTAATGTTCCACGAAGATGGTATACACATATATTACACTATATATAGTGGTATAGGAAGAACCTCATGGCGCAGTGGTTAAACTTCTGTACTACAGCTAAAAACTGTGCTCATGTCCTGGGGTTCAATCCCAGGTATCCAGCTTAAGGCTGACTCAGCCGTCTATCCTTCTGAGGTCGGTAAAATGAGTAACCAGCTCGCTCGGGGGGGGGGGGCAATGTGTAGCCTGCATAATTAACTTGTAAACCGCCCAGAGAGTGCTTGAAGTACTATGGGGCGGTATATAAGCAGCACGCTTTGCTTTGCTTTGCTTTGGTAAAGAAGCTTCCCTTTCTTTTTAATCTGGAGCAGTTCACCTAAAAGAAAACTATCTAGAGCGGATTAGTTTCGATTAAGAGTTGTATCTGCTAATTTCAGGCTTGGGCCCATTCTGAGCTCTAACTTTGATCACACATCACACATCAGTGTCACCTGGTAGGTAACTTATGTGGCAAAGGAAACCAGAAAAGGGGAATTCAGGGAAATAAGCCTCTAAACCCTGAATCTACTTATTATTTATTTATCTACAATATTTTTAGCCCATCTTCCTCCTTAAAAAGGACCCTAGGCGGCTTACCTCATTGAAAGGTATCAATGAAAGTTAGCAACACTGAGTCTAGAAATACTAAAAAAGATAAACAAATATTCTACTGTGAAAAACAGTAAACTAAAGCAACACCAAAGCAGTAGGGTAGAACAATCCATTCAAAAAAAAAAAAAAAAACCAGTCAGGCAGCCGGTCACTCAGAGAAAGTTTGCCTCAAGAGAAAGGTCTTTGCCTGCTTGTGGAAGGACAGTACACGTGAGATTCAAATGCAGAAATAGGCGATACCTTTATAGAGCACTAAAAAAATCATTGCACAATAAACAGAGCTTCCGTGGATTAAACACCACTTCATCAGGATTGAACCAGCATGAGGCACTTACAATTTAAAGCAGTCAGTTCTACAAACAAAGAAGCACAGGTTTGCATGTACACACATATCTCCCCAATTGGGAGATGCGGCCCTTGAGAGAGCTTGAAGCCAAGCCATTTAGGTCTTTATAGGTTAGAACCAGCACTTTGAGTGGTGCCCAAAAATGGATCAGCCGTCAGGGGACCTCTTGGAACGGGGGGGGGGGTTATGCCATCTCTGTGACCGGCTCTAGTTAGCAATCAACTGCATTTTGGACCCACTGAAGTTTTTGGACACTTTCCGGAGGCAGCCCCACATAGAGTGTCTTACAGTAATCCAGCTGGGATGTAACTAAGGCATGTCTCATGTGGCCACTCCAGATCAGACCTCTCCAGGAACAGGCACAACTGGCACAGTCATTTTTAATTATGCAAATACACTCCAGGCCAGAGCTGAAACTTCGTTATCCAGGCTCGGAGATGAATCTAGACTAGATAACTGCTTAGTCTAGATCCAGTTCTTGGAAGAAGCAAGTTTTCAGATCTCTGAACCCCTAGACTTTTGTTCATGTAAGCCGCCCCGAGTAGACGTTGTCTGGAGGGGCAGGGTAATAAGTCTAATAATAAATAAAAATAAAAATTAGACTCTTCCCGGCTAGTGTGGCTGTGGATCATGCTGCCAGTATGGGTGTCTGGAAGGTGTTGTTTCGAAAAGGAGCTGCAGTAAGTTCTGTTCTTGGGATTCTTGACACTTACAATCCGACTTCAGAGCTGAAAGGCAGTCACTGAAGAAGCTCTTTTCATTGCCAAGTTTTGTTTGGGCTACAATCCGGGGGGGGGGGAACCCCACCAACCCCTCACTTCCCAGTCACAGCACCCCTCATCCTGCATGTGCATCACTCTGCATTTACTTGCTCTTTCGGGAAGCTGAATGAAATCGTATTCCGGCTCTCATGGTGCCGGATAAAGTCACAGCAAATTGTTCTGCTTTTCCAGTTTGCCACATACAGGGGGGCGGGGGAATCAAGGTGTGTGGTACAACAGGAGGAGAAAATTTGATTGTACTGTATTCTGTGTAGTGGCTTTAATGCCCAGGAGCCCACTTTGTCTCCATTTTCAGCTGATGCCAAGGCTCTCTAGTTCATTGCAAAGGTATTTATGTGCATGTTATACATATAATATTTGTTTAAGAAATCCACACAGTCTTTCTTACTCTGCTGGCTCACAAACATATTGGCTAGAATCATATTGTTGTTTGTGTGAGGTTTGTGTACATTGCCGCAGTATCATATGGGATAAATTAGCACATGCCAAACAAGTGGATGTGGCTCTTAATGAATCCTGCAGGATTATTACTGGCTGCTGAAACCTGCCCCCCTCGATGAACAAGTTCATTATTTGGCTGGCATTGCCCCTCCCGAAGTATGTTGCACGACGGTAGCAAATAGCGAATGAAACGAGGTAATACAACACCAAACCCATTCACTTCATGAACACCAACCCCCTAGGTGATAGCTAAAATTGAGGAAAAGTTTTCTGCACACAAGGTCTAAATATAAAATCAGAAGAGGCTAAGCTAAGCCTATGGAGAATAAAAAGAACACAACTTGCCAAATGTATGAATACGGAAGAGTGTGTGTCTCCCAGCACGAGAAGCACTTAGCTGGACCATCTAGAAGTTACTTAATAGACTTCAAAGCAAAGCAGGAAGATGAAAGAAGAAGAATCAGGTAAAATGGGGCTAAATAGATACAGGAGAAATTTTGTGTGTCTGTGGAGAAATTCAATCAATGCAGCACTCACGTGCATGCAATTTATGCTCCACCCCATGTACAAAAGAAGATCTAGCAAATGTCTGAGATGATTCTATTGAAGTAGCCCACTTCTGACCAAAATAATCTAATTATCTAACATTTCAATTTATGTTTTAATTTTTACTTATATTTCACATACACCCATAGTTTTAAATTGTGTAATATTCTGATACAAAGAAAGAAAGATCAATGGTTTCCAACTTTGGGCTCCCCCAGTTGCTCTTGGACTAAACTCCCAGAAGCCTTCACTACTAGCTATGCTGGCCAGGATTTCTGGGAGTTGTAGGCCAAGCACATCTGGGTTACCCAAGGTTGAGAAGCCCTGTTCTAGTCCTACAGGTGGTTTGCATATCAGCCAGTCAGTTGCCTCTGAGAAGCTGCCCAGCAAGACACAAGTTCAGCTGCACCTGGAGTATAGGACCTGAGGCACCAGGTCAGTTTAGGGGAACCAATATAATATGGCACACATGCTTGAAAACAAGAAGAGCTCGTATGCTCTATCAGACCAAGGTCTTTCCCCCACCCCTTCATGAATGCTCCCGAGCTGCCCATGCAAAGAGGTGGGTGGGCACACAGGCAGGTGGGCAAGTTCTCCTGCGCATGCGCAAAGGGGTGGGGTAGCACTCACACTGGCAGGCAGGCAAGCACTCCCCCACTGCTTCATGCATGCACCCAAGAGAGACAGTGCATGCACCCACGCGCACCCGCGGAAGCATAGGGAGGTGCCCCACCTTTTTCAGAGGCTCAGCCGGTTTGCGCTCCCAAAACAGTTGGGGACCGCTGCTGCAGATGTCGTATATCTTGATTTCAGCAAAGCTTTTGACAAAGTGCCCCATGATATTCTGATTAGCCAGCTAATTAGGTGTGGGCTGGATAGATCAAGTGTCAGGTGGATGCACAATTGGCTACAGAATCGTACTCAGAGGGTGATGATTAATGGGTCCTTCTTTAACTGCGAGGTCACAATTGGGTACCCAAAGGCTCATTCCTGGGCCCGGTGCTCTTCAATATTTTTATTATTGACTTGTACAAGGGAGTGTGGGGAATTGTCAGATTTGTAGACGATACCAAATTGGGTGGAATAGCTAACACCCTAGAAGACAGAAACAAAATTGAAAATGACCTTGAAAGGATGGAGCACTGGGCCAAAAGCAACAGAATGAAATTCAACAGAAGTAAGTGCAAAGTACTGCACCTTGGAAAAAGAAACCAATTGCATCATTACAAGATGGGGGACACCTGGCTCAGCAAACCTATGAGCCAGAAGGATCTTGGAGTTGTTGTAGATCACAAGCTAAATATGAGCCAACAGTGTGATGTGGCTACAAAAAAGGCAAATGCTAGATTAGACTGCATTAATAGAAGTATAGTTTCCAAATCCCTTGAGGTGCTAGTCCCCCTCTATTCAGCACTGGTTAGGCCTCACCTTGAGTATTGTGTCCTGTTCTGGACACCACACTTCAAGAAGGATGCCAATAAATTGAAAAAACTGCAGAGGAGGGTAACAAGGATGATCAGGTGGCTGGAAACCAAGCCTTATGAGGAAAGGCTGAAAGAACGGGGCATGTCTAGCCTTGAGGAAAGAAGGCTGAGGGGTGATATGACAGCACTTTTCAAATATTTGAAAGGCTGTCATACACAGGAGGGGCAAGATCTGTTCTCGATCATCCCAAAGTGCAGGACACAAACCAATGGGACTCAAGTTAAATGAAGCCAGATTTCGGTTGAATATCAGGAAAAAACTTCCTAACTGTTAAAACATTACGACAGTGGAACCAGTTACCTCGGGAGTTTGTGAGTGCTCCAACACTGGAGACATCCAAGAAAAACTTGGATAATCACCTGGCAGATATGCTTTGATTGCATTCCTGCGCTGAGCAAGGGGTTGGACTTGATGGCCTTGTAGGCCCCTTCCAACTTCACTTTTCTACGATTCTATAATTCTACAACTCCCAGAAGCCTTCAGCACTGGCTGAACTGGCCTGGATTTCTGGGATCTGTTGTCCAAGAACATCTGTGGACCCAAAGTTGAGAACCATAGCTTTAGAGGATCCTGGCTATCCAAAGCCTTTGACCAAATTATTGTTTCTTCAATTTTAAAACATTCCCTCCCTTCTAAATGTTTGCAACTTGACTCAAAGCCCTATTCATTCCATCTTTATTATGGCTTCGGATCAGAGTGAACTACTGCAGTTGAAATTCTGTATGATGGAAGAGAAAGTGAACAAACGAACAACATGTGTCATTGTGTCTAACCTTATTCAAACATTGGCCAAATACAGCAAGTACGTATTCTGTTCCCTGTTGTTCTTGTGCAAACACTGTGTCTAATCCCTGAGTTGTAATCTGCACATCATTTGAATGGCAAATGACCACTGGGATAGGCCAGTGTTGCAGCTGGGGAGGATGATCATCACGAAAATATCCCCACATGTTGCACATACACTACTGACATCACAGCCTAGGGATGGTGGTGAGATATATAGACATGAAAATTGGAAACAGGCACATCAAAAACAAGGGGAAAGTTGGCCATTCGATTACTCTACTGCTGTATTGCTCCCTTAAAAAACAAACTGGGAAGCCAAAACACCCTGTTACAAATTACAAGAACAGCCAAATAGAAATTGCATTTTAAAAGGAATTTATACATTTATACAATATAATATACATTTTGTAATTCAAATTTAAACTACAAGGAAAGCCAAATAGAAATTGCATTTGTAAGGTTATTTACAAATTTACAAAGTATGTTATATTTTGGGGTGTACATTAAAAGAAAAACTACCACTAAACTTTTAAAAAAGTCCTCAACAGACAAATTGTGAACAAACTGGGTGACACCATAGAAACTTGATATTGTTATTTATCACTGTGACTGCCTTACTTAACTTTTGAGATCAAAGCCTGATTCTCAAAGGACCATTCATTTGTTCCTTTACAGTCAGAGTACAAAATGCTTTGCAGAATCCTTGCCCATGGAGCAGACAAATACAATTATGCCTATAGTACTTCCTTTCTTGGAGAGAAGAAGGAAGGTCAAGTAACACATTAAAGAAAATGTGTATTTCTTGCTAAGATAGCATTTTCCTTCCAAACACACTATTCCTTCAAAGCTCTCTAGCTAAGCAATCAGATTTGCAAATGAAGCCTGTGTTTCTCTTCCCATGACCAATGACACACACAGAAAAGCAAGCTCATTTGCAACTAGCACTCGGAACTCAGTTGACCCTCAAGCCAACCAGTGAGCTCTCCCTGACAGTACTACAGTCAGGCAGAAATGCTGACAGATGGGGTACGTTAGTTATTTGTGCTTTCGGGCACAGTTAGGAACAAAGGGGATGCGGGTGAGAGGAAGGACAGATGGATACATAGCCTTACAAAAACATGTGGGGAAAAATGTCATGCTGTAGTACTAAACATCAGCTTAGAAGAAACTGAAACAAAAATCAAAACATGCATTAAAAAACAAATAAACAAAAACCACCCAGTTTCAAATTCGTGGACTTTGTCACTGTTTGAAGCAACGACGACAGAAAAAGAAACCCAATCTTACCAGTGACTGGAGGGGTACATTTTGCGATCTTTTAACCCTCCTTGGGTTCTGAGAAATAAAATAGACAAATAATGACAAAACTGGGAAAACGTCTAGTAAAATTCCTTTCAATGCCCTTTAAAAGCAAATTGTCAAACTAGAACATGATTCTTCTTATACCAGTGAAACCACTCGGTTCTCACTTGTCAAATTGCTTTCCGAATGTAACTTCACCGTACTCTCCTTATGCTAGCACATAATTTGTAACAGGTAACTATGTTTCTTCTAACCATTACCTCCTATGTGTCGGTATGTGTGTGTGTGTGAGCACGCGCATGCGGTCACATGGATCTTGAAGCACACAAGGATATTTGGTATGGCTGACCTTTCTTCTACTGGGTGCAAGATTTGCTCCCACTTACCAGGAACTTTGGTCATAAAAAAGTTAAACATCTCTCCGATTAAATGTCAGCCCAAAGCCATGGTTAAACAAATGGAAGGCACTTCCCAGTAGTCTCCATCCAAAGTCTGTAACCACAAACGGATTTTAAAGTTCTATTCCCACATACCTTGACTTTAGCCATTGTTGTTGATCAGTGCCTGTCCAAAAAATCAATAATAATCAAAGAGAAAGGGGGGGGGGATTACTTGAGCTGGCAAACATTGATTCCCTTCACTTAGAGGTGAAACTGCCCCATGTTTACCCTTCTAAACATCTGTTCAAGGCTACAGATTGTAACTGGGCAAGTTTGGAAGTTGAAAAATGTCTCAGAAAATTATAGAATTAGATAGCCGTGTTAATTTGTTGCAAGTCTATATATACATGACTGTCTATATTTTTGTTTTTAAACCCGTTTTGTGTACAATATATTGTGAGCCGCCCTGAGTAGACTCCTGTCTAGAAGGGCAGGATAAAAATCTAATAATAAATAAAATAAAATAAATAAAAATGATCTGAGTAAGCATCATAGGTAAAAGGAAAATAGAAATAAAAAGTAAAAGACAAAAACATAACGGCACGTTAAAGACTACTTTTTATATTTTTCACTTTGAGCTTTCATAGGTACGTCCACTTCATCAGATATAAGATCTGAGGAAATAGGCCTGTCCACGAAACCTCATATTAAAATATAATAAATAGTCTTTAAGGGGGGAACTACATTTTTGTCTTTTTAATTTGGTCTTCTGTTTTTATTTTATTTCCTTTTTACCTCACTTTTTTAAAAAGTAAACAATTACCCTTATTCGTTACAATTTTAAAGAGACCTTTGGGTAGTGTGGGCAGCATATAAGTTAAATAAATAAATAAAAAGAAATCAACTTGTTATCGTTACTCAGTACACATTAAGGTATTTTAGGTTGTGTGTTAGTTAGTCCTGCGCCATCAAGCTGAAACCAACTCATAGCGACTCTAATAGAACTTTCAAGCAGGGAATTCAGCCCATCACATCAAGCTTTGCTGTCTTTCATACAATAATAATAATAATAATAATAATAATAATAATAATAATAATAATAATAATAATAATAATAATAATAATAATAATAATAATAATAATAATAATAACAACAACAACAACAACAACAATAACAATAATAATAATAATAATAATAATAATAATAATAATAATAATAATAATAATAATAATAATAATAATAATAATAATAATAATAATAATAATAATAATAATAATAATAATAATAATAATAGATTGTGATTATGATTATTGTGTACTGTCAAGTCAATTCTGACTTATGGCAATCCTTTCCAGAGTTTTCTAAGAAGAGAATATTCAGAAGTGGTTCACCTTTCTCTTCTTCCGGGGTGCCCTGGGACTGTGCAGCTTGCCCAAGGCCACACAGGCTGGCTGTTCCCCTAGGAGGCCCTGTGGGGAATCAAACTCCCACCATCTGACTCAGAACCAAGATGCCTAGCTCACTGAGCTATCCAGCCAGCTATGTCTTACGTATAACAGCCCAATTTTCTTTTTCTCTTTTTAAATGGGTCCTCCTTCACTCAAAATTTGCATACATATTATAGAAATATACACGTATGTACATGTACAATTCTCAATCTAGTGATGATTTTGGACATTGTAACTTTTTTTCTGCATCTGAGCCAGAACAGCGGAACAACCAGTTACAGGTAAATAGTTGATAACTAGTTACAGGTAACTAGTTAATAATATAGTTAATAGTTAATGAACTGTAACTAGTTACTGGTAACTAGTTAATTTTTGTAATGAATAGGATAATAGTTATAAAGGCCGGATAGCTCAATGAGTTAGATATCTGGTTGCAGCACCAGAGGTCGGGGGTTCATTTCCCCAGTGTGCATTGTGCTCTTGAGCAATAAAATTAAAAATCTAGGTATTATTTCAAAAATTGTTCAAACATTTATAAAACACATATGAATATAACATTGAGCCAGAATTTGGAGAAGTTATTTTTTCAGCTATACCTTCCAAGCCAGGATGTACATTCTGGAATTGGTAATCAATAAATCAGTCAAAAACCTTTATCGGCATACTGTATACAAAACACCTAGACAAAAACTACACATTCAATAAAACTTGATTTCAACTTTCTGGTACAATATCAAAGTTCGTTTAGATTCAATGTAATTTTGCTATTTATGCCACAAGGCACACTCTCCACCCTATCCTATTTACTTAATACTACTACTACTACTACTACTACTACTACTACTACTACTAACAACAACAACAACAACAACAACAACAACAACAACAACAACAATAATAATAATAATAATAATAATAATAATAATAATAATGTAATTAAAATCTTTTTTGTCATAATTAACCCAATGATTACATCAGAAGATCCTTAAACCTGTCTTAAGGAGGGAGTGCTGGTTCAAACTGTGCTTTTTTGGCATGTTCACTATATGTGCTATGAAACATGCTACTTTCTACACCCTGTCTTCCACCCTGTCGTTTAACAGAAAACATATTCTGTCTATATCTGACCACCCTCTTACCTTAAGCAATATTGGGCCCAAGTATTAAGCGTGGGGTTCAGAATAGCGAGGGCAATATAGACACGTGTACAAGCAACTCACTTCCTCCCAGTTCACAAGAGCAGTTCCTCTCATTGTAAGGAATGCCCTGAAGTCTGCCAGATAATAGCGCTGAAGACATTACATTAAATCTGGCCAGGGATTAGGCTCTGTGTTTTTGAGGCTATTGTAATAGATGATAGTATAGGGCCCTCTAGCCCTGCCTAATAGGAATCAGGCGGCTTAGGGGAGAACAGGTCTTATTTGCTGCACTTCGGAGAAACTAGAATTCAATATCTAATTGGGAGTCTAAAAAGTAATTTTCTCCAAGCTTCACATTTAACCCAATCTGGTCTAGTGTAATTTACTTAAACCTACAATTTGAACACTGTAACTATAGTAGACTTTTTAGTTTTTATCAGAACAACACTGCAATAGAGGGTTTATGGCTTCTACCAGCACGAAAATATTCAATGACAAAGTTGGACTGTTGTCCAGGGCACATCAACAGCATCTTAAAACCAAACCAAAATATCCATTGTAAAGCTTAATCTTGGTTAAACATGTTTCAGTTCCATGTTATGGGCCAGTGAGTTAGCAAACAAAAGATCTAGATGTCAGCAAACATGTTTGGCGCATTGACATTTGCTCTTGCGTAGCGTCATTACTTTTAGGCTGTCATCGGCGTGTCTCAGCACATCATGTAAGCCAGCTCACACTAGAACTGCCACGGTAGCAACCCATATCATTGCCAGCTTAGCCTTAGGCCACGCCAGAGTGGATGAACGCGTAGGAGGCCTCACCTACGTGGCACGCCAATGCTATCTTAGTCACTATGGAACCAATGCTTGGAAGAAGAGGATCTTCTTGTTTTATTTTTGATATTTGCTTTTTTGTGCTTTGGCTTATGCCTCCAAGAACCTTCCAGATTGCCTGGTCCCTTGGTCCTTGATGAGGCTGTCTGGAGAATTTAGAAAGCTTGCTCTAAAAATATATTTTCTAAGCTATTTATTTCATTTATTTATTTTAAGTATTTGTAACCCTTCTCCTTTGAAAGGACAAAGAGGACTTATAACAATTAAAATACAGTATTTACAGCTAACAACAGTGAGTATGCAATAGTAAAAGGAACAACTGAAGACAATACAAAACAACAACGCTAAAACACGTTCAAGGCATTTAAAAAACCCACTCAGCAGCCAGTCCCTCAGGGAAAGCTTGCCTGAAGAGAAAGGTCTTTGCCTGCTTGTGGAAGGACAGCAAATATGCGGCCAAGCTGGCCTCCTGTGGGAGGGAGTTTCAGAGTCTGAGAACAGCAACAGAGAAGGCCCTCTCTTGTGTCCCCACCAAACACACCTGTGAGGGCGGTGGGACCAAGAGGAAGCTCTCTCCTGATTATCTTAACACTCGAGCAAGCTCATAAAAGGAGAAGAGGCAGAATGCAGCCTTTCTCTTGGTCTCACAACCTTCACAAAGTGTTTGGTGGGCACATGGGAGAGGGCTTTCTCTGCTGCATCACATCATTAAAACACAGCCTTTAGGATTAACAACAGTGAGTATGTTGTTGCTTAGCCATTTAGTCGTGTCCGACTCTTCGTGACCCCATGAACCAGAGCACGCCAGGCCCTCCTGTCTTCCACTGCCTCCCGGAGTTGTGTCAAATTCATGTTGGTCGCTTCAGTGACACTGTCCAAGCATCTCGTCCTCTGTCGCCCCCTTCTCCTCTTGCCTGCACACTTTCCCAACATCAGGGTCTTTTCCAGGGAGTCTTCTTTTCTCATGAGACAGCCAAAGTATTGAAGCTTCAGCTTCAGGATCTGTCCTTCCAGTGAGCACTCAGGGTTGATTTCCTTCAAAATGGATAGGTTTGTTCTCTTTGATACCGCAGCGCCGAGGAGCCTCGGTTGGCCCCGGATAGCCGGGCCGCCCGGCCCGGTGCGGAGAGCCGTCTGTCTCGGGAGCGGAGCGCGGCCGGAAGGGGGCCGCCTCTCGCCCAAGACGCACCACACGTTCGTGGGGAAACCGGTGCTAAATCATTCGTAGACGACCTGATTCTGGGTCAGGGTTTCGTGCGTAGCAGAGCAGCTCCCTCGCTGCGATCTATTGAAAGTCAGCCCTCGACACAAAAAAAGTTCTCTTTGCAGTCCAGGGGGCTCTCAGGAGTTTCCTCCAGCACCACAATTCAAAAGCGTCAATTCTTGGGCGGTCAGCCTTCATTATGGTCCAGCTCTCACTTCCATACATCGCTACTGGAAAAACCATAGCTTTGACTATGCGTACCTTTGTCAGCAAGGTGAGGTCTCTGCTTTTTAAGATGCTGTCTAGGTTTCTCATTGCTTTCCTCCCAAGAAGCAGGCATCTTTTGATTTTGTGGCTGCTGTCACCATCTGCAGTGATCATGGAGCCCAAGAAAGTAAAATCTGTCACTACCTAAAAATCTGTAATTCAGAGAAGCTATGGGCTATGCTGTGCAGGAAAACCCAAAATGGATAGGTCATAGTGGAGAGTTCTGACGAAACACGATCCACCTGGAGCAGGAACTGGCAAGCCACTCCAGTATCTTTGCCAAGAAAACTCCATGAACAGAAACATCTACATAAAAAGATCATACAAATACCATACTAAACAGCAGTAAACAAAAGCGACATCGGAACACATTGAAAGCAGTAAGGTACACCAATCCATCCAGGCAGCCAATCATTTAGGGAAAGCTTGCTTCAAGAGAGAGATCTTTGCCTGCTTTCAGAAGGAGAGCAAAGATGGGGCCAGCCTGGCTTCCTGTGGGGGGGGGGGGAGTTCCAGAGTCTGGGAGCATCAGCAGGTGGTGGGTCCAAGAGAAAGGCCTCTCCTGATGAATTTAACACTCAGGCAGGCTCATAATGGGAGATATGGTCCTTGGACCCATGCTATTTAGGGCTTTATAGACTGAAACTAGCATTTTGCATTGTGCCCAGAAATGGATCAGCAGTCAGTGGAGCTGCTGTAACCGGGGGGGGGGGGGTTAAGTCCTCCCCGTGACCAGCCCCATTTAGCAATCTGGCTGCCGTGTTTTGGACATGCTGATGTTTCCTGACACTTTTCATAGGCAGCCCCACATAGTGTGTGTTTCACTAACCCAGCCAGAATGCAACTAAGGCATGTTTCACTGTGACCACATCACAGGTCTCCAGGAGCCTTTCCACATAGAAATCGTCCATGACTTCTGACAAATTGTAGGAGTTATACTCTAAAAACACAGATCCGTGCTTCAACTATCCCCAATTCACTGCTCAGAGACCACTTCTTGAAAATATGGCTCCTTTTTAAAGTTTGAGCTGCTCCCTTTTGAATTTTTGAGAAACCATTGCCCTTCCGCTCTACTCCTTTACCATCATCTAACCTCCTTTTAATAAAAACAAAAATAGCAACTTATAATTGTGTTTTTAATTTTCAAGAATTTTTATTAGAGATCTGTACAAATATTTTGCTTGTCACAAAATGTTTAGTAGTGGGTGGGGGGGAAGGTTTACCTCTGTCTATCTCTGTCTACAGAGGAGATGTCAATATTTCCAGAGTACGTCAAAAGACAGAGAGGCCTAACCCCATTTGCTTGTCCCATTAAATTAACTAGATAAATGGGTAGTCAGCATTGCACTGTAAGAAAGATGCCAAGAAACTGGAGCAAGTTCAGAGGATGATCAGGAGACTGGAAACTAAATCCTATGAGGAAAGACTGAAAGAACTGGGCATGCTTAGTCTTGAGAAAAGAAAACTGAGGGGAGATAGGATAGCACTTTTCAAATACTTGAAAGGTAGTCAGAGAGAGGATGGGCAAGATCTATTCTCATTCATCCCAGAGTGCTGGGCACTCAGTAATGGGCCCATGCTACAGGAAATCAGATTTAGACTGAATATCAGGGAAAACCTCTTAACTGTTAGAGTAGTACAACAATGGAACCAATTACCTTGGGAGGTGGTGAATGCTTCAGTGCTGGAGGCATTCAAGAGAAAATTGGACAACCATCGGTCAGATCTGCTATGTTTTGGATTCCTGCACTGAGCAGGGTGTTTGACTTGACAGCCTTATAGGCCCCTTCCAATTCTATTATGGTATGATTCTTTGGTTTTAATACTTTACGTCCATCCTATTGATTCAGTAGGTCTACTCTGTCACTATCAATAGGGCTCCCACCATGGTTCTAAAGAGGGAAACTTCTCATTTTACTCATTTTGTGATGCAGAAGATTTTGAATAACCAATTCCAACATTGCCATATGTTGTTAAAGCTGGGAGTGGAGTGTTGCTATATGGTTGAATAACCAGATGGCCATGGGCAGCTAACTAGCATGTAAAAGAGCCTCGTGGCGCAGTGGTTAAAACGCTGCAGTGCAGTTAAAACTGTGCTCACGACCTGGGGTTCAAATCCCAGGAAGCCGGCTCAAGGTTGACTCAGCCTTCCATCCTTCCGAGGTCGGTAAAATGAGTACCCAGCTTGCTGGGGGGGGGGCAATGTGTAGCCTGTATAATTAAAATTGTAAACCGCCCGGAGAGTGCTTGTAGCGCTATGGGGCGGTATATAAGTCCAAATAAATAAATAAATAAATTTGTCTTGATCATTTCTATGTCATCATCCGTGTACATGATGCTTTACAAAATGAAACATATAAAGAAGACAGATCTCTGCCCCAACACACATCCAATCTTAACATTTTAGCATTGTGGATGATAGAATAGAAGGGAAACAGCCAAAGTAAATATATTAAGATGATAGATATGTATATTCGGGCTTTGTTTTGGTTGGAGATGAGCCTCAAGACAAAAATGCCATCAAATGGGTGCCAACTTGGCCGTTCCATACGTTGGTTGTTTTTTTTTTAATATTATGTGGCGGAGAATGGAGAAATCAGGGCTTGTGCCAAAATTCAAGAGTCTGTGCCAATATATTATCAATAAGCGGTAGTTTCCTCTTCTTTGCTCTCCCACCCCATCCTAATTTTGTTGATTCATGAACCTTCACATTCATATTCAGAACAGTTTTCTACTCCAGTTTCCTAGCCCGACATCTGATCATAGCTCTCTGCCAAGAGATATGGACAAAGGAACATGCTGTGTTGGTCTTTTATGTGCGCTTCAAATGGAGCTCTAACAATATTTATGCAGGCACTGAGAAAGTCTGGGAATTTTTAGCCTGGCATTTATTTTGTGATGGGGGTGGGGAAGAGAATGTTAGAGAGATCTGGCCTGTGTTCATCTTGCTTTATTGCAAATATTGCTTTTGAGAATTAATGAGGACTGTTGGGATCCTGTTAGATTTAACCAGCAAATTGTAGCCAGTTATTTTTTTCCTGCGGACGCTGTAGTAACTGACCGTCTTTCCCATTTAGTCTTACGTTTAATCACTTTGGCTACCACTTGATCCAACCTCAGCCACGTTTTATTTTATTCAGAAAACAGGGCATAATACAGTGGTGCCTCGCTAGACGATGATAATCCGTTCCACTGAAATCGCTGTTTAGCGAAATCATCATCTAGCGAAAAGCATTTCCCCATTGGAATGCATTGAAACCTGTTTTATGTGTTCCAATGGGGAAGAATCGTTGTTGTCTAGCGAAGATCGGCCATAGGAAAGTCGCTTTGCGAACTGCCAATCAGCTGTTTAAATAGCTGTCTTGCGAAGCTTAGGTCCCGAAAACACCTGTTTTGCGAGCGCGGAGGGAGCTGTCAAAATCGTTGTCTAGCGAAAATTGATTTGCGAAGCAGGGACCAAACATTGTCCAGCAAAATTCCCCCATCGGAATCACTGTTTTGCAAATTGCTATAGCGATCGCAAAAAGTCAATGACTAGCGAAAAAACTGTCATGCAGGGTAACTGTCTAGCGAGGCACCACTGTACTGGCAAACTATTGATGAGCTAAATCCAATTGTTACCACTGTAGACGTGCTAAATAAATGAACAAATGAATGAACATATGTGGAAGTCCCATTGATTCAATGCCTATACTTTATTTGTGACCAACAACTGGATTTAGCCCAGTACTTACTGTTGGTGGTTGATTTCCAGGAGAGGATAGAGATTTTTTTTTTTAAAATCAGAGTTTTTCTGGGATGAGAAGCCACTTTGTGTGAGCGTTCTAACACTAGGATTTACCTCCTAGTGTTGTCTTCCCCGTGTTTTATCTCCTTTTGCCACCCTGACAACATCTACTCGATGAAATCACCACATATACAAAACAGAATTAATGTAACATATCAATTGGAGCTGAAAGCGATCCTTTAGAATAGTGTCTGTCAACCACTGAATCTAAGCCTCAGCTGTGATAGCTAATGATTAGGGATGCTGTGAGTTGACATTCAGAATATCTGCATGACCAAAGGTGAAGAACCACACTTTTAGAAGCACTGTGTTGCCTTTTAAAAATATACTTTCAAAAGGACATAATGACAAGATAGCAATGTAGGAAACTCCCGTACACTGAGTTAGCCCATCATCCTATCAAGACCAGCAACAACGGTTCTTAGGGTTTCAAGCTGGATTCTTTCCTAGCCATATGATTGTACCTAATCATGTACATCTAGAGCTGATCATACACGACTAGAGTTTCCCTGTTTTGCCTTCATACACGTGGCAGTAAAGAAAACATCCAGCCAGTGTTATCCTGGTTGCATGCAGTTCCAGATCAGCTCACCGGCAGATCTAGTCCAGCATTCATCTGTGTCTTTCCCGCTTGAGGTGGATGTATTTTGTCAAGAGAAAATAAAGGTAAGCAAAGCTGGGAGATGTTGTAGCTTGAAACCAACAACCTTTCAAACAGGGTGTTGGGTGACCATGTGTTGATGTTGGGAATGTTATTTTTTTGGACAAGTCCCTAAGTTCCTGAACCAGCATGCTAGCTAAGGCTTTCTCAGACTTGTAGTCCAAAAATAACTTTTCCAGATTCTGACTAAGAATCCTTCTTCATAAAGGGCAGCTCTCTGTTGGAAAGGCTGTGAGAAGACTGTTTTCCATTTAAGACGGTCCTTTAATTGGAAGAGCTGTCTGGTTCCATTTTGAGACCAAGTGAACAGAAATAAAATGTCCTCTTGTTCCTTTTGAGGTCTGAAGAGCAGAGTCTTAAAATAGAAAAAAAAATCTGTATAACAAATTATACAAGACATACAAGTCCATATCTCCTTGCTAACTAACCATACATATATATCAGACTGGGATTCCTAGTGTGGTGTAGTGGACAGAGTGATGGGCTAGGATTCGAATCCCCATTCAGTAATGGGAACTCACTGGGGGAGAAGAACTGGTAAAACCATTCCTTAAGCATCTCATTTACCTTGAAAACCCTACTAGGGTCACTATAAGTCAGTTCCAACACAATGGCGCAGAACACACATACATATATCAATTCAAATTACCATATTTTTCCGTATAAGACGCCCCCCAATTTTTTAACCCCAAATTAAGAAATCTCATTGGGGCTTAGCAAGTAGAGGGGAAGACAGGGTTCAAAGGTCTGCAGGATCACTTTGATCCCTGCTTTCCCCCCACTTGTTTTTTTCTCTCTCCTCAGCTCCTGTGTATAAGATGACCCTCAATTTTTAATCTAAAGATTTTAGAAAAAAGTATAGTCTTATACATGGAAAATATGGTACATTGAACAAAATAACATGAGCCCAGATATATAATTCACCTCCTTAAGAAATTACTCTCTCTCTCTTTCTTTTCTCCTCCTTGCTCTTTCCTTGGTGAATCTTCCTATACAGGAAAGTTCACAGAAGTGACATTAGCAAACCTTTCTCCTCATCGTATTGATGTTCTGTGATTCCTCAGAATGTTCATTAACATTCTGATTCTATGAGGAAGGAACGAGCACAAATGTTGTAAGAGCAGCGGTGTGTATATATTAGGGGGGAAATGAGTAACAGCAGTCAATTACTTCTAAAGCACTGCTTTAGAAGGACCTTATCAAATAAGGTGATTTTGCCACACAAAGGTCAAATGGAGGTAATAGGAAATATGTAAGAAATCCATATGTTTCATTAGATTTTTGGAATATCAGAGTTTTTTATTGCAAAGCCATGGAAGACTCCAGAAATGAAAGAGTCTCTTTAACATTTTTCCATATTTGGGTTAACTCCAAAGTCCCATCCCTACAGATTCCCCTAGAAGCTGGTGTGCAGTCCTTCGGTGGAGGCTTTTAAAATAGAAGTTGGGTGGCTCATCAAGGATGCTTTAGCTGTGAATCTCCTGCATTGTCAGGAGGTTGGACTAGATGATCGTTTGGATCCCTTCCAACTCTACAATTCCACGATTCGCTGAAGCCCCGATGTACAGATTTAAAGGCTGCAACAACAAGAGCCCTGTTTGGCACTGTGCCTTTCTCAGAACACAATACGAAATGTAAATCGCAGCACAAAGCGAGTGGCTCTTCACCCACATTTCATTTTAATTTATTCAAAGAAATAGGGCATGAATAACGCTACATGACACTCTCCCACTGATGTCATCTGTGTGTGGAGCACTCCAAAGAAGGTCATTTTCACAACAGAGAAACATATAATTGCAAGCACAATTCACAACTCATTTCTTCTTCAAAATCGCCTGGCATAGGCTATTGTTTGAATAAGCATATTGAAAAAACACACATATACACACACACACACTTCCATTTACAAATGTTTGGCAGTAAAACAAATAGAATATGGGAAGCAGAATAAGAATCAGTAGGAGAAAGAAAGAATCAGATGGGTGTGTATGGGTTTTTGTTTTCTCCCCAAAACAAGAACAATGGACCACAGTGGTCAAGAGTGCTGATGAACTTGCTGCTATACTTTTATTTCTTTTAATCTGCTATAAAAGGTTCTTACTTCTGGGCTGCACTCTTGCTGTCAGGAATGCAGCCAGATCAGGCCGCTGGAAAATAAGAAGGTAGTTTTAGCGTGACTGGAAGTAGTTTGAAGGTTGCCAAAGTTGAAGGTATGGGGTACCTGACCCAAAATGTAGTGGGCAGCCCTCTGCAACAGACTAACAAGGACAGGGCATGCTCTGTATCCATGGAATGTTGAATTGAAAAATGCGTGGAATGGAATCAACTGTTCAAGGACTGGCCAGCATTACAGAAGCACTCCTGTTAGGAGGTGAGAGGATCTACTGCAACCTTTTTTTGAGGTGGCTCTCACCTGCAATCAGGTTTCTCCTGCTGCGAGCTCTCAACAACAACGACCTATTGGCTAAAATCCCATTGTACAACTTCATATGAGCAACAGAAATGATGCAGCAGCAAATTGCTTCTGGTAAAAGGCTTCCTTTTGCGATGCCAAGGTGAACATGTTTACATCACATGGTCTATGAGCCATGGGCACCCTAAAATTACAAAAAGGAAGTCTTTCATCAGACGACATCATTCCTGTTGCACAGGAGAACCCCACCCAACAGGATTTCAGCCATTATAAGTCTTCCAAGACATTCATACAGTCATGATCTTCAGTTGGTCCTCTTATTCATTAGTCCAATGATATTTATTCCTATATTAGAATTCTTCTACATGAAGCAGTTGCACCCCTTTAAGTTTACGGTTACTCTCTGATCTTCAATGGAAATCTTCCTGCTATCTAGACAACATTCTTCTTATTTTCCTATTCAGTTTTTTTTAAATGAGCTTTTGCACTTTTTTGCCCTTCCTCAACACTCTGGTTTATTTCTTGTACCTTTTGTGTTTGGCACTTTCCAAACATGAGCATTGGCAACAATTCACAATGTATAGTCCCCAAACATCAGGTGATTTTCCAGTAGTGGGTCTTACCAAGTGGCAAAAGGGAAGTACCTGTAGAACAATGTTACATCAGGAAAATCCTTTCATTTATGTGACAGAAAGGGAAATTGGTGTAGTTTATTGTGCTGGACTGCGGTTCCAGTGAAAGTAAAACTTTTGGAAAGTTTCACCAGTTCCAGTTGATCAGCAACTTAATTTTCACATTCTTCATGTGCCATGGGTCCCAACCAGCTCCCATGGGTGCCAACGGCAGAGTTGTCATGGATGTTACTGGTGCTGCATGTAGTCATTGCATTGGAAAAACAGTAAAACACCATGCAAGGATATCGGCTGAAGCCTGCTGTGGGAAATGCATTGCCACTGAATCCCCAGCAACAACCCATGTGCCTCTAATCCATGGGCTTAGTGAACAGTGAAACAAGCAGAACCAAATATTTCACTGAGATCAAACTGTCTGCACTATCTCAGTAAGGATTTCTGCTAAACCGCTGCTCGTAAAGGAATTCATAGCTCAGCAAGCTGCTTTTCCAGAATTGCACAGTGCATCCTCCAGAACTGTGGCAGCTACTATTGAGTAGCAGCGATGGCTGCAGCCCTACACATATTTACAAAGCATTAAGTCCCCCTGACATCAATGGGAGGTACTTCTAAGTAGACCTAAGCAGGATTACTCTTGGAGACTGAGTTATGGATCAAAAGACCCCCAGTTTGAATTTGTTATGCTACAAACTCACTAGATGGGTTTAGGTGAGTCTCTCTCTTCTCAGTTTGTCCACGGGTCATATTGGGGAGGATAAATCTGATTTCACCCACAGGGACGTCAAAAGATAAGGAATGCAAAGTGCCTGGAACACCAGAAGGCATAATGCAAAGTCAAGTGTCTACAGAACTTAGAAAAGTTGCAACTTTGAAGGACCACTCCCGGACTTTGTCAAATACCAGTAGCTGTGCAGGAGGATTTTGGAAGTCAAAACCCCCACAAAAGTAGCCCTTTGCAAACTCAGAAGTACTATATCATAGATGTATGGAAGAATACAGTGACTGCCTGTCTTCATGCGTACGTCTGCAGAAATAAACCTTGCAAGCTACAGCCGGGATTACTTTCAAGCATAAGCTTGTATTAGGCATCCTTCAGTCTCGAGAGATTATGGTACAGTATCGTGCTCTGTATAGAGGACTTGGAACAGCATCTAGTGTGGCTGAGCAGAGCAATTTGAGAGTGACCATCCCTTCCACACTGAAAACAAATCCAATCTGTCCCCTGTCCAGCTCACTGATTTTACTGCTTTCGGGACTGCCTCTTTGCCTTGGCCTGCTGGACAAGGGTCTCTCCAAATTGGGAGAGGCCGTGATGCACTGCCTGCCTCCAGGCTGAACGCTCAGATGTCAGGGTTTCCCATCTGTTGAGATCTACAGTATTTCCAAGGCCTTCAGATCCCACTTGCAGATATCCCGCTTTCAAGCATAAGCATATTGTATTTGTGAAGGCTTTCATGGCTGGGATCTAATGGTTGTTGTGGGTTTTTCGGGCTCTTTGGCTGTGTTCTGAAGGTTGTTCTTCCTAACATTCCGCCAGTCTCTGTGGCTGGCATCTTCAGAACACGTCCTCTGAAGATGCCGGCCACAGAGACTGGCGAAAAGTCAGGAAGAACAACTCTCAGAACACGGCCAAAGAGCCCGAAAAACCCACAACAACCATAAGCACATTGACTTATTAAATGCATCTAGCCACTGATTTGAAATCTATATGTTTTCAGCCTTTGAACGGATGGCCCCTTCTAGTTTATGGTACGAAGACGGGTAGCTGTAACAGACATACTTATGTCATTATTTTTTCCTTTTCCTTTTTTCAGGACATCACTGTAGCTGCTCAAATCTAACAGTTTAGATCAAGTATGCCTTTGTTTAGCAAAAGGCAGCAAGACCAGGAGGTGTGGAGGCTGCCTGGGATGACTGCAAAAGAGCTGACGGATGATTACCTGTGTCTCTGGTAATTAAATGAAAAGGAAGTCAGGCTATGCTAAGATAGAGAAGTCCAGATCAGAAAATGGAATAAGTTCCGGATTAGAACGTTGGAAAAGAATTCTGGAAGTTGAAATCACATATAAATCTGTGTGAAAACCACCACCTGAACTCCATCCCACTTAAATCTGAATATCTCTGACAATGCCAGCTAGACAATTCAAAAGGGAAATACTTTTCTTTCTTTCTGGAAGATAACTTGTTTTCCTCTTGGAAGAAAATGGAACTTTTAAAAGGTAGGTGCTGTTTGCTGGGAGATCAAAAGGTTGATTTATTTTTTATGTAGCAGAAACAAAACTTTTAATGTTCATTTTCATTTTATAGCACAAGCCAACTCTTCAAGTAAAACTAAAGGGATTGAAAAGCTGCAGCCCTGTTTGTATTTAACTAGAAGTAAGCGCCTTGTTGGTACTTACATCTGAGCAAGCATACACAATACGTGGATCAATGCTATACTTTAAATCAACATTTTCCTATGGCCTGCTTAATTTTCTTAAAGGTCATGCTGCATCAGCATCTGAAGCAGTCTGCTAACCCCAAGGCCTTTAAAACTTACCTTGGTCTCTTCCGTGACTACTAAGGTGACAGGTGGGCTAAGAAAGAAAATACCATATTTTTCCGTGTATAAGACGCCCCCATGTATAAGACACCCCCAATTTTCTAATCCAAAATTAAGAAATCTAAGTGGGGCTTAGCAAGTGTAGGGGGGAAGGGATCAAAGCCCTGCAAGATCGCTTTGATCCCTGCTTTCCCCTCCGCTTGTTTTTGTTCTCTCCTCAGCTTACTTCGGTGTATAAGACAACCCTCAATTTTCAGTCTAAAGATTTTAGACAAAAGTATAGTCTTATACATGGAAAAATACAGTAACATGGTGGTTCTGGAAGTTACAGGGCTGCCTTGGGCTTAAATCTCACCAGGACTTTCAGAACATTTAGAAAGCCATTGGAATTTCAGATTTTGATATTTTGAATTGGGACTTCAAAACTGGGCTCTACTCTATGGTTTGAAAGCTGGTGTTGCCATGAACTAATTCGATTCCTTACCAACAACAGAAGTCTGAGCCCTCTTCAAGCCTGGTGTAATCAAGAGGGACTCTGAAACAGCATCAACACCACTAAACAACAGATATAACTTTAATTAATTAATTAATTAATTATATTTTTTTACCTTGCCTGTGTCCTTAGAAGGACTCAAAGTGGCTTACAACAATTAAAGGACAATATTTAAAATAATGAGCATAAAAATATTTTAAAGCAAGTATTATATTTAAAATAGTCAATAAAATGCATACTAAAAATACATTTAAAAACAACAGAGCACAACAATCCATTTAAAAAACCTTCTCTCATTAAAAAGACTGTACAGTATTTAAAAGATAAAAACAGTAAGTATAAATATTTAAAAAGAATTAAATAAATATCATATTAAAATAATAAATAAAATCAATGGTTGAATCACATTAAAAAAAGGACACAACGGCCAATTTTTTAAAAAGCCCTCTCAGATAGCCAGTCACTAAGGGATAGGCTGCCTGAAGACAAAGGTCTTTTCCTGTTTGTAGAAGGACAGCAAAAACAGAGTCAGCCTGGTTTTCTGTGGGTGGGAGTTCCACTGTCTGGGAGTAACCACAGAGAAGGCCCTCTCCCGTGTCCCCACCAAGTGCATCCGTGAGCGTAGTGAGACCAAGACAAAGGCCTCTCCTGATGGTCTTAACACCCAGGCAGACTCATAAATGGAGATGGGGTCTTTTAGATAGCTTGGACCTAAGCCATTCAGGGTTTCATAAGTTAAAACCAGCATTTTGATTTGTTGATCTGGAAACAGATTGACAGCTTTGTGTTCTCCCAGGTTTCCAGAAAGGGGCCTAGAGCAGATGTTGCAAATCAACCCTCATCAACCTCAAAATGAGGCTGCCCCAGAAGCATTTCACAGTAGGTTTGCCAGGTGAGCAAAATCCCATTCTCTGGATGTCAAGACCAGAAACTGAGTTTAGGATCCTTATGATGTAACAGAACCCATGTGATGTCACAGGTATGGATCCTCATTAGAGATGGGCATGGATGGATATAGATACATCTCACAGGCAAAGAAACTTCTTCTTCTTGCTATTGTTGATATAGATGATAGACAGACAGACAGACAGACAGACAGACAGATAAATAAATAAAAACCTTTGAACTGCAGAGCTGGAAGGGACCCTATAGATAATCGAGTCGAGACCCTTTCAAGGAGGCCCACAACTTCCCAAGCTCTAAACCACTGAGCTATCCAGTTTTACAGATGATGTAGAAGAATATGCATCCCATGTTTGAAGGACATCACTAATATTTGTCTCCCTGGCAGCTCAGAGCTCAGAAAGTCATTTTACGACTCCCAGAATACCCTGGGGCCATTGGGATCTTGCTCTCTCTCTCTCCAGTCTTAAGCAAAATGCACAGGTTCCTGGTTAGGCAAAGAGAAGAACTAAAGGCAAGACATGAGCATCTGTACAATTGGAAAAGTGAAGTTGGATCATCTCAAATGCTTTTCACATCTTCTTGCCACTTCTCCAATTTGTAATAAATGAAGGCATGGGGGAATTTCTTCTTGTCCTCTTCCTCAAATGGTTGCTTGTGTTCTTGATCATTTGCAAAGAAACTGATGGTTATGCAGCTCTGTTAGAAGACTGCAGGAGGTTTTTTAGAGAGTCGCATTAGAATCTGCCCATGTGGAGCAGAGATGGCAGGCTGGTGATGCTCCAGATCATCCTGGACTCCACTCCACTCCACTCCCCTGAGCTGGCACAGTCAGTACGGTAATTAGGAGTGACACAACTTAACAATTCAGCAATACCTCAAGGGCCAAAGGCTTTCCACCTGTGGTGTATATAAGACATCTCTTTTGCAGGTTGTGAACAGTGGTTAGAAATTTCTCAGATGCAGAAGATGCAGAATGTGGAACTTGCATACTTGGTGTGAGATTTGAACTGCAGTTTCAGTTTTAAAATGTAGTTAGAGCCCCTGATGTTAGGAAAGTGTGAAGGCAAGAGGAGAAGGGGACGGCAGAGGATGAGATGATTGGACAGGGTCATCAAAGCTACATGAATTTGACCTAACTCTGGAAGGGTGGAGGACAGGGGGGCCTGGCATGCTCTGGTCCATGGGGTCATGAAGAGCTGGACATGACTAAACAACAAAAACAACAACAAAGAGACTCAATGGCTGAAATCCTGTTGCTTAGCACAGTAAATCACAACTAGAGTAAACTATCGAATCAATGGGGATTTGGTGAGTAAATGCCTTTGTAAGTTCCATTGATTCCTATGTAAATACAGATATTGTTTTGTAGTATATTATATATAAAAATCAGAAACTATTCATTGCAGAGATTTGTATTCCGGCCATTCAGCTGAGCTGGAGTGTTGGTCTGGGACATTAATAAGTCATCAAAAGCTGAAGATGCCAGCAACAGGTTATGAGCAAACTACGCATCTTCTGTGAGAAAAGTGAAAGGTCAGCTTGGCTGAACAAAACTCAAGGAATGCAAAAACTAAAGAGCATCCAAATAGGACCCACATATAAAAGGAACACTTCACAGAGTCTTCAGGAGAATTTACATAGTGCTGACAACCCTATGCATGGGAGAGGTGGTATTTGGAAGGTTCATAGCTGTGGATCCAGAAGAAGAGTTACCGGTAATTCAAAAAAGGTAGCAGGATGATGTGATTCATACATGCATCTGAGATGACCATCCATGTGTTGAACTGTATTGTCACTAGAGGACCTTCTGTGCCCAGTGATACTCAGAAAATAACTTCTTCATGGGCTTTAGTTGACCCACTAGAGGCTTCCACCTGTTAGTATCCTACTGGCTCAATCATCAATTATCAGTCTGTAATTGTACTCCTGTGGTAACCAAATATATACAAAACAGGCCTGCTTTTCGAAGATGGTCTGGTAAGTGGCTTATAAATAGTCATGCACAGCAAACAGGTTATCAAGCCTAATGCACATATGCAAATATTTAAAAACAATCGTGGTTGTCTGATAACATTTCTTTCAAGTGCGATCGTCATGACATGCGATAAGAAGGAACTGGCAACGAGCTTCTCATTACACATTGGTAAACATCACATGGCCAGAGCCCCAGTCAGTTCCCAGCACGATGGAACAATCAACTCTGTATGAGAAGCAATGCCAGGCTTAGTTGGGAAATGCTTTCTCTTAAAAGAATTGGGAGCTTCTTGTGTTTACATTAAGTATTATTAAGGTAATATTCTGGCTCCATAGGATATTGAATTCATGTGATTAGGTGTGTTTCATGTACTATGGATATAATTTCTAGAGGTACAAATATCCTCATTTTGCCGAAGGGGAAGGGTCCTCTCATATCATGGAAGACTACTGGGGTTTGTATGGAATAGTGGCTTGTGAACATCACCATCTGCCTGTCAGAGATGTTTTGCACATCTGCAATGGAACATTTGAACATTGTAGAGAATTATAAGCCATGTTTTAAGTCACTCATGAAGAAATTGCCACTGCACTAACTTTGTAATTTGAGCTTCACTGCCATCCTATGTCAGTGAAGTGGCACACTTCAAACATGTTGCAGCTACTGTACTGGTTTGTGGAGCAAGCTAAAATGGCTGCAGTTCTCTATGGTTGAGGAAGGTGCCAGAGTGACCTTCTGTACCTTAGGTCTTCTGTGGACAGGCACAAAGGAATGTTTACCCCTCCAAAAGAGAAGGGGAGTTGGAAAAGGAACACACACGTACAAACCTGTGTCATGCTTTTATATGCAATTCTTGATTTTGGTGGATGTAATGTCAATGTACATTCCAGCCCTGATGATGGGAGATGCCAGAGATTGCAGTAACTATAAGACAGTTGCATTAATTGCATCAATTTTCCTTACATGCAAAGTGATACGCCAGATTTTGCATCGAAGACTTACGGCAGGAGCGGGGAATGCCCAGTGTTAAAGCTGGATTGAGAAAAGGAAGGCACAGTAGAGATTATATTGCAAACATACATATGGGGGGGGGAAACAGTCTAGGATTTACAGATTACTGTAAAGCCTTTTACTGTGTAGGTCATAAGACACTATTGATTGTTCTAAAAGAAATTTGTGTGCTATAACATTTGATTATCCTGATGTTCTGGGCAAGGGGCTAATTTTATGTCCAAATATAGGGAAACATGATGGCTTCACATAGGCAAAATCCGTTCGATCTGCATGTAGGACATATATGGACAGCTGGGTTAGATTCAAATGGAGAAGTGGCAATGAAGAAATCAGTAATTTAAGACATGTCAATGATAATGTATTACGGCCGGAAAGACTTTAAATGACTTTTAGTAAAAGTGAGAGAAGTGCCAAAGCAGGACTGCAGCTAAACATTAAGAATACAAAGATCATGATTACAGAAGAATTACACAACTTCAAAGTAGACAATAAAGAAACTGAAATAGTGCAATATATTGTATACCTTGGTTCAATCATCAATCCAAATGGGGCCTGTGGCCAAGAAATCAGAAAACGACAGAGACTCAGAAAGCAGGTATGAAGGAACTAGAAAAGATCCTTAAGTGTAAGGATATGTTACTGGATACTAAGTCTATGATCATCCATAATATGTGTATGTGTATATATGTGTGTGTGCATGTGAAAGCTGGTTGGTAAACAAGGTCATGGGGAGAGGTAGAGAATCATTAGAAATGTAGTGCTGGAAGAGTATGGATACTCTGGAGTGCAAGAAAGACAAATACTGTAAGTAGCTTTTAGAATTTAGGGAGCTTCAACTCTCTCTAGAAGCAAAATGACTATGTAGAGGGTATTGTACTTTAAGTACATCATGACAATGCTAACTAGAAGACAATAATGCTCAGAAAAGTTGAAAGCGGCAGGAAGAGGATATGAAATATGAGATGGATTGACTCATGGGCTTGAGTTTGCAATATGTGAACAGGACTGTTAATGGAAACACCTTTTGGAAATCAGGCAAAAACTAAAGAAAATTTGAAAAATAAAGAAGACAAAAAGGTTGCGTCACCTGAAATACTAACTGCTATATTTGAATGTGAGCTTTCATGGACAAGTCCACTTGCTCAGACAGTCAACTTATGGCATTCCTATGAATAAGTAACCTTTTGGAGGTCACTTATTCATAAACTGCCATAACTTGGAAGTGAATTGTTGCTACATAACAGCAGCAAATACTATAGTAGGTGCAAGGGGAAGGCACAGCAGAAGAATGACCAAAGTCATGTGACAACAACTGACAGAGGCCACGTGTTGCCCCATGGGCCATGTATTGGCTACTCCGGCTCTAAATTACAGAGAAATTCAAGGGAGGCCCAATGAGAGCAATCGGTGTCAAGCTCCATTTTATCTGGCGTGTGATATTTAAGCAATGGCCTTACCATTGCCACCTCCTACCAAGTTTCCATAGCCAAGCAAGGATTCAAACCCGTGTCCTGAGGCCTAATCCAGAACTTTAGCTACTGCACTACATTGGCTGCCTAGGACATAAGCATGCTGATATTCTTTATGCTGGTGAAACCAAATGTTCCTGTTATCACTAAAACTTAAAGTTCTTTGAGCAATTTCTCGATTTAGTGCTGTTTTCCATATAATTCATGGCTGCGTGGTTTTTTTACATGAGCTGTGCCACAGAGCAATTCCTGACACGGTCTTTCCACCATTATTTATTTATGTTGGCAGGTATGAAAGGGCGAGCACCTGTGATCACAGAGAAGTTTTATTTACACAACCATCTCATGTCGTTGCCCTGATCGGAGGGGAAAAAAACCAGAATGATCAAATATTAATGAAAAACAACATTTTTGTAAGGATTTAAAATGTATCATAACTCCGATGAGTTGCTCACGGGCTAATGTCTGATCCTCACATTGCCGCCTCACTGGAAGTTTCATTCAAATAAATATCCGTCTTCCTTGGGACACCTGGCTAATGACTGCATCCTTAAGCTCCATAGACTGTACTCATACCACTAAATAAATAGAAAAGCATTTTTTAAAAATTCTCCTTTAGTTTTAGCATCTTTAGAAGAGGATGTTTTGCACGCCACCTTCCTGTGGGACATCCCATGACTCACACCAAGAAACCTCTGCTCTACCTTCCTAACGCAAGGAAGAGAGGTGTGCAGATCTGTCCTGTTGGATCACATTTCTCAGAATTCCCTGGGCACTGTACTTTAAGTACCTCATGGAAATACTAACTAGAAAAGACAATAATGCTCAGACAAGTTGAAAGCGGCAGGAAGAGGACATGAAATGCTGAGATGGTATGGTCAGTAGCCCTGTTGCCCAGGAAATTCTGGGAGTGATCGTCCAAAACCAGAAAATGACACATCTCTATTATGAAAGTAGCAGGTATCCAGTGTGGTATATGGAGGAGAGAGGAATAGATTAGGACTCGGGAGAGTTGGCTTCAATTCCTTGGCTTTGCCATAGAAACTCATGGTGGTGGTGGTAGTAGAGGAACTGGTAAAACCACTTCTTAAATCTCTGTCTTACTTTGAAAACCCTATTAGGGTTTTCACCTTAAGTCGGTTCTGACTTGACGGGACATAAGAACATAATAGTAACTACTAAGAAAATAAAAAAAGAACTCTACTGTACTTGATCGAACAAAGTTCAGTATCATCTCCACAGTGGCTTTCCAGATGCCTCAGGGAAACCCACAAGCAGGGCATGAGTGCCCTTAAGGATCTTCTACTCGTATTTCCCAGGAACCAATATAACATTGGGGGCTGCACAGGTCCCCGATTTGTGCCAGGAGTCAGTTGGAGCTTTGAAATACTGTAACTCCTGCATTGAAAACAACTTGAAGCGATTTGTGCCTGGTTAAATTAGGCTCCAGATCTGAATCAGTTTGGACATTGCTTCACCCCGGAACCAAATCTATCCACTTTAATCTGGATCTCCTAAAATTGGTCAGAATTGGTCAAATTTGGTTAGTAATGTAGGCTTTGGCCAAATCTGGCACATAGTCCGAGGATAAAGAAGCATTTCACCTCTGGAGACAAGAGGCAGACACAATGACTAGTGATAGCCTTATTCTCCTTAAAATGGTTAAATCGTCTTGTACTTTACCTCCGTCCAAACGGAGGCCATTGCTGCATCACATTGAAGCAAATTCTGTCATTTTAACGGTGCTTCCCGGGGGCTTCTGTGAGAGATGGTGGGACAATGCTCAGCTGTGTGTGAGCTGTGCACAACCCAAAATTGCAAAAGGAAGCTTTCAATCAACGTGACATGATACGCAACAGATAACGTCTATGGAAATTTCTTGAGACATTTGGCCTCTTAAAGTCACACTTTTGCGTATCTGCTCAACAGGATTTCAGCCAGTAGTTTAAAATCCGTTTGTAAACTTAGAATTAATTTCAATGAACGAATGATATGCTCTTTACCCCCAAACTACCATCACCGTCTTGACAATATTGCCCCCTACTCCTATAATGGCTCATTTCACATTGCCATCCAAAATAACCCACTGAATAGAACAGAAATTACCAAAAATGTGCTGATACTTGTTTAACACCTCTGCGTATGTCTACTACCATTGTCTCCTACAGTCTCTGGGAAACTGTGCTTCAAAACAGATATATATTGCACGTTTGTCCTTTTAACCTAATAGAGTCAGACACTGAACATGGTCGAAAACCTCAGACAGAAACAAACAAATAAATATTAAGCCACTGGAACAACCCTGAAATCTTAATAACCAATGATTTATTTTGTGGGATAGGAAAGGACAGTGAATTGCACTCCTTGAATCGCTTGAGTCTTTAATTTCCAGTGTTCCCAAAGCTGGCAAATACACTTTTACTGTGGCTTTGGGCTAAATATATTGCTACACATTGCTGACTTAGTCTGTGGCTGTGAGAATTTAAGATTTTTAGATTTGCTGATGACAAATGTCTATGTGTTCCTTGATTTTCAGGAAAGATTCTATTAACACACATGTGTCCCAATCCTTTAAGAGTCAGAAGACTGTGTCACATCCTCTGGTTCCGTTAGAAATATTACCACTGAAAATGGAAAGAAATACATGGCATCCTTCATTGAGGCCACACGCCTGCCTCTTGGCCCAGGGAAGTGCGTTGGCAGCGTCTTGGAAGTCATTTTGAAGAAGAAGGAATATAATGGCATTTTGAAACCATCAACAACTGAGCAGAGAACTTGGGGCATGCTTCTTCCAGGAAAAAAAATATAGCAATGGAAATTTTTTCATTTCATTCCACCTTAGTGTCCCTCAAAAAATTATGTCAGCTGTTAGAAGGAAGATGCCTGACAAAGGTTTCTGGGAGAGGATGAAATGATTAAAGCTTGGAACTATTCACAATTAATGTAATTATCTGCAACATTCTCCTTTTGGACAAAAAGTAATGTAGCAAGTAATTCAATATTAATTGTTTAGATTAATCATGTAACACCTAGTTACTTTTAATTCATAACAAGAACAACATGGGCATGGCTAAAACTAGGAACCATTAAGAAAGAAACCGAAGGCTTGATTTTTGCTGCACAAGAACAAGCACTCCAAACCAACGTGATGAAAGCTAAAATCCAAGGAATTATTGCTAACAGCAAATGTCGAATCTGCCAAGAAAAAGATGAAACGGTGTCACACCTCATCTGCAAATGTCCAAATATTGCACAGATTATAAAATTAGACATGATAGCGTGGCATAGTGCTGGTCGCTATGCAAAGAATATAACTTGCCAGACTCAAAAAACCCATGGGAATATCAAATAGAGGTGTAAGAAAATGAGGAAGAACTTGTGGGATTTCCAGATCCAAACTGATAGAAACCTTGAACATAACACACCAAATACAGTAGTAATAGAACAAAGAAATGTCTGGATCTGGATCATTGACATCGCAATTCCAGGGGATGCCAGAGTTGAAGATAAAGAATTGGAAAAGCCAACAAAATGCAAAGACCTGGCAATCAAAACATCTCACTTATGGATGAAACACATTTCAGCGGTCCCCGTAGTCATCGGAGCTTTGGGAACAATATCAATAAATTTCACACACTACTATAAGCAGTTGCAAAATCTCAGAAATAACACCATCAGAGTTACAAAAAAAATTGCAATATTAGGAACAGCATACATACCATGTCAATATTTAACAGATACTTAGGTTTTTGTTTAAAACTTGTATTTATTATATAATGCCAGTCAATGTTTTCATAGTTTTAATTGATCGTGCTTGGTGTTTTTTAATCATCATCATCATCATCATAATCAACAACAACAATAACAGGATTTCAGCCTTTAAATTAACTCTTTTTCTTAGCCAGTTGCATAGGAAAGCCAATTAGATTTGCATAAGCCAGGGAGTCAGGAAAGTTTTAAGGATCAGATCATACTTTTGCACTATTAAAGAGCATGCCGGGTAGGTGGGGCTCGTCAGCCTTGGAAGGCAGCCCATCTCGGAGAAGGAAAACTCCGATTTCAAACCTCCACTGCCTTGTGGCTATATCCACTCATGGAAAAGGCTTCAGGAGTTAACCTCAAGGCAAAATCCGGAGTTGGAGTCCCGAAGGCAGCACATGTCGTTCTGCCAACTCCTGCGACGTTGCTGGAACCAGTTGTATTGGCTCTTGCCTTTCCATTGGACCATTTCAGCAACGTGGAGAGGGGGGATTTGCTGCTTGGGTAACAGCCTATCCTCCATATTACCTTACCCGGGCTTCATGCTCTGGAGAGGACACTCCTCGATTCAGAGCATGTTACCATAGTCTCTCGAGACTGAAGGATGCCTATGATGCAAGAGAGAAAAATCTTCATCTTTTGTATATTTATACAGTGGACCCTTGACTTACAGACGGCTCGACTTACAGACTTTTCGACTTACGGACTTCCCTGGCTGCAAAATTTAGATTCGACTTGCAGCCGGAGAATCGACTTACAGACCAGAAAAAAGCCAAAATGGAACAAAAACGTCCGGTTATGGATTAATCGGTTTTCAATGCATTGTAGGTCAATGGAGATTCGACCTACAGACTTTTCGACCTGCAGCCACCGTTCCAATACGGATTAATTCCGTAAGTAGAGGGTCCATTGTATGTATTTCGAAGGTGAAGTATCAGAACTAGCCACTAGAGGGAAACAGATCTTCTACATATATAATCTGCCAGTAACAAGAATACAATGTGCCAACAACATGTCATGTGCCAGTATCCCTTGCATGATTGCAGCAATAACAATTTAATAATAACATCAACAAGGTTGTTGAGAAGTAGAGCAACACAGTAAATTCCTTTTTAATGTAACATTCAGTGCTTTGGAAATGATATTATTTTCCCCAAAACTGAATGGTTCTAGTGGGCAGGGCAGGGAAACTGTTTTGTGCCATGAGGATGTGTATTTTAATGTTTCCACTCAATAATTTTGAGTTAGGTATCCTATTTGATTGCTTAGGGATAAGAATGCAAAAATCTCTGCGTCAATTTCATTGAGTTTTCCCAAGTCCCACAGATATTTTCTCCCCGTCTTTATCTCGTGTCCATTTGCATAGGGGTCGTGCAAGGGACCTCCCCGAGGAGATGAGTGGACTTTGAACACATTTGGGCAATCCCTGGGCAAGGACACCACCTTGTTGACTGATCCTACCTCTTTGGAAACACCACTGGATTGCTTTTCACTAGAGATGGGAATATTTGTATTCGCAAATGAATACGGATTTCCCTGCACCAGTTGGAGCTAATAAAGGTCTGCCCTCCCCGGGACTGGGCCAGCCACTCATGTGTCCCAACGCCACAATGGTCTCACTCTTCCCACCAATTGCACCAGGAGCTCTGCTGCCTCCCTGCTCGGTTGGCCACTCCAGGCAGGGAGACAGCGTAGCTTCTGGGTAATTGGCGGAAACAAGAGGACCTTCATGGTGCCAGGAGACACGAGTGGATGTTCTGGTCTTGGGGCCAGATCCTCATTAGGTCCAGCTGGGACAGGGATATTCGTATTAATTTAACGAATACAAATATCTTTTTCTTTACTTTTGACACAAACGGTTTGCGATACTGGGTGTTTTCTGATTTAGGCATCCTTCAGTCTCGAGAGACTAGGGTAATGTGCTCTGTATGGGGGACTTGGAACAGCGTCTAGTGTGGCTGAGAAGGCCAATTCGAGGGTAACAATCCCTTCCGCAATGAAGACAACTACAATCTGTCCCCTGTCCATCTCCCTGATTTTGCTGGTTTTGGGTCTGCTTCTTTGCCTCGGCCTGCTGGACAAGGGTCTCTTCAAATTGGGAAAGGCCATGCTGTATTGTCTGCCCCCAGGCTGAACGCTCAGATGCCAAGGTTTCCCATCTGTTGAGGTCCATTCCTAAGGCCTTCAGATCCCACTTGGAGATATCCTTGTATCACAGCTGGGGTCTCTCTCTGGGGCGATTTCCCTGCACTAATTTTCCATATAGGAGATATTTTGGAATCCGACCATCAGCCATTCTCACAACATGTGGGTGTGCTCTACCCACATAGAAATGCCTGTGTTTTAATGCACTATTTTCTTAACTGAACATTTATTTACACTTTTCAGCCAACATGCACGGTGTTTGCCCATTGACTGAAGCAACTTTCTGCACTTTTCAATCATGCACATTTTACTCACCAGCATTTAAAATGATGTCCTTTGCTTTGTGTGCACTTTATTTCTCCAAAATGTAACTTGGGCCTTGAATAAGATGAATTCTTATGTTTTGGAAGATCTAAAAAAACCCCACACTACTTTCATCGAGACTGTAAAATTATTTTCCATTCCATGGGAACTGCCCAAGGTAGTTTTCAGAAAGACACGTTTTAAAAATGTATCTGTTCCTATATGTGTCAAAATGATAATAGCAGTTTCCAGCTTCGCTGGTAGATGGCTCTCAAATATCCTGGTCCTAAGCCATTCAAGGTAGAGAAATAAATGAGACAAGAAGTGCAGGAAGGAGAAGAATTTATTGGCCCAAATCTTGTTGCTTAGTGTATTAAGTTACACTAGAGTCAAGGGGAACTGGATGAGTCAACTCCTTTCTGGGTTCAATTGATTTAACTAGGCTTGCTCTAACTGTGACTTACTATGCTAAAAGAAGAGATAGAGTAGGCCCATTAGAATCAATGGGATTTATAGAGAAGTCACCAAATCCCCACTGATTCAGTGGGTCTAGTCTAGTAGCTATTTAGTATGCTAAGCAAAAGAATTCTGGTCACTGGATTAAGAACCTAGGAAACTGGTCTGGATGCAACACAACATCACTGTTGAAAGTGGCTGCATCCAAAGGTAAACTAAGCACAGTGACCTCCAACCTCTGGCAAGAGAGGAACAATAGCAAGAACAGACCTGAAATGATTCAAAAACCAATGAAATGTATATAAGTGTGATGCAATATGATCAGGAAAGCAGACAGTAGAATTATTCTGGCTGGAGCATTCTGCACCACCTTCTGAATGTTACAATTTATGACATTTGTATTTGAGAAAGATACTGTATATGCATTGATATAACCCATACTTCTCCAGACAAGGGAATACCTGGCAGCTGAATCTGGGCAAAAGCACTCCAGAAAGCCATCTGGCCATTGAGGTCTAGGAAGACATTCTGACTAAGGACCAAGTCCAAAGGGAGAACAACCCTAGCCACAACAGATTGTGTTTCCAATCTGATTTTCCTGATCAGTAGCAAATCAATGGGGTGGGACTACACAGTGAGGAAATTACAGTTCAATCCGCGGTGTCTGCAGTTTCTCAAATCATGTTTTCCCAGGTGAATCCCTGTAGCCATCCAGATGACAATCTGCAGAAGTCAGCCAGGGCAAAGAATTCTATTTGCACGGTGCTGTAACAGCAGGTGCTGCCTTAAGGTGCCAACAAGGTGCTAAATGGCAATTTCCACCACTTTCTTTTTGCTCATGTAGTTCTCCTAAATCCTTATAAAACTCTGTTCTAGTGTTGAGTTGAAACCTTTAAAAAAAAAAAAAGACACTAGGGGCACCTGGTTGAAGGGAATGGTCACCCCCATAAGTGTCCCTTTGCATCTAATCAGGCAATCAAAAGGGGTAAAAAGAAGACAAAATATATGTTAAACTGATCGCAACTTCGTGTTCTTTGGAGTAAGCTTTGGGTTGTTGGTCTATATTCGGTTCCTTATTGCATCTAGAGAGTGGCTCAGTGTTTCACAACTTCCGTACTACATAAATTGAAAGCTAGAGTTGGATGTTAGCCATCTACTTAGTGGCACCCAATCCCAACACTCTGATGACTTTTCTTAGTAGTTTCATGTAAATGCTAGAGGACATGGGAGAACAGAATAAAACCACAAGATGCTCGAAAAAAGTATGAAACAAAAGTACACCTTCACCAACTTTTGTGGATATTCAGTCAGGTAGGATCAAAGCCAATGGAAAAGCGTACTTCCTCCAAGCTCCATATTTCCTAGACTTTCCAGACAGGTCAATGGTATCAGAAACTACCTGGAGTGTCCCTACTACGAAATATCCTGCCTTGGGAGGTGCATTAACACGGATCATGGCCCCTCAAACCCTGGTGCTTCATCAAGGCTTTTGGAACCCAGTGACCATACAGTAGTTTGACCAGCTTATGGATGTCTATTATAGTGTATAAAACGTACACTATTATTTTAAATTCTTTTAATAATTTAAAGTTGTTTTCTATATGCTTTAAACTGACTTGCTTGTACTTCACCCTGACATCCTTGGATATAAATATTTTAATAAATAATAAACTGGCACACACATTTTCTGCTTCATTCCCAGTGGAGGCTGCAAATTAACATTTCCATTCGCAAGAAAAGCAACCTCAAAAGAAAGCTAGGAGTTGACACCCTCATTCTTCCTTCAAAACACCTTAAGATAGAGAATGAGCAATAACCTTCAAGGGCGATGGTGTCTGAACATTTAAAAATAAAAATGGCAGGCATTAAGCCACTTCTTTTGCAAGAGATAGTCCATGATCAGGGAACCCATCAGAACCTTCTGCCAGGTCCTCTTGAGGCTTTATTAAGTATCCAGGGCAGATACATATCCAAAAAGCAAGCGATTGGCCCCAATCCTCCAAGCAATCTTCAACTGCACCGAAGCCCCTCATTGCCATGTAAACCTGTCTTGCACTCAAGAGTTCATTTGGAAAGAGAGAGGCAAAGTGACCTTCTGAAACTGAGATTCTGGGGTAGACTGACTCGGAAGCAAATTCCTTGAACTCAATGGCTTTAATTCAAAGTAGACCCAAGACCAGCCATTTAAACCAGGGATGGGTAATTGTGGCCCTCCACTTGTGCTTTTTTTTTTTTGGACTACAACTCCAACAATCCTTCACTATTGGCATGCTAGGAAGGACTGATGGAAGTTGTAGCCCTCCCCCCCCATCAAGTGAGGGCCACAACCCTCCTCCCAGTTCAGATTCCTGTATCTCAATGGCTCGATCCATATGGGTGAATGACCACTGAAATCAATGGGCTGACAACCATCTCCTATAGTATCTAGTCAGAAGCAAATCTCATTGAGTTCAATGGCCCTTACGCTCAAGCAAGAGGGACGAGACTTTTATGCTTATTTGCATTACTATTATCTATTCACTTGTATAATTTATAGCTCACTGTCCTTCCAATAAGGCCATGGCTACCCTTTTGAATTGGAGTGCTGGAGGAGGCTCTTGAGAGTCCCCTGGACTGCAAGGAGAGCAAACCTATCCATTCTAAAGGAAATCAACCCTGAGTGCTCACTGGAAGGACAGATCCTGAAGTCGAGGCTCCAATACTTTGGCCATCTCATGAGAAGAGAAGGCTTCCTGGAAAAGACCCTGATGTTGGGAAAGTGTGAAGGCAAGAGGAGAAGGGGACGACAGATGACGAGATGGTTGGACAGTGTCATTGAAGCGACCAACATGATTTTGACCCAACTCCGGGAGTCAGTGGAAGACAGGAGGGCCTGGCGTGCTTTGGTCCATGTGGTCACGAAGAGTTGGACATGACTTAACAACTAAATGACAACCACCACCTTGGGCCTTCATGGAAATGGTAGATCCTGTGCCCTATGTTATCCCTCAAACAAGCCTGTGGGGTAGGTCTGCCTGAAATAATGTACGACTGACTCAAGGGCACCTCCTAACTCTCAAATGGTCCAGTGGCCACTTGAACCCAGGTCTGCCGAGGCTTACTCCAACATCCATAACCTCTATACCACGCTGCCTCTTTGGTCTTGCCCATAATTCGGAGCAAAGCGGGAAAGGAAGGAACGGGAGGAATAGCTGCGCAAAACGAATTCGCCCCGGGGGCGGTACCAATCCTTGACCTATTTACCCAGAAGCAACTCCTCGTCTGTTAATGGGGCTTCTCTCCTTGGGTGCCCGGGGCTGCTCGGTAAAGGCACCAGATCCCCCGCGCAAAGGACTAGGGCGTCACCACTAGGGCACCCGGCGGGACCTCCCTCCCGAGGAGTGCTTAGGGATGGCCGCGAGTAATTAAATTTGACCTGGGTTTTACCCGCGTCCCCCGCCTCCTTGCTCGGCACTCCGTGCAGGGAGCCGGTGGCATCGTCAGCCGCTAATGGCCCATATCTGCCCGAGGTGACTTTCTTTCTCTCTCTGCTGGAAAGCAGCGCTTCCCATCTCTGCCGGTGGGCAGAAGCCGAGAGCCACCCACCCGCCGATCTCCAGGTAGAGTGGGTGCAGGCGGACACCCAAAGGGGCGCTGGGGCTTCTGCCTGCGCCCCTCCCTCAAATGATGGACTAGGGGGGTGGGCAAGCATAGTTACTTCTCTCTCTGCCCCGTCTGTTTGCTAAATCTCTCCGCGGCCTCCCTAAAGTACCTTTGCTGCGTTCCTTTTTTTTTTTAAACGCCGAGGCATCTAACCAGTCGAGAGAAGCAGCAGCTACGACGTCCGGGTTTTATTTTCTCCTCGTCGCCTTCTCTTGCTCGGTGTTGACGTCCGGGCGATCCCGGGAGTTCGCCACGTTCCCACTCGACTCGGGGATCGCCGGCTTGTTCTTGCGCCCCTCCATCCACCCCCCCCCCGCTCGGCTCGGCGATGAGCCGGCGTCTCCTCCACCCCGGTCATGGGGCAGGGCGGCGATCGGGGACTTCGACTCGGGATTCCGTCGGGAAGGAGCGCCGGAGCGGGACGGCAGAGTGAGAGAGACGCGCCCAAGCCCCGAAGAAGCGGAGGAGGACGAGAAGCGAGATCGGGAAATCCTGCTTAGGGGGGAAGCCCAGCCGGGCGGAGGCTGCTTCGCTGGCTCTCCACGCCCGGGTGAGCGGCGACCAAGATCCGGAGCGCTCATGGCCTAAAAAAACGAGGAAACCCATAGAACCCAACAGGAGCCCTCCGGAGTAGCAGCAGAGACAGCGAACGAACGAGAGCCGCCGCGTGGCCCCCCTTTTCGCATACTTACGGTCTTTTGAAGTCTCTTTTTCTTGCCGAACCTGGAGAATAAGACCATTTCCATATCTCTCCCCTTGTTTTTAAACTTGGTGCATTCAAGCCCCCCCCCCTCGGATTTCTTCCACTTTTTTAAAAAAGCTCTTGTTTTCCACTTTATTATATATATTTTTAAAAAAAACATTGTCTCCATGTCCCTCTTGATTTTGCTTGATTCTTAGTTTTTAAAGATTTGGGTTTTTTTTTTAAATTCCGTCCTTTAAAAAAAATACACCCCCCCCCTCAAAGGACGCTGTTTGCCGGAGATCCCCGCCTGCAAAAAGAGGGCTTTGTTATTATTATTGTTGTTATTACCTCCCGGAGAGGGAGGGCGGAAAAGAGGAAGAGGAGGAGGAAGGGGGGGTCAATCCTGGGAGTTACATCTTCCCCCCCCTCCTGTGCCGGGCAAGAGAGGAGGGGAAAAGGGGGAGTGGAGGGGGGGGGGGAGAAAGAGAAGAGAGAGACCTCTCTATGGCTGGGAGTAGCGGCGAGGCGAGCGGGGTCGCCGGCTGGAACTCCGGCGCCGAGGAGCGCAAGCCCTCGGCGGGCGCGGAAGCCTGCGCCGGCGGGTGCAACGGGTGCTGCGTCCCGCTCAGGCCGGAGGAAGCGACGAGGAAGAGGAACGGCAGCCTCCGCCACCACGATCGGCGGCCCGGCGGCGGCAGCGATCCGGCTCGGGACGCTCGGCCGAAGATCGGGAAGTCCTGCAAACTCGGCTGGGCGCTGGGCGCCGGCTCGGTGGCGCTGCTCTTGGCGCTGGGGCTCCTCCGCCTGGCGCGCCCCGAAGAGGCGGACGCGGGAGCCGGAGAGGCGGCGGCGGAGGATCGGGACCCAGGGGGGCCCCCACCTGGTGGGACCCCCACCACCAGCCGCCCCCCCGGCCGGACGCCGATCCCCGGCAGCTGCTGCTGCGCCTGCCTCCTCCTCCTCTTCCTCCTCCTCCTCTTCCCGGCTGCTTCGCTCTGGCTGGGCTGGGAGTGGGTGCGCGCCGGGCTGCCCCCGCGGACGGCCGCTTGGCTCTGGCTGGCCGCCGCCGTCGGGGGGGAAGCGCTCGCCCAGCTGGGCTTGGCGGCCCTGAGGGGGCCGGAGGAGGAGGAGGAGGAGGAGGAGGAAGAGGAGGGCCGCCTGCTCGCCGCCGCCGCCGCCGCCGGGGTGGTGCTCTGCTGCTGCTGCTGCTGCTGCTGCCTGGCCGGGGGGAGATGGCTGGCGCGGCGGCTCGGCCCGGGGCTCCTGATGCTGGCGCTGACTAGCGCCCTGCGGATCAGCGCCCTCGGCTCCTGGCAGGGCGCCCGCCCCACCTGGCCACCTTACCTGGCTTACCTCCTCGGCTTCTTGGGCATCCTCGGCGCGGGCTATTATTCGCGGCCCCCCCGGGTTGCTCGCCGCCTCCGCCTCCTCGCCGCCGGCCAAGAGGGGGGAGAGCACGGCGAAGAAGAAGAGGAAGAGGAGGAGGAGGAGGAAGGCCCCGACGGAGGGGAAAGCGCCCCTTTCGCTCCGGCCCGGCCGGCCAGGGAAGAAGGGCCGGCGTTGAAGAGGCGCCGGCGATCCAGTTCCATGATCTCGGCCGAGATGGCGAGCGGCGGCAATAAGTCCCATCGCCGGACGTCGCTGCCTTGCATCCCTCGAGAGCAGGTAACGGGGATCGGGCGGGGGGGGGAAGGAAGAGCTGGGGATCGCCTGGACAGGAAGGATGCGGGGGGGGCGAGGAAGAGAAGAGAGAAAGAAAGCGGGGGACAACGAGGACCTTTCGGGGGTTTCAGGCGCCCCCCCAAAAATCTTGGGGACTTAAAAAAGTGTGCAGCGTCTTCGCGGAGAGGGGCGCGCCAGAGCGCGGAGAAACTTCGCGGGCGACTTTTTAAGTTGGCGTCGAAACTTTTTTCCCCACTCGCCAAACTGCGGCAGCAGCGGCGCTCAGGAAGCGAGGATGCACGCCGTGAAAAGGCATTGTAGGAAAGACCTCCCGTGAAACCCTTTGCTCGGGTTCCCTTCCCCTCGCAACCCCCCCCCCCCCGCCGCCTCTTTGGTCTTTATTTTTATTTTATTGGATACCGCCTTTTTCGTCTTTTGAAGATGGATTACGGGACAACCTTAGGTCCTACTCTCCCCCCCCCCCCGCCCCGACCGTCAGCCTGAAAACTGTAAGGTTCCTTTCCTTCTCTCCCCCCCCCCCTCCGCGTTATTTTTTTTTTTTTTAAAAAGGCTCCGCTTGGCACACCGGACTGCAAAGGTGAGGCGGTTTACGTAAGAGTAGGCCCCTTCGAGCCCATAAAGTGCGCCTCGCTGCGTAACATAATGCTGTGTGGGGTGTTCCGTTGCATACATTCAGATACCTGTAATCTCAAAAATTATGTGGAGAGTAGCTTTTGAGCAAACATTCAGGAGAGCAAAAGAGATTTTTTTCGGGCAATTTTTTAACTGGAAAAGTGCAGGGTTTTCGCTGTGCTGTCACAAAGTCCAGGACACTGTCTTCTCCCCACAAACTTTTGATGTCTCCTGTAGAAATGCATACTGTATGATGTGCCCCTAAAAGGCTCCATAGGTCCGGAAAAGAGACCTGTTCAGTTATACAGTACAGTATTACATTTAAAAGTGTTTTTTGTCCAATAAGTAATACATTGGTTTTAACACTAAGGCCTATTAAGAGCTGAGTTGCCACATTTTTTTTTTGCAGACCTGCCTTTCTAGCTTATATTCTGTGTAGTGTAGCTGCATGTTTGCATTCTACATTTTACACCATCACAACTTCTTCTGTACGTTTGCCTTTGGTGAAAGATGAAGAGAGCGTCCTTAAGGTTATGATGTCTTGGAAAGCATTCTGGAAACTTGGTAGAACTTGGTTCAGAAACTTTGTGACGCTAGAAAACAAGGTTGTACATAAACTCTGTGGAAATGCAATGTAATATTTCCCTGCCTTCCTTTGCAAGTGATCCACAACTTAAAGGAGGCTGAGTATTTGATATTAAGGCCGAGCCTTAAAAATACCATCATGGAATTTTTGCACATGCATTTTTGGGATGCAAAGATTCCGATTCTAAGCAAACTTGCAGCTTTGGCTTTGACATGTTTACTTGGAAGTATGCCCTGCTGAGTTCAGGGCGTCCTGTTTTGAAAGTAACGGCCATAGAAGTCAATGGGATCTCAGTTTTCTGTGTAAAGTAGAAGTTGGATAGTCCTCTTTATTACAATTGTTTTGACCCGCATGGAAATACGGAATAATCATTTTTTTCAGTGGATTCTTTAAGGATGATGGGTTTCTCATTAGTGACCTGAGCATTTCAGTAAAGGTGTTTTACATCCTAATCCCAAATGTGGCATGGAATAAATTTCTGCAAATTTTTAAAAAATGACATTTATTTCCTACATGTTGTTGTAGGTTGAAGAAGTGGATAAGATTCTTACTTGGAAGACAGATCAGCTAAACTTATAGACCTTTTTCCATCTAATTGTATTTAAAGTTGGGTGCCAATTAATTTAGTTCAAATAATGTTTGTCATTGTGGCTCCTAAATGTATCTTGATATCATTTTTAACCCTTTGGCAGGGTTTCAAGGTTATGGCAGCAGAGGTGGTAGTCCCCCCCCTCCATCGCTAGAATTGACTAGATGCAAAATGTTTTTGTGGGTTCTTGTGACATTTTCTTGGAAAAAACTCCCTGTCATCCATACATTTTGAGAGTTTAATTTTGCTACAAATGCACTTAGATTTACAGTATTTCCAAATAATTTAAATACATTTCAAATTCTTTTTTTGGAACAGTATAGGTACAGACTGTGATGCTTGGGTGAAAAAAACAATCCACAAATACGGGTTCGCTTTCAGTGTTTTCTCATATTATGGGCTATATGAAAAGAATATTATAATATCAAGCCACAATTTTTAAGCTATTTAGGGAGACAGAGGTCATCTGATGATAGGCGATTCCAATTGTATTTTGTTTATATATAAAAGTAGAGTTTGTGATAATTGGAATTTTTGTGCTGCTACCTGTTTAAGTTCAGATAAGAGGGAATTTTGGGGAAGCCTGTTTGTATTTAATCACTTTAATGTGGCCTGCTAAGCTGTATCCTGCTGGCTATCATTTGCTTACAGCAGCTTCCCAAATCACCTTAATTTATGGTGGAAGACAAAATTAGTATCCTTAATTGGGTTTCTCTTTGTCTGTAGGAGATTAAGGCATAAAATAACAGACATAAAATAAGAGATATCAAACAATGGTGACATCCAGCGGTTGGGTGTCTGACCTTCCAGGATGTTTCTGATCTCTCTAATCAATTGAAAACTTGGATTACTTGACTGTATCTTTAAGGAACCCTAGAGTAACATCCCTTTGAGTTTGATAATAGCAAAACAAGCCTGGTGTTTGTTTTTAAAAAAGGAAAAATTGTGATAAAGGAGAACACTTAAAATGGGTCTGTGCAGTGCTTTAAATTTGCTGATTTATAGTTATAAATTCTACCACCTTCAAACCCATGAGATATTTGTAGATATTACTTTAAGACCAAACAAATCTGGCCTGACAATCAGCTATGACTGTTTAACCTGTCCAGTAAAGATGGTGCTAGGATAATCAAGTAGATACATTTATTCTCGTTTTTGTGTGTGAGACAAATAATGTATCATTTGGAACTGAACCCTCATAGTAAGCAATGAAAGATAAGGCTTTTTCTGTTTCTGTTTTATTATTCTTTTTTAAAAAAATGCTAGGCCTCTTCTAAAACTCATAACATCTGTCACCTGTGAACCATTATATGCTCGGAAAATCAGTCTTCTCAATGTGTAGAAACTGCTTCACTTTATTGGAATATTAAGAAGTTCAGAACCTAAATTTGGTTGACTTTAAATGATTAACATAACTGCGTACCAAAACGGTAGAAATACTAAGAGTTATTCTGAAATTTGCATCTTATTGCTCCAGATCTGAATACTTGAAAGCAGTTTTGCCTTAATAATAATAATGGTTTTGGTTAAAACTTGTATCTGAATTAGAAGCATGCACCGTAGAATTATAGTTTGCAAAATGATGAGTTCCTCTTGTTTTTGAGTAATCCTGAAAGTTAAGTTTTAAGAAGACCATGTGGCACCAACCTGGTAAAAAGTGATGCGGGGGTTATTTATGTATGCAGTGGTGTAAGTGAGTAGAAGTGGCATATATGTAAGTTGCTAAATAAATAAATGAACATTAGGTAATCTTCAGGGCCTAACTTTATAAATCTGCAGCAGGTTTTTGTGAATGCCCTTAGAACACAAGTCTCATGAATCAGTGTCATCACGTGCAAATGTGTTTTGTATTTGTAACCCATATGTGCAGATTGAACAGAAGTACGGTAATGCCTGCTTTTGGAAGCTCCATAACTTTATAAGCATGGTTCTTTTAATATTTGTTTAGCACTGCTTGACTTTGTGATTCATTGGGCAGTGAAAAATCAAAGACAAGACCCTGGCCAAATGGTCTTAACATTTGAAAACAAGCTTTGACAAGAGAGATTCCCTCACGCAAAGGCAGCCGAGCATCTCTGTTTGGTGACTTCTTTCTCGGGCTTGACATGTTTTTAAGACATCTTTTGCTTCCTGCTTGGGACCACGAGAGTGGAGTTCTTCCCGAGCAACCGGTGGGCCACAGTACGGGACTGATGGCCTGTGTTCAGCCTCTGGTGGATAAAAACACACCAGATGTGACCTAAGTCACGACGGTGAGGAAAGAAATTAGGAAAGGGGTATTCGTGGTGGTAAAGCCACAAAAGGGACGGGAATTATTTTTGGAAACTGGAGATGAGAGAGAATTACGTTTGATTTGTTTTTCATTATGGATTTTTTGGAACGAAGGGATTTCTTCATAGACTTGATGGAAAGAGCTGAAGATTTAAGAAGACAGAGTGCAGGAGAAAGAGAAACTGACAGATTTTCCCAGACAGAGTTCTTTGAATACTTCACTCTTAAAAGGCCAGGTTTGCATTCAACCATGTTGTGATGAAAATGGTTAGCACCTATTTTATTTTATTTTTCTGAGATTCTCCTCTTTAATAAATTACATGGCAGATAGGCACAACATAGTCTGTTCTGTGCCGGGAATAGCAACATGCACCGCACTTTATCATTACAGATGATTGAGAATTTGGGGTGGGTCATCTGTTAGAACTTGAAGACACTCTGACTGAAGAAACTTGTTTTTTTTTTTTAAAAAAACTGAATTTAGGAGAAAGTGAAACTGATAGATGTGTTTATGCTAAATGAAATGTGTTCTGGCTTTTTAAAAGTTGGAGATCAAGTTAGTTTTTTCAAACCCTTTAAAATCTAAGGTTGGATTCTACATGGCTGTTCCTTATTTAAGTAGAGGCTGCTCAGAAAGCTGCACTGTAACAGTGATGATGATTTGCATCTTGCCATTGCTGTGCGTGGCATCCCACAAGGTTATATTGGTAGCATAAAAAGGTCACTAGAGTCTTACCAGCTAAACCGAACTGTAAGGAAATAGAAGTCAGGCATTGAGAGGGGAACCCTGGCAAAATAATATTGCACTGATTTAAAGACGGATTGCAATATCTATATTACAATACTAAGCTAATTTAGGAAACTGTTTTCACATCAGCTTATTTTTTTTCTCCCATTAAGCTCAGTATTATTTACCTGATGGTAATCTTGAAGAGTCTTAAACAGGGATTTTCTCCGTCCGCAAGCTTGAGGTTTTTGCCCTTGAATCAAGACTTTCTGCTCTTCTCATTGGGCCTCTTTTGCACCTCACTCTTGCATGCCTAGTAGAGTTCAAAGCTAAATCCAAATCCACCCAATATGTTTATTGAACAGACAGCTGAAATGTCTTCTATTACTCCATCCAAAAATCTCTTAATAGGGCCCCGTTCTGTGGCTGCCTGGTTCCTACACAACGTTCATGCGGAAACTCCTTGTTGTAGACCTCTACAGTTGGGTTATAAAATGTTATATACTTGAGAACAACAGTATTGCTTTTGTAGAATAGTTAGACTTATTTTTTGACTCATATGACCATGTTGCCCTGGTTGGTGAAAAGGAGAGAATCTCTGTGTTCCTTAGTGTGTTCTGAATGGGTATAGAGAAGTGTATCAGCATTTTCTGGTTTGCTGTCCTCTTAACTGGAAGTTGAATGAAAGCCTATTCTACTGCTCAAGCATGGGATTTCTCAGGTTCTTCCAGGAAGCTGCTGTGAAGTTGGGAGGTCTATTTCCCTTCACTTCTGATCCCAAAGTACTGACTTCTTGGGCCAGACTAGTTGTGTTTTCATCTGGTGGCTCGCCATTCTGTCTTTGGTTGGTGGTTAACTATATGCATTTGTCAGCAAGGCTACTCGTGGCAGTTTACAACTATGGGGTGCTCACCTAGGATGAATAAAACCCTCTCCCAAGAGATCAGGCAGGGATGCTTCTATATGAAATGGGTTCACCATCCTTGTTTCAGCATAACCAAAGTTATAGCAATAAATAGATAGATAAATAAATAAATGCACAAAAATATACAATTAAAAATAAATAAATGTGCAAAAATAAATTGTAGGACTGGCAGTATTTTTGGATTTCCTAAATAGTTCTTCATTATGCTAAATTCCCAGTCTCTCTCTGTGTGCGTGTGTGTGTGTGCGCGCACACACATGCGTGTGTATGAGAGCGAGAGAGATGGACTTTGAACCTGAACTTTATATTACAGACTGCTATATTTAGCAGCTCTTGATGGACCTGTCCCCATTTTTATATTTTAATTTTCTTATACTGTGACTGTTGTAATGTTTTTGCTAACTTGCTCCTTAAGTTAACTGTCCATTATTTTCCACTACCCAGAGCTGTTTCCAAGTCATCTTGTGTCTTATTATCCATAAGCAAATACCACAGTGTTCAATGGAACGTATGTCTAGCTAACTGTTTATGGGATTGCTTTCATTTGTCTTCTAATATTCACTGCCCCAAAAGTAAGGAAAGTTTTTTTTAATTTCCCTGCATCCTTTCTCATCTCAGCTATCCTTTGGCCTCCTGCTTTTGTTCCTGCAAACCACGATGATCCATTTCGTATAAATTTTTCAGCTCCCTATCTACACTGACTTTGCAGTGGCATCTGTAACAGCTGTAATAGTGTGCGTGTGAAGGAGTTTGGGATGGATACAGTTGTGGGCCTGCTTCCCTTGAGCATGTTGGATAAGAGAGGCCAGACTCTGCTAGATTGTCTTATGGATTTACATTTCCTTTTTCTTTATGTGTTTTGTTTTCAATGTGCATGTAACTCTACAAACTATAAGAGGTTTGTTCCCCGACCTAAGGAACTTAAAATTATTTAATACAGCTGAGATGAGAGGAGAAGTGACAGAAATTCAAGAAGCAACGGAAATGGAGGTGGATCTAAAGGAAGAAAATACTATTTACTTTCGGGGTGAAACTTGACACTGAGGGAAGGTGCATTGCTTGGCATGAGCACATTTTCCCTCCAGTGACTTCAGAGAGGTGTACCTCAGAAATGGAACTTACAAAAGCAAGCCGGATCCAGTGACATGCACACTAAATACAAACTATGTAGGGAAAGAAAAGTTACAACAAACTGATTTTTTTTTTCACCATTCGAGATAACACTGTTTCTAGATACATGCTAAGTATATCATCTGGTTTGAATGTCAAGTTAACATATACTGTACTTTAGTTCAGTTCTTCTCAGCTTTTTTTTTTAGATTGTTGCAGATTGGTCTCTGAGGAGCCTGGCCGTCCCCACCTCTTTCTTACCTTTTCTTTCTTATACCTGTACCTCTACTTCTTCATTTATTACCATAGGAAAGAGAGAGAAGAGGAAAGCAAGAGATAATTGCTAGACTGGAGTAGTTCACATATATGGTTGCTGAGTCCCATAACAAAACAAACCATGTTGCCCGATTAAAATCTGTAAGTACAGAGGTGACCTCCATTTTCTAGCTGCAGCCCCTGAATATTGGAGGAGATCTCTTATACAAGTTAAACTGAGTATCTTCATTATCATGAATTCTAATTCTTAGAATTCAGAGCTATCATGAAACTAATGCAAATGAGGCAGTGCCTCAAGCATCCATACTGGGGGGGGGCACAGGGGAAAAATGATACGAAACACTCCAGTGTTATTAGCAAAAGGGCATATTTCTTTATTTCCTAGCCACTCGCTCCTTATCTGGATAAGGTCACCACACCGAGAGGGGAGTAGCTATTCTTCTGTATTTGGAAGGTGACATGTCGGTAGGGGAGGCATTTCTATGCACCTTTAGGATCTACATGCATGCAGGAACCCAGGCTTCTCTTGACATCTCTTGACATCACTTTTGGGACATAGAAAATTCGAAACAGAAATGGTTAAGTCATTAGTGCTTGGTGGCTTAATAGACTTAGAAAACACACCAAAGACCAGAATCCTATTGTTCGCAGATAATTTTCATAACATAACATGGCTAATTGAGGTTAATTGATGAGGTGCTGGGACATATCTCCATCACATACCAGGTCACATGCTCAGCTGTACAATTAAGATGCAGCCTGGCAGTCCAACACAGGTAGATAGCCTTTCCACACTAACTAGCTACCTGTGTGTGATTTTTTAATTTTAAGATTTATTATTATGCATTACTGCTTTGATTGCATTTGATTACAGTACTAAATTTTCTGGTTTCTTTTGCATTTTCTGTTTCTCAGCATTTTTTTTAAAAAAAGAATTATATACTTATTGTTCTTAGCTCTAATACTGTCTTTTAATGATGTAGCATGCCTCTTTTCTAATTGTTCTTAGCTTTAAATACTATATTATCTTTTAATGATGCTAGTCACCCTTGTATACTCATTGTTTTCAACTTCAAATATTGTTTTTAAATATTTGAAAAATTTTGTGTCCTTTTCAAGGAGAAAGGTGGGGTAAACTATTTTTAATAAATAAATACAATTATCCACAATTAGCCATGACATCTTTTACAAACCATATGCAACAGAATTCAAGCCATCAACCTGTTCATTATGTTTTGTTTTAATTTTATTTACTAAATCAACTCATTATGGGAGAGATTGCTAAAGATGTCTGTTGAGAGACCATACTCTGAATGAATGGGAAAGCATGGAATGTGTTGAAACAAATATGTAAGTTGATGGAAGAAATATAGGACTTAATAAATTAAGAGTACTGTAATTTTAAATTAACAGGCTTGTTTGCTTACACGTTGGTTGATTGTGTATGCAGATATTATGGCTAAAATAAATATTGTATTATTATTATTATACTAGTTCCTTCTTACTCATTTTATACTATAATAGTCACTATGGTAGTGGAGAGCACAATTTTGCATTCTTGCCCTGCTAATTCTTAACTAGAATTAGTTACTTACAGCTCAGTTAGAACTCATGCAACTTAATGAAGCAGAATTTTAAAAAAATTTCAGTGTTGAAGTATTCAAAAAAAGCCATTCAGAGGTTCCGAACAGAGTTATCTGGAACTTGCTTGCTGTATCGGTGGATATCATTAAAAACACACTTCTCTCCTCCTCGGAATTGGAAAAGTGGTAGTGAGGTAAGGTTTGTGATTAGCGAAACCGTTTATAAAATGTGTGAAATGAAATCTTTCTTCCTTTCTTCTTTTTGTTCTTTACTTTCTTACCAAGTGGGGAGGGGGGGAAATACCAAAAAATACAGTAGAGGCTTTGAGCTGTTTTTAAATGATGTGTAAAGTGAAACACATACATAACGCGCAGAGAAAGATGCCGAGCTGAAAGAAACGCAGTGTGGACTGGGAGTTGTCGTGTCACTTGGATAAACAACTTGGAACAGTGGGCCCACTGATGAAGTGTGCCTTGCCATTTGGGGTATGAGTGTGTGGTGGGGGTGAACGACCCACAGTGTTTAGGGTGTTAATTGTGCCACTTACATAAATTTGTCTGTTATGCTTATTCTTAAAGTTTGCTCTTTGCTGGGTATTCCTTATTTAAATGTTCAGGCTTGCCTACTGTGCTGGCACACAGAATGATTCTCTTTCTTCCCTTTTGCCCTCCTAGATTTGAAAACGGGCACTGGGCCTTTTTAAAAAATATATATTTAGGTGTTTCAAACCCCACATAAAAATACACATAGGTGATTTCTGAGACATTGGTTCCCATTCTAAGTAGTATATCTTATACTCACCAATATGAGTTTTAAAATTATTTGAGACCCTGCCTTTTCCCGGCTGTAACCCGCAACTTTCATGTCTAGAGCTTCTCTGCCCTGTTGGTTAAGTGGGAGCATAAGGGACGTGGTGGCACTGTGGGTTAAACCGCAGAAGCTTCTGTGCTGCAGGGTCGGAAGACCAGCAGTCGTAAGATCGAATCCATGCGATGGAGGGAGCTCCCGTCGTTTGTCCCATCTCCTGCCAACTTAGCAGTTCGAAAGCATGTAAATGCAAGTAGATAAATAGGTACCACCACGGTGGGAAGGTGACGGTGTTCCATGTCTAGTTGTGCTGGCCACGTGACCACGGAAATTGTCTTCGGACAAACGCTGGCTCTCTGGCTTGGAAACAGGGATGAGCACTGCGCCCTAGAGTCAGACATGACTGGACTAAATGTCAAGGGGAACCTTTACCTTATGGGAATGATGTATCCAGAGGGGGAGGACAATGGAGTGCATGGGTCCTCCTTTTTTTTTGTTAACCGGGAAGTCTTCCCTCTCCTACCTAAAGAGAAACTCTTCGAGTTTCAAAAAGGCAGAAAGGGAGAAGGAGCGCCCCCCCAGCCCCAGATTGCTTGTGACTTTCCTCTGTTTTAGAAGATTGGCCATATATTCCAAGTTGCTAGCTGAAGAAGAGCTTTCAACCAACATGCGTGGTGCAGTTGCTTCCGTGTGAGAAGGTTACCTGGCCTCTACACCATAAGCCATGTGAATTGGGGACATTAAAAACCGCATATAAGTTTGGAACTGCTCGCAAGAACTTGATGCACAGCCTTGAAGAAGAAGATTGATCACCAAAAGCTTGTAATTTGCTTTTTGTTTGTTTTTTATACTCTTGATGGTTAATTAAAGGGATCACCTGCTCCTACATCTGTATTGTTTCCACAACCATGCAGCATTTTCTTGTTTCCCCCTTTTTGCATTTCAGGGAGGATCGGCTAGCGTTGCATATTATGCCCTTCCAGCGGCAAACCCCCAGGGGTGTTTTCGCACTCCGTCAACAAGGATGTTTTGCACCCTCTGAGTTTCAGCCATGAATCAGAGCCTCCATCCTCACTCCTTAACCCAGTTATAGCTTTGACCTACTTCCTCATCACCTCCTTTGGGCTCTCATGGTCAGTTTGAGAGGTGTCAACATACTATTTTCTGTGATAGCTTGGAGGAGAGAATTCAATAATGGTATCGGACATCATGTGGAAATTCCTCCCCTCCCTCCTCCTGGTTACAGACATGGTATAAGAATTCTCACTCTTAGGTGCCTGTTGAAGACATAATCTTTCTTAGCATCAATTGATCTATCGTATTTAATGGGTGATGTGCAAAACAAAACAAAGCCTGAAAACAAAAATCTTAAACAAAAAAGAAACAAAAACAAACTGTCCTCCAAAATAAAAAACAACTAAAAATATGTACTACATTGTCGATGTAAGCAGGCTATAAATATATGTATATATTGTGTGCCGTCAAGTTGTTTCCAACTTACGGAAATCCCTACTAGGGTTTTCAAGGTAGAGAATATACAGAAGTGGTTTCCTGTTCCCTTCTTCTGGGGGAATCCTGGGACTTTGCAGCTTGCCCATGACGGCACTGGCTGACTCATCACAGGAGACACAGGGAGGAATCAAACTTCCAACCTCTGATGCCTAAACCATTGAGCTATGCAGCCAGCTTAGGTTATAAATAAAAAGGTAAAGGTTCCCCTTGACATTTATTCCAGTCGTGTCCAACTCTAGGGGGCGGTGCTCATCCCCGTCTCCAAGCCATAGAGCCAGCGTTTGTCCGTAGAGTTTCCATGGCCAGCGTGACTAAACACGTAACACCCATTACCTTCCCACCGTGGTGGTACCTATTTATCTACAGTGGTGCCTCGCTTAACAATTAACGATTATGGGGACTGTGGGAGCAGTCATTTTCAAAACATTGCCTCAAACATTGCCTCAAACATTGCCTGGAGCCTCCCATACTGTGCAGTGCTTTTGCCCATGTTCTCAGGCGGCAGTTCCTAAATGTTTGTTCGCTTTGCAGATGATATAAATGCTGACTTAACATTCATTCATTTAATGAACTCTGCTTGAGTTGGGCCTTGGAGTTGGAATTAACCCTTTATTTATATGTCCTGCCAGACAGAACAGGAATCTAAATATTACTGGCCATTAGCATGTTTCCTTCTTCATTGAAGAAGGAACTGCTCTAATGTATGTTATGTGAAACATGAACATATTCGAGGCTTGGTATTAGTGATAGATTGAGAGGCAAGCCATATTCTTCCTCCATCCATGGTTGCTTGTACTACTCATGATTGGCTGTTTGGGCAGCAAAGCATGCTGGGATTCTTCCCCCCCCCCCCCAAAGTATTATAGTGTTGAATGCCACCTATTTGGCTTTGCATCTCAACCAGTACAGCTGGATTTGGTTCCTTTTCCTGGCCAGTGTGAAGCATGTGAAAATCTCAACCTTTTGGATGGAGTCAGAAATAGTTTGAGATGGATCTGTTGAAGTCCCCCCTGCCCCTTCTACAACTAAATAGTCCAAACGAAAATACATTGTTTACATAAACTCGATTCTGTCCATGTCCATGTTTGGTTTGTCTACAGCCTAAGCTCCATGTCTCTCTCGGCATGGTGTGTGTTTTAAAATACACAGAAAGAAAAAGTCATGCGTTTCTCTGAACGTATTTTCTGCTCTGCCTGCCATGGTTGATGAGTATTCCTAACCTCTACAGACAGACGTTTCATTTCTGAGAAAAAGCTACAGTTGTGGTTCACAAAGGAACTCTAATGGGTTCTGATAGAACCAGCAGCTGCCTTTCCTTTTTTTTTTTTTTGAAGAGCTTCAGAATCAATTTCTGAAGGATCACACATCGATTCCCTCAAGTCATGTTGAGTTGCTTAAATAAACAAAGACACAAATAAAGCCAAGCCACATCTACTGTGGCAAAGAACAAGTTTCCCAAATATCTGAACATTACATGCCTACATGTATTACACGCCTATCCGGGTTTTTGCTCCTTAACTAATAAAAGAAGAATAGGTAAAGACCTATTTGTCCATGGGTCTGTGTTTTTTGTGATGTTGTTACAGAACGATCATAGCTGTTCATGTAACGGGTTGCAAACAGAAAGCCACATTTATCACTTTAATTTGGGGTGGCCATGTGCAAAAAACATTACGGACAAGTGGGACCTCAGTAAAAGTGATTTAGCCGTCTGTCTGCATCTGGTTGGGAGTTTGATCCCCCACTGTGTCTCTTTGAGCAGGGTTGGACTCAGAGATCCATAGGGTCTCTTCCAGCTCTGCCGTTCTAAGATGATGATGATGATGATGATGTTTTCCACATTAGGTTGCTAGCCAGCCAGGTATTCCCTTGTCTAAGATAATCCTTTACATTCTGCTTCTCCTGTATTTCAAATAGAACTTTCAATTCTCTGTGATCCACCTCAAATCCTGGATCTCCCCTTTTCATTCTCTTTCTCACGCCACAGTTGCTAACATCACCTTCCTATGCCTTACAAAACTGTATGGTTTAAGGGCAGCTGAAAATTACAGTATTGAGAACCAGAATTGCACGACATGTTTTCAAATTACAGATCCGTGGTGACTTTAAATTTAAAAAGTGTGTGTTTAGAGAGAAAGAGTACATGCTACAAAACCTGAGTTTTCTAAAATTCTATTGCCGGCCATGATATATCCCCCCCCCCCCCCGGCATTCTGTAGCAAATTGTGATGCTGCAGGTTGGCTTGCATGTGATACTTGTTCACTCTCCTACCCTGTTTTCCTGAAAATAAGACCTAACCTGAAAATAAGCCCTAGTATGATTTTTCAGGATGCTCGTAATATAAACCCTACTCCAAAAATAAGCCCCAGTGAAGGGAAACCCTGCCCTCCACCCTTGTGCAGCAACGAGAAGAAGATGGCATGACTGTAAAATAAAACATCCCCTGAAAATAAGCCCTAATGCATTTTTTGGAACAAATATTAATATAAGATCCTGTCTTATTTTCGGGGAAATACGGTAGTAGAAAGAGTTAGATTCAAGAGAAGGGGAGCTGTTTTTATCTGGAAGGCTTTGGATAGTAGGACACACTGTCTCCCCAACTTCAGGGATATGGTTGCAAATGTTTCATACTTTTAGGTCAGGATTTTTGGAAGAGGACAGAGCTTGTTCAGGGAATGCAAAATGTTGCATTAAAAAAAATTAAAAATCAACTTTTCCCAGATCTGCTTCTACGTGAGAGCCTTCAAATCGTGACCTTGCAACATTTTGGTCATCCCTCGAGATCCCGATTTGAAGGATCTCACGTAGAAGCAGATCTGGGAAAAGTTAATTTTTTGGACTGCAGTTCCCAGAATTCTGCAGCTGGCATGGCCAATGGCCGATCTGGGAGCTGTAGTCCTAAGCAGTAACTTTTTTTGAGCCCTATCCCAGCATAAAGCTGCTATTGACCTCTGTGATAAATAGCAGCTCATGGGGAAGGGGTTTAGCTTCATTTCCTCCCTCCGCCAGCCTTGTAGCCCTGGTTCAAATCAAAAAGGGAGGCATACAGATGTTCTAATTTCAGTGAAAGTCCTTCTGATCACAGGTCTGCTGATGTCATGGTGGCTAACCTGGATCCAAGAAACCTCTGTGGTGTGTTTTGAAAAGGAGAGGCAGGAGAAACTGTTTGACATAAAGTGTCAACATGGGGTTGCCAATACTTGTATGATGTCCCACAAGAAGTTAGAATCACAACGTCCAGGAAAACGTGAAGGGCAAAATCCAGTTAGGAGCCTAGGAAGCTGCCTTATACCAGAACGTTCTTTTCCAGTGGTTCCCAACGTTGGGTCCCCAGATGTTTTTGGACTACAACTCCCGGAAATCCTGGCCAGCACAGCTAGTGGTGAAGGCTTCTGGGAGTTTTAGTCCAAGAACACCTGGGGACCTGAGGTTGAGAACCACTATATGAATATGTATATTTTCTAAACCTTTCTTCATAGTCCAGCTTTCACATGTGTAAACAGTAATTGGGAACACAACGATATGGATGATCTTGCTCTTGGCCTCTTGTGACACATCGTTACCATTAAGGATCTTCTCTTGCTCCTTCTCTTGCTCCTTCATAGCTGCCCTTCCGACTGTAAAAATAAGTATGTTTATAAACGTCGGATGAATATTTTTTTCATAATGTTTAGTCAAAATTTCCTCCTTATTTGAATCCATTAGTTTTGGTCCTGCCCTTTAGAGGACCAAAAAAACAAGCTTCTCCATCTAGCCCAGGATCGTCATCACTGGCTGGAAGCATCTCTTCATAGTTTCAGGCAAGGTTTCCTTCCTAGCCCTACCTGGCGTGCCAGGGAAAGAATCTCCAAAGTAGGGTATCTGCCAAGGAGCCATAACTCTCTGGTGATCATTGGCTTCTTGCGTGCCTTGTTGCATCACATTTCATAAGTGCCTCTTGAAAAGTGACACTGTGCTGACGTGTTTTTAAGACCCCTGCTGCATATTATGCATACGTTTTTCTGAAGTTGTGCCCTGGGATCTTATCCCATATTTACTGAGTCCAGTGGGATGTACTTCCCAGAAACTGCATGGGTTTGCAGCTGTTAAAAGAGCAAACACATTCATTGTGAGGTTCCAGGTGTGTAGCTATTTCACTTTGATTTTAAATGATGGTGCAGTGCAGTTGCCACTGTGAAGTGCAGAAACCTGTGACTGAATGTGCAGCCTTTGTTTCTGAGTGCGTTTTTGGGGGACCTGTGCAATACGCAGGTAATTAAATGCCTTCAATGTCGCCTTTATTACTGACTGATTTGCGTAAAACTGCAAATGAATAAGCATTTCTTTTATCATTGGGTTGTATGCTGCATTTCCCCTCTCTAAAGGAGCCTTTAGTGACTGAAATGAATGGATTTTCTCTTCCTAAATAAAATTCTAGCATTGCTACTGCTGGGTGAGTTTCCAGATGTGCACCAACCTCATCTATATCAGCTGGAAGTAAGCAGTTCACAAGTCTGGTTTTGTAATGGACAATGTTTATCTCATTTGGCTGTATTTAAACTGAAACGGGCTGCTTCTCATCCTGCTTATTGAATTAAAGTGCAGTTGACTTGCAATTTATGTATTTATTTAGATACCGAGCCCAGCTTGTTCTGCATATGCACTGGGTATCAGTGACACAACAGCAGTCATAAAAAAGAAACACAAGAGCTTTGATTTGTCCACTGTATTTAAATCGTGCTAAATTTGCATGTGGATAACACAGTTCTTGCAGGAGCCCCCCCCCCCATTGTAGCGTGAATTTTTTAGGCTAGTTGCCATTTAGAAGAGAAATTCTCTTTTTTGTAAAGTTAGTCTGAATTCTCCCCTTTCCTTCAGATTTTTTTATCCTCTGTGAAATGGCAAGGAGTGAGGATATGGTAGTAGTACTACTGTGATGAAAGAAATCTGAGAAGCTCCATGATTAATATAATCATTTTGTGTCATCAAGTCAATTCTTACTTATGGCAACCCTTTACAGGATTTCTTAGGTAGAGAGTACTCAGAAGCAGTTTACTGCCTCCTTTCTTCTGGGGATGCCCTTGGACTGTGGTGCTTGCCCAAGACCACACAGGCTGGCTTTTCTGGCATGCACAGTAGGGAATCAACTCCCTACCTCTGGCTGCACAGCCAGATACGTACCTAACTCATTCAGCTATTCAGCCAGCTGCATCTTCATGATTTGTGTCTGACTCTTCGTAACCCAATGGACCAGAGCATGCCAGGCCCTCCTGTCTTCCACTGCCTCCAGGAGTTCGGTCAAATTCATGTTGGTCGCTTCGATGACGCTGTCCAACCATCTCATCCTCTGTCGTCCCCTTCTCCTCTTGTCTTCACACTTTCCCAACATCAGGGTCTTCTCTTCTCATGAGATGGCCAAAGTATTGGAGCCTCAGCTTCAGGATCTGTCCTTCCAGTGAGCATGATTTTCATGATTCATGGTCCTTAAATAAGTGGATTTTCCCCCTTTCCTCTTTTGACATAGTTTGGCAAAACACATGCCATATGCCCTGTTCATGTTTGTGGCATGTCAAGAGTCCCCTGCTGTTGCCTATGTTTGATAATGAACTCTGTCAGTACAATAGGGGGACGAAAAAGGCCATTCTTACTGACAGATCACTGTTCATCTCTTCATCAAGGTGCATGCTGGCCTTGCATCTTGTTTAGAAGGAAGTTCCTCCTTTCAGGAGGCTTCTGAGGTGGCAGTTCTACTGTAAACAAAATGTTGTGGAAGCAGGTGTCTTGTTTAAATGTAAAATGTTATTTCTCAAATGAAAGCAACACCGACCTGAGCTAAATTTCAGTGTCTATATCAGCTCTATGAAGTGGACTCCTCTGGAAGGAGATCACCTCCAGTTTCATGGCCATTGCTTACACAATTTTGTGGTGTTGCTGCTTCACAAAATTAGGGCTGGCCTTACCACTGAGACAAGTGAGGCCACTGCCTTGAGCGTCAGGACTGGGGTGTTGTGGAAAGACAGCAGGTCAGTTATTTGCTGATAAGGGTGGAGATGTGTGCTTGTTGTTCCTATTTTCTGCCTTGTACACCGGAATAACAGGGCTGAGCAGTTTGAATTAATGATGGAATTCAGGCCCTTTCTACTCCTTTCTTAATCTTTCTATCCCACCCAACCCATAGTAGAGCCACCACTCTGGTTGGCCAACAGAGCAACATCATCATCATCATCATAGGAATACAAACAATAGCAAAAGATTTCAGAGAAGTCAGAAAATTCAGAAAAGGGGCCACGGTAAACATGATCCCAAAAAGTACGATACCACGAAGCGTAGAAAAATGACAAAACATTAAAAGTGATTAAGAAATAATAAGAAGCCAATGGAGAGAAGGACACCAGTTCGGAATGCAACTAGTGAAAAAACAAACAAACAAACATTAATGAAAAATAATTAAAAACGACTTTGTCTGAGGCAAGGCTATGAAAAGGCTTGCGAAAAGAACCAGGCCTCACCTCCTAAAACCAAGAAGGGCTAGGGCCACTCGCATCTCTGATGGGAGAGAATTCCAAAGTGACGTGGGCCACCACAGAGAAGGCCCGGTTTGGCGGCGACAATTTTCCGGGCCTCCCTCAGGGTGGCCACTCAAAGCCTTCCGGTATGAGAGGTGCAGGTTGGATGGGTAGAATTTTAAGGGAGAGGCCCTCAGAGAGGTAAATTGAGGTATATGACACGGCCTTTCATTTAAGTTCTTAATAAACCCAAACCCGAAATTTACTTATATTTTCTTTATTTGTCCAGCTACCCATCGTATTAGATCATCTTAGAACGGCAGAGCTGGAAGGGTCTATATGGAGCCCAGCCATTGTCAAGGAGGCCCTGGGGGGGGGGAATCGAACCCACAACCTCTGGCTCTGCTGTCCGAGGTCTAAACCACTGAGCTATCCACCAGTTTCCAACCGCACATGCCCTCCCCCAGGCCCGCCATGCCATTTTGGTTTTAACTGTATGCTAAAAATAACCCTGACTCTGGTTAAGGAAAAAGAGCCTGAAGGAGGGATAAAACCTTTGCATTATTGGCTTTTGTTTTCAGTCCCCCCCCCCCGCTTGTAATACTATCAACAACCGTAATATGATAAATGGTAAATAAAACAAAGTCATAAGATAAGCAGCTTCTAACAAAATCTATTGATTATGCAGGAGGACATTTTTCTCCATTCTTATATAATTGATTGAGCAATAAACTCTTGCTCTTTTACGAAAAATGGTTTAGAAATAGCAGAAACTGTTAGGGATGGGGAATATTGCTTCTTCGGCCGAACCTTCTAGAATCCCCTAGCCAGGTGGATTAATCTGTGACATATAGTCATATAGTGGGGGGGGGGGGGGAAGTAATTTTTCCTATATTTCTATCAATTAACAGCTTTTTTTCCCTTCCAGAAGGTGCTTTTAGTGCCTTTTACATCAGCAAGGTGAAGAAGAATTAAAACGCTGTAGCATTTGCCATTGTTACTGTAACTGGCAATGTTGCCAGCTGTTATCTAAAGTGAAAACAAAACACACACTAATGCATAAACAAATTTTAACATCGTATCCATCTAGTTTGTCCTGAAATGAACCAAGAGCTACTATTTCTACAGTGGTGCCTCACATTATGATTGCCCTGCATTACGACGAATCTGCTTTACGATGATCTTTTTGCGGTCGCAATTGCAATGGACTAAATGGGAGATTTTCGCTTTATGATGATCGGTTCCCTGCTTCGGGAACCGATTCTTTGCAAAAAGATGATTTTTCAACAGCTGATCGGTGGTTTCAAAATGGCCACCGGGTAAATAAAATGGCTCCCTGCTGTGTTTAGGGACGGATTCCTCACTATACAGGCAGCGAAAATGGCCGCCGTATGGAGGATCTTCGCTGGATGTTGAGTTTTAAGCCCATTGGAACGCATTGAAAGGTTTTCAGTGCGTTTCAGTGGGCTTTTTATTTTCGCTTTACGATGTTTTCCCTTAACGGTGATTTTCCTGGAATGGATTATTGCTGTTAAGCGAGGCACCACTGTACTTGATTGTGGAATATTTTTGGGTTTACAACTCAGTCCACACGGTCAGATAGAGATTCTCTTGACCTATCTCATAATCCAAGAATGGGCAACAGACTTTGGGACAGGCCTACACCACTCCTCCAGATCTTGTGCACCTCATCCTCTGACTCTAAAAGAGACAAACTGCAGTGGTTAAATTGCAGTACTGTAGTGAAGCCTCTGCTCATGATGTGAGCTGGGCTCTGGGCTAAGGTGTCTGGCTCAAGATTGACTCAGCCTTCCATTCTTTCATAGTCAATAAATTGAATACCCAGCTCACTGGGAGGGAAGGGGGGCAATGTGTAACCTGCCGAATTAAATCGCACAGAGAGAATTTTAAGAACTACAGGGCAGTATATAAGCAGCAAACTTAGTGGTGCATCTCTTATAGGGGACTCTTATGTAAAAATGCATTGGCAGCTTTCAGAATCTAGGTGGATGCACTTTACTTACCCTTGCCAAATCTCTTCCACTGGCAGGAAAGCACAGGAATACTAAAGCTGGAAAGGAGTAAACCTTGCCTTTTCTGTTTGCTTCACTGTACGAATATTTCTGAGATCAAAGTCTAATGTAACCTGTTGATGGGAGATGAATGTAGGCCAGCACAGTAAGAGAACTTTTTAAATATAACAGATATATACAGTGGTGCCCTGCATAGCGATGATAATCCGTTCCAAAAAAATCGTCACTATGCGGGGCATGAAAGCCCATAGGAACGCATTAAAACACGTTTAATGCGTTCCTATGGGCAAAAAACTCACCGTTATGTGGAAATCCTCCATGCGGCTGCCATTTTCGCTGCGCGGTAAGCGAGGAAAGGGCGCGAAAACAGTGGGCGGCCATTTTCTTTACCCGGTGGCCATTTTGGAACCGCCGACCAGCTGTTGGAAAAACATTGTTATGCGATAATCGGTAAGTGAAACAGCTTACCGAACATCGCAAAGCGATGTTTTCCCATTTAAAACATCGTTAATGCGATTGCTTTTGCGATCGCAAAAACTCAATCACTATGCGGATTTGTCGTTAAATGAAGCGAGGCACCACTGTATATTTGTTGTTTAGCCGTTTAGTCATGTCCGCCAGGCCCTCCTGTCTTCTACTGCCTCCTGGATTTGGGTCAAATTCATGTTGGTGGCTTCGATGACACTGTCTAACCATCTCGTCCTCTCTTGTCCCCTTCTCCTCTTGTATTCACACTTTCCTAACATCAGGGTCTTTTCCAGGGAGTCTTCTCTTCTCATGAGATGGCCAAAGTATTGGAGCCTCAGCTTCAGGATCTGTCCTTCCAGCAAGCACTCAAGGTTGATTTCCTTCAGAATGGATAGGTTTGTTCTCCTTGCAGTCCAGGGGACTCTCAAGAGTCTCCTCCAGCACCACAGTTCAAAAGCGTCAATTCTTCGGCGGTCAGCCTTCTTTATGGTCCAGCTCTCATTTCCATAAAATCTAGTCTGTAGTGATTGACAAATGTTAATGGCCCTGTGGTTATACTGTAATACTGGAGTCATAGTTCAGCTCATGACCTGAGTTCAATCCCGACAAATTCAGGTAGCCTTCTCAAGGTTGACTCAGCCTTCCATCCTTCCAAGGTCGTTAAATTGAGTACTCAGCTCATCGGGTTGGGCGGGGGGAATGTGTAGCCTGCATAATTAAAATTGTAAACTGTTCAAAGGTTATTTAAAGTGATATATAAGCAGTGTACAGTACTCTTCTTTACTTTGTTGTCTGCATGGTCTGAACCCCTGAGAAATGTTACTTTTCCATGGAGGTAATTCACAGAATTAGCCGTGAGGATGAAGAGCTAGAGTTCCCAAGCTTTTTAGCATCCCATTGCCTTTTTGATTTCTGAAAAGCTCTGAAGGGCCTATTTACTCTTTTTTTGAACAATTTTTGAACCACCACCACAAAAATCAATTTGCCATTTAAAAGCAAAAAAAATCAACACAGAAAGAGTAAAGCAGTTTTCGATTAGACATAAGCCCGTGTAGCTATACTCGCCACAAAAAGTTAATAGAAATGTAATTTATCTTAAGAAATAATAGAAAGGAAATGAGAATGGCTTCCTCCCTGGAGCTTAATAATCAGTGAAGGAGAAGGATCAGCCACTGAAGAGAACAAAATGAGCAGAAGGCTCCAGAAGAGGTGCCAGTTTCCACCCTGAAGCCACTCACTGGCAGACTGGCAGAGTTCTCATCTGCGTCACATTGAGGAAATCGGATCTGGGATCCTGAGAAGTGTAGCTTTCGCCTCAATGGTTCATTCCCAGTTTCTTTGAGAAAATGCTAGGAAATATGGCGGGGTGCTATTTATTTCTTGGAGGAAGGTTGCCGGACCACCTCAAATGCAGCTCATACATGCAACATGGAAGAAGAATACAAAAGTTTTCTTTAATAAAACTCTCACTGCTCCATGTCCCCTATGAATGTTTTCAATTCTCTCCCCACCCCACCCCCCGAGGAACCACTGGTGAGGAGGAATACACTGTTTGAATGTTGAGCGTTGCTTCTTCCATTTTGTTTCTGACGGCAGAATGCGCACACTGGTATAAAAACACTGCATTGCAGATAATGCAGGCTGATAAAAATTGCTATGGTTCTTGTTAGCATGAGTAGTATCTGTAACTATTGGTAAGGTAGGCTTGGATCTATTTGACGTTGAGTCTTGCTCAATGATTAGGGTCTCTGGCTGCATATCCAGAAGTTGGGAGTTTGATTCCCCTCCTTGACAGGGGCTGGTCTCAACGAGAGCCATAGAGTCCCTTCCAGCTCTGCAAGATGGTGATGGTGATGATTTGACTGTGTAGCAGACGAAGGCGGAAATGAAAGGAGATGAATGACAGATTCAAGCTGGGTTGAAATAGCAATCTCATTGGGCCCACAGATGTCAGAATATAGAAATTTTATAGGCCTGAACATGTAGAAGTGTATCATTAACGAGCTGCCATTGTGCACAGATGTGAGAATGCTGAATCATTCTGGAGATGATGCAATGTCTTGAAACCAGAAGAAGACCAGGTGCAAAGGATGAAGTCATTTGTCTTCTGATTGAACTAAAAATGCCATGTACATGTATATAAGTGGACTGTGTCTTTGTGTCTTTCTCTTCCTCCTCTACCACTTGCTGCCATGCATTATGCCCGATTGTATAAAGAGTTCCTGCCATGCTGTTGAGATGCCTGCCTGTAAATTCTTGTAAATACAACCGTCTTGCAACAAAGAGGAACTTGTAAGTGTCTTCAATAACTCTGCGTATTTTTACTGTCGCCAAATTCCGTGACAAGAGATCCTGACTCCTGCTCTTCACAGGGCAGCTGCAAGGTGTCTCCCATTTTAAATTCCCTGCAATGGTACATTGAGGCAATGTGAGAAAATTAAAATGGGTTGCATGCTGCTGCCATTCAGTACGGCTAAGCTTGCTGACTCTTCCCCACCCTGACAGATGGCACTTCATGCTCATTGCCAACCATTCAGGTATGAATGCGGGTTGCCGTTTAATTCCCCCCCCCCATGTCTTCAGTGGCAAGATGTCCATATGGAATGAGCTATGGATGCTAAAGATTGAGACAAAGAAGGGCAGAAATGAAATGATCATCAAATACAGTGGACCCTTGACTTACAGACGGCTTTACTTACAGACTTTTTGAGTTACAGACTTCTCTGGCCGCAAAATTTAGGTTTGACTTGCAGACTGAGATTTGACTTACAGACCAGAAAAAAACCAAAATGGAACAAAAACGGCCTGTTACGGGATTAATCGGTTTTCAATGCACTATAGGTCAATGGAGACTTGACCTATAGACTTTTTGACTTGAGAACCGCCTTCCAATACGGATTAAGTTCTCAAGTCAAGACCCCACTGTATAAGGATGTGTCACTGGAGACCAAGACCATCCACATGCTTGTATTTCCATGTATCGCCATGTATGGGTGTGAAAGCTGGATAGTTAAGAAACGGGACACACAAAAAATTCATTTGAAATGTGCTGGAGGAGAGCTTTGTGGATATCCTGGATTGCCAGAAAGATGAATGAGTGGGTTCTAGAAAAAAAAAAATCAAGCCTGAACTCTCCTGCTATATTCTACTTTTAGCCTATCACAAGAAGGCTAGATTCTGTGGAAAAGACAATAATGCTAGGAATGTTTGAAGGCAGCAGGAAAACCAAATATGACTCCCTAAAGGAACCACAGGCGTTTAGAAGAGCTGGGCAGGACTGTTGAAGAGAGGACATCTTGGAATCGCTCATTTATAGGATCACCCTAAGTTGGAGGTGTCTTGATGGCACAAAGCAAGAACAACAGTGACGGATGGTGATGCAGAACCGAGTCTCATTCTGGATGTGATGCAGCACAATTTTGGCATGAGCTGTTGGGATGATGGACAGTGTAATGTTTTTCACGAGTTTTCACAGGGTACGAAACTGAGAGAGTTTGCAGGCACTTCGAAGGACAGAAACCTGAATTTCAAATAAGCTGGAGTTGTGACAATAATAAATGCCTCGAGGGTGGAATGAAGGTAGTCATATACACTGCCAATTTTTAAAAAGTTCTCAGATTCCCCTCCCCCTAAAATATTTTTCATACCGACTTTGATTAATTGAGTGATGTCTCGGTGGCCCAGCCAAAAAAGAAACCTGTCAGGTGTGACTTCAGCGATCGGTAAATCATTTCTGGGAGATAATCTGAGCTGTAGGGACATTTGATGCTTGGATTCTCTTTAAGACTGGCCTGGGATATTATGCTAGGAAGAATTTTTTGCTGTTGGGAAAACTTTGTCGTGCTCTAGCTGCTGTGATCTCGGTGACAACTGTGAGAATTTTCATCAAAAGCTAGTTACTGCTTTAGCATTCCTGCAGATCAGTACTCTGGAGATTTGGAAGGGATGTGTGTAAAGTTGCGGCCACTTCCTTGTGGAATGATGTCTTGAGGCTACAGAATGGCTAAGGAATCTGATAAGCCGGTTTGGTTTAGGTTAGGCTCCATCAGCCTCTGTTCCTGAAATGACAGTCTTGCAAGCTTTTTAGACCTTTGAGCTGTGAGCTGCAGCTTGCGGTTTTGTGCAGTCGGCGGTTCTTTGTTCTGAAATGGTGGGGGGAACATTTCCCTCACTCTTGGACCATGAGCAGCATTTAATATGAGGACTCGTCACTGAGAAGATGGGTGCTGGTAGACGTATTTGCTTGAGGAACATCTGGCTCGCCACTGCTGATTCTTCCCTTACGTTGCATGGCTACAGAAGCCTCTTGAAAGGAGCCAGAATACTGCATGAGCTCAGTGCATCGGCAGTTTTTACACTGTGCTCATCTTTTTCAACATATGTCAATATTTTTTTTCTCAAGGTTTTGAGGTAGCAGGAAGCTGAAAACTGTTACCTCCCAACTTACCATCAGAATATTTAATCCTACTGTACACCTTCATTTGAATTCTCAAATGGTCTCATTGAGTCTTAATAAATCTTATCCCTTTCTCTCAGTCCCACCACCCTCACAAATGCGCTTGGTGGGGACACAGGAGAGGGCCTTCTCTGTTGCTGCTCCCAGACTCTGGAACTCCCTCCTACAAGAGGCCAGGCTGGCTCCACCTTTGCTGTCCTGCAAGCAGGCGAAGACTTTTCTTTTCAGGCAAACTTTCCTTTAAATGACTGGTTGACCAAGGGGATTTTAAAAAAAGGATTACTCTATTCTGTTGTTTTACTTGACCTTTTAATATTGCTCTTATTTATAACATGGTATCTGTCCAATGCTTTTTTAAAAAAATTGTAATAATTTATTATTTTAGCTTTTAACTTTGTTTCTTTTAATATTCGAAGCAGCCTTGGGTCCTTTAGGAGAAAGGCAGCATCTGAATATTTCAATTAAGATTGAAAAAATAAATATGAAGCAGTCAAAACACATTCCGGGGATGCAGTCAGATAGCCAGAAGAAATCACAGCTGATCACATCGGAAAGCATTGCTTCTTCGTCGTGGTCTTCGTGAATGCAAAATAAATGGATTTAGTGTCCTGTGCTTGTCTGTGATCCTCGGAACCTTCTAGAGCTGAAAAATCAGGAGATCATGAGAGGCCCCACCCTCCTACATTGCCTGTTTGCGCGTCTACATATAGGAACCACTTGAGCCAAGCTAGTTCCAAAGAAAAGTAGACCTTATTTTGGACCAAAAAACACATGGTCAGGCTGATTTAAAAACTGCTATGTGTCATGTGATTGCTGGGAAATAATTTGCAGTGAACCATGGTGTGGGTGTTCCAAATTGTGAGCTATTTCTCTGTCCGCACCTGAATATCACTATGTAACCTTGAATGCACCAGTCCCCTCTGATTTTGGAAGCTAAACAGGACGGAGCTGTTAAATTAAATCCATTTACTGTAATTCTATTTTACTGTTTGTAATTTTCTTATCTTTTAATTTTCTATTGTGCTTTCAACTGTTTTTTAAAGCCACCTTAGATCCTAATTTTGGGGGAAAGGCGTCGTATGAATGAATTAAAATAAAACAAAGTTCACCTCTCAATTCCAGGGTGAGCTACCCTGTCTTTGGATTGTGGCCGCTACCCGTACTTATTATTGGAAGTACTGCTTTAAAACAGTATTGTTTCAAAACAACAGTAGGTAAGGAAGACAGATCCAAATGCTGTGGTTGGTGACCAAACGGAGTTTTTCCTGTTAAAATCAGGGCTTTCAGGAATAAAGATCGCTGTAGCCAAATCTAAATCAGATCTGCCTGTCAGATTCCTTAACCACTCTAGACTTCAGGATGTCCCCAAAAGAGAACAATGCAACCATTTTGTAGCTTATTTAGTTAGTTGATGGGATAAAGTTAGAACAGGCCAGGATCTCAGGTAGAGCTAAGAAGGAAAAAACCTTGCCAGAATCCATGGAAAGATATTCCCAGTCAATATTAACAATGGTGGGTCAGATCTACTGATGATCTAACTCTTCATGAGCCAGCTTCCTTTGAAAAAACAGGCTCGTTGGTACAAAACTGGAAAAAAGGCAGTTGTGTTTGAAGTCATGAAGGTTGTTACTTTAGCATATTCATGTCCCAGAGTGTGAGGTTTGGTGTTTGTGGAGTGGATTATACTTGCACAAATACAGGGATGTGCCCCGTAAATACTGGAACACTAGAATGTGGTCCATTGATATCCGGCACAATCAAGGTATGTGTCATCTGCACATTAAGTGCTCCCAGGAGGCCACTTTGTGTTGAGTCAGATCAGAGTCCAGCTAGGTCAGTGTTGCCTACCCAGGCTGGCAGCAACTCTTAAGGGGGTCCCCTGAATGGACAACACCAGCGGCTAGATATGGCAGGTTTTGCACTCATGTGCTGTTTTTCTGGGCCCTATTCCATCCCAGTGGGCTGTTCATTTAGTTAAAAACTTAAGAAATCTCTTGCTGACCCTGACCAAATGTCTTTTTTTTTAAAGTTCTCTGTCTTTGGTGGGTGTGGAGATCAGATGCTTCTCTGTGCACTCAAATGCTTTCAGCTGCCGTTGCAAGGGTTCACTATGGACAGGAGCAGAGGTTAGAAACAACTCATTCTTGGAGAACGGAATTTCATCATCTCTGAAAGCATCTGAATGTGCAGCCGGAACTTCTCACCTTACTCAGTTTGCAGATTCGTTTGCTTTACGTTATGATCGGTCATTAGGCTTAATTTCTACGGCCTTTCTAAAAGACACTGTATCGCATCTGTGCAGCACAAATGCACTTTTAACTTGAATGCTGAAGGTCTGTAATGCCTGTTTCTGTGCTGTGTTAACCAACACTTGACTGTTTGTTTATGCACAAAAGCCCTATATGAAAACAGTACAAGGCTTCAAGCACATTAAGGGCTTATTAAATTAAAGCAGCTGCTTGTGTGAATGAAGCCACATGTAGACATATATCTGTGGTCTGAACCTCTGGGGACACGTGGGGACATTTCCAGAGCAGGTAGCAGGGGGAGGAAGCTGAATATGACTCCATTTGCACACCCACATTTGCGATCAATATGAAGCTAATGAATAAACAAACACACATATAAACGTTATGTAAACATGCACATAAAATTCGTAATAAAACGTCCATAAATATCAATTTTATGTGTCTTTTGAGGGTTTACATATGTCTGTTTATGGTCAGCGATACAGAAGGCAATACAGGCAAACTAGTTCTGGAGCTCTAAAACACCAAGATCGACACGAAAACAAATATTATTTTAGTAAGTAGAGGAAATTCTTTGTAAAGCATGTACAAGAAAGGTATTTTAACCCACCTCAACTATTTCCTGCCCAACGACATCCAAACAAAATCAGTGGGTTTTTTTGCTTTATTTCCCCCCCCCTTCCTTTCAAACCCACTGTGAATGGACTCATTTTAGGAAAAAAATATATGTGAGATTTTAGATAACGGAAATATCCACCTGATTTCTGTCTTCACCTTGATTTTTTTCAGTCCCAGTGTTCCTTTTCTTCACGTTTTAGGAAGTGTTTTGTGATTGCATCTCTATAGCATGGAAATAATATACTTAGCCATTTAAGTGTAAAATCTAATTAAAAAAAGAGAAAAAACAGTATTGCTGGCTAGATGGCAGGATTTATGTAATTGCTTTTTTAGTGCAACAGACCAGTGCTTTTCATCTGCTTGTTTTTGTCACAGAATACTAAGGAGGCTTGTTTCACATATGATTTCTTTTTTAGAGCTTAGAAAAGTTGCTTTTTAATGAGAACTCCCAGAAAACCTTTCTAAGCTGTTGATTCCCCCCCCCCAAATTTGCGGGGAAAAAAATACATGTACGTAGTTATAATTTGCGTCTAACTAAAATCATGGAGAAGTGGGTCCTATAGGCCTGAATCCAATATTAGTCATTCCTAGAGCAAACCTATTGAAATCAGTGAGGCCTCAGTTGATTGCAACTAACAAATCCTGTTCATTTCAATGAACCTGCTCTATGTTGAACTACAGTGGTGCCTTGCTTAACGGGCGCCCCGTTTAACGACGAATCCGCATAGCGATGACTTTTTTGTGATCGCTTTTGCGATCGCATTGCAATGTTGCCTATGGGGAAAAATCGCTTCACGATTTTTCCCCATAGCCCCATTTTCCCCCAGCTGAGCGGCGGGAGCTTGGGAAGGACTGCGGCGGAGCCCTCCCCCGCGGTCCTTCTGAAGCCACCGCCGCTCAGCTGGGCGAAAATGCCGGTGGTGACTTGGGAAGGACCGTGGGGGAGCCCTCCCCCGCGGTCCTCCCAAAGGCCCCATTTTCGCACAGCTGATCGGCAGTTCCAAAATAGCCTCCTGCTGTGTTGCCTCGCTTTAGAGGCACCGAAAATGGCCGCCTCTATGGAGGATCTTCGCATAACGGTGAGTTTTCCCCCCATAGGAACACATTAAACAGGGTTTAATGCATTCCTATGGGTTTTTTTGCCCCGTATAGCGACGAATCCGGATAGCGACAATTTATCCGGAACGGATTATCATCGCTATGTGGGGCACCACTGTAATTCTGAATTTAGTCCATAAGTTTAAAAGCAATGGTATTTGGAATAGAGGTGGGCACAATAGCTTTTTCTAATTGCATACGTGTGAACAAGGATGATTATTGTTCAGTAGTATAATTGTTGTGCCCTATTATTTTACCAAAAACTTTTAACGGAGAATACGCTGCTATCCAGCCTAGAGCAGGAACAAAATTTCTGGGTTGGACAACAGCTCCCAGAATCCACCAACCAACATGGCTAGGGTCCTGGGAATTGTAGTCTAAATGACATTCTCCACACTCTAGCAGCTGTTTTAGCTTGTCGCCTTTTTTTCTTTCTTTCAGTGAGCTTGAGAGATGTGTTTCCTTTCTTGGCTCAGTTGGAACTAATCTTGTTTTTAGCAGGGCCACATGTGGGAAATGACCTCTGTGAGAAAGTTTGCCAAGAACTGGAAGAGTTGTGCTGTGTCGGTTGTGTGCTGTCAACAGGCTGCAAGTGCGATACTTAATTGAAAGTCTTAGGAGCAGTGGTGTAGTGGAACCAGGACTTGTAAGATCAAAGTTTAGAACTTCCTGATTCGATGTGACCTGTTGCCATCCCCATGCTTGCCTCTTTCCTCTGGCCTAGCTACAGTACTTGGGGAGAGAGGTGGGTTTCCCCCAGGAACAGTATATTTTTGCAGGATGTTCTGCAAGGTACTGGAGGATGGTTCGCTTTTGAACGGGCAATTAAGAGCCGTTTGCTTTACAAAAGGCTAACACTTCATCTGATATGGTGTCTTGCCCCTGCCTGTATTTTTGAAATCTCTTGGTGATGGTGGATGGTAGCTGTGGGAACAATCATGCACCTCCAGATTTATTAGTCCCCCCACTGTTTGGGAGGATGGCTTCAGTGGAAATGTGTACCTTGGATGACCCTGGTCTTCCAGAACTTGAACAAGTAAATTTTCCTTCAAGGATTCAGGGGGTTGTAGTCGAAAGAGAGTAATGCTCCCAAACTCCGGTCATTTAATTGGGGAGTTTTGTTTTCAGGATGGGGGTTTAGACACTTTGAAACTGTGTCCTAATACTGTATAGTTTTGTCGTGGTGGCGACATTGACTTGCAGAATTCTGATTAGAATAACTTCGTCTGAAAGAGGTGGAGTAGAAACACAGGTCTTCGCATTTAATTTGTGGTGAGTGAATATGTTCATTTAAAAAATGAGCTTTGTTCAGGAACAGGCTGCGAATCCTCCCTCTTCTCATGCCTTCTGTGTGTATGTGTGTGGTTTTGAGCTAGAATTTTTAACATCACTTGATCTTAATGTTTTGGCTTGTTTTTTCTGTTTACTATGGTAACTCTATTTCCCCCCCTGCCCCCACCCCTGAATTGTGCAATTTGAGTTGCGATAATAGCTCCTGCTAGATCAGTTGGGAATCATTATAGCTTTTCTCAGATAAATAGAACCTCAGACATGACAGCTTTAAAACCAGTTTATTTCCTTTTCGTTCTTCTTGGTCTTGTTTTAAAAAAAAAAGAAAAAAAAAAGGAACTGAAACAAATAGATAAATAGAACAACTGCCAAAGAGAACAGAGACAATTCTGAGGAGCATGTGTGAACTTCGCACAATTGGACTGCGTGCTCATCTACAGTCCTCCCGTTACTGTTGATACTTTTGGCGGTTATGTTTTGTGGTTGAGATAATAGACTGCAAATTGCCCATAACTATGGCTCTAGGAGTGTGTGTGTGTGTGTGTGTGTGTGTGTGTGTGTGTGTGTGTGTGTGTGTGTGTGAGAGAGAGAGAGAGAGAGAGAGAGAGAGAGAGAGAGAGAGAGAGAGAGAGAGAGAGAGAGAGAGAGAGAGAGAGAGAGAGAGAGAGAGAACTTTCCATAGGAAGTTTGGACACTTGGCAGAAGAGATGTGTCGAAAAGAAGAGGAAGACATGAGTCTACAGTAGAGAAGGCAGGGTCGTACTGCCATTATCAATGGATCTCTCCTGGAGAGCAGGGTGCCCCTTGCCCTCAAGAAGACGCTCATTAGACCAATTCCCCAAAAGCCCAATTTAGTGGCGGATGACAGAAACAACTACAGACGTGTCGCCAGTGTCCCTTTCATTAGCAAGTTCGTGAAGAGAGTGGTCTCCGATCAGCTTCAGGTACTTCTGGAGGAGACCAATGCCCTTGATCCATTCCACGTTCAGGCCACGTCATGGCACAGAGATGGCATTGGTTGCCTTGCAAGATGACCTTTCGAGGGAGGCTGACAAGTGCAAAACATCCTTGTTGGTCCTCCTCGACCTATCAGTGGCCTTTGATACCATCGACCACGGTATCCTCCTGGGGAGGCTCTCTGGGTTGGGGAGATGCTGTCTGCTCTGTGGACTCTCAATTGCGGAGTCCTACAGGGTTTGATCATCTCCCCAATGCTATTTAATATCTATATGAGGCCACTGGGGGAGGTCATCAGGAGTTTCGGAGCTTCGTGTCATCAATATGTGGATGATACCCAGCTCTATCTCTCCTTCTGCCCTTCTGCAGTGGATACTGTCCCATCTCTTGAGCGCTTCCTGGACGCCGTACTGGGATGGATGAGGGATAATAGACTTAGGCTGAACCTGGACAAGACAAAAATCCTGTGGGCGGGCGCCCCTAGTGTAGCAGTCTGGGTGCTTCCCTTTCCTTTGTGGGGGGTCATTCTTACCGCTCAAGATGAGGTGTGCAGCTTGGGCATGCTCTTGGACTCAGAGTATGAATGGAATCTCAGATAGCGTCTAAGGTCCGCACCGCCCAACTAAGGCGAATTGCCCTGCTCTGCCCCTGCCTTGACACTGGGTTCCTCATCAGGCTGGTCCATACACTGGTAGTCTTGAGATTAGACTACTGTAATGCTGTCTACATGGGGCTGCCCTTGATGCTGTCACTGAGACTTCAGCAGGTCCAGGACTCAGCCGCCAGGTTACTGAGTGGGTTGAGAAGGCATCAACATATCTCCCCCACCCTGGCCGCCTTGCACTGGCTACCTATCTGTTTCTGGTCCAGCTTCAAGGTAGTGGTGTTAATATACAAGGCCCTGAACGGTTTGGGATCTCGTTATCTGGCAGAACACCTCCTTCCGACTAGATCTGCCTGCCCTGTAAGATCTTTTTAGGGTGGGCGGTTGAGAGTTCCAACCCCAAGAGAGACTTGGAAAACAGCGACCAGAAACTGGGCCTTCTCGGCGGTCGCTCTGCAATTGGGGAATGGTCCCCTGTCCGAAATCTGCCTGGCGCCTTCATTGGGTACCTTCAAGCCATCATTAAAAAACTTGGTTATTTAGACATGCCTTCCCAGACTCTATAATACCTCGATATCTGGCAGAGTCACTCATTCCAGCCAGGCCGGGTGGCTGAGGGGGCCTAATGCCAAGGGAGGTCCAGAGGGAAAGAACAAGGAGTAGGGCCTTTTCAGCAGTAGCCCCCTCGCCTTTGGAAAAAACTTCCCAGTGGAGATCTGCCTGGCTCCCTCTCTGGGTGTCTTCAGGAATAAACTAAAAATCTGGCTATTTGGGCAAGCTTTCCCTCCTGCCATATCTTAACTGCCATATTTTAATTATTTAAACTTTGCCATCTTGGACTTTTTGGTTTTTACTGTTTTTAAATTTGTAAACCGCCCAGAGTAGACCCTTGGTCTAGATAGGCGGGATAAAAATCGAATGAATGAATGAATGAATGAATGAATGAATGAATGAATGAATGAATGAATGAATGAATAAATAAATAAATAAATAAATAAATAAATAAATAAATAAATAAATAAATAAATAAATAAATAAATAATGTGCTGATTAGAGGTACGAAAATCCCCCTCCCCACAGGTAGAGATAACGAGGGTCTGGCCCCATGGAGCCGGACAGTCCCCTCATGATTCCGCCACTGCCACAACCACCAATGGCTCTGGAGAGCGCGTTTGGCTCACCACTCCTGGCAGGAGACAGGATGACAAGCCTCTCTGAGAGGTCGAAGAGTGGCTCGCCAAATGCGATCTCTGGAGCCGTTGGAAGACTCTGCGGTGGTCACGGCAGTGGCGCAATCATGAGTGGACCGTCTGGCCAGACCCTCGTTATCTCCACCTGTTGGGGGGGATATTCATATTCTTATACAAATATCCCCATCTCTAGTGCTGATACAATTGTGCTTTAACAACCAGATATTCACTAATGTTCAACCCTCCGCCATGCTGTCACTATTTTATTTTAATTTTTTTTGTATTATTTCCATTGTGTTTAAACTGTGGTGATTATTTTGTCTTATTGTTCTGTTTTATTGTATTGTTTTGCTTTATATTTTATTGTTTTATTGTGCTGTGTAAAAACCGCCCAGAGTGACCTGGGTTGCCAGATGGGCGGGATGGATGGATGGATGGATGGATGGATGGATGGATGGATGGATGGACCGACGGACTGACCGATGGACCGACCGATCGACCGACTGATTGATCGATCGATCGATAGATAGGTCTGGGTGGTGAGCCTGAGCTTGTCACACACTTAATCCTGACTTATAATATAGGATGATTATGAAGCTAGAAATGGAGTGGGGAGGACCATGTAATTACATTTGAAATCAGTGTGGGAGGATTGAATGCATGTGTGTGCAGGTAGGTAGGTAGGTAGGTTCTAGTTTTGTACTTCCTGCATTGAAATCGTACATATTTGTAGCACATTTTTCCTAATGTGTGAGTTATTAGTGCATTTTAACCTCATGTACATCTTTATTCTCCTAATAAAGTTTGGGAGGTTTGGAAAGGCTACTTTCATCAGGATTGTTAATACCAACTAAAGACAACATTCTTTCCCATGTCTGTTGGACTTGGGTTCAAATTCCTACTAAGGCCATGAAGCTCATAGAGTGACCTTGGTCCAGGCACTTTCTGTGTCAGCTGAACCTATCTCACAGGCTTGCTAGGAGGATGTACAAGGTAATGGGGACATTTCAGGTTTCTAATTCATAGAGTTGCCTCTATGAAATAAGCAACATGATGGCACAGAACAATAACATTTGGAAATGCAGGAAGTTAAACCTTCTGTTCCTTCTGTTCTCTTAGTGAGCTATGGGGAAGACACATTCCCTTTCTTTTTTAAAAAACAGAGCTTCCAGAACCCCCTCCCCTGGCTTCTGTGGCTGAAATTTTTTGAAACCGCTGAACCTCCTTTCTCTTCCGTCATTTCTTGTTGATAACAGATCCCGATTTCCATATTGCATACCTTTCCAGGAAGGCAAAAGAATTTACAACAAGGCATAATACTCCGTTTGCCAAGTCGTGGGTGATGAGTGGAAACAGGTTGCTACAGAACCATGTTGCTACCAACCGGATGCCTTCATGGTCAATCAGAGGCACCCAATCTCAGCTGGAGGTGACGTAGAGGAAAAGGCAGAAGAATATGCCCTAGGCTTTGATGGAGGGGAATATGAGAGTTTTTACCGACTTCTTTCTTTCTTTCCTATTTTTTTCTAACACTTCTCTTCACTGCAAACATAAAGCAAGGATAAATAACTAAAAAACCTTTCCCATTCTTTTCCAAGTTGCTGCATCCGACACATCTCGGACTCATAGCAGTGTACCTATTCTAGCATGTGGAGTCTCTTTCACATTGTAGTATTGCATTTAGAAATGCTCTATATATGGAAATAGGAATCCCAGTGCATTATATGTGGCACTCTGGGACGAGAAACATCAGGGCCAGGGGCTTAATCTGGTGTCCGGTCAAGCTTGAGGTTCCCTAGAGGTTCATTGCCAATTTGCTGTGTTGTTGTCATTTGCGGAGGACTATATTTTCCTGTAATATATTATCCTGCTCACTGGAAGGACAGATCCTGAAGCTGAGGCTCCAATACTTTGGCCATCTCATGAGAAGAGAAAAGACCCTGGAAAATATGTTGGGAAAGTATGAAGGGGAAAAGGGGACGATAGATGACGTGATGGTTGGACAGTGTCATCAAAGCGACCAACATGAATTTGGCCCAACTCCGGGAGGCAGTGGAGGACAGGAGGGCCTGGCGTGCTCTGGTCCATGGGGTCACGAAGAGCTGGACACAACTTAACGACTAAACAACAAAACAACATATTTTCATGTATGAATCTGCCTGAAGTACTAACCTGAAATCTTTGGAGCAACGTCTCTCTTGGATGCTATGCTTAGTGGATATGCGAGAGATGAGTTTTTTGCTGGCTCTTTTCAGACTGTGGAACTCTCTGCCAGTGTAGGCAGCGCTGGTTCATTCTCTCTTGTCTTTCCACTGGCAGGCAGACATTTTGAATTGAAACACAACATTGGAAATTAAACTGGGCTGCTACAGTAACTTCTAACTAGATGGGTGCTGCCTGTAAAAAAACTACTGTAATTTTTTTTAGCAAAATCCCTTTTCTCTCTTAATTGGATTGTTTGATTTTTAATGCCAGCTGTTTGGACTGCAAGTCTTTTGGACAGATCTCATATTTTCAGTGTCACTAAAAAAATCGAAGGGGGGAAATAAAAATAAAGGGAGGGAGCAGTGGTATGAGGGCTGAGTGTGCATAGCCAATTAACAGTCAATTAATTGACTGTAATAGAGAGAATGGAAAACTCAAGCAAAATGAATTTGTGGGTCCCAGAAAAAGGTATGGTTGGCTGGTTAGAACAGGGTGGCGTTTATACATAAGCTAAGTAAACTACAGTTTATGGTCCTGGATTATAAGGAAGTCCTAAAATAAAGATAAGTAAGAAATTTTACGTAATTGTTAGAGTAATACAATAGTTCCATTGTTGTTGGTTGGTTGAGTGAGTTTCTTAAGCCTATCATTTAAGCTTAGGGGTGCAGCATAACATTCTGAGCAAAAACCTTGAAAGGGATCACTGAAGACAACAAGGAAGAATTTTAGCTTGTTGGGTTTGGTGATCTTTCCATCATAATAAAAATACTGGGAAATGCCGTGTTTCAACTAGAGATTGGAACAATTTATTTGAGGAACAACTCCCCGAATTCCCCACTGTCATCCAAAAATGTAATTTTTCCCAGTTCTGGTCCTGCGGTGGGCCCAACAGTTGAGAATTCTGTGTTGAATGGAGCAACTGCAGGGACACGTTTGTGACACTCTTTGAAAATCTTTTTATTTCCTCTGCACCGAAAACAGATACCTGAAAGTGACTTTGTTCTTCTCAAGACAATTAATGGGACTGACAGCCTTGTCTCGGCAACCCAAGATTGGTAAACAATGCTGGAAAACCAGTTTTTGTAAAAGACACCTTTGTCGTTTCAAATGTCGTTGGTTACTTTGAAAGTGCAATTGTGTCTGTAATGAATATTGTGGCATTGTTCTGTTTCTCAAACATTTAGAGGAGCAGGAGATGATAAAGTTTCAGCACAACAAAGAAACGGGTCAGGTGAAAAGAGGAAAGGATGTTCCTGTTATACACAACTACACAGAATAATCCTATCCTATAGGATTTCCCCCCTTTGCTGTTGTGCAGATTCAAGCGTTGACATCTTGCAAATCTGCCAAAAACCTGCTAACCTTTTCAGAAAATCTACAGTTTTTGTGAGAGTTTTAATTTGGGTGCAGAATTTTAGTTTAGGCAGCACTATCAGCCCCTAACCACTTCGTGATTGTATGCATAAGGTAAGAAACATAAAGAATATCGGTACGTACTCTTTTTACATGCATATTCTTTTCAACCCATGGGCAAGATAGAAAGGCAGAAAGGGTGAATGAATGAAGGATACACTGGTCTCAAACTGATTTACACTTACACGTTCTAATTATGTTGGGTGCCATTTTTCCTTCTCCTCCCTTAGGAGTTCTAGCAGTTCCATAGAGTCATATTTCAAAACAAACAGTAACAAAGTCTTGACAGTTTCTCAGCTGGGATGAGGCAGGGCAAATTTTATGTTGAAGAAAAAAAAATCACACTGAATTTATAGAGAATAAATGTGTTGCTGCCTTAGAGTTTGCTGGGAGGCAGATATGCACTTAAGTGGAAGTTAATGTAAATTACCCTAGGGTTTGCTTTTCCCATATATATATATAAAATTCCTGAGGGATGAGAGTCTAAATATTCCTGTTGACTTTCAGAATGCTTTTTGGGCAGAATGCTCTGGGCTGTGGGTTCATTTGGGGTCCTTGCAGTATATTTCCAACAAAGGTGAGATTTTATCGCTGTTTATTGGGAAACTGCACTGGAGACTCCCATTCTGTCCTCCATTCTCTTTTCATTTCCAACATGTCAGTTGAAAAGAAATCACATGTTTGCATGTGACAGACACCCTCACATCAGACAAGTGATATAAAGGTAAAGGTTCCCCTTGACAATTTTTGTCCAGTCGTGTTCGACTCTAAGGGGCAGTGCTCATCCCCGTTTCCAAGCCATAGAGCCAGCGTTTTGTCCCCGTTTCCAAGCCATAGAGCCAGCGTTTTGTCCGAAGACAATCTTCCGTGGTCACATGGCCAGTGCGACTTAGACACGGAACGCTGTTACCTTCCCACCAAGGTGGTCCCTATTTATCTACTTGCATTTGCATGCTTTCGAACCGCTAGGTTGGCGGGAGCTGGGACAAACGACGGGCGCTCACTCCATCGCGTGGATTCGATCTTACGACTGCTTGATCTTCTGACCCTGCAGCACAGGCTTCTGCGGTTTAGCTCGCAGCGCCACCACATCCCTTAACAAGTGATATTAGAGACACATATTTTACTTTAAAAAAATAGAAACATACCGGTACCTATTTCTTTTCAATTTCTCATGTGTACAAAAAAAGAATACGTATAGAGAAAAATTGTAACAATTTCCTCTCTTTAAATTGTTTTTTTGTTAAGGCAACTATCTGCTTCCATTTTTCTCAAGTAGAACCCTGACGTGATTAAAGACAACTGTCATCTGACACTAAAACAAACTGCAGGCTGGGAGAGTCATTTAAGTTTTAAGAGCTTTAAAAGCATGTGTGTGTCTCATCCGCCATTTTCCTCTTAATCACTCAAATCATATAAATCTAAAGTCTTCCTTTACTTTTGCAAGGAAGAACTGGAAAAGAAAAATTAAGTTGGTTTTTCTGGAGATGTTCTTCTCCCACGATGCCTGATATTTTTCCTTCTTACCTCCTCCAAAAGTTCATTTTAAATTTTATTTTCCTTTCTTGGTTCAAGGCCTCCTTGGTGTTGGCTCATTTCTTTATTTATTGGACTCATAAGCCACCCATCAGACCAGTGGTCACTCTGGAAGATGGGCAACACTAAAACAACGGTAAAACATGCAGTTTAATTTAAACAAAAAAATTGAGAATTAATATAACTTTAAAATTGGTTGGGTGGCTGTAGGTGTTAAGCATATGCTCAAGTAGAGCTGTTAGGAATGGCATGATTTTGAAAGTCTGCCAAAATGAAAAAAAGTTTTTGGAGACTTCTTATCTCCTGACCTTGCATCCAACTGAGTGGCTGCTACATTTGCCGTAAAGTGGTTGCTTCCATTGGTTGAGTGGGCAGTATTTCAGCATGTGGGCCTTGCCTGCCGTCATCCCACAGAGTGGACAGACACAAAATGGGGCACACCACTGTCTCCGTTGGTTCTTTTCAGAGCATGGGAAGTGTAGATATTCTTGGATTCTCCTGTGAGCTCCTGAATGTGCTTATAGAGGTCTTGTGAGCGCCAGTTCCCGGGAACTCTGTCAATGCATTGTGTTTATTTGTTTGTTTAAAATATTTGTGCCTTGCCTTTCTCCTGAAAACTCACCTAAGGTGTTGTAGAATCAGAGCTAAAAGACAATAAATCTTGGAAAGGAATTAAACAGATATCATATTAAAATTGATAGGGAGAACAGTTCTACAAACACATTCAACACATTGAAAACTCAAGAGCTTCATTTTAAGCACCTTGAAAACTCAAGAGCTTCATTTTAAGCACCCCTTTTAGTCAGTCAATTGCTAAAAGAAAACCTGCCTGAAGAGAAGGGTCTTTGCCTGCTTGTGGGAGGACGGCAAAGACGGGGGGGGGGGGCAGTTTTTAATTGAAGTGGTCACCCTTTATCCTATGGTCTTACCGTTGCCAACTATAAATAGTCTTACCTGACTAAATGGTTTTAGTATATATTAAGGTGACTAGACTGAAGAAGCATGCATGCTTAAGTCTGATGTGTTGATAACCTTTGTGCAATTTTACAATTACTAAATATTAGACCCTTAGAAAACTAAGGATTGGGAAAAGAAGTGAAGTAACAGGTCTCTCCCCCCCCCCTTTTAACTTCAGCCTTTGCTTCTCATTTGTGACACTTGACAGGGCAAAATGCAACCCTCTGAATTTTGTTGAACTGTGTCTCCCATCAGGATGTTGAGGGCTGCATTTTGCCCATCTCTGATATTTTGCCAGCGGGTTGCTGATTGTCAAAAGCATACGAGCTGCATTCTTTCGTTGACTTGATCCAGTTCCATTTCTGGCGGGTCTGTGATGAAGAAGATGATGAGAAAGAGTGAAACTCTGACAGTCTTTGTTTGACTGCTCTGTTTGTGTACGCTGTGCCAGTGAGAAATCCTTGTTTGTAAGCCTGTGTACATATTGTACTCTCTTTACATGCAATCTCTTTCGTAGGTGACAGGAGTGGCTGTGGGCAGATATGGGGATACTTTCTCTCTTCCCTCTTCCCACGCCCCGTGTCTTCCTTCCAGTGGTAGTTTTCCACATAAAGATATTTGGCAGTTTAAGAACGCCAAAGCAAAGAGTGAGGCATGTGGGTGTGCATCTGGAAAGCTGATAAAATGGAGCAGAAGACAGAAAATGTTCAGCTTTTGAAACTTTCTCCCGTTGCAGGCATTTTGAAGGGTTAAATGTCCACTACATAAAATTTTTGCCTGTCCTGCCCTGGGCCTTCGCTGTGAATGACACCTGCCTCTCATACATCATCTACCCACCCGCCTCTCATTATCCCCTTTCTCTCTCTGTTTGAGTCCCAGGAAGTTAACAAAAGAAGGAGAGAAAAAAAGGGAAGGAAGTTTTGCAGGATTCAGGCTAGCCATAATACTTGGTTGACTGAAGTGCTGTGTCCCCTTGGTTGTAGGGGATTTCTGCCTTGCCAAGCTCTTGGAAATCGTTCTGGCAAAGGAAGAAGGCACCCTGCTCTCACCTCCTGATGCATGGGACTACAGCTCCCATAATCCTCAGCCAGCATTGCTGTGACCCCAGTGCATCTGGCAGGCACCAGGGAGACCAAGGCAGGAATAAAGTCTCTTCACATTAGAACAAATAATAATAATAAAAAAGAGTGGGTATACCTTGAAGTAGTGTAGTGTCAGTCTGACAGTAGATCTCTCAAAATAGTATTAATTCGACATGCCTTTTTTGTAGCTCATTTTTAAAACTGGACAACAGTATTTTGTTGTTTACTCGTTTAGTCGTGTCCGACTCTTCGTGGCCCCATGGACCAGAGCACGCCAGGCACTCCTGTCTTCCACTGCTCCCGGAGTTGGGTCAAATCCATGTTGGTAGCTTCGATGACACTGTCCAACCATCTCATCCTCTGTCATCCCCTTCTCCTGTTTCCTTCACACTTTCCCAACATCAGGGTCTTTTCCAGGGAGTCTTCTCGTGTCATGAGATGGCCAAAGTATTGGAGCCTCAGCTTCAGGATCTGTCCTTCCAGTGAGAACTCAGGGTTGACTTCCTTCAGAATGGATAGGTTTGTTCTCTTTGCAGTCCAGGGGGTTCTCAAGAGCCTCCTCCAGCACCACAGTTCAAAAGAAGGCCATTATTGCTATCCTCGTGTTAGAGCAGGGAGTCGTGATCTGACCATTTGCCCTAGTTCACTCTTATACAGTATTTCCTTCTGCCTAGGGAGGAAGCAGTTGGAAGGGATGTAAGAACTTGAAAGGAGGAAAGCATCCTTTGAGTTTTTGCACCCTGGGTTAGTGGCCCAGTTGCCCAACCCTGGTTACATCTCTTGGAAACAAGGATGGCTATTTGGCTAAAATCTTAACAAGTCTTGCTCGCACTGCCTGTTGATAGACAGGATTGCCCTGTCTTACAGCCATGCTTCTATTGATGATCCCAGCTGGCAGCCTCTTAGCAGGACAGCCTATATCTCTGCCTGCTGACATTCAGAAACATAAGTTCTCCTGCCCTTTCTTGTTTTCCACCGCTACCCCTCCTGTCCTCCTGAAGTGAAAAGCAAACTAAGTCTCCATTCAGTACTAACTGTAGGCAGTCGCTCCTACAGTGTGGCTAATTGCCCTGCATCAATTGTGAAAGTGATTCGTGCTTAAATTGATGTGCCATGCTCAATTTCTTCCAAATCTGATGTACACAAGTCCCTTTTGAACACTTGCTATTACCTGTCCACCTGTTCTCTTTGGCTGTGTCTGTATTGAAGTAAAGAGTTGTCTTTTGTCTGTACAGCAGGTGAACCCATTTCAAATGTGCTCACTTTGTGTTCATTATTGGGCCAAGCCCTTGGCTAGTGTGAATTGAAATAGCTGCATCACATGTACACCAATTTTCATTGATGGCAGATGGGGAATAATAACTTTAATTCTAGAGGGAAAGAAGTAAATTTATACAGGAACTAAATGTTCCATATTCTTCTCTCTCTTCCTCCTTTTCCATTTTAAATATATGCTTAATTTGATCTAGTAGAAATAAAAATCTCAATGATGTACTTTCCTGATGATCCCTGGAAAATGCTTTGTGTTTTTATGATTCCTCGAGGCTCCACATCAATTGTTGGATTCATAATGAGAAATAGTTGCAGATGCCTTTAAACAAATATACTGTGATTTATTTATTATTTTAAAATCATGGGTGATTATCGCATTGATAGATGACATAGTGTACCATAGTGCCACAAGAGTACCTGCTTTGATCATGCACAGCTTCATCTTCTTGTATGTGAGTTTTGTGAAACCCAAGATTAAAGCAAGGACTCTTTAATTAGTAGCAATCTGTCAGTGACATCACACCAGCTATACTGGTGAAGCTAGCTATGCAGCAGGATACTGGCCATCAAAGTGAACTTATTCTTGTTTTCCGAAGTGTTCAGACAGCCAGAGACGTAGTCATAAAAAGTTGTCACCTCAATTGGATGTCAGCTGATAAGATGTATACATTTTGTTCTTTATTTAATTACAAAATATCACCTTTAATCCAATGCTTTGAAAACACCTGCTAGCAGACGAGTCAAAAGGCACAAAAAGAGCCAACGCGATAAGATCTAGAGGTTGGAAATGTTGTGGCTTTTGGACTACACTTTACAGAATCCTTGAGCTGAGTCAATGTGTCTATGCTGGTGTGGGAATTCTGAGAATTGTAGTCTGGAGAAAACTCATCTAAGTAACAGCGTAGTGTAAAAGCCAGAGGCACACTGGAACACACTGGCTTTATGATCCCTTCTTATTTTTATTCAGTGCAGGGAGTGAACTAAACATGGTTATGACCTGGATTTGATCCTAGGGCTATTTTTTCTCTCTCCTGTAGTCTTGCCCTGCTACCATTAAAATTGCTTCACGTGTCCACTCTGCAAAAGCTCATTATACATAGCTGGTGTCTGCTCTTGCTAATTCTTACAAGACTTTCTTCCATTTGGTTCCTTGTAGGCTTCTTTAATTCCTTCCTGCCTTCTGTGTCAGGATCCCACACACTGAGCCAGCACTTCATGTTGATGAAGAGGGTTGAAATTCGCTGTGCTTCCCTGGCCTTGGGAGCATCTCCATTCCTGCTTCACTACATTGCTGAAGAACCAGCTAATCTGTGGAAACTCCTCTAAGTGTGGGAGCCTCCCTGCATACCCTCTATCTACATGCATGTCATAGATGTGCAACTTCAGTGCAGAGGGTCATTGGAAGGAAAGCTGCCATCACGCAAAACACGCACAGCTTCACACCTTCTTTGTGGGACAGAGATGTTGAATTATGTGTTGCAAATAAATGGTACTTTATTTCCAGAGGCCACACAATCTATGAAATCCCCACCTCCAATACCATGTTGTACCATTTGCTGAAACCATTGTTCATAGAGCTACAGTTTAACTATTGAATCTAAACCTTGAGAAAGCTAGTTTCTGGATTACAACTCTTAGAATTCCCTGCTTGTAGCACTGGCTGGGGATTCTGGAAGTTGTAGTCCAAAAAAAGTCACTTTCCAATTTCTGAATATGGATCATTGGAAGCTCCAATCTGGACATGTCTTTATTCCTCAGATCTTTACCCTCTTTTTCTTTTTCATGTCTGTGTTTGTTATTCCCCTTTTTCTTTTGAAACACAACATTCTCACATTACGGACCCTAGTTAAAGACCCAAAGTATAATCTTACTTTCTATTCTGTCTCATCCATACCATTCTTTGCGCAAAAACACTTCGCATTTCTTCCTAGAGTTAGCACACACTTCAGCCCCATTTTCTGATATTTTCCTTAGCTTTCCAATGCACCCACAAAGGTACAAGTGAATTCCTTTGCCTAAAAAGTGAAAAATAAGAGGTGTTTATTCTGTCTTGTAGAGCTCAGTCCAATGCATCCACTAGACTATAATGCATTGATTCATTTTGCTCTTCCCTCAAGGCAATGGGGTCTCTGTTGTCTGCCTGTGGGTTTACAGCTGAGTTGTGGTGTTTAGTTTCAGCAGACTTTGAGGAGGGGGTTGTGTTGGTGGTTCCTGACTGGTTTTTACATCAGTTTCGCAAGCTGCTCTGAGAATTGAGGGGGATGTGGGCGTGGAAGGGTCACGGAGTACATTTCATTTTATAGTAGTGTTGGGCAACCTGTTGCCCCCCCCCCCCCCCGGCTCAGTTTCAAGCAATTGGTGCAGACCTCTTTCTGTCTTGTTCCGTAGAGGGGTGAGGAGAGAGAGAGAAAGGGAGAGTTAGTGATTGAAAATAGGAATGAGTGTGAAAGGAGCTGGGTAGCTCAGTGATTTAGGTATCTGGCTTTGGACCCAGAGGTTGGGAGTTCGATTCCCCGCTGGGCCTCGTTGACTGCAGCCGGACTCCGTGATCCATAGGGTCCCCCCCAGCTCTGCAAGTTCTAATATTCTGTGTCATAAAGATAGAAGAGAAACGCATAAACATACTCAGCTCCATCTTGCAGAATTCTATATTTGTAGCTTAATGAGGTCCTTAACGGTCTGCACTAGAGGGTGCTTGTATTGTCCTTTGACCTGCCATGGAGAATCTTCACTGTCGCAGTGACAGTGACTTTTACAAGTTGCAGAATTCTGCAAGATGGAAGCATGACGGTTGAAGTGGAATCAAACTGCTGAGGTACAGATAGTTATAGCTGGCTGTTCTCCACCTGCATCCCCTTTGGGGGAGGGGACCATCAGAAACAACAGGCATTGAGTATGGTCAGAATTGACAGTTCTGATTGTGGGAAATCCACGTGTGAGACAAGAATGCTGCAAGGCTGCTACCTAATCGCCCTGCTCCAGGACTAGAATCCTTCTCATTGTTTCTCTTCCTCTCTCTTTCAGTGCCTTGGTCACGATAGCAGGATCTGGTTTCTGCTTAATGCCTTTCTGGATTAAGGCAAAGGAGATTTTGAGCGGCAAGGATGCATGGCTTCTGCTCGGATGTTAGGGTCCCTATTCTGTTTGTTCCATTTTCATGAGCGCTTTGTCTTTTTCTGCAGACCAGGCCTTTCCCCCCCCCCACTTTCTGAAAGATCTCCCCCCCCCCCCCAACAGCTTTCTCTCCAAAATTGTTGATTTTTCCAGTGGGAAATGAAGAAGCAAGTTTTCTGGAAACTCACAATTGCAGGGCAAGAAGCCATCTGCATAGACTTTGAAAAACGGTATTCCTTCCCATCTTCGGTTTTCAGCTTGCACTTCGAAATACATTTCTAAGCACATTGTCTTTTCCTGTACTGATTTCATGGCTCAAAATATCAATGAACAATCTCAACATTTCCGTGTCTTTCTTTCTTTCTTTCTTTCTTTCTTTCTTTCTTTCTTTCTTTCTTTCTTTCTTTCTTTCTTTCTTTCTTTCTTTCTTTCTTTCTTTCTTTCTTTCTTTCTTTCTTTCTTTCTTTCCAGTACTTGCGTGAGATTTCAGTATTACTACTCCCAGTACTGCAGAGTTGAGCTGGATTTATTCCAGTTCATTCAATGAAGTATTATTCTTTTATCCCTTCCCTGAGGGCAAAAGTCATTCCCAGTGCACTTAATTACTGCAGGTTATTGTAATTGAAATTTCCACTAGATCAGTCCAGCTCCAAGAATTTCAGTGATGTTCCTTCAAGGAGAGGTACAAGATGTTTTTGTCTTCTTGGGGTGCAACCTCCAGATTGTCCAAGGTCTGGCCTGAATCTTGGCTTGATTCTATAATTAAGAACAGTAGTAATTCGAAAACAACAACAACAACAAAAAACCCAAACCCATTTGTTGACTATGTGCAAGTGTGGTGTTAATAAAGTCACAAGAAAGGTATTTTCTCCCACTATAACTCCGTTAGGAAGGAATCATACTGCAGAGTATGGCATGCTGGAGAATTGGTTATTTTAAATGTAGAATTGAAAAGTATAGTTGAATAGTAAGGGTTTTTACTGTTTAATTTACTGTTTAATTGCATGTTCCTAGCCCTCATGGTGAACTTTCCAAAGATTTTCAGCATCATTTTCCCAAGAACATGATAAAACAAGAGCCACAGAAGTGTTATTAGATTTGCCTTTTCAGTTCTTAAAATGTTTTGAGTTTTCTTGAGCACTTAGATTTGCATACGGAGCTGGCAAGAGTGATCCTGGATTCACAACCTCTGCACGTGTTTCGGCTACCAAATTTGGAAAGAGGAGCTGCATGTTGTTTTAAAGCTGATTATACAGGGCATAGTAATTTCTTAAGGTGCTTTTGTGAACAGAAACAGTATGGTGGCTGCATTTTCCCTGTTTGGCTCGAAAGACTTCACTGTGTCACTCTTCTTGACAGTTTTTTCCCCCTCAAGCAAGAAAAGTACAGTACATGTTTTAACCACCCCCATCCCCATTCTCCACCAACTGTACCTTGGCTGCTTCTGGAAATCCGATAAAAATGGTAAAACTCTCTCATTGGACTGTGATGGTTAAATCTAAAACATCTGACATGGATGTCTGTTTCATGCCCTGGGTCGTAACAATCTGATTCTCAGTCTTTTATTGACGTCAGCTTAATGGGAAATTTCAAATAGAACCTGTATTAGATTTTCACTATTAGGTTAACAATACAAACTCTTTACAGATGCCTTACATAGAGGGGGCTGTTAACTGAAATATTACATTAATAAAAGTCAGGCCTGCAGACGCACACGGGTGGGTTTTCTTTGTCTTTTGTTTTTCTGTATTAGAATAAGCAGGATATTCTCATGGGCGTAGAATATATGTTCTTTACTGTATTTAGATATCTGGGAAAAACCAAGCACATAGCTACTTACTGTCACTTAGAAAATCAGATAACCTTTTAAAGAAAAATGACAGTTTGTGGCTGCTTCTCCTCTTTGCTTGTTTACATTCACATATTCCTGCTATAGTACCTTTCTTTTATTCCTTTTAAAAGCACATTTTGTGTTGCAGTTCTAAACGTTTTGACAGTTTTAAATTAATCTGCTAATCTGTAGAGAAAATGGTTGCAATGTGTTAGATATCCCTTCCTAGCTTGATCTTTTGAAGAATTTCTCCGTGGGATCATAACAGGGCAAATCTTTCATTTCTGTGCTGGGAAGTCAGGAGTGTTAAGGGGGTCACAAATAGTGCCCCCCCCAGCCTTTTCTTTAAGGTTAAAGCTGACCTTCCTTTAAATTCACCTTTAGATCAGAAACGTGAGACTCACATTGAGATGCAAACATAAGCTTGTCTGGAGTCATTCAAAAGAAAGGCATTCAAAATGCAAGCTTCATGACCCCACAGGCGCGCAGGTAATAAAGCAACCCAAGTCTGAGGGTATGTTTATTTTGGGTTTGTACGCATTGTCAGGTAGAAAGTGCCTAGTTTAAATTTTGGTTTAAACATCAGTTGCAAGGCTATATAGTCCGGTCATGCTGACTGGTGAAATTTTTGAATGACTGGTGAGACATTCTAAAAAATTTTCAAGCCCTGCCCATGCCCCTAGTTTAAGGGCATTTTTAATCATAACATCTCTGAAAGCAGCACCGCCCTGTCTGTCTGTCCTTTGGCTCTCTCTTGAGGACCCTTGGAAAGCATCATCATGATTACATTTTAATCACACCTTCTTTCTGTGACCAAACTCAAGATGGTACCTAGGGGGGGTGTCTTCCTTCTAGGCATTGATTAGACCTAAAAGAATTAGCAATGGTCTCAACTAGATAGGAGATACAAGTTACCATTCTCCTATCAGTATATAAGACTACAGTGGTGCCCTGCTTGACGATTCCCGCTCCACAACGAATCTGCTTTACGATGGGAGCGATCGCAAAACAATGTTTCAAAGGGCGATTTTCGCTTCATGGCGATTGGTTCCCTGCTTCGGGAACCAATTCTTCGCATTACGATGATCTAAAAACAGATGATCGTCGGGTTTCAAAATGGCCGCCCACTGTGCAAAATGGCTCCCCGCTGTGTTTAGGATGGATTCCTCGCTTAACAGGCACTGGAAAATGGCCACCATTGTCTTTGCTGGACAATGAGGTATTTTGCCCATTAGAATGCATTAATCGTTTTTTAATGCATTCTAATGGGTTTTTTTACTTTTGCTTGACAACGATCTCGTACAGCGATTTTGCTGGAACGGATTATCGTCATCAAGCGAGGCACCACTGTAAACACTATTTTCCCCTCTCTTTGATGAATTGATAATATTCCACTGAAATGTTGACAGTTTCAAGTAATGACATATAACACAACATGTGCATCAGCATTTATCTTGGTGGCAGACTTTGTGGAAGCTTAGAAATGACACTGCTGGTCAGCGGGGATCTATCTATTCCATTGATAGCCTTCACCAACTAAAAATGCCATTATGTTGGAGAAACTCATCACAGTATCTCTTTCTCTCTCGTGTTTACTAGACCCCGTTTATGTGCTCCGTGTTGCCTTCTTCTTAGTCCCTAAGGGGAAAGTGTGTATAAAAATAGGGTAGTGACTGTAGGATAAGAGTTTTACATATTATTAAAGATGAATGCAGGTTTTATTGCCTTCCAATTTTGACTCCTGTTTTCAGTTTATAGGTTTACACTGTTTATTTTCATGGGGACTGCTGGTCGATTAATTTCTAGTGTCGGCAGGTTCCAGGATCTCACTAAAACCAGGAGTTGGTTAGCTGTCACGTACAGCTTATTAAAAAAAGAACAGTTTTTGAAAGCTTTCAACTTTTAAACTCAGCGGTTCAAGGCAACCAGCGTATGCTTCAGGATGAAGCATATTCATAGAATCATAGAAAAATTGAGTTGGAAGCCATTGAGTCCAACTCAAACTGTGTGCTTCCACTGTGTGTCAGAAGAACATACTGTATTACTTTTCACTGGAGGGGGTTGCACTGAAGTCAAACCAGAGGGACAGCTTGGAAAACATTTGGACTACAAAGCTCAGAAGCTCCCCCAACTAGCATGGCTCTGTTGTTGGGGATTCTGAGCTTTGTAGTCCAAATTTCTCCAAGCTCTGGCCCTGAAAGAAGCCCAGACCTATTGATGGTGTGTAGCCCAGCAACCATGTAGGTTGACCCTGTAACATCCCAAAAACCCGGATTTTGCCCCTGGGACTCAGAAGCCATAAATATTTTCAGTCCCATCATAAGCTGCATTGATTGGCTGCCTCCCCCCCTTCTTTTCCTTCCCTTTCCCTTCTTTATTTTTTGATTTTGGTTTTGAGGGCTACTAGTTGGCAGCCCTGCTTTTAGAGCGCTACTTCCTTTAAGGAACCTTTAAGGTAGCAAATTCTGGATCTGATATTTTCTAGATTATGGTGGGATAACAGCCTGAGAAAGATCTTAATTTAGGATTGAGCAAGTTGTCGGACTGATTGAACTTCCCAGATGCACATAATCAGAGCTGAGGAAGTTACTTTTAAAAAGGAACTAGAGTTCAAAGCCAACGTCCAACTAGAGCAAATGTGTTAAATGAATTGGAAAATAGTGAATCAGCAGTTTATGCAAATCCATTTGGTTCCGTGGATTTTCTCTAGTAGGATTCAGGCCGGACTATCAGTGGGATTCAGGCTGGAGTTCCAAGCCTTGCCTGTGTTCGAAAAAAAGACTTCCTTAGTTTCCCATTCATCAAATACATCTAAAACAATTATTTTTCGTAACTTTAACAGTTAATCTGAATGCTCCAGGCAGCTGATCTGTAGGACAAAATGCACTCTCCTCTACCAAGGTCCCAGGAGAATGTCAACAGTGTGGGGAAAAGGAAACTGAGCTGATTCTCCCCACCGCCTCCCCCCGTACTACTGTTTAAGGGTATGGGAGTGCTTGTCCTGTTCACTTTTTTCCTCCCCATTCTTCTCATTGCCATTGGGACATCCACAGTAGAACACTAGGGGGCAGCAGTCAAACTACATGATACTCCTCCCCTGCTGTTTAGTGAGGCCACACCCGTGTAACTATAAATGTAACTGAAAGTTACACCATAAAAGGGGTGAAGTTATTCCTTTTTGCAGTCTTAATGTAATTGTACTACAACTATCTATTACAGTGGCGCCTTGCTTGATGACGATAATCTGTTCCGTTCAAATCGCTGTTAAGCGAAATTGTCATCAAACGAAAGTAAAAAACCCATTGAAATGCATTGAAAACTGGTTTACTCTTTCTGTGTTGATTTTTTTTGCTTTTAAATGGCAAATTGATTTTTGTGGTGGTGGTTCAAAAATTGTTCAAAAAAGAGAAAATCAACCCTTCAGAGCTTTTCAGAAATCAAAAAGGCAATGAGATGCTAAAAAGCTTGGGAACTGTAGCTCTTCATCCTCACAGCTAATTCTGTGAATTACCTCCATGGAAAAGTAACATTTTTCAGGGATTCAGACCTTACAGACAACAAAGTAAAGAAGAGTACACTGCTTATATACCACCCCATATCACTTTAAAAACCTCTGAACAGTTTACAAATTTAATTATGCAGGCTACACATTGCCCCCCCCAACCCCATGAGCTGAGTACTCAATTTAACGACCTCGGAAGGATAGAAGGCTGAGTCAACCCTGAGAAGGCTACCTGAATTTGTCGGGATTGAACTCAGGTCATGAGCTGAGCTATGACTCCAGTATTACAGTATAATCACAGGGCCATTAACATTTGTCAATCACTACAGACTAGATTTTAAGGAAATGAGAGCTGGCCCATAAAGAAGGCTGACCGCCGAAGAATCGACGCTTTTGAACTGTGGTGCTGGAGGAGACTCTTGAGAGTCCCTCTGGACTGCAAGGAGAACAAACCTCATCCATTCTGAAGGAAGTCAACCCTGAGTGCTCGCTGGAAGGACAGATCCTGAAGCTGAGGCTCCAGTACTTTGGCCATCTCATGAGAAGAGAAGACTCCCTGATGTTGGGAAAGTGTGAAGGCAAGAGGAGAAGGGGACGACAGAGGATGAGATGGTTGGACAGTGTCATCAAAGCGACCAACATGAGTTTGACCTAACTCTGGAAGGCAGTGGAAGACAGGAGGGCCTGGCGTGCTCTGGTTCATGGGGTCACGAACGGTCGGACACGACTTAACGACTAAACAATACAGACTAGATTTTAAGGCTCATTCGGGAAAGCTGTTCTGTTTTCCATCCTGGCTTAATTCCCACCTCCAATTTATCCATCTTACTAGTTCCCCATTTTGTGTGCGTACATGGAGACCACGAAAAAGAAGGACAGTTTACTCACCTTTTACTGTGGCTTTCAATACAGGTCTTTGAGTTGTGTTGAAGTAGGTTTATGAGCATTTCTTCCTTCCCTGTGAAGTACCCAACCTCCCTTCTCCTTTTCTATTCAATATCGTTTTTATAATATTAACCTCCTAAAAATGCTTCTCTATTTTTACAGCCACTGCCGTAGTTTAGGAACAGTTGATTAATGATGTTCAGTGTGTAAAGTTTGGTACCAGAACTTGGAGGGAAAACACAACATCCCTTAGTTTCCCAGGCAAGTAAGTAGACATCAAATCTAAGGCCTGGCTCAAGCTCAAAAACTATTTTGAATTCCCATTTCCTAGCATGAAGTTACTAGGTGTCCAAGCAAAAAATTCCCTTGGGATTTTCCAGCTATTTTTGGCAGGACTACTTATGAAATGCTTCGCCCAGCTCAAAAATCAGTGGCACCCATTCACTGTTTTTATTCCTCTTTAAACAGGTCAGAGGATCAAACTGCCTCAAAGATCATTTGAGGACCATTCATTTTGTTCTGACAGTGCAGCTTTTCTAGCCAGTAGATGTGAGACTGGATAGCTCAGTGGTTTAGGTATCTGGCTGGAGAGCCAGAGATTGAGAGTTCAATTCCCCACTGTGCCTCTTATGAGTAGAGCCAGCCTGTGTGGCCTTGGGAAAGCTGCGCAGTCCGAGTACCCTCAGAAGAAAGAATGATAAACCACTTCTGACGATTCTTTAGATAAAAAACCCTGAAAAGGGTCACCATAAGTTAGAACCAATGTGATAATACTCAATGATGATGATGATTAGACTTGGGAGATATTCTAGGGAAAAAACATATTTATTTTTTCTTCCTCAGCATGTTATGTGGGTTTGAGCTCAAAGCATTGAGCTGGAGTGTGGAAACTGTGTTGTTTAACTCCAGCTCCCATCAGCTCCAGTCACTGGTTCAGCAGCATCTGGAATGATAATGCTACTCCGAGAATCTCATAATCTTTTTCAGTATAGACTTGAGCCAGGCCAGGAATGGACAGGAATGGTATGAACATATTACAGATTACAAATTTGTACTAAAATGTTTTCTTGCGAGTGTGTGATTTGATGGAGGGCTAGAAATCCAGTAGCCAGTGGCCAAACCATAGGGAGGCCCAAAGAGTGTTGAGCTTCAGTTCGTTTCATTCTTTACTCATGTCGGAGTGTTGCGCAACTTAAAGTTATGAGTGCATATAAAATATAGGTAAACGTTAAAAACAAATTACAAAGTATATTTTTACCAGAAACGGTCTACCCCATTTGCTTAAAAAAGAAGACAGAGAAGAGGAATGTGCCATTATCCACAAACAATTAGGGTCTTGCAAACTCAAGCCGGTGGCTTCCTTAATTGAGTAAATCCATGTCCTTCTTTGATCTCCCTCTTTTTATCCAGCCTTCAACCTTTATCAGCATTTTTGTCTTTTCCATGGAATCTTGTCTTCTCATGACATACACGAAGTATGCTAGCTTCTGTTTAGTCATTTTTGTATATAATTAAAGTTTAGGCTTGATTTCTTCTTGCACCTACGTACATGTCTTTCTGGTAGTCCATGGTATCCATCAAGTTCTCCCTCAACACCACATTTTGAATAAATCATTCTTTTCCCTGCTAGTTTTCTTACTGTGGTACCTGGTATTTTCATTTTCGTTGTTGTCTTCCCCATTACTAGGCAAAAATCTTGCCCTATTGTTATTTGTTGTTGTTTTGACTTATATATTGCCGTATAGGGCTAGAGCAGTCTCTGGGTATTTTGCAAAATAATTATGCAAACAACAAACTGCCCCCCTCCCCACGAACTGGGTGTTCATTTCACTGACTTAGGAAAGTTGGAAGTCTGAGTCGACCTTGAGCCATCTAACTGAACCTGTTGGGATTGAACTCAGGTTGTGACCAGAGGCTTGACGGCAGTACTTAGTTTAACTACTGTGCCCTGGGGCTCACTATTCCCTCGTCATTTAGAAACAATTTTAATCTTGCTTACTGGGATTATGTTGGGTTTGAGGTTCCTTCTGCTGCTTCAAGGTATTGTGTTTATTTGCATTTATCTTTCAATTTAGCTTGTTGAATGGGATGGAAGGCCACCCGTTTTAGCTTTGTGTTTTGTATGATGTGTTTTTTTCCAATTTGACTATTATATATACTTAATTCTAAGCAGTCTTATGATGGTTTGAACTGTAGTTGAGCATATGTACAGTGTACCAGATTGGTAAATACTGACACAGTATATGAGATTCCCGTGTCTGTTGATAGGAGAGGGACATTCTGTTTGAGTCTTCTTGGACATGTGTCCTAATTTCTAAGTGCCTTGGGGAGAAATCTAGGCTCAGCTGTTTTATTTTTAGAGTAGAGTGAGCTGCCTCCAACAATTGTCCTCCGCAGGTTAGCAGATGATTTTCAAGAGGGGGAAAGGGGTTCCTCAGTCTCCTGCATGAACCCTTCCCAAAGTTCAGAGCAGAACTTGAAGATGCTAATTTGTTGAACAGCGATACCCAGAGGTCTCCTAGCTAATAAGGCCAGAGAAGGCACCATTTTGGGGTGGGGATGGAGAGCTGTGATCCTACACTCTTGCCCCGCCCCTTCTGGATTTGTTGATTATTGCAGGTTGATGATGATGGGGAGGGGGACATGGCCCTGGTCAAGCATTCTCCACCTGATCTCTGTTGCCACCTGATACACGTTGCCTTCAGCTGTGCTCAGCAGTTCTCTTCGGCTCTGTTAAGACAAGTGTGAACAGCACCCATCTGTATCACAGGACCTAATGGGTGCTGGCTGGGACAGAATGTGCACCATGATAAGGGCCCATCTGCCACTATCTGAGGGATGTCTTGTTTACCTTCCTTCTAATCAAAATAAATATCAACTCTGTGTTCGAACATGAGCTCATGAAAACAATTCTGCCTTCCCAGTTTCGATTCTCTGCTGGTGCAAATTCGGGCTGTAAGAAGAGCGGTGGAGAGAAAGTGGTTTGTGATAAATGTGGGAAATCAGGTACGTATTAGGCAGCTTTGCTGGGGAGAAGAGGTCTCTTATTGAATCACAAGAAGGATTGCCATAAGGACCAATCGTGTTCCAAAGGCGTTAATTCCAAGCATAACTTACACGAACGGAGTTTTCAGGAACATGCTGTTAGTGGTTTCAGTCTGTGTATACGTCTGCCTGTGTCATCGTATTTATTTATATGATATTTCTGTAAGCCATGAACTGTTGAATTTCTGGCAAAAGGCCTTGGAAAATTCATCAAGGAACGACTGGAAAGCAGATGTCCTCTAAACACTAATGAGGAGTTATTTCTGAGAGCCAAAAAGGCCACGAGAAAATAAAAGCCTATAGGGTAACCTGTAATGAAATGAAATGGCACAAGTCTAAAAAGAAATAAGAACTGATTTTTTTTCAGAAACAAAATACGGTCTTCCATTTTCCCATTTTTAAATCTATAGAACAGTTCTAGATTTAAAACAGATTCAAGGTTTAAAACCCATAAAAGATTGGTATTAATATTGATTGTATTTATGCTTTGCCTTTCTACTTCAGTGGAAGGTAGCAGCCCAAACAGCCACCGAGAGGAACGGCTGCCAAATTAGCAAAGTTAAAAAATGCAAACCCCATCTTGCAAAGAAGTAAAAAAGGTGAAATGCCGTAATGAGCCATTAGCTAACAATTAATTAAAAAACCTGGAGATCAGAATAATCTTAACTTTTTATCTGTGAAGAAGCTAAGGGACGTGGCACTTGACATCCTCTGAATTTGTGCAGAAAGAGTCCAAGAAAAAAGTCTTCAGATGCTGATCTTTCATTGTCCAACTTAAAGACTGTGCTGGGCTTAGTTGTGTTGTCAGGTCCCTTGGCCCAAGCTATTTACGATAAAATGTCTCACATTGGAAAAGTTCTGCAGAGCAACCAGGACTAGATTACAGTACATCTTGGCAAGAGGGAATAGGAATCGTGTGTCCTGGGGGCTGCTTTTGTGCCTCCTCCATTCCCTCTGGAAAATGTTTACTCAAAAAAAGGGAACCTCTTGACCCATGCCTCTATGGAGTGTGGTTCCACTCTAAAATGTGCTTCTAACCCTAGTTCAGGGAACATTCAGATGAAAAGAGGAAGTGCATTAAATTTTTTTTGTTCCTCATTGGATCATTCATGTGAAGATTGGCCTTAGCCATTTAACAACGTAATGAATTAATAGAACATTTAGTGATTTTAATTTCTTAATGTGTGAAAAATCAATGATTAGCTTACTCAAAGAATTTAAATTCTAACATTTTGGCTCTACCGCTACTGTTTCCAACCTCTGATATAGGGAAAGTGGCTAATGAACCCCTAAGAACTTTGAGCATTTGTCAGGTGTGTACAGGAGAAGAACAGAGATATTTTAATGTATCGACTACTCCAGTGTTGGCATTATGCTATGCAGTTGAATACTATAGTATATTATTATTATTATTTATTTTATTTATATCCCACCTATCTGGTCGGTTAAGAGTTAAAGTATAGTATATCATTTGGTAGGTGTGTACAGGAGAAGAACAGAGATATTGTAATGTATTGACTACTCCAGTGTTGGCATTATGCTATGCAGTTGAATAGTATAGTATATAGTATATCATTTGGTAGGTGTGTACAGGAGAAGAACAGAGATGCAGTGGTGCCTCGCATTACGAGCGCTCCATTTGACGACGAAATCGCTTTACGTTGATGTTTTTTGCGATCGCAAAAGTGATCGCAAAACGATGTTCCCTATGGGGGAATTTCGCTTTGCGATGATAGCTCCCCTGTTTCGGTAACCGATCATTGCAAAGCGATGATTTTCGCACAGCTGATCGGCAGTTTCAAAATGGCCACCAGGTTTAAAAAAATGGCCGCCCGCTGTTTTCTGGCACGGATTCCTTGCTGCACGGGCAGCGAAAATGGCCGCGCTATGAAGGATCTTCGCTGGACGGTGAGTTTGAAGCTCCTAGGAACGCATTAATCAGGTTTTAATGTGTTTCTATGGGCTTTTTAAAATCACATGACGACGTTTTTGTTTTACAGCGATTTTCACGGAATGAATTAATGTCGTCATGCGAAGCTCCACTGTATTTTAATGTATCGACTACTCCAGTGTTGGCATTATGCTATGCAGTTGAATAGTATATACCCTCAGTTCATCATCATTGACCTCATAGGTCAATGATGATGAACTGTTGTTCATCTGCCAATTTAGGAAAAGGCTAGCTTGCCACTTAGGAGCCTTGATTGTTGTTTTTTTGACATCTCTCTCTCTCTCTCTCTCTCTGTGTGTGTGTGTGTGTGTGTGTGTGTGTGTGTGTTATCTGAATCAAAGAGAATCACCAAATAACTCATTGGGAAATTAGGTATGTGAGTTAGCTTGATATGGATGGAATAACCCTGTGACCAACCTATCGAAAAACTGTATTTTAACTATCTCCTTTTGTGAGCCAATCCCATTGTTAAAGTCATTCTCTGGGCCCCATCACCGTCACAAATGCATTTGGCGGGGAAACGGCAGAAGGCCTTCTTTGTTGCTTCTTCCCAGACACTGGAGCTATCTCCCACGAGGGACAAGGCTGGTCCCATCTTTACGGTCTTCTGAAAGAAGCCAAAGACTTTTCTGTTTGGGCAAGCTTTCCTTGTAATTGACCGGTCGACCAAGGTGATTTTTTAAAAAGATGGTTGTATTCTGTTGTTTTACTGGAGCTTTTAATATTGCTCTTATTTTTGAGTTTTGATATGATACAGTGGACCCTTGACTTACAGACGGCTTGACTTACAGACTTTTTGAGTTACAGACTTCTCTGGCCGCAAAATTTAGGTTTGACTTGCAGCCTGAGAATTGACTTACAGACCAGAAAAAAACCAAAATGGAACAAAAACGGCCTGTTACGGGATTAATCGGTTTTCAATGCACTGTAGGTCAATGGAGACTTGACTTACAGACTTTTTGACTTGAGAACCGCCTTCCAATACGGATTAAGTTCTCAAGTCAAGCCCCCACTGTATCTATTTAATGCTTTTAAAATATTGTAACAGTGTGCTATTTAATATATTCTCGAAGGCTTTTAACGTTGTTTCTTTTACTACTGTAAGCCATCTTGGATCCTTTAGGAGAAAGGCGGCATATAAATATTTTAAATAATGAAATAAAAAACCTACGGCAGCATCTCAATTCACTCTTTAGCCATACGCTCGGCCGTGTCTGTTTTCATTAGATTCATTTGGCTGAACATGTATTTTTTTTTTACTCCCCTTTGAATCAGTCATCATTTAATTGCCTGCATTTCTGTCTTTGCTTTTGGCAGGATCATGGCACCGTTCTGCAAAATGGTTCCCCTAGGGATGCCTGTGTAGTGTAGTGTATGGAGTGTTGGACTAGGACCCATGGGTTCTAATTGCTCTTTGGCCATGGAAACTCACTGGGGGGTGATGATGCTGGTGAAACCCTTCATTAAATCATAATCTTAATAATCTTAGAACTGCAGAGCTGGAAGGGACCTTATTGGTCACTGAGTCCAACCTCTGTCAAGGGAGGCCCAGCGGGGAATTGAACTCCCAACCTCTGGCTCCCCAGCCAGCACTGAGCGGTCCAGCAGTTCTTTCTCACAGATCTTGGAAACTTCTCTTGCATCTCCATAAGTCAGAACCCACTTGATGGCACATAATGCCCCAGGCTATCCAGGCATAGCAAATCCATATCATCTTATTAGCTTTCTACTAGATAATCAACATCTATCTCATTCTTTTTTCATTTTCCTGGTGAAGCACTTGAAATTAATTTTTTTCCAGTGCAGTCTTTACACTAGATACAGCATTTAATGCAATTTATCTTCTGCTTAAAGAAACAGTTTTGAGAGTTTGGCATAATTTTCTTTTATTGTGTATTTTTAGCTGGATGTGCCGTCATAAATACTGGAATGTCTCAATCTCTTCCAAATCCTTTTTCTTAAAAAAAAAAAGATGAGTAGTTGTGTACACATACAGAGATCTTTAAATTCTGGAGGTGGTTGCAGAGTAAGAAAACCAGCATGGGCAGGAAAAAAAAAAGAGAGAAGTACTATTGTATGCTTGACTAAAATAGGATGAAGGATGAAGAAGTGGACCCTAGAGCAAAATCAAGCCTGAACTCTCTCTGGAGGCAAAAATGATGAAATTGAGGCTGTCCTACTTTGGGCGCACATCATGAGAAGGCGAGATTCTCTGGAAAAGACCATAATGCTGGAAAAGACCATAATGCTGGGAAGGGCTGAAGGCAGCAGGAACAGAGGAAGATCAAATACGAGAGGAATTGGTTATTTAAAGGAAACCACAGTCTTGCATTTACAAGATCTGAACAAGGACTATTGGAGATGGGACATTTTGTAGATTTATTTATTTTTATTTATTTAATTATATTTTTATCCCACTCAACTACTTTGGGCAGCATACAAATTGTATTATACAAACATACAGAACCAATAATAGAATGGATGTAAGACAATGTTTAAAAAACACAATAAAAAAATTAGGATCGCTAATACTAATAGCAGCTCTGAGGAAAAAAATTGATACAAAATATAATAATCAGAGATGGCAGACAACAGCAAGTTTACAGACACAAGAGGGGAAAAGAGGGGGAAAACTGATTCTTGTCGACAGGATTAGTCGGGGCGGGGGGAGGCCATAAAAGGCTTGTGAGAACAGCCACTTTTAAATCTATCCTAAAACCAAGGAGGGACGGGGCTAATCCCGCCTCAGGTGGGAGCGAGTTCCAGAGTGATGTGGTCACCTCAGAAACGTTTTGAGTGGCAGCTTTCCCAGTCTTTCTCAGGGAACATCAGTTGTTCCTTCCCAGCCTATGAGGCGTCGGTGGGATGGGTAGACATTTTGAGGGAGAGGCACGCAGACAGGTAGCAAGGCCTCTCAGGTTGGAGGTGACTCGAAGGCATGTCACAACAACAAGAAGACCAACAACAAAATACTTTTATGCTGTTAAGTGTAGAAAAAGATGTAGGGAAGCAGCTGGGATTCAGAAGAAAGGCCAGGGTTGTGTTATTGGGGCAGACCTGAGTGCAGATGATGACTTAGATTCAGAAAGAACTTTAATTTGGGGCAGTGAGGGACTTCCGCTGAACAAACTGTGAGCAACCCTTGTGGGCTGGATTAAGCCTCTGATTCAGGGGTTTTTGCTCCCTGGCTGAGAGACACAGAAAGAAAGAACATGTGTTACTAGGTGTGCATACTATGTACTGTGTGTATGCTTGTAAGAGATACAGTGTGGGCAGCGCTGAACTCTGGCTGAAGAAATCTGGGATCAGCTTCCTGCTTGGCCATGAAACTCCTTGGAAAGCAAGCGACAATCACTGGCTCTGAGTCTAGTCTTGTGAGGAGAATCGAGGAGGGCTGACCCTGTGCACCACCTAGTGCAAGATGCTCGTTAACTAAATAGTGGGGGAAAAAGAGAAATATGAAGACAAACTATGGGAATCATCTTGTCCAAGGCACATGCTTAAACTCCCAGTGCATTATATACATACGTACAATTTTCCTGCCATCTGTGTGTTTATCTGCATGGAGCATTAAGATGTCAGCCTCCCTTTTTGCTATCCTTTTTACCACCTTCATTGCCATCTGTTTTAATTTACCCTATTTGGCTATGCATTAATTTATTTTTTATTGTGTTTTAATATTGTTGCTCATATTGTTGTGGCCTGGTTGCCAGCTGGTATGGGATATAAATTCAATAAATAAATAAACGGTTCTCTTAGCACGCTAAGAAGAAGCATCGTCTCTCTTCTGCCATGGAATGGCTATAGCTTAGAAGACAAGATGCATGCCGGTAAAACTGGAGCATGTTTAAGGAAGGAAAAAAAAATCATAATACAGAGAACGAAAACACACAATGTTGCATTCGGTTCCTACCTTCTTGTTCCTTTAGTTGAGAAGAGAAGCATTTCCCAGCCCTACAAAGTAAATGTCAACTTCTTTCATTATAGCCCAGAAGGAAATGTCATTTGACAGTTGGCTGTACTACACCGATGGAGTTGGAGTACGACTGGGTGTGGGGTTGCTAATGCCCTGCATTGTTGTTCTTGGATTTAGTTTATAATTCAGTTCCATGGCCTGCAGATTTACTGCCTAATCAAGTCAACGTCGAACCTCCAAAGGTTGCTCTTAAAGCCGGAGCAATCGCTGCCCTTGATTTCATTGTAACGGGACATGGAATTCACTTTTAAAGGCCTTAAAATGGAAACAGCTTCTGAAAACACAGGTGGGCCATGTTGCCACCTCCACAGTTCTGGGTGGGTAAGGAGAAGATCATTGGAATGCCTTGTTATTAATAATAATATTAAGCATTCCTTATATTGAAAATACTTACAACCCGAGACGGCTAGATAGCGAAGCAAAAGCAAAACAAAGCAAAGCTTGCTGTTTATGTACTGCCCCATAAAGCACTCTCTTTGTGGTTTATTTGCAACATAATTATGCAGGCTACACATTGCTCCCGCCTCCATTAAGCTTGGTACTCCATTAACCAACTTTGAAAGGATGGAAGGCTGAGCAAACCTCAAGCCAGCTACCTGAATCAATCTTGATTGAAATCAGGTCAGGAATGGAGTCTTAGCTCCGGTACTGCAGTTTAACCACTGGCTAAACCAGTGGTTTAAGCATTTGGCTGCAGAGCCAGAGGTTGGAAATTTGATCCTCCCACTGTTCCTCTGTGTTGAGCTGGACTCAATGATCCATAGAGTCCCTTCCAACTCTGCACTTCTATGATTAGTCTGGTGATTATGAAGATTACATATGCTCTCAGCGGCTGTTACGCTCCTGTGCGGTATGGATGGAGGGTTGTTCCCTGTAAGAACATGGGGATGATGATGTCGCCTAAGCCCTACCCTGTTGCCTAAGTAAAAATCCCGGTTCACAGTCTCTTCACCTGCCATGCTGCGCTGTCTCTGTAGTCACCATTGTTATTATGTCATCTGGATCTTGGCTTTCATGCAAGAGACCAGCTTGTTTATCCTCCTTAACTCAAGTGCACTGGGAGCTGGAGATGAGAAATAAGTAATTTAAGTTTTTTTAGCTACATCCTCGTAATTCCCCTGCCAGCCAACAATTGTGCTGACTGGGTGATCCTGGAGTTGCAGATCAAAAAGCAAGTTTTCCAAAGCAGCACATCAGGAAGGGAAGGAGGGATTGTGATGAGGACGTGGTCAAAGTTCTGTTAAGAAGTTCTATACTCTCCCCACTCTGCCTCTGCAGATGCAGATGTAGGTTGGAGCTTATTTGGCATCCCAGGTGGTGGTAGTTGATAAATTTTTCAGTTGCTCTGGGTTTCTTCACATCTGCCTTCCTGCCTCAATTTAACTCTCGTAAGGAGGGGGCAGCGACTCTTATGTCGTAAGCAGCAGGAAATATTAAATGATTAAAGTTGATGCCAATTTCCTCTGAATAGCAAGGTGCATTGGGATTATGGGTTCATCAGAGGCCATGCTGATTGGCAAATCTCGTTAACCTTCTTCGCTGTTTCTCTGGATCTGAGAAATCAAAAATAATAAAAATAACTATAATGACACACCACTTTCTGCCCATAAGTGGCACTTAGCTGTGCTCTGATGTCTTCGTCCATCAATCTCAATTGCTTGGCAACAGATGGCTGCGATTGGGAGAGGGAGCTATGGCCAGGGAGGGGGAGAGAGAGAGAGAATAGAGGCCAGCTTGCTTCAGTGGTTTCAACACCCTTGCTTTTGCAGATGGCAGCATCATCTAGAATTTGTAAAAGATAGGGAGGGAGAAAAGGCAGCTACCAGTGAGAAACGCCTACATCCTCCTCATCTACAGAACGAGGATGAAGGAAATAAGAGGTCTTAGATTTGAAGAACACAATATTCCACCAAGGCATCAAGAGTCTTTGGCTTGGCCTTCATGGCAGGAAGCTCTAGCAGAGCTCTGAGAAGGAAAATTAGGCATGGCAGCTGGGTGGCCCTCATTCCCTGTGTGTGTTCAAGGCAGATATCCTGCTGCTGTATTGCACCCTGCTTCCCCCCCCCCCCAGTCAGCTGGTTGCAGGAAAAAAGAAGAGCAGAACACGTACACTCCCAGAATTCTGAAATACTCTTGGTTCTTGACTTTGAGGAATGTTGTGATGGGATTTTGCTGAGATGGGTTTTTAGTTGTTGAGGGTCCTTTTAAAAGCAAGTCGCAGGTAGGGCTTTGTGATGCACAGGACCTCTAGGAGCGAGGCCACCAGGAGTTCCACGCAGCCTTGTTGGGTGCTCACAAAAACTGGAGTCATTCCAGAGTTTCTTTTAGTATTAATGTACCAGGGAATATTGACATTCAACTTCTTCTGAAATCACACAACTGGTCTGCCTAGCTCAGTGTTACCTACTATCACTAGCAGTGAATCTTCTGAGTTTCAGGAGGAGGACAGAGAATATCTGGAAAGGAGATAAGCTATTTAGAGCCTGGGAAGCTGTTGTTTAGAGCTAAGCTCTCGCTTGCAAACCAGGATGTGTTGCATGGAACTGAACTCCGGGGTGCAGGCCAGGAAGCTTGAACATATAATTGAGGTCTGATTTGCAGACTGAGGATCTGTTTCATGGTATTGAGTTCTGGTTTGGAGATCAGAAAACTCTGGGAAGGAACTGAGTGTGGATTTACAAATCAGGAACCTTTTGGGAGACGCTGAACGGAGGCTTGCAAAACCAAAAAGCTGCTGTGTGGAATGGAGCTCCACTTGGTAGATTGAGAAGCTATTTGCATTGAACTGAGCTCTGGTTTGTAACCCTGGAAGCATAATTTTGCAGAGCTGGATTCAACTGCTGAGGATTGAACCTGGGAGATTTTGCACCCACAACATGGAGACTCTTCTTGTTTGGCACAGTGTTGGGCATACCATTTGACTTTGATTCGCTGTACCAATGCAATGTATAACTTGGGAAGGTCATGGCCCAGTTTTTGAGCACATGCAAACCAAGCCTTGGAGGACTATGCTGGAAAAGGTCTGCTTGAAGGTAGAACTCTGGTGCATCACTGCTAGTCAGAATATATGATACTAGACTAGATGGGTCAGGGGACTAACCCAGTATAAAACAGTTAAATATGTTAATATACATCTACGAGGTAAGGGTTACCCTGGTAAGGTTTACTGTTTTACAGCTCATCTAATTCAGCTGTATTCTTTTCCTTCTTTGCTTCCCCTAACAACAAATTCATTCATCATCTTCCATGTCTCATCTACTTCCTTGATTAATCATTTTTGATTGGTGGCATTTGGCAGGTTCAGCTATAACAATCTGGTATTACATATGAAAGCAGTTTTGTTTTCAAGACTTTGTCGCTTCAAAGGCAAGTGAAGCTCATTAAGGGCTCAGTGTCATGAGAGAGGTAATCTAGATTAATGACCTGCTAATTTGCTTTCCCTTTGTATCTGTATGCTGAGATGATAGCAGAGGGCAGGTTTGTGGTACTTAAGGAGGAAGTTTATGGTATTCTGCTCTTCTAACCCTGGGTTTCTTTTCCCCTACAGTTTCCTCCTCTAGAGCTGATGAAAAGCCTCAAATGTTTCTAGTTCATGAACCATTGTAGGGAAATGTGAGCAAAATTGCTATTCTGTTAGTATTTTACTGGTCCAGCCAATATAAATGCTAACTGTGGAAGTAATATTTATTTGAGGCCTGAAGAACTTATAAAATTCTACTCAGCTCTGCTTCTCTTGAACTTCTGAAGTATTTTATTTATTTATTTAACTTATATACCGCCCACTCTACCCAAAGGTCTCTGGGCAGCTTACAACAATTAAAATACAATAAAAAAGATAAAGCAATTAACATACAATTAAAATATATACTCTTAAAAAATTGCCATCAGGACTCACAGTTGACATTATTTCAATTAAAAGCCTTCTGGAACAGGAAGGTTTTGACCTGGCGCTGAAATGTCATCATCACTACACAAAAAGTAGTGTTACAAATACCACAAGTCTGGCACAAAAGTAGTTTAGGGCAGTGATTCTTAACCTTGGGTTACACAGGTGTTTTTGAACTGCAACTCCCAGAAACTCCAGCCAGCACAGCTAGTGGTGAAGGCTTCTGGGAGTTGCAGTCCAAAAACACCAGAGTAACCCAAGGTTAAGAACCACTGTTAAGGTTTTCCTTAACATGAAATTATTATTATTTTCTTACATTTGAATCATAGCAATAAAATTATTTTTCCGTTAATACTGTTGCAATTTTTATTCATTTTCTTTGTTTGTCTTTACCTCCCACAATGTTACTGCAGTTTTGATGCACATTCCATATAAATGACAAATTCAAAAACAGAGTGCTTGTAGATATGTTGCTGTGATGCTCTGAAAAAGTGAGTTTTTGTTCCTGTCACCACTTGGCTTCCTAAATCTGCTAGGATTAGGCCCACAGTTCCCTTGATTTGATTTAATTGATTGCTTTATTGGGTTTATATTTATTGACTTTCATCTCAGTGATAGAACTCAAGAAAGTATACCCTGTCCTGTTTCTATCCCAGACGAGTCAGTCACATGCCTTCATCATTTGTCTCTTTTTTCTGTCCTAGATCAGACTGAAAATTCTGCCTGTATTGGTTTGTGCCATCAAGATGCTTCTGATTTATAGCAACCCTAGTGAGGTTTTTAAGCAGATGTTCCTGGTATGGTCTACCATTTGCCACCAAACCCCACTGAATTTCAAAATGAGGATTTAAATCCATGTCTCATTAGTTCTAGTTTGACACTCTTGCCTGCTCACTACATTGTCCCTATCCTCATGGAATAAATAACTCCAACCTATGCCCTGCTAATCTGGTGAGTGTTTGGCTTCAAAGTGGGCAAGGTCACTTGCTTCTACATTTGAATTTTTAAAAACCTCATGTTCTTTCTATCCCAAACATGTGATTTGTTTATTTGTTTTTTGGGAATGCTGATAGGTGAAAAAGGCTTTCACCGATCAGCACTGGCCAAATTCAGCCATCCATAGCATGAAGAGCACCATATAGATAAGGATTGAAAACCTTGAGCTAGATGGAGAAATCATAGAATCATAAAATAATTGAGGGGAAGGGGGCCTATAAGGCCATTGAGTCTAATCCTCTGCTCGGTGCAGGAATCCAAATGCAAGCAGATCTGACACATGGCTGTCTAGTCTTCTTTTGAATGCCTCCAGAGTTGGAGCACTCACCACCTCCTGAGGTAATTGATTCCATTGTTGTACTGCTCTAACAGTTAAGAATTTTTTCTTGATATTCAACCTAAATCTGACTTCCTGTACCTTGAGCCTATTGTTATTATGTAACCTGCGCTCTGGGATGAGGGAGAACAGATCTTGCTCCTCCTCTGTATGACAGCCTTTCAAGTAGTTGAAAAGTTCTGTGATTTTTCTCCTCAGTCTTTTCTCAAGGCTAAACATGCGTAGTTCTTTCAGTCTTTCCTCACAGGGCTTGGTTCCTCAATCATCCTTGTTGCCATTTTTCGAACTTCCTCTAGTTTGTTGTCATCCTTTCTGAAGTGTGGTATCCAGAATCTTTCTCTTTTGGTTTCTCTCAGTCCCATTTCTTCAGAATCGCAAGTTATTCCCATCATTTGAGGGAAAAGACGAATGTTGTTGTTCTCTTGTAAAAAAAGGAATGAACAGGAAATTTCACCCCGTCCTTTAAGTATGCTATGCTGGTACATTTATACCCATGAGGTTATCGCTGAAGAACGAGTGTATATTTTGTGTGAGACAAGACGACAACTTCACACCGAGAAAGACCTCAAACATTTCCCCTCAAGATGCGCCTTTCTTCAAAGCTCCCTTGCCTGAGCAGTCCACTCGCAAAGGGAGCATGTGCTTACCTCTGGATGACCAATTGCAATCAAAAGTGAGTTTTTTTGCAATTGACAGGCAAGCGACTTCCTGCTTGGATAAATAAACGTATAAACCATAGGGGAGTGGCAGTTCTAACAATAGGCTGAGTGTGTCATCTGTTTTATTTACTTATCTGGTTTGAACCTCACTGTCTCTTGGCCTGCCAGAATTGTTGTGAGTAGATTTGTATCTTCAGAGTACACTTCTCAGAATTCTCCAGGCAGCAAACTGGTGCATTTTTGATTGTAAGTAGAAAACAGGATAACCCCAGATATGCTGCTGTTGAACATGAAGAAAGAAAGAAAAGACAGAAAACCAGAATAAATCACAGACCATTTCGAAATATAGCCCAGACATGTGTTCAGTATTTGTTTGAAAAAGGAGGAAGCTGCAGTTTCTCTTCTTGACAAACATAAGCACAGAGGCTTGTTTTGAAAACTGGTCTACTTACAGAAAAAAAAAGAAAAGAAAAAGGCGGCAGGGTTAAACGTACATCCTGTAGTGGAGAGAATAGGGTTTTCACTGTGTTGCAAACATCTTGCAAATACGTCACTTGTAATCTTTTGCTTCCTCATCATCAGCATCTTCTCACAGCACATGGACAACCGCAACCACATCCTCACTTTGGGTTCTCCCTGTTGGTTTTACTGTGTCACTCACTTTTAACAGGCTGTGCCATATACGAGGGGGTGCTGATAAGTATTGAGCCTCACCCAGAAAAAATTGAGCTATGAAGTTGTAACGGCCACATTATTCTACATATTCCCCCAGGAAGTCAATGCACTTGTGACATCTGTCCTGCAGCTTCTTAAGTCCCTGCAAATAAAATTCTTCCGACTGCTGGTGTAACCACTAATTTGCAGCATTAGTTGCCTCCAGAACAGTCCCAAATTGTTGTCCCTTTAGGTGTTTTTTTGAGTTTGGTGAACAGATAATACTCAGAAGGAGCCAGGTCGGGAGAATAGGCAACCCAATGTTTAACTGTTGCATGTGAAGGGCCACTGTCACCCATAGTTTGTGACATTTCATCATGGATCTGCTTTGCACCTTCCCCTTGGAGAAACAGGAACTTGATTATGGTCCTATGCTCTTCCACAATGAACTTTTCCGGAGGTGCTGCCATGTTCACTTTGGACCTGAACATGAAAGATAAGGTAGTTGATTTTTGCACCATTGAATACAGACAAATTGGCCAATACACCCTGCAATTTATAGCTTCCTAGCCCAATTTTTAATGGGAATGGCTCAGTACTTGCCAGCACCCCCTCGAATGCACAATATTCCAGGAAAATTACTTGATGGGACTACAGCCTCCAAAGGTAGTCCGCACAAAAAAAGGCTTTTCCAAGCTTTTTATGCAAGTAGAACGTAGAGTGACAAAATGGCAGATAAGTCACATCATATCAGACTTCAGCAGATAAAGGCTCTGTCAGCAACCTGAGGACCTCTCAGAGGTTATATTTCCTGCCTCTCAAGCTTAATATCATGGCAAGGGAATGAGCAGAAGTTGGAGAGGTCCCAGAATCTCTCATTCAGGATGGCCAGTGGGGATTCTGAGAGACGGAGGACAAAATGTTGCCTATCCCTGGGGAAAGTAGGAGATTCTGGGAGCTATAGTCCAAAAATCTCCCCCAAAACTGCATTTCCTATGTGGGATTACCCACAATGACCCCGTCAATTGCCCAGAAGAACAAAGAACACCTGTGCAGAGCTTGTTTTCTCTGCCAAAAGGGATGCTCAGTTCCAGCATTTTACTAGATGAGATGTCCCAGGACTGCAGAGATGAAGGGAAACATAATCTGGACTCTGCCAGTGGAACAAGAGCTCCTCAGTTGATTTCAACACCTCAGTTTAAGCAAGACCACCAAGCAAGGAAAGTTCAGGCTGCTCCCATGTGTATGTTTAGGACAATTTATTTACTTAAAATGTTTTTTTAAATCCACCCTTCTCCTTAAAAAGGACCCATTTGGGCTTGCAACAATTAAAAGACAATATTTAAGATAATAACAGTGAGTATACAATACTGAAAGGGTTAATGAATACAATACCCCCCCAAAAAAACCTTAAGCAACCTCAAAACACATTCAATGCAGTAAGTCACAACAATCCATTAAAAAAAACCCCACTCAGCAGCCATTCACTCAGGAAAGGTTTGCTTGAAGAGAAATGTCCTGCTTGTGAAAGGACAGCAAGGATGGGGCCAGACTGGCCTCCAGTGGGAGGGAGTTCCAAAGTCTGGCAACAGAAAAGGCCCTCTCCTGTGTCCCGATTGGATGATGCTGTGAAGATGGTGGGACCAAGAGGAAGGCCTCCCCTGATTATCTTAACACCCACACAAGGTCAGCTGTTTAGGGCATTATAGGTTAGAACTTTGAATTGCGGCCGGAAATAGATCGGTAGCCGGTGGAGCCACTGTGACAGTGTGTGTGTGTGTGTTTAATTCATGTGTCCAGCTCCAGTTAGCAAGCTGGCTGCTGCGTTTTGGAACCCCCTTGAGTTTCCTGACACGTTCCATAGCCAGCCCCACGTCGGGCACATTGCAGTAATCCAGCATGGCTTTGTTTTTGCACCACCAAATGGATCCTCCTCTGATCTCTTATCTTCTCCCTGCTGTTGGAGGTTTTCTCTGTTTCGTGCTTTATGCCTGAGGGCAAAAGTTGTCTCTCACTTTTTAAAATTGATTGTGGCCTACTGTGGGAGACCAAAGCTTCAGTAGGCTGCTTTTCGACTACAATTCCCAGAATCCCCCATGTTGTCTGGGTGAGTTTTGAGTGTTGCAGTCCAAAATTTTTCCCCCCTTAAGCTTTGTCTGAAGCAGTTTGGTTTAAAAAGAGGATGCAGATATAATAAGCCACATTTGATAAAGTAAAGAAATATCTGTCGCCGTGGTTTCCCAGAAATAGGTCCCATTTTCTTGGGGCATCCACCCACACAACAAATTACTCTCCACATATGTGATTCCCCCCCCCCACCCCCTCCTTCTGGGTAGTAATTTATTGAATGGCTTTGGGGAAAAAAGTGTTAGTGTAGTTCAGCTTCTTGGTAAATTTCTGGAACTTAAATGTCTAAGGAGGAGGTGGATGCATTATGAACATTAAGGTGGCCATTTTGCATTTAAAAAGTGACAGTTTTTGTTTTGAACTCCTGGTAGATTATCACGTAATGTGTTATGATTTCGGAAAAGTCTTTTCAGAAGTACAGAGAACTTAGCTGTATTTTACCTGGATCAAAATAGCCTGTTGTGGAAGCGAATGAAAGTTATTTAGCCCACGGACGGAGAGGCAGCATGCCACACTGGTTAGAAGATTTCGTTTCCATGAGATGGGAGAGGTCCAGTCTCCAGCCTGTGTTGAGCCAGAAGAGTACTGGAGTGATTTTAGATCAGTGGTTCTCTCTTTCCGTCTAACCTACCTCGGGGTGGTTGTGTGGATGAGGGAAAGAGGGGAAGAGCCATGTATACCACCTTGATTGAAAAGAAGGTGGGATATCAATGTCATTAATAAAAATCACGTGTGAGAAGTCCTATCTAGGCCAAGGGAGGGGGAAGCAGGACCTATGCCAACATTTTGCAGTATTACATCTCCTTTCAGTGTTCTCAGCCAGCCAGCCAGCCATATGCTTTTCTAGACCAGTGGTTCCCAACCTTAGGTAACCCAGATTTTCTTGGACTGCAACTCCCAGAAGCTTTCACCACCAGCTGTGTTGGTCAGGGTTTCTGGAAGTTGCAGTCCATAAAACCCCAAGGTTACCCAAAGTTGGGAACCACTGCTCTACAGTAGCGGTCCCCAACCTTTTTAGCCCCGCAGACTGGCTGGGGGAGGCAGGGGCCCTCTGTGCTTGTGTGCATGCACGAAAGAGCGCATGCACTCCTGCGCATGCGCATAGGGCAGAACAGCAGTTGTGCGGGGGGGTGTGCACGTGCACATGCGCAATGTGCGGTGCAGCGCTCTGCTCTAGAATATTCCATTCCATTCCCTTTCTCTTTTTTTGCCATTTCCTCTAAGCCACAGTCAGCATTTCAGTGTCTCAAAGGTGGAGAGGCTTGATCAGGCTCTTTTACTGCCTTATTCTCTTTAAAACAGAGGACATAAAAGATGGTATCTCCAGGGCACCATTGATTCTGCCCATCTAGTCCCTATCCTCATCATGACGCAAAGTTTTTTATTGAAAAAAACTCACCTGTTTCTTTAGGCTTCCTGGAAACAGTGGTTTTGTATAAAACAAGTTATACTCTGTGTACACACACACACACACACACACACACACACACACACAGAGAGAGAGAGAGAGAGAGAGAGAGAGAGAGAGAGAGAGAGAGAGAGAGGCCAGGTATATATTGGGACCACAAAACGCAGCATTCACACCAAAATTAAAGAACATGAAAGACACTGCAGATTGAAACAATTGGAAAAATTGGGAATAGCTGAACATGCCCTGAAACAAGCTGGACATGAAATTCTATTTTGAAACACAAAAGTTCTGGACAACACCAGCAATCATTATATTAAACTACACAAGGAAGCCATTGAAATCCACAAACATCAGCACAGCTTTAACAAAAAATAAGAAAATCTAAAACTCAACAAAGCCTGGCTCCCAGCACTGAAAAAAAAAACAGCCTGCAAAAGATCAACAAACTCTACCCAACCACATGGACGGGTGATCACTGCACACAAAAGACTAGCTAATGACACCCATCAATCACAGTGACAGGTCATCTTTCCCCTTATTGCAACAACACACCCATAACAAAAAACACCCTGATCACCATAATCACCAAATCTCCTGAAAAGGACAAAAAGCTGAGCCCACAGCTACAAACACTCAATTATCCCAGACAGTATACCAGAACACAAGAGTTCTAACTCCTGTCCTCTGAAGATGCCAGCCACAGAGAGTGGTGAAACGTTAGGAATAAAAACCTCCAGTACACAGCCAAACAGCCCAAAAAAACTACAACAACGACAGGGCCAGCCTGACCTCCTGTGGGAGGGAGTTCTAAAGTCTGGGATCAACGAATGGTGTGGCCAAGAGAATGGCCACTTCTGATGATCTTAACTCTCGAGCAGGCTCATAATGGGAGACACAGTCCTTGAAATAGATTGGCCCAAGAACCATCACTTTGAATTATCCCTGGAAATGGATCAGCAGCCAGGTGAGCTGTTTGTTGTCCTGGCAGTGGGCGGGTGGGTTATGTGATCCCTGTGACCAGCCTCAGTTAGCAACTTGGCTGCCATGTTTTGGATGGACTGAAGTTTCCTGACACTTTCCAGAGGCAACACCAGGTAGAATGTGTTCCAGTAATCCAGCCAGGATGTGACTAAGACTTACGTCACCATGGCCAGATCAGATCTCTCCAGGAATGGGGTGCAGTTGGTGCACTAGTTTTAATTGTGCACATGCACTCTTGGCTACCACCGAAAGTGGGACATCCAAGCTCAAAGGTAAATTCAGAGGCACTCCCAAACTGTATACCTTTGTTTTCAGAGTTGGGTGGGTGGGAACTCTCCCCAGCATCCCAGAAACAAACCCCCCCTCGCATGAAAACACAGTATAAATTTCTTTGCTCCAGTCAGCCATGCCTTTCCCTGGAGTTCTCCATCCTATCCCATTTCCACTTCTGTAGGTTTTCATCTGGCCTGCCCTTCCTTAGGCAGCATCGTTTCTGGATTTGCATCACTTCATCCTCGAAGACTTGAGCCGTTTTTCTAAAGATGGGACCTTTTGGTCTTGCCAAAAATGGGAAGGGACTTGACAGACGCATGCCAACAATAATCTCTTCTGAGTTTTGCAGTGCTGTGTAAGACGGCCTAATCAAAAAGAGTTCAGGGTTCCTGTACTTTTAATACATGGTTAGAAGAGGAAATTTTAGCAGAGGCAGGTACATTTTCTCCTCAGTACACCTATTCATGGTAGCAGGAGCCCTGCCTCCTTTTTCATGTGGTTACCATAGTCCTCTGTAAAGTTTGACCTGTTTAAAATTAGTGAGAATTAAGTAGCGTCCCAATCTGTAGCATTGCACCCCGTCTTCCTTTTTGGAACACAGGGACGCTGAAAAATAAGATTTTTTTTAAAAATCTATAATCTCTTGCATGTCAGCCTTCCTTAGATCAGGCAGGAACAAAGCTATAAGGACTGGGGCTCTTGGCACGACAATTGCCTTTTTTTCCTGGTCACCTTTCTTGTTGAGTGTTATCCATCTGTTCTGCCAGAGTTTATGAAGAAATTCTTATTTTGAGTGAATGTTTAACTTTTGATGAATGCTCCATTGTTTGGGGCAAGCAGCAGGGCGCAAACGGGTCCACTTGGAAATGTTACAACCCAGACACCTTGTCCCCAGGTACCATGCTGAGTTTACAGAAAAACAGAAGTACAGTAAGTACCTATTTTTGAAGGGGAGGAAAGTGTGACCTCCTTGTAGAACCTTTGATCAGTTTAATCCTCAAAGATCTTTCAGGAAAACCCCATCTAGTGGCACTGGAGAACTAAAAGTTCTTTAAATCAGAAAAATACACTCCTGTGATGCAGTGGCCATAACAGAATAATAATCTGGTGATCTGAGTAAAGGGCGCAGCAGCATCTGAAGCTTGATTTTGTTAGCCAGAGTGTAAGGACAGAAGAAAATAGGAACCATCTGGACAGGGAAGAGATGGATGGCTTTGCAATTTTGAGATACTCTTTCACCCCTGCAAATCACTAGATCAAGAAGGAGGATTGCACTGTTTTTTTTAAGATTTTGGAGCTCTGTCTGGAAATTTCAGAATTTGGGGATTTTTTGTGGACTTGTAGACTTGGATGCTAAGGCAAAGTGGAAGGTGCACATGGAGCAGACATTTATTGGTGAACATAAACAGAAGATCAAATTTGCTGGATAAAGCCTAGGATCCCTCTATTGGAGATTTTCCATTTGTGGCCAACAAGGTTCAGCCCAAGATATTTTGCAGCCTGTGGCAAGGTATGAAACAAGGTGTCTTCCATTATATGTACTAAACCCAACTGGACTAGATGTTGAATCTTAAGAAACATAGAGAAACCAGAAATGGCAGATTTGCCCGTGTCTAGTACATGTTGTCCAGAACAATGAGCTGCTTATGTGTTCAGAATGAACTCCTTTTGTCTTGAGTTATACGGATAGAGTATTGTACTATGGTTCTACTTTAAGGCCAAGATGTATTATAGATGGGCTGAGGGCAAATTTAGTTTTAGAATGTAAGCAAACTACCCAGTTATAGGTTAGTTCAATATAGCTCTTTAGTTGCGTTGGCTCTATCCAGCACTATAGAATGAATTTATCATCTGTTGAAAAGCTTGGATTTTTTTTTCTGCTGGAGAACTATGGGATAAACCCTTAAATTATATACAACACTGGCACTCTCTAGCAAAGAATTCTAAATATCTCATTAAACTCACAAATCTCAGGATTCTGCAAGATATGGTCAAGTTAGTTAGAGTAGGATCAACCTAGCTCAGTGGAGCCAGAGATTAGGAGTTTGATTCCCCACTGGGCCTCCCTGACGGGCTATAATGAATTATCCATAGGGTCCCTTCCAGCTCTGCAGTCTAAGATTATACAGTATAACCAGGTACTTTACAACGGAGTAGCATAGACACACTCTTAGAGTGCAAGTAGCTAACAGGAATAGCTCTGTCCAAACAGGATGACAACTGAGACCATATCATCTGGGCATGTAAGGGGTCTCGTGGCTGTTGCTCAGGCAGACTGAGGATTTCTCGTTGCCCATTCAGGAAACCTGGGTTCTCCTGCACTATACTGATAACTTTGTCTTTCTCCCTAGCAAGCACAGTCTTTATTAAATAGCAAAGGAAGAATGTCATTAGCAGTTCATAACAGTCAACTTGCACTGTAAAGATCATAATGATCTTAAGCACTTGAACTTTCATCAGCACGCTGGTTGGTTTTTTTGTTTTTGTGTGTGGTGCTCTGTTATGCAAGGGGGTTTAAATAAAAGGGATCATTAACATTTGCATAGGAGTTTTTAATTTGCAGGTAGAGTGGTTACGTGGTGGGACGTGGTGGCGCTGTGGGCCAAACTGCAGAAGCCTGTGCTGCAGGGTCAGAAGACCAAGCAGTCGTAAGATCGAATCCACATGACGGAGTGAGCGCCCGTCGCTTGTCCCAGCTCCCGCCAACCTAGCAGTTCGAAAGCATGCAAATGCAAGTAGATCAATAGGGACCACCTCGGTGGGAAGGTAACAGCGTTCCGTGTCTAAGTCGCACTGGCCATGTGACCACGGAAGATTGTCTTCGGACAAACGCTGGCTCTATGGCTTGGAAACGGGGATGAGCACCACCCCCTAGAGTCGAACACGACTGGACAAAAATTGTCAAGGGGAACCTTTACCTTTACCTTTAGAGTGGTTACATTGCAACTCTTAAAATCTTCATCCTGAATAGGATGTGCGAAGACAGCGGTTGCTTCCACTCCAACCTCATCCACAGTCTTTTTTGTCTGCCGCCTTGCTTGAACCTGCCGTTGTAAGCAGGAGTACAGATAGATACCACAGCAACTGATGGAGGTGCAACAGGGACTGCTGTCAAACTGGCAAAAGGTATTGTGGCTACCAGGTTGCTTCCTTATGGCCAAGCTATAAAGGATTTCAGTTGCAAAATGCAACTCCTTCGCCTTCCAAACTTGATTTTCACAATGTTCCCTGTGTGCTTTTTCAGTGGGATTAGCAGGCAGGCCAAAACTCTGTGGGAGTCGGACAGCATTGCCAGCTTCACTTTCTCCCCCATTTGAATTATATTTATTTATTAATGAAACTTTGTAGATCCTGATAAAAAGGAAAGGAAAAGAAATTTATACCCAACCATAGGGAATGGCAGCCTGCCAATTTCAATTTCTGCCCTATTCAAATTTTGCAAACGTTAATAGATTCTGATAAAAACTACCTGAAGTAAAAGTTGCATTTCTCAGATTCCACAAAGGAATATCTGAAAGTCTCTCGTAAAGAATCTGTATAAGAAAGGTTCTGACACATTTACTTTACTTGCTTGCTTGCTTACTTACTTACTGCCCTGTTTAGTGCAAAGCACTACTCTGAGTGGTTGACAATAATATACTAAAGTCCAATACGCTTCCCCTAGCGAAAAGCATTTCCCCATTGGAATGCATCAAAATCTGTTTAATGTGTTCCAATGGGGAAGAATCGTCGTTATCCAGCGAATATCGGCCATAGGAAAGCCGCTTTGCGAACCGCCGATCAGCTGTTTAAATCGGTGTGTTATGAAGCTTAGGTCCCGAAAACACCTGTTTTGCAAGCGCGGAGGGAGCTGTCAAAATCGTTGTCTAGCGAAAATCGGTTTGAGAAGCAGGGACCAAACATTGTCCAGCGAAATTCCCCCATAGGAATCACTGTTTCGCGAATCGCTATAGCGATCGCAAAAAGCCGATGCCTAGCGAAAAAACTGTCGTGTGGGGTAAATGTCTAGTGAAGCACCACTGTATTATTATTTTATTTAAACACAAGGACTTAGGGTTCAGGCATAAGAGAATTTGTAAAACAGCCTCATTTTTGTACTGGGAAGAAAGTGGCAACTTCTGTCCATTTTTTTGATCAATCATGCAAACAAAGCTTTAATCAGGAGTAATAAAGTGGCTGGACTAGCTTATACTTTTATGACATAAACAATTTGCATGCTTGTTTCTCATTTTCCGGGAGCAGTAGTCAAAAAACAAACAGTGGATGTACATCCTGGAGCATTTGGGCAGTTGCATTTTGACTTGACAATTGTATGAATGTATTGTCCTTAATGTGTGGTGAATGAATCCTGCTGGCAAGTCCTCTGCCACGTTGCCAATGTAGAGCAATTATGGTTTCCTTCCTGAGACTAGACTCCATTGCGTTCACTTGTTTTGGTTTGGGAAGTTCAGCAAAGTAGCTTATAGGTTTTGCAAATTGTTTCTTCTTTTCCCTTGTTTGGGGTCTTGAAAACTGCACACTGCATTGCAAGGAATAGGTAGCCCTTCCCCCTTGGGAAAATTCTATGATCTTGGTTGAATTAATCTTCCTTCCTTCCTTCCTTCCTTCCTTCCTTCCTTCCTTCCTTCCTTCCTCCCTCCCTCCCTCCCTCCCTCCCTCCCTCCCTCCCTCTCTCTCTCTCTCTCCCTGTTTTAAAAATCATTTTGTAGCCCTTGCAAAGGTAGAAGGAAAGCATGGAGGCATTAGTCTCCTTGTTTACTAAGATGCCAACTTGCGTTGACAGTCAGTGAGCGCAAAGGCTCTGAAAGAGTGAAAAAGTGCTAGGTCTTTACTTTTAGAGTTCATAAAAGTACATTTTACTGTATTAATATTTAACACAGTGAACTAGCTCTGCATATATTATGGTATATGGATATGAAAGCAGGACAGTGAAGTAAACTAATAGGGGGGAAATGAATTTATTTGAAGTGCCATGTTGGAAGAGGGCTTTATGGATGCCATGGATTGCCAGAAAGACAAATCAGAGGGTCCTACATCAAATTCAACCTAAACTTTCCCTAGTTATAAAAGTGGTGTGGTTAAGGCTATTGTGCTTTGGACACATCATGAAAAGACAAGACTCATTGGGGAAAAAAAGCATTAATACTGGGAAAAGTAGAAGGCAACAGGAAAAGGAGTAAAAGTTGGATTCACTCAGTAAAAGAAGCCATGACTTTCAGTTTGCTTGAGCTGTTGATGATAGTCCTTTTGGCAGTAATTCATTCATAGGGTTACCATTAAGTTGGAGGTGACTTGATGGCATATTGTTATAACAATGTGAAATCGGTATTATGTTACCTATATGGGTTTGCCTGTTGTGTAGTGATTCTCACTGCTGTTTTAGCCTGAGTATTTCCACCTTGGCCAGCTTGGTTGGCATCTCCATATTCTCATGACTTGGACACTGGGGATGAGTGCTTGGGAAGACTAGTGTCAAATGTGTTCCGCTTCTGTTTTTACATGAAACCAATTTTGCACATGGCGTAGAATATATGGGTGCTTTAACATTAATTACATTTGAACAATGATATTGAGAGAGATAGAAAGTAATGAGAGTGAGGCTGCTGCCGTCCAATCACTCCACCACAATTAACTCTTATGCCAGCATGGTCCTTGTTACATCTTATGATTCAGGAAAGAGTCCTGTAATTTTTAGAATTTGCAAGTCCATGCTGAACTTGGTGTCTCTCCGGTTGTTTTCTCCTTCTGTTATTATTTATTTTTCTCAGTTTTCTGTATCTCATTTTTAACAGTTGGTTACTAAGGCACAAAAACATTTGAAGATTGCTTGCTGAATCACCCAGATGTTGTTGTTTGTAAGATAATTTGTGTATATGTGTATGTTTGATAAGCTGCAGTAATTTGGAGGATGGTTTCATCAAGGCATCTTAAACGCGTAATTGCCAGATCCTCATAAGGGTTTACCCAGTATACTCAAATAGTTAAGGGGTGAGTTTCAGTTGCCAGTTAACTCTCCTTTTCTATTAATCCTTTCTGGCATTGTTTTCTGACATTTCTAAAGTGTGGTAACAAGTCAATAACAGTTGGTTATTATAGGTATTTTTGGGCTGTTTGGCCGTGTTCTGGAGGTTTTTCTTCCTAATGTTTTGCCAGTCTCTGTGGCCAGCATCTTCAGAGGACAGGTCTTAGAACTCTATGTTCTGGTGTAGTGTGTGGGATAGTTGAGTATTTGTAGCTGTGGGGTCAGCTTTTTGTCCTTTACAGGAGATTGGGTGATTATGGTGATCAGGATGTTTTTTGGTGATAAGGAGGAGATGATCTGTCACTGATTGATGGGTGTTGTTAGCTAGTCCACTGGTTCTTAACCTTGGGTTACTCAGGAGTTTTGGACTGCAACTCCCAGAAGCCTTCACCATCAGCTGTCCTGACTGGGGTTTCTGGGAGTTGCAGTTCAAAAGCATCCGAGTAACAAAGGTTAAGAACCACTGAGCTAGTCTATTGTGTGCAGTGATCACCGGCCCTTGTGGCTGGGTAGAGTTCATTAACCTTTTTGCAGGATGTATTTTTCAGTGCTGGAAGCCAGGTTTTGTTTAGACTTTCTTCTTTTTTGTTGAAACTGTGCTGATGTTTGTGGAATTCAAAGCCCACACACCCCCCCGTGTAGTCTAGCATAATGATTGCTGGTGTTGTCCAGTACATCTGTGTTTCGAAATAGGATTTCATGTCCAGCTTGTCTCTGGGCATGTTCAGCTATTGCTGATTTTTCTGATTGTTTTAATCTGCAGTGTCTTTTATGTTCTTTAATTCTGGTGTGGATGCTGCATTATGTGGTCCCAATATATACCTGGCCAAAACTGCAGAGCATCCGGTATAATCCTGCAGAGGTGAGGGGGTTCCTTTTGTCCTTTACTGACCGTAACATTTGTTGTATTTTTGTGGTGGATCTGAATACCGCTAGTAGGTTGTGTTTTTCCCCCCAAAGGTTTCCCCATGTGATCCGTGACCTCTTTGATGTATAGCAGAAATACTTTATTTGTGGGTGGTTGGTTTTTTTTCTTCAGTTCAGTGTTGTTTTCTCGGTTTGATGGCTCTTGTGATTTCATTTTTGGAATAGCCATTTGCCTGTAGGGCCCAATCGAGGTGGTTGAGTTTGGTACTGAGAAATTGAGCTTCACAGCTCAGATTTGCACGGTCTACCAGTGTTTTGATTATGCCTCTTTTTTGTTGTGGATGGTGGTTGGAGTTTTTGTGTAGGTACCGGTCTGTGTGAGTGGGTTTCCTGTAGACCTTGTGTCCCAGTAGGAGGTCATGTTTTTGTATGACCATGACATCTAAGAAAGGGAGTTGGCCCTCTATTTGTTCATTTGTTCTAGTTGTACAGTAGTTCATATAACAGTTCAGAAAGTTCAAAAGTGAGATATGCAAACCATTTCCTTTTCTTTTCCCTTCTTCTGAAATTCTTCGAAGGTTTCTGCCTAATTTGACCCAAACCAACCCTTCTCCAGGAAGAGAAGTTGCTATATTTGTATTTCAGTTGCAGTGGCCAGAAATGGCCATATGTTTACTGTATTACGATTGTCAAACGTTTTTGCTTGTTTACACTTGCGTAAGGGTAGTTGTGTAAGTCTTGGCACCAGGATGCCTTTCATTAAAGTGTTTCGGGTTGTGTTCCTGTTAATGGAACCAGGAATGCAAACAGTGTCTCATTAATTAACAACAATTTGCTACTGAGCCACATGATTTCATGATTTTCCTTATATAGGTGCAAGTCAGAAATATAATTCTGGTCATTATCAGTTTGTTTGCTCTCCTGTGCAGAAATGGCAGTGACATCATTTGTCCCAGACAACATTTGTTGTGAGGATATCAGAGTTACATTTGGGCTCCATCTACATTGTTCTCTTTAGTAAATGGGAAATAGTACACAAGAGAAAAATCTTTAGGATTAAATGGCAAAGGTCTTCTGGACCGTCCCCATAGCTTCCTTGGAGGTTGACTCTTCACGGTTACAAATTAGATCTGTCTTGTATAAAACACCAGTGGTGGCTAATATTGCAGTGTATAACTTCGTCTGATAATATAAGTTGTTCCGTGTTAATACTTTCTATTTATTTCTTTATTTAAAATATTTTACCTCTCCTTTCTCCTTAAAAGGACCCATTACATTGAATACTGCTGTTTTTGTCTGAAATTTATTGATATTCCTGATTTTTTTGGGGGGGTATATTTTGCCTTTGTTTCATGGATCCTATTCCCTGTTTAACTGTTATTTTTTTTAATAATCTTCATATTAGTGGCAGCTGTAAGTGGCTTCATCATCTCTGGTGAGTTTTTTTCCCATTGGGGCAAGCATTTTCAAGATCTGCCTCATGTTGTAATCAGCACTGTTGTGTGAATGATATTTATATTTTGCCACGTGAATGAGGAGTGAACCTGTTCTAGAAGCAGAATGGTCAGGGATCTGGCTGAAGTGTCAAGGTGTGACCGCACTTTTCCAATAAAGGAGACAGATCTCAGGGTGAGTGGCGCTGCCTAAGAAGAAATATTGGTTTTTGACTATGAGGTGTCTTTTAAGCCAGGACATCACCTCTGACCCATCCCTGCTGATCTCAGAATCCAGTGTTTAAAACATTTAGGAAAGCTGAGTTCTGTAAAGGTCAAGGACATTAAGTCTACTCACATATGGAATGGAGTCCTAAATGTTTCTAGAATGCCACAGAGTACAGTTATGGAAAAGGAGGGTGGCTCCTTCTATAGGTTAACAGGCTGCTTGACAAGGCGACTGAGGTCTAGTTTATGGTAAGCCAAACCAGATGAAATGCAGAGGGAACACAGTTTGCATGGAACTATCTCTGAAGATTGTTTAGAAGCTTCATCTAGTTCAAAATTGGAACTTGGAAAGCGTTTTTTTGTTTATCGCAAATAAATCTGTAGCCATGGGACCTTGGTTTCTTTTGGACTGCACCTGCCGTAATTTGCCAGAAATTCCTCCAGTCGGAAGCCTGGAAGCGACAGCCCAGTTTAAAGAACAGTTTTTCTTACCTCCCTGTAGACCTCTGTCTCCATTATACTGTGTTAGCCTTTCAAGAAGAATGAGACTGATCTTGATGCCTGGGAGTGGAGCAAGAGTTCATAGGAGTCTCAAGGGATCATGACGTGGGTCGTCTTATTGTCTATTAATCTGTATATTTATTTTATTTATTTAAAATATTCTTATCTCACCTTTCTCCTTTGAAAGGTCCCCTATAGAGGAAGCCTCTCGGAGAACTACCCATTCCAAAAAGAACTTATAAAAATAACAAAAAAACATTATTGGTTAGAGCAGTCCTATCAAAACTTTAATTCTGCCTCTTACACTATTTTTGAAATATAACATTGTGAGATCCCTGTCACGTCCGGTGTTAAGGGGTTTTGATTCCCTGCTGTGCCTCCTGCAAGTAAAGCCAGCTTTGTGCAGTCTTGGGCAAGCTGCCAGGACACCCCGAGAAGAAGGGAATGGTCAACCACTTCAGAGTATTTTCTACCTGGAAAACCCTGAAAAGGGTCTCAAAAAAATTAGAATTGACTTGATAGCTGATGCTGATGTAAACCTTTGGTTCATGACGTTACTCTCTTGCTATGGAATTTAACGACGTTTGGAAAAAATCACTGGTTCTCCATGCTTCCACTTGGAAATGGCAAGAAGAAGATATTTGTTATTTGTAATAGGGCTGAAGAATCCCAGTAACTTGGAAGAGCTTCGAACGAATCTCCTTAAACAGAAAAGCTAGGACTGAAATATTGGGGGGAAATGAGGAGATGAGGTGGCATCAGATGAGAGGCATAGGGTTCCAGTTTCCCTCATTCCATTTTCTTGACCTGTTCCTATCTGTTTAGCCTTGAAACGCTTGGAAGCATTTCATAGGTTCTCAATATTAGCAGTAGCATAAGCAAATGTAACATTTGTTCTAGGGAATTTTTTCTTCTTCTTCTCATTTTCATGTGTATTAAATCTAATAGCCAGGAGGGACCTCGTGGGGAACACTGAAAACAAGGACTAAATTGCCTATTGTGTCTATAAAATCCATGTATCTTTGTAAAATCCTTCTTTCCTTGCAGTTTTAGAAGTGGTAGCCATGTTAGGAAGGGACGTGGTGGCGCTGTGGTTTAAAACCACAGAAGCCTCTGTGCAGCAAGGTGAAAGACCAGCCGTCGTAAGATCGAATCCACGCGACGGAGTGAGCTCCCGTCACTTGTCCCAGCTCCTGCCAACCTAGCAGTTTGAAAGCATGTAAAAATGCGAGCAGATAAATAGGTACCACCTCGGTGGGAAGGCAACAACGTTTTGTGTCTAGTCGCGCTGGCCACGTGACAACGGAAACTGTCTTCGGACAAACGCTGGCTCTATGGCTTGGAAACGGGGATGAGCACCTTTACCTTTACTTAGCCATGTTAGACTGTGCAAGCAAATTCAGGCAAAATCCAATGACACGAAACAAAGAAACAAAAAAGATAAAAACATATGACACCCTAAGGACTGTTATATTTTAATGTGAGTTTTCATGGACGAGTCTGACAAAGTCGTCTTGCCCAGGAAAGCTTGCATTAAAATATAATAGCTAGGCTTTTTATTTTGTTGCTTTCTTGCTTGCGTGTCTGGTTTTGATTTTTCTTTTTTTTTAAAAAAAACAACAACAACTTGGTAATAAAAGATCTCAAGAGTGTGAATGTAGTTCCCTGCCGGTAGTCCTGTTTTGAAAGCAAAACACAGCTGAAAATGAATAATTTAGCCAAGATAGAGAGGAATTTTTAGAAGGGGGAGACACACAAACACACAATACTCCCTCCAGTTCCGCAACACAATACAGTGGAGTACTGTCACTCCCCAGTTGTAGCGTGCATCGTTTCCACAGCCTAAAGTTGCATCTGCTCTACTTTCACTCCCTCCTCCCCTCTGCGTGACGCAGATCCAGGCAGCATCCGCACTGCCGGAGGGCAGGAGCTCAGAGCCTCTCGCTCGCTTCTCTCCCTACATGGCCCATGCTGATAACTAAGCAGTGCAGGGACATGAAAAGTGGGACAGCCAAGTGATGCTGCAGAGTTCAAAACCAAGGTGCACAGATATTGTCTTTCTTTTAAAATACCTTCATTGGAAGAACCTCTCACATACGGCAGAGAAGTCATAACCATGGCAGGTATCACTGCATTGCAAACATTCGTAGCGCGAACGCCCGCACGGAGAATGCATTTGGAAATGTATTCAAGCACGATGACCTCCGCTTCGCTCTCACAGGCTGAAAGCATCGCACATTAAATAATGCATAAAAGTGCAAATAAAATTTCATTCCTGCTGTAAATGAAACATGGTAGCCTGCGCAGATGCTCAGTATTTTTCTTTTAATTTTTTAAAAATGGTCTGTCTTCTCAGATGCTTCATTGATTCTGCCGTCAGGGTTTACTGAATGCCATTTCTCCCAGATCTTGTGCTCTACAATTATGTTAGGCTACAAATTCCATAATCCCATAGCCAGTTACGAATGGCTGGCTGAAAGGGATACTGGGAGTTGTAATATAAGACATCTGGAGCAGTGGTCCCCAACCTTGGGCCTCCAGATGTTCTTGGACTACAACTCCCAGAAGCCCTCACCACCAACTCTGCTGGCCACGATTTCTGGGAGTTGAAGTCTAAGAACATCTGGAGGCCCAAGGTTGGGGACCACTGATCTGGAGAATATCAAGATGGAAAGTCCAGTTTGATAGTTCCTTTCAGGAGTTGGGTTGGTTTAAAACGTTGAGCTTTACCTGGCAGGCACACTGTTCAGTAGACTAGGGCTGTGCTAAATAGTCTCCGTTTAGTATTTTGGGCCAAACATACCTTACATTAAACTGGACATTTATAACCTCCACCGGCTCCCCCCCCCCCCATCTAAGCTTAGGGGTAAGCAAACTGGAGCGGCCCAGATTTTTAGAGCACAATATCTATTAGTTTCAACCAGCATTGGTTATGATAAGGGATTATGAGCATTGTAGTCCAAACCACCTGGAGGCCATCTGGTTGCCTTTCCTTTCCTTAAATTGCCTGAATGTTAAACATCCCCATTGTAAGTTCCGTAGATCAACATTGTGTTCCCCAGCTGTTGTCTCTTCAGTGCTGTTGTAGGGCATCTCGTGAAGCGAATGGGAGTGTTTCCATTCCAAAATCATTTTGGGGGCTGTAGATCCTTTGCTCCAGTCATGAGCTGTATGTGGACCCTCCCTTAGCCCATTGCTCTTGGCTGTTTAATCTCGTCTCCTCTTGATGCTCCATGAATGATGCAGCTAAGTCAGGAAGCATGTAAGTGTGGTGATGAAAAATATATAGAAGACCCAGGCTGGGGAAGTTAGATGTAGCGAGAAGGCTTGGCATCACACCAGAAAGCTATGTACATTTTTTTCTTTTTCTCTCTCCCTCCCTCCCTCCACAGAGTTAGAGCTCAAGGCCATCAACTGAAACTAAATAATGGGAGCTTCCGCACCATGAAAATGGTATTCTTCTTTGCACATTGCATAATTTAATACAGGAAACTGGTGCCACAAGATGTAGGGCTGCTAACTTAGATGGTTTCAGAAAGGGCAAAAAAGCAGGGTGGGGGATGGGTATGAAAGGGCCATTGATATGTCCATCATGGTGAGAACTTAGAAAACTTACTCTTTGGACAACAGTCGCCAGAATTGCAGGAGTCGTAGTCCAAAAGATGTATTTTGCATCCATTGGTTATGATAATTATATACTGTTAGAACATGAACAGAAGAATGCTGTTGTGTTCATGTATGGTGGTGGTCATTTGGTCAGCAGGTAATTGACTGTTCTGGAAACCTGCACTCCTGTGGACTTTCCAGATTCACTAAGCTCGTAGTACAGTTCTAAACTGTTGCCAAGACAATGTTGCTAGAGAGGCAAGGGTCAACACTGGGTTCCTCCATTCATGAATGGCTCCAAGGATCCATGCAGCCTGATGGCCTCTCATATGACGTTTTACCGTGCAAGACGTTGTGGGTGGCAGGCTTCTGGTCTCATGAGCTACTGTAAGATGTAAACATTCCAAATCTTGCTACTTTGACAATAGAGGCCCATCTTCATGAGAAGAATTGATCATCTCTCCCAGATATGTAACATTGATTTCTGGACACTTTTTCTGTACCGTCCATGAAGGGGGTCATGCTTAGAGGAAGACGATTTCATCCACAAAACCTTGCTATCTGTTTTTGTTTTTTTTAAGTGGTCCTATAAAAGGTATCACCTACTCTCGCATCTGAGTGGCATTGTTGTGAAAGGTTTTAAAACACACACACGACTTTAGGTTGATACCCAGCCCTCTTCCACTCACTCCAAAGAACTCTGTGGCAGAATGCTAAATATTGGACTTCCAATTAACTTTTTTGTTTTGACAAGTGAGAGAGAGAGAAGGAGAGAGGAAAAAAGAGACTCCTTTTTAGAAGGCGTCCCAATTTTTATAAGTCTGGGCTTTGAGAATGTGCACTTTAGATTGGAGTTTATTGCTTCAGTTAACAGCTGTGATAATTTGAATGAGTCCACAATAACCATCAAACTTCCTTTTTTATGGCTCTTGGCTAAAATAAGCAAATAGTGAGGAATGCTTGTATCCCTCAGTGTTTCTAACAAAATTGTTTATTGGAAACAGAAAAAGGATTGCTAATCTGTTCGCTGCACACAAGAGAGCCTTCATTCTGTGCACGCTGAAAGGAATGGAAACGAGGAGAAGGAAGAATTTGGGGATGTTCACACAAAGCGGCAGTGTATACTGTACAAATTGCGAGGCGACCGAGCCCGTTTGGAATGGGTCACAAACTGTCTTCGGAAAATCAGCAGCGTTATCCTGGCATTAGCCAATACTTGTATCAAGTGGAAGCTGCTGCAAGATTTTGCAATAAGCAGTGATCTGTTTCAGGGTTCTAGCCAGCTTGGCAACCATGCTGTCTCACAGGATCCTCCATTTTCTTCTGTTTTGCTGGCTGCCCTCACCCCTATTTCGGTAGTCAATCAGCATGCCATGCTCAGTCTTCTGTGGCCTGTTCTGTCATTCCCAACCCTTAGGGCCTCCTTGTGCTGCCTTTTTGAAAATCCTTAAGTTCTCCCCCAAATACGACACCGCCGTTTGGTGGAGAAGCAACGCAAGAATGTTGTGGCATCTGGAAGACTATCATGCTTTATTTGGCACAAACTTTTGTGGACTGTATTTCCTTTTAGCTACCCCATCGTACCAGGTAGGTCTTCACATGTGAGAGTTGATGCGTTGCAAAATTCACTTTGTGAGTGAACATGTTATTTATACAGAGAATGGGAAGATGGCAGGATGTGGCAGTATTTCCATTTTGTCCTTTGGTTGTGAGAATGGGAATTAAAAACACACCCAAAGAAAAGTGCAGTTCCTTTTTAGTTGCTTCATCGTTTTCCTTGACATCTTTACTTGAGCATTTATGACCATATTTGTGAGATGGAGAAGACGAACGATAAAGATCTTAAAAGAGAAACAAGGTTCACTGTATTTTCCAAGGATATGGTCATGTTATTGTTTTAATTTTTAATTTAAGTTAGAGGTCCCCAACCCCTGGTCTGTGGCCCGGTGCCGGTCCGTGGACTTCCTTGAACTGTGTGTGTGTTTAGTCGTTTAGTCGTGTCCGACTCTTCGTGACCCCATGGACCAGAGCACGCCAGGCCCTCCTGTCTTCTACTGCCTCCCGGAGTTGTGTCAGATTCATGTTGGTTGCTTCGCAGACACTGTCCAGCCATCTCATCCTCGGTCGTCCCCTTCTCCTCTTGCCATCACACCTTCCTAACATCAAGGTTTTTTCCAAGGACTCTTTTCTTCTCATGAGATGGCCAAAGTACTGGAGCCTCAGCTTCAGGATCTGTCCTTCCAGTGAGCACTCAGGGTTGATTTCCTTTAGAATTGATAGGTTTGTTCTCCTTGCAGTCCAGGGGATTCTCAAGAGCCTCCTCCAGCACCACAATTCAAAGGCATCAATTCTTCGGCGGTCTGCTTTCTTTATGGTCCAGCTCTCACTTCCATACATCACGACAGGAAAAACCATAGCTTTGACTATTCGGACTTTTGTTGGCAAGGTGATGTCTCTGCTTTTCAAGATGCTGTCAAGATTTGTCATCGCTTTCCTCCCAAGAAGAAGGCGTCTTTTAATTTCAGGGCTGCTGTCTCCATCTGCAGTGATCATGGAGCCCAGGAAGATAAAATTTGACACTGCCTCCATATCTTCCCCTTCTATTTCCCAGGAGGTGATGGGACCAGTGGCCATGATCTTAGTTTTTTTGATGTTGAGTTTCAGACCATTTTTTGCACTCTCCTCTTTCACTCTCATTACAAGGTTCTTTAATTCCTCCTCACTTTCTGCCATCAGAGTGGTATCATCTGCATATCGGAGGTTGTTGATATTTCTTCCGGCAATCTTAATTCCGGCTTGGGTTTCTTCCAGTCCAGCCTTCCGCATGATGTATTCTGCATATAAGTTAAATAAGCTGGGGGACAATATACAGCCTTGCCGTACTCCTTTCCCAATTTTGAACCACTCAGTTGTTCCATGACCAGTTCTAACTGTTGCTTCCTGTCCCACATATAGGTTTCTCAGGAGACAGATAAAGTGGTCAGGCACTCCCATTTCTTTAAGAACTTGCCATAGTTTGTTGTGGTCCACACAGTCAAAGGCTTTCGCATAGTCAATGAAGCAGAAGTAGATATTTTTCTGGAACTCTCTGGCTTTCTCCATAATCCAGCGCAAGTTAGCAATTTGGTCTCGAGTTCCTCTGCCTCTTCGGAATCCAGCTTGTACTTCTGGGAGTTCTCGGTCCACATACTGCTGAAGCCTACCTTGCAGGATTTTGAGCATAACCTTGCTAGCGTGCGAAATGAGTGCAATTGTTCGGTAGTTGGAGCATTCTTTGGCACTGCCTTTCTTTGGGATTGGGATGTAGACTGATCTTTTCCAATCCTCTGGCCACTGTTGGGTTTTCCAAACTTGCTGGCATATTGAATGCAGCACCTTAACAGCATCATCTTTCAAGATTTTAAATAGTTCAACTGGGATGCCATCACCTCCACTGGCCTTGTTGTTAGCCAGGCTTTCTAAGGCCCACTTGACTTCGCTCTCCAGGATGTCTGGCTCAAGGTCAGCAACTACATTGTCTGGGTTGTCCGGGATATCCAAATCTTTCTGATATAATTCCTCTGTGTATTCTTGCCACCTCTTCTTGACGTCTTCTGCTTCTGTTAGGTCCCTCCCATTTTTGTCTTTTATCATGTTCATCTTTGCGCAAAATGTTCCTCTAATATCTCCAATTTTCCTGAAGAGCTCTCTGGTCTTTCCTTTTCTGTTATCTTCCTCTATTTCTTTGCATTGTTCATTTAAGAAGGCCCTCTTGTCTCTCCTTGCTATTCTTTGGAAGTCTGCATTCAATTTTCTGTAACTTTCCCTATCTCCCTTGCATTTTGTTTCCCTTCTCCTCTCTGCTATTTCTAAGGCCTCGTTGGACAGCCACTTTGCTTTCTTGCATTTCCTTTTCTTTGGGATGGTTTTCGTTGCTGCCTCCTGGACAATGTTACGAGCCTCTATCCAAAGTTCTTCAGGCACTCTGTCCACCAAATCTAGTTCCCTAAATCTGTTCTTTACTTCCACTGTGTATTCATAAGGGATTTGGTTTAGATTATACCTGAGTGGCCCAGTGGTTTTTCCTACTCTCTTCAGTCTAAGCTTGAATTTTGCTATGAGAAGCTGATGATCAGAACCGCAGTCAGCTCCAGGTCTTGTTTTTGCTGACTGTATAGAGCTTCTCCATCTTTGGCTGCAGAGAATATAATCAATCTGATTTCGATATTGCCCATCTGGTGATTTCCATGTATAGAGTCGCCTCTTGTGTTGTTGGAAAAGAGTGTTTGTGATGACCAGCTTATTCTCTTGACAAAACTCTATTAGCCTTTGTCCTGCTTCATTCTGAACTCCAAGGCCAAACTTCCCTGTTGTTCCTTTTATCTCTTGGCTCCCTACTTTAGCATTCCAGTCCCCTAGAATGAGAAGAACATCTTTCTTTGGTGTCAGTTCTAGAAGGTGTTGTAAATCTTCATAGAATTGTTCAATTTCAGTCTCCTCAGCAATGCTGGTTGGTGCATAAACTTGGATTATTGTGATGTTGAATGGTCTGCCTTGGATTCGTATTGACATCATTCTATCATTTTTGAGATTGTATCCCATTACAGCTTTTCCCAGCTTTTCCCACTCTTTTGTTGTTCCTTGAACTGGGCCGAGGAAAAGGATCTCCGCCTCCCTGCACGCATGCACAATGGGTGTGTCGCGCTTGCGGGTGGGAGTGCCACATTTGTGGAGGGGCGTGTCATGCTCGTGGGGTGGGCGTGTCGCACTTGCGGGTGTGTGTCATGCTTGTGGGCATGTGCACGAGCATGACACGCCCCTCGGCAAGTGCAACACGCTCACCCCGCAAGCGCAACACGCCCACCTGTGAACGTGACACGCCCACCCGTGAGTGCGGGGCCGGCCCCACACCCCACACATGGAGCCCGCACCTCCTCAACTGGTCCGCGGTGCGAAAAGGTTTGGGGATGGCTTAAGTAACTATGGAATAATACTAGTTGAAAAATCACCTTGTGGTGACATTTCCTTGTAAAAACAAATTGCATCCATTTAACCTTATTAAGGATCAGCACACTGCTAACAGGCAGGGCATAATGCATTCAGCTCACAGGTTGAATGTCAGGAGCTTGTGCCATTGGGAGGCACTTCAGCACACATTCAAGGCAGGGCCTCTAGTTTTCACCAATCAATCCTACCTGTTTTTTCCCCTCCTCCCCAGCTGCTTCTGAGGGCTCAAGGGAACCCTAGGGAAGAGGAAGGGATGTGATGTGGAGTGCTGCAAGTGGGGGCAATTAGCAGAAATCACATGCCTGACATTTGCACAAAACTACATGTGGATCTGCCAGGTTACTGTTTCACACGGGCAGTGGAGTGAACCCTTCCTGTTTTGGAATATCAATTTGTCTCTTCTCCGCTGTGGGGAGGGTCCAGCCCCACTAGCGGGCAGAGTGTGTTTGCTAACATGTCTTTGCTCCAGTGAAAATCACCCAACCCTGCATAGCGTAGTCGTAGGAACTGTGCTGTGGCTAAATGGATCAGATGCTTTATGAGCTTTACAAATGAATGAATGAATGAGTCTAATAAATTGTTTGCAGAGATCAAAGTTCTTCCCTCCCTACACTTGAAATTTTAATGTTTGAGGAAATGGCTGGGTGGAAGAGTGATCATAAATTCATATTGCAAAAGGCTCCTATTGGTTGCCTGATGTTTGAGACAATTTCTCAGAACTGGACTCAGTCAGGCCACTTTGGAAGGCAGCATAAAATTTTCTTTTTGCTGTACCAGAAGTTAATTGGGTGTTAAAGGCTTTCCATGGAGTCTGATGCTTCCTTTTCTCCTTTATACTACTTTCCCTTGCTAATCTCCCTTTTGGAAGGAGACTCTTAGCTATAGAGAATACAGAGCTATTTAATACCAGATGGACTTGATTCTATTTGTAGGAAGGCCAAGGGATTAATATTGTTCACTTTGAGTTAGAGAGAGTCCCCCATCCCTCCCCCTTTGCCACACTTGTGTTTTACCTTTCCCTTTTCAGGGAGTTTAGAATATTATCCAAACTTCGGGGCTGTTACCAAACCAACATGCCAGGAGTAGTCCTTTAACAGCTGCTGTTAAAGCTGTAAATGTGTTCTGTTTTATTTCATTCTTTTAGTTATTCTGTAAAACATACACATGTATACCCTGTTTCCCTGAAAATAAGACCTAACCTGAAAATAAGCCCTAGGATGATTTTTCAGGATGCTCGTAATATAAGCCCTACCCCAAAAATAAGCCCAATTAAGTGAAACCCCTCCCTACACCATTGTGCAGCAACCAGAAGAAGATGTGACTGTAAAATCAAACATCCCCTGAAAATAAGCCCTAATGCATTTTTGGAGCAAAAATTAATATAAGACCCTGTCTTTTTTGGGGAAACACAGTAAATTATACTGCTGTAAATAGGAACACTTAAAAACTGGAAGTCTAGCTTTATGGTCATTATGAAAATTAAAGATGCAAGAAGACGCCAAAGAGACCTGTAGTACCATAAAGACAACATGCTTCCTGTAGCATAATCTGTAGGGTATCTAATTAAGGGTATTAGATAACAACCATGTTGGGGATAGGATTCGTGTCCAGCATGTGTCCACACATGCAGGCTTACCTGGAATTCCCATTATTTGATGAAGTGAGATTACAGGCCATCATAAATGGGCAGAACGTGGAGAAAATACGTTTTTGACTATTTAGTCTTGTAAAATGTACTTTCAACAAGTTCTGAACACTCCTGATATCGTGAACTTCCATCTTGAGGTAGGTGGACTAAATGTTCTGATGAATCGGGCAGTTTTCCGAGACCGTTACAGTTGGTGATCACCTAAGGGTGACTAGGAATCTCCTTCAGGTAATTGGGTTGGGAAAATGGAATATTTATGGGCCGATTAAAGAGTTTTTTTCTACGAGCCTTCTGTGCAATTTGGGCAACTCTCACAGCCCTGACTTCCAAATAAGCCGTTTGAAAAAGTTGAAACTCTACCAAGTTTAACTTGGGAATGGTGTGCTAGAAGCAGTTCAATACATCAATCACTTTCTGTAACTATTGGGTTGGTGGCCCTGTGGCTCCACCTTTGAGTCTCGGTGTTACACAAACAGGTTTATAGGTGCTTTGTAGATAGATGCATTATACATCCCTCTATTTCTAGCTAGTTCTGTACTCTGCTTTCTCACTGTAAATGAACCTGTGGATTATATATGTTTTTAGCACAAACTATGTGACTGCCATGAAGTAGACCAACTATTTGAGATACAGTGGTGCCTCGCTTAATGACGATAATCCGTTCCAGGAAAATCATTGTTAAGCGAAAACATCGTAAAGCGAAATTAAAAAGCCCATTGAAACACATTGAAAACCCCTCAGTGCGTTCCAGTGGGCCAAAAACTCACCATCCAGCGAAGATCCTCCACACGGCAGCCATTTTCAGTGCCTGTATAGCGAGGAATCTGTCCCTAAGCACAGCGGGGAGCCATTTTAAGCACCCGGTGGCCATTTTGAAAACCTGATGATCAGCTGATTTTGATTGACGTAAAGCAAAAAATGGTTCCCGAAGCAGGGAACGGATCATCACTAAGTGAAATTCCCCCATTTAGACCATTGTTTTGCGTCGTAATGGAGGGCAATCGTTAAGCGGGGCACGACTGTATAAGATACTTATATAGTTGAAATCCTTGCTCAACAATTCCATGGGGAAGTGGAACTGGTAAAACTACTCCCTGAATATTTTGCTTACCTTGATAGCCCTATTAGGGTCATATAAGTCGGTTCTGACATGACAGCACATAACAACAACAAAGTTCATTTTCTGTTTGGGTGGGGTTAGACAACCATAACACTCTGGAGAGATCCATTTCTGTGTGATGATTTTCTGAGGATTATCAAAATCTTTCATCAAATGGTGACTCACTACAAGACAATCAGTTCGTCGGCAGCTGCCAAGACGAAATAAAAGTCCCCCCGTTGCTTTTCTAATAGGTTATTTAATAGGGTGATCGAGTCCACCCTTTCTCTGTGTGCCTGTTAGAGCTGCTTCAGCTTGACCGTCAGCGGAAGGAGAGCTTACGCCAGACAGAACAGATTTTATGGGTTTTCATGAAAAAAAATTTTTGGAAGGATCTAGGATGATACGCCTTTGTGTACCAGAGCTTAGAAAATGCACATCTGAAAGCTGAGGGGAAACCTCACGAATGAGAAAATGACCTTTTTTCAAAATGCATGTGTGCGCTTATTCAGAACAGCTTGTCACTGAATTTTTTTGTTTTTATGTGGAGGGCAGTTAAACTTATTTTTTTCCATTACTTGTATTGTATGGTATTTAGCCGTATGCTATTATTAGTTCCCCGAAGTAACTCAGAGGAAGTTGCAATTGGACATTTCTGCTACCTTGCTAAATTGTCTTTTCATGCGCTCTGGGTACAATGAATTCAAGTAATGAAATTAATAACCACATTAACGGGTTCAAAAGGAACCCTTGATTAATGACCAAGCTTATTTTTTAAACGTTTGAGCACCCCTTGAAAATACAACTACTTACCAAAACAACTACTTGCCACATGTGACCAGCATCCTTCCTGCTGGTCACATGTGCTAGGGAATGCTTCTTCTAAGAGGTGTTACCGACAATGGGTGCTACTGTTACCATAGAGTGGCACTTTTTTCTGTGTGTATGTGAAGGGGGGGGGAAGTAGAGACTAAGACAGTGGAGGCAAACCTTTTTCGGCTTGAGTGCCCAAAATGAGGGGGTCGGGAAGAAACCAGTGGCTGTCGTGCCATCCGGAAGACCAGAACCGGAACAGGAATTGGCAGTTTCAGGGGGAATCATGGGGACACACAGGAAGTTAAAGGGGGAATTATGGGGACAGACAGGAAGTTAAAGGGGGAATCACGGGGACAGACAGGAAGTTACAGTAAAGGGGGAATCATGGGGACACACAGGAAGTTAAAGGGGGAATCATGGGGACGGACAGGAAGTTAAAGGACCCAGAACAGGAAGAGAAAGGGGGAATCCCAGCTGCAGCCACTTCAAAAGGTTTGCCGCGTGCCAGAAGAAAGGGCTTCACATGCCAGCTGTGGCACGCGTGCCATAGGTTCAGCCTCACTGGACTAAGAGATAGCTTTCCAAGATAGTGGAAGGAATCCTGTTGCTTAGTGTAGGGACTCAGCCACAGAATCAGTGGAACATACAAGGGAGTTGACTCACCAACTCCCCATGATTCAGTGGGCCTACTGTGATTGTGATTTACTGTGCAATGCAAGAGGATTTTAGCCACTGGACGATGTTGTAGAATCAGACATAGCTCAGGGATTTAGGTCTCTGGTTGAGGAGTCAGAGGTTGGGAGTTCGATTCCCCACGTGCATCTTTGAGAGGGGCTGGACTCGATGATCCCATAGGGATCCCCTCCAGCTCTGCACCTCTAAGATGATTAACTATGATTGTGTTTTAACTTGCTCATTACAAGAAGGCTCACCGCCAGGATTTTCCTGATACAATGCAAAAGACACTTCTGAATTGACCATAAAAGTTTCCCACTCTTTTGTTTCTTCATCATGACATTTCTCTTTCTCGTCACTTAGCTTGTGCAAACCTGATAGACTGGATAACGGACAACCAATAACTTGAAATGCATATAAATAATCAACTCTGATTGTGGTTACTGGACAATAATCGTTGCTGTGGATCATAAAGGGTATATACTAAAATTTCCATACAACTAAGAACCGTTGTTGTGTTTTCCCCACTTCTTCAGTGTTTTTTTTTTCTCTTTTCCCTTTTGATTCTCTCTTTGCAGTTTTGACTGTGGCTTCCTTGGGCTTAATCTGGTCCTTGTTTCACGTTTCATTCATTCCTTCTGCCGGCTGCTGTCAGTTTATGTGCTGCTCTGTGGTGGAATGCCTGTCTCTTTAAGAGCTCACCTCAAGGCACTGTGGCAGGAAGCCAGGTTTCAGCCAGGAGGGCCAGATGGAGACTCACACTTTTCCTTTTAATTATCCTGATGAGGCACATTTAGAGCAACTGAGGTTTTTTCCCCCCTTCCATTCTTTCACTCATTCATTTAAACTCTTCTCTCCCAATGGCCCCTACCCCCAGCTTTGGCAGTCCTGAAGTGAGCAAGATTCCAACTGTAGTAACACATTATTCGATAGGACCTTACCCCATAGGAGGACAAGTATAAAAGTATTGGGAAACAGGGATATTAGTCTTCACTTATTTTGCTCTTGCATGTGAGAACATGTTTTAAAACTTTTCTTGCCTCTGGACAAGATTGCGACAGCTTTTTGTGCATGCTTGCATTTTAGATTTTATTTTATTTTTGCAAAAAAAATGTGTGAACATGAGCTTAATGGGAAAAACTTGTATTGTGCACAGACCTTACAGATTATGTTTTTTAAAAAAGCATTTTTGCAACAGTGCAAAGCATTTTATGCAAAGAAAAGACCCCGTTGGGTGCTGAGATTGTATAAATGCAGTTGTACACCCAGAGTATGCTATTTTCCAGTCATATCTGGTTGTCCTCTGTGTGGTCAACTGAACTGAAAAATCTCACAGAGGTTGTTAGGGTTTTTCACAGAATATTTCAATGTACCGAGAAACCTCTCTCATCAAGGATGAGAATGTTTGCATGTATCTGTTGGTCGGAACCCAGTATTACCTACATATGCCAGCATAAGTGAATTGCCACTAGTTAAGGATTTGATGCTTGCATTCCTTGTTGAGTGTTGGTTGTGTGATAGGATCAGCCGTGAGGAGTTGCAAGCATTGCCTAATTAGTGAAACTTTGCTGCAGTAATTTCCACTGTTGTACTTATGGCTGGCGTATGATAGGATTCTGGCCACTCTGTCTCTGATGAGAAAGGGACTTCGCATTTATCTGTGCATTTACCTAAGGTGTGAGTCTCCAGGTTGTCAACTCTGCAGCGATGTTTAATTACCAGTTGCAGCTGGATTGAGAAGTGGCTCACAGTGAGATGTTACACCAGGACTGCACTGTAACTGCACTAAAGTTGTGTGCCCCCCTTTTTTTCTTTCTCCTTCATGATATTCCTTCACTTTCCACACGGCCTCAAATCATCAGTGGGAATAAACTTTTTCTTTTTTTAAAAAAATTGGACTAACTGAGCACTGAATGCAAAAGAGGGCCACTGAGTGACGGTCTCATAGCAGCAATGTTGTTGTTTATTGCTTTGCACAGTGGGCTGAACAGTTCAAAGTACTTTGCAATTCTTATCTCATTTCCTCCCTTAGGTATGGTGGTGATGATAGTCTCTGCTCCAGTTTTAAGAGAAACAGAGTATCTATGCCATCGCTACATTTAATGGTGAACCTCGATTCTGAGAAATTGGGGACTTCTTGGAGAAATTGGTGAAATCGCTGCCCCACTGTCTCTGCCTGCTGAGGATCTTGAGATGATATTGATGCACATGTCTGTTGTTTGTTGTTTAGTTGTTTAGTCGTGTCCGACTCTTCGTGACCCCATGGACCAGAGCACGCCAGGCCCTCCTGTCTTCCACTGCCTCCCGGAGTTGGGTCAAATTCATGTTGGTAGCTTCGATGACACTGTCCAGCCATCTCATCCTCTGTCGTCCCCTTCTCCTCTTGCCATCACACTTTCCCAACATCAGGGGCTTTTCCAGGGAGTCTTCTCTTCTCATGAGATGGCCAAAGTATTGGAGCCTCAGCTTCAGGATCTGTCCTTCCAGTGAGCACTCAGGTTTGATTTCCTTCAGAATGGATAGGTTTGTTCTCCTTGCAGTCCAGGGGACTCTCAAGAGTCTCCTCCAACACCAAAATTCAAAGGCATCAATTCTTCAGCGGTCAGCCTTCTTTATGGTCCAGCTCTCACTTCCATACATCGCTACTTGAAAAACCATAGCTTTGACTATTCGGACTTTTGTTGGCAAGGTGATGTCTCTGCTTTTTAAATGCACATCAATGTTGCCTGGTTTCTCCCTTGCCTATTATGGGCAGGGAGGCTATTAGACCCCTAATGCCATGCGGCTTCCAAAGAGAAACAGAATATCTATGCTGTTGCTCCTGCTAATGCTGAACCCCAGTCTGGAGAAACTGGGGACAACTAGGGGAAATTTTGTTTCTCTTTCATGATATTGGAGAAACAGCTGCCCTAGTGTATCTGCTCATAAATACGGTAGAAGATTTTGAGATGCCATTTATGCACATGTCTAAGTAAACAAACATGTTGGCTTGTTTTTCCCGTCCTTCCTCTTTTTAAATAATTTCAAGTGGCAGATCTGTTATAGGCAGTTTGCCAAATTAGAGGAAAAAGAGAAAAGTCATACGTGACATTTTCTTGACTAAAAGGAATGAAAAAAAATTAATGATATTATGGTCAAAACTCAAGAGTGTTTTCTTTATATAATCAGATCCTCCACACCGAGGGCACATTTTTTTTTTTAAAAAAAGAAGATTTCTTTCACCTGCAATAGACAAAAATGCAGATGTCTTCAATTCGGGAGCTGCTATTATTCATAAGAAAACCATTCATAAGAAAGGTAAAGGTAAAAGTTCCCCTTGACATTTTTAGTCCAGTCGTGTCCGACTCTAGGGGGCAGTGCTTATCCCATTTTCAAGCTGTAGAGCCAGTGCTTGTCCGAAGAGTTTCCATTGACACGTGGATAGTGTGACTAGGGAACGCCGTTTTACCTTCCCACCCAGGTGGTACCTATTTATCTACTTGCATTTGCATGCTTTCGAACTGCTAGGTTGGCAAGGAGCTGGGACAAAGCGACGGGAGCTCACTCTGTCACGTGGATTCGATCTTACGACAGCTGGTCTTCTGACCCTGCAGCACAGAGGCTTCTGCGGTTTAGCCTGCAGCGCCACCACATCCCTGGGTTCAATCCCTTAATACTCTCAGTTTAGGGAAAGAAATCTCACAACCTCCCAGAAGATTTCCAGTGAAGGAGAAGAACCTAAGCCCATGATGAGGGTGGTAAGTGGAACAGTCAGAAAGGGTTGTACTTGGCTAAATGAGGGAGTATCTGACCACACTCTGGGAGGCAGTGGAAGACAGGAGAGGGCCTGGCATGCTCTGGTCCATGGGGGTCACGAAGAGTCGGACACAACTAAATGACTAAACAACAACAACAACAAAATGAGTCAGTAGTTGGTGTGGGACAATATAATCATAGAATAATAGAGTTTGAAGGGGCTTATAAGACCATTGAGTCCAATTCCCTGCTTAAAGCAGGAATAAAAAGGCTTCATGGATGTATAAAGCATGTAGTAGTGCACCATAGTGGTTATGGTGGCTGACTGCAGCTCAGGGGAACTGAGTTTGAATGCCTTCTCAGCCATGGAAATTCGTGAGGGAGGGCCAAAGTCTTCCTAGGCATTGGGCTTTCTTGTTTTTTTTTTAACTATAGCCCCCAGTAGTCTACAGGAATCCCTTCCAGCCAGAATTCTGGGGGCTTCAGCCAGAAAAATCAAAGTCATGTCATTTGATTTTAATTGCTTGGAGATAATGAATAAAGGCTCTGTCAGATATCATGAATCTTCATGACAACAGGGGAAATAGTTGACTGAGGTTAGGCTATTAAAGACTTTCAAGGCATTAGTGGTTTGGTAGTTTCCTGAGAGGCACACAGTAGAGAGCATAATGGGCAGGGAAGTGACCAGACCCCTAATGTCTTGCAGCTTCCCGAGAGCTTGGCACCGAGCTACCCTCCCCATCTTCATGAAGATTCATCACACTTCTTGGAGTGTTTATTCCTCAGCTTAAAATGATTAAGAACACCTGAGAGGACTTGATGATTCAATTCCCCTGTAAGTTCCATTGATTCAAATGGATCTACTGTACTCTACTTGCAACTTACTGGTGGATTTCAACCTTTGATTCCGTACTTCCTCTGCTGATTTAATAGTTTTATTATCGAATTGATTTTAGTTTGCTTTTAACTTATTTATACATTTGTTTGTAATTGCATCTGTTAGCCAACTGGACCACTGTTCATTCATTCGTTCGTTTGTTCGTTCATTGGTGGGAAAGTGGATAATAACAAAGTAAATAGTCCACATGTGATCATTTTTGCTGCACATTTTTTAAAAAAATCATATGAAGTAGGGGAGGTTAGTATGCTTACTTGCAGTCTCTCTCCATATCTAGTACTTTACGGAATGGCTCGCCACTCCTTCGGGACATAATTTGCTCCCTGGGAAAATCTGAACTCGAGCATTAAGCCCCTTGGAATGTGTGCAGATACAATCAGTAGCTGGCAATCAGTCACTGCTGGGGATCTGGTTGGCTGGAGGGGTGTCTGTCAACGTCCTATTGTTGTTATTGCTATTATTATTGATTCACAGTTGTTCACCGCAGCTTGCCTGGAAAGATAATTGGTATGACTGACTTGTGTCGACCCTTAGAAGAGACACTCAGCACCAAAGATCTGGTAGAAGAGGGAGAGAAATCTTTTTTTCTTGCCATTTTCTGCTATAGCAGGTGTTAATTTGAAATAATCCGTAGAGCGGGTTCACTCTACTTTACAATTATGTCAAATGAGTCCAGCATGCAAAGAAAGAATAGCAAGCAAGTAATTATTCAGGAACCTCTCGGCTTAAACAGGCATTTGCTCCTACTTAGACCAGCGGGAACCTGCTCTGAAAATATATTTTAACTCTCTCCCCCCCCCCCCGGCAAATACATGCACTTATTCCATATTTTCACAAGGTAAGGCACAAGGAGTTAAAGCCAGATAAATCAGCCTCTGATTTCAGTAATGTTTGAGGAGATGCCTCAGAAATGGAGTATCTTGGTGAAAGTCCTCTTGTTGTTTGCTTCCATTTTCTCATAAACAGATTCACTGCCCCTGGACAAGGAAGACTGATGTATCAGTTTTGACCTAATAGTTGTGGATAGATCTGCCTTCCTTGTACTTTTCTTTCAGAAAATGGGACGCTGGCACTTTTTATAATCATAGATTCACTGATTAACACAACTTATAGAATCAGGAGTGGGAATTGTGCTGTTCTGCACAATTCCCACTGGCTCTCCTGCACAGAAAATAGAGCTCTACTGTGTGCAGAAAGTAAAAATATGGATTAACATAAGCCAATCCAGAACAGGAGACACCAAAGTTAACTATGGAGGTATCACATTAATTTCCCATACAAGCAAAGTTATCTTTAAGATTTCATAGCAAATACTTTGATCCTTGTATGCAATTAGAAATGCCGTCTGTTCAAGCTGGATTTGGAAAAGAGGCACTAGAGATCATACTGCAAATATAACTTGCCTACTGGACTATTTCTAATTCCCAGTTGTAGTAAAATGACTTCCTATGTTTGCCTCTATCCTCAGCAGCAATGCTGAAGTACGAAAAGCATGGGGTTCTTCCGACATGGATGGATGTTCATATTGGATGATTGGAGAGTCTTTCTGACGGACTGACAATAAACACACACCTCTTGAGCCTAGTGTTTTAAAATTCTACTTTACGTATGCTCTTGAACAAGACGCTGCATGGAAGAGCTTGGTGTTTTAGTGAAAATAGGCAAGAGAGAGAGAGAGAGAGAGAGAGCCAGACCCAGTAGATCCGACCTGGTAATGATGGGAAGCGAAATTGACAGTGATTTTTTTGTAGCTTCAAGTAAAATTGAGATGTCCGTGTATCAGCAATGAAAATGAAAGATGCCCTGCTGCTGTTTGCCACATCACTTTGAGCTTTTTTAAGACGGGAGGTAGTTTTTTTTTAATCTGGCCTAATTGGAAATTCCCATGATGGTGTTGCACAGGAACGGCAGAACCTTCAAAGGGTTTTAAAATGAGGATGACTGAAAGATCACAACGCTGTGTGTCATCTCAGGGACAGTTTCCGTCATTCCTCCCTAGCAATGCCATCGTCAACAGCAAGTGCACTCAAAATGAAAATAAATAAATCATGACCTAAATAGGGAAAAGAAGCTCTCCCTAGTTCATTCTTTTATTGCTCTGTTATTGCCCTTTGCTTAAAATTCAATTTTCTCGTTGATTGCTCCTTTGTTGTTTTTGTTGAGCTGCTCTGTATTTCACTCCCCCTGAATTCTGGTTTAATTAATTATCAAGCTGGAGGACTTATAGTTTGCTCCACTTACTTCACTGTCGTTTTTGTGTCCCTCCCACACTTACCAGTGCATGTGTCTGTCTTCATAAGATACTGCATAAACCAACACTTATTTGTTTGTTCATCCATCCATCCATCCATCCATCCATCCATCCATCCATCCATCCATCCATCCATCCATCCATCCATCCATCCATCCATCCATCCATCCATCCATCCATCCATCCATCCATCCGTTTCATACTCATACTCTACCTTCTACTCAGTGAGATCAAGGGGTGTGTGCGCTGCTCTCCTCTTTCTCACTTTTATCATCATAACAAACCTGGGAGGTGGATTGGGGGACAGAGGGAAGGAGAAGTCTAAGGTGATCCAGTGAGTTTCATGGATCAATGGAGATTAGAAATCCAGTTGCCAAATCCCAGTCCGCTGTATCACCCTGCTTATAAATGCTCTAAGAGTCTTCTTTGTGGCATACTTTACCAATACAGACGTATGCTCCTGCACATTGACAAAACCCTGTACATACATGGCATCCGTTATGTACAGCTGTGTGAACATAAGCATAAACTCCCAAAGGAATTAAAGACTGCACACCATTTTGTCATGTGTGCATCCTTTTCTAAATAAAGTAGGACTTTCGTATCCATGGGGGATTGGCTCTAAGCTCCCCCCCCCGCGGATGTTGAAAAACGCGGATTATAGCAAATTTATTTTATTTATTTGGCTTTTACGTTTTTACTATATCAGCACTTCTAGACTTGCACAGGCGGGAGGCAGGGAGATGGGCTGGAATTGACCCCGGATATGAGCCCTCGAACCTTGGAGGCATTCAAGAGGAAATTGGTCAACCATCCATGAGGTCTGCCTTGACTTGGATTCCTGCATTGAGCAGGGGGTTGGACTCAGTGGCCTTATAGGCCCCTTCCAACTCAGTTATTCTGTGATTCTATGCTTTTCTGCTTGGATTGAGTGAGGGATGTATTAATAACTGTGTCCTTAAGCAGACCGTGATTTAAGCAATGCTGTGTGCTGCATAGGACAGAATGAGTGCTTTTGTAGGATTTTGTGATCACATCTAGGACTTTCAGCAGTCTGAAGTACAAGTGCCTTCAAAGCACACCTGGGCTCAGTTCAGGAACTATTGTTCGTTTTTTGTTTGTTTTGTATGTCACCTTTCTCCTGATAAGGGGACCCAAGGCAGCTCACAATAGTAAAAAGAATAGAATTAAAATAATTATAAATTAAACATTAAAAAACAATGAAAAACAATTAAACTATACGCGAATTCAAATACAACTGAATAATTAAAAGCAAGCAAACTTGGTGGTGCTGCGGGTTAAACCACAGAAGCCTCTGTGCTGCAAGGTCAGAAGACCTGCAGTCGTAAAATCAAATCCATGTGACGGAGTGAGCTGCCGTCGCTTGTCCCAGCTCCTGCCAACCTAGCAGTTCGAAAGCATGCAAATGCGAGTAGATAAACAGGTACCACCACGGTGGGAAGGTAACAGCATTTCGTGTCTAGTCGCACTGGCAACGTAACCACGGAAACTGTCTTCGGAAAAATGCTGGCTCTAAACGGGGATGAGCACTCCCCCCTAGAGTCGGACACAACTGGACTCAATGTCAAGGAGAACCTTTACCTAAACATTATAAACTATATTAACCTGAAAAAGGCATTCAGGGACTCAATCATGACTGGTAAAAGCCTGCCTGAAAAGATGCGTCTCTAGTTGTCGACGAAAGGATAAAAGGGACGGGGCCAGCCTGATCTCCCAAAGGAGAGCATTCCGTAAACTGGGAGCAGCCACAGAGAAGGCCCTCTCCTGTGTCCCCATCATCTGTGCCTACACTGCCAATGGGACAGACAGGAGGGCCTCCTCTGATGACCTTAAATGCCGAGAATGCTTATACAGGCGTACCTCGGTTTGCAAACTTAATTTGTAAACCGAAACACAGTTTGCCATAGGAACGGGGCGGTGCTATAAACCTCCAGGCACAATGCATCCTGGGGAAACTTTTTCGTACTGCAGAAAAAAAAAATTGTAAACTGAGGCATTATTTTCAATGGATTTCTGTTTGTAAACCAAAAATTATGTTAACCGAGGCATTCGTAAACCGAGGTACTATTGTATGGGGTGATGTGGTCCTTTTGGGTAGCCTAGACCCAAGCTGTATAGGGCTTTATAGATAATGACCTGCACTTTGAATTGTGCCTGAAAATGGACTGGTTGTAGTTGTTGTGACAGTTGTTGTATTAAATAACTGCACCTTGTGAACATCCTTTTGTCTCTTGGCATTGCTTTGATTGCACTTTTCTGTTTATTTATCCCTTTTAATTGCTACTTTATTTGGAATGAGAACGGCTGTGCTTTGAGTTGTCCTCTAGCCATAATTTGCATCAGATCAGAGGATGCAAAGTATAATAAAGTAATTGGCTCGCTGGGGGAAAAGGAGGGGAATCAAGCGATCCGCCGCTCTTGCTTTCAGCTGCTCCCTCAGCTTCCCCTGCGTCAGCGGCTTGTGAGTGGGCTGCTCAAGTCCCAGTTTTGGATAATGTAAATACGATAAACTAAATGAGTGGACAGTGAAGCCAGGATCGCTACAGAAGCCGCGTGCTGCTTTGGAGTTCCCAGAGGCCCTTTCTGTTCTGTGTCAGTGGTGTATCTGAATACCATATGTCACCAGATGAATGTTCCCAGCCGTTCCTTCTAATGGGCACACATCACGTTCTTGGAAAATTCCATGCCCATCTCGGAGATAGAGCACTGACAGGGGCCTGCCTAATTGTCAAGTGGGCTGAAAACACAGAACAGTTTTTTAAGATGCCATTGTTTCGTCTGTAAACATTATTTTGTGTTATCGCAGATATGCAGCTACTTTACATTTCTCATGGTTGGGATTCAGCTCAATTAAAAACACGGGGATTTTTAATTCTGTTTATAAATATATTTTAGTTGCATTTCCTTATTTTATAAAATGTAGTGTAGTTTTAAAAGATGCTGTGTTCAATGCTATAATTAAACATGAGACTGATACATGACGGGAGGACTGAAAAAACATCTGATCCTTTGCATATTTACTAACAAAGACGGCTCCTCAAATTGTGGTTGATGTGTAGTTTTAAATCACTCAGAGTACAAATATTTTCTATTACAGTAGTTCTAGTTAGGCTTAAGATTGCGCAGCGCACAGACCTTTTTTTATCCCCATACAGATTTCAGTTAAAGCATCTCTGTTGCCTCGCTGATTTTATTCGTTACCATCACTATAAAAAGCTATTCCACAAAGAAGCCAATTGCCAGAGAAAATTGATCCTTCCTTCCAAATAGAGTCTATAGCCATTTGGCCTACAAACAATAAATGCATCATTCTTTTGCTCTCTTCATCCAGGGCTACGTGTTTTGCAACATTCAACAGCTAAAATACCTGGCAACAAAATTAGAGGATTCGAGGAAGATACGGGCGTTTCCTCTGCACTTTTTACGGATGTAAAAAAGGAAGGAAAGGAAATACTGTGAAGTGCTTTTGCAAAAATTAATCTGTGAATCTTCACTAGAATTGTGTTAATTCCCCTTAAATTTTGATATGGTGGTTCTCGCTTAGTGGAACCATCTAAAGTTACTTCAAATTGTTTTTGCTTTCAGAATTTGTTTGTTGGAAGTCTGATGAAATGGCTGTTGCTGGGGCATAGTTGGGGAAAGACAGGGGCGGCCGGTATCTCAGCAGAGCTGGCAGAACAGCCTAGTTTCTCTCTGTTGTAACTTGACGGCATGGTTGCTGCTAGGTGAGAGCCAAAGGGGGCTCATGGACTCTGCTGAGCTGATAGAATACTCTCAGCTCCCTCTGTTGCTTCCAGCTAAATGAAGTGCTATCTCTGCTTTTCCAGGAACTTTGGAAGGAGGAGGCAAATTTGCCCAAAGGGATACAGTGCCTGGGGAAGAAAGAGTGAAGGAAGAGTTTTCCATATGATTAGGGGCGGTCTTTAGATCGCTGCAGTAAGGCTTAGCAGTGCGAGTATGTATTGGCTAGAGAGAGAACCAAAGAAATTTCCATAGATGTAAGACAGTCAAACGCAACACTGACATAGCAGGCAATGCAAAACACCTTAAAAAATCACAGAGAATGGCCAATTGGAATAAATAATACAAGGATACATTGACATTTCTTCTCCAGTGATTCTCCCCTTCCTTACTGGTGTCAGATCAAAAATGGCAGGGATAAGGAGCCCCAATCCTTGGGGAACTAAGAGTCTCAAATCCAATAGACGATAAGGATCAACTTTTCTCCCACATCCTGGATGCCCTGTGTAATTTCCCCTGTTCCTGGAATGCCCTACTGAGCTTCCCATGGAAGTCTTTCTTTACCACTGGAATGTTGTGGTGCTTTCCATGGGTATTTTGGGAGCCACCAAGACAGATGCTTCCTTCTCTGCCAGTGGAACATCACTTGGGGAACAACAGTGATAGAAACAGATAGGTAAGGTCACGTGGGTGCTGCCTGATCTCTACAGAACTGTATTTTGGGGGATGATTTCCCATGTAATTACACTGTCCCTCCCAACATGTAGTTAACTTGCAGCTTTTCCTAAGTTGTATCCTAAGATGAGGTTCTGATAAATAACTGCATTTCCCTATAGTCTTTTATGCTTCATCAATCCCCCCAGTTCCCTCTGCTGTAGCCTGAAAGAAGGGCCACTTCTAAGAAGTTGGAGAAAGCTGATGTCTATACTGATAGAATATCCCTGATACCTTCTGTTGTAGTCTGATGAAATGACTGCTTCTAGATAAGCAAAAGACAGCTATACTGTATTAACCTTGATTCTCTTTTTTACAGCCTGGTTAAATGGGTGCAGTCTAGTTGGGAAATCTGGGGGAGTCGAAGGCAGGTACTCCGTCAGAAGAGGTGCCTGAGTAGCTCTGTTTCTCTCTTCTTCTGCTCTGTTGCTTGATGGAATGGCTGCCACCCAGAGGCAGCTTCTTAACAGAGGTGACAACATTGGATTTCAGAGTGGGAAGCAGAGAGATCATACTTAAAAGTCAAGCTCTCGGTTGGTAAACCTGGCTCCTGCAGGGGCAGTGAGAATTGAAGAATGATCAACGCAAGCGTAGTGGCTTTTAAATCTGCAATTTTCTGGCTTCGACATTGATTTCAGCTGTCCCAGATAAATGGCTTTTTGTCTTACAGGCATGCTGGCAACACACAACTGTTAGGCAGTGTCTTTCAAAGAAGGGTAATTAAGTAAGGGCCACATTTTTTATGGTATTCCGCTTTTAGCTCAGTAAAACCTTGCCTAAGCTGTTTTATTCATTCTGTTGGGCTTTCTCATCCTTCTGACTCTCTTTTACCTAATCCACATGTCCCTAAAGTGTTTCTTATAACTTCAATGGTTCAGATTTCATTACATTTGAAATCCAAAGGATATCCATTGATCACTTCAATTATTATAAGAATCTGGGTCTTTATCAGATTCAATGTGCATCTTGCACATTTAATTCCCAAGCTGTGTGCTAGGAATAGAAGGCAAGGCTACTGCTTTTACTCTGCGTGACGTACACTTGGGTCTGTCCTCGTTTCAGTAAGATCTTGCTCAATATGAGTAGTTTTTCCTTGTACCTTTACAGGATGTTTTCCGTATAAAGCCCTAATGCAAGGATATAGCAGAAGGATGAATACACACTGTGGAGGTTGCCATCCAAGCCTTTTCTCATCCTTGTAACTCTAAATCATGTTTTGATATTGTGTGAACAAGGGTATGTATTGACGTATCTGCAACCTTCAGGTTGCAGTCTTGAGAAATTAGGCTTTCGTCTTGTATTTTCAATGTTGTCACTCATCTTATAATTTTGATACTTCTGTGAAATGTGGAGAGGGAACATCAGCCTCTGATATACTGCAAGGATACTTTGGCCATGGGCAACTCAAGGCCGTTGACTGTACAAAAGATGTGTTTCTCATTTGCTGATATGGACTAGTCTGATATGTGATCATTTTGGGGATCTTCTGATTGGAAGCAGGCTAGCTGTGAAAGCTGCACTTCCAAATTCACTACTGCATCTCTCCTCTTAGGTGTTTTGACCAGCAATATTGGTAGAAAGCCTCAAGTTGAGTTTTAACTGGGAGAAACCAAGGATCGAAACTGGGGCATTCTGAATACGAAGGATGTCTTCCTTCCAAACACATAATGATTTCATATGGGTAAATGCTCCTCTGGGCTCATAAAGACATATAAGAGAAGTTAAGAGTAAAGGCCTAGGTTTCCCTATGTGGTTTTTCTTTTAGAGAGATGCATTGTTTCTAAATAAAGAATTAGAAGAAGAAGCAAGAAGCAACGAAGTGGGAAAAATTGAATGCAGGGCACATAGGCAACATTGGTGGGCATAGTGGTGAATAGTGGTGAAATTTCCACCTCCAGCACCTGCCTTGGGCTATGTTATGCCAGTTTATGGCAGAAATTGGCCAAAGAATGGGAACTAAACCAAACTAAACCAGAAGTAGATGTCCACTTCCAGATGTTGAATTTTTGTTGCAGCGATAGCAGCGGGGTTTATAATCTTATAATCTTAATCTCACTGCTGCAGAACTGGAAGGGATCCTATGGATCTTTGAGATCAGCCCCTCTCAGAGTGACGTAGTGAGGAAGTGAACTCCTAACTTCTGGCTCCACAGCCAGATACCCAAACAACCGAACTATCCGGCAGTTCTGTATTTGCAGAACCCATATCACCATCACAAAAATCACAGCTCCCGAAGATCTCAAAGTCTAAAAATGCCCTGACAAATGTAGGGTCTGATGACCGGCCCCTTGCCTATCTCTGGTTTAATGCACACATTAATGGACTAGTGGCATGCCCCTTTGTTGTCTGTCTAATATTAAAGGGGTAATTTGGGGTAGGGGACCTGTTGTTTCTTCAGCTTGATGTGGAATGGGAGACTGCAGTGGTGGTGATAAATAGTTAAGAGTCCTTGGCCTTAATCTCTGCATACTGGCCTTCCATGATTGTTTTTGCCTTTGTTTAACAAGCCAAGAGATCTCTTTGGACCACTGAACAAAGATGTGTAGAGCACATCCTTTGAACCTTTTTGCTTTTAATGAAGCCAACCCTACAGAGGTGGAATAAAATTCAAGAGGCTGGTTGCCTTTCAAGTGCAAATGAAGGAGACTTTTTGCCCGATAGGCCTGGGCGCTTACACAACACTCCAAGGAATGTTTATATGGTGGTGAAAATGAGTGGCCTGATAGCAGAATATCAACAGACACTTCATTTATTTAGTGCCCTGGCTTTAGAGGAGAGAACAATGTGTTTTGAAACACAACTGTCTACATGGGAGCCTTATCTTATCTCCTTGTGGACCGATTTTTATGGCCTTCCTATTGAAGTTGTGTCAACTGGAAGTGAGATTGTGGGCCCTGCTGTTCCTTCCCTTTTTTTTTTTTTTTTTTTTGACTTTGGAAGATAGGTTGATGGAATTGGCCTTCTGACTGAAAGTTACTTTGAAGGGAAGGTGAGCCGTTGAAGCACCTTTATAACCCGCAGTGAGAAGCAATTCCAGGCGAGTCTGATTTATTGAGCAAGCCTGTGAATTATCTGTCCAAGGTCAACCATTTTGCTAATAAAACACTGTCTGTTTGTTTTGGTTTTTTATCTAAAACGTGGAGGTGGGGGGGGACCCAGCAACCACACCTTCTCACTTCCTCTGTGTTGTTATAGTCAGCCTGGGCTCAGCTGTCTGTGTCTGAATCTGGTGGAGATCTCTGAAATGTTGACAGGATGTGTTGTTCTTTAAAGCAGAGGTCATCAATCCCCGGTCTGCGGCTTGGTGCCGGTCTGTGGGCTGGCCGGAACTCGGCCATGGATATTGATCTCCCCCCGCCTGCACACAGGGGGGCATGTCACACTCACGGTGGTCATATTGCACCCACGGTGGGTGTGTCACGCTTTCAGGGGGTGTTTTGCGCTCCCGGGTAGCATGTCACGCCCCTGTGAGTGAGAAACGCCCCCCTGCAAGCGAGAAATGCCCCGATGATTGCACAGGAGTGCCCCCCAGCCCACGCACGCATGGAGCTTTCTCCCCTCAGCTGTTCTGCGGCCCCAAAAAGGTAGGGGACTGCAGCTTTAAAGAATGAAAAAACCCTTCTCTAAAGGGCCTTTGAGATTCCCATCTCAGGTGTCTTCTTGGGATTATCTCAGTTGAAATGCTTAGAAATCTTAAGAAGGGCGTCAAAAAGAACCCCTGTTTTGGACCAGCAGATGGCATGCCAGAGAAAACTAAGAAAAGAGGGCCAAGAAAAGATCTGCTTGTTTTTGGAGTGAGGGATACCATTTCCCCCCCCTGCATAATGGAGGAAAGATGCTTGAAATAATTCTGAAAGAAGACCTGCTAGGAAAAACAGGATCCTAAAACATGAAGAGAAGTTTAAAAAAATCATGCAAGGAACAGGTGCAGTTTTTGCTGAAGGGAGGGACAGAACCGAACATGTAAGTTTGGGCTATGCGTTGAACAGGCTAGGTCACTGGTTCTTAACCTTGGGTTACTCAGGAGTTTTGGACTGCAACTCCCAGAAGCCTTCACCACCAGCTGTCCTGACTGGGGTTTCTGGGAGTTGCAGTTCAAAAGCATACGAGTAACAAAGGTTAAGAACCACTGGGCTAGGTCATCCAAGTTGACCTTGGAGGTCATCCAGGTTCTGCCAATCAAGGAATGGTTCAGGACAGTTGTTTAGCTTTGTCAAGGGCCATATTCTGCAAATGAGTATGCTTGCTAGCTGCCTACAAGTGCAGACTGGCCAGCTGAATCTTCCTCTCATAGCCAGATATTCCCGATTACTGTGGGTAATCGGGAATAAAGGAGGATTAGGTGTGGAGAGACAATGACAACAGGAAGTCCAGATAGGGAGAATAATTTCTCAAAGCTCTGGACAGAGTGCCGTTCTGCATAAGAAAACACAGGAAGTTGCTCTTTGCTCAGCGGAGCTGCGAATAAAATACTGTCCTGCCTGCTCAGCGATTGATTTGTTCAGTTCAGTTTTGTCTACTCTAGCTTGTACTGGTCCTCCGGAGTTCCAGACAAGAGTCTGCCCCATCCTTGAAACGCCAAGGATTGAACTTAGGACCTTCTGTATGCAAAACATGGGCTTTAGTACTGGGCTCTGTGCCTTCCCCTTAGAAATAAAGTGTTTATCTCTGTGGTTGGCAAATTCCTGGCCTGGCTGGTTTCCAGTTTCTGCTGGCAGGCTGCGATTCACTGGGTGAAGGATCCGTGCATCTCTGAGCTTCTGCTCCACAAATGGATTGATTGATTTCATTTACTTTCTTTTTAACTTAATTTTCTCCCCTAGTGGGGACATGTGACATACAAAATTTTAAAAATTAAAACCAAGAGTTATTTAAAAACAAGCTGAAATGCATGCAGAACTGTAATAGTCAAATATTTAAAAACATGGTTTCAAAACAAGAAGTCAGATTTTTTAAAAAAACCTCTCTGTGTTGAATTTCTGTCTGCTACATAAAGCTTCTACGGATAAAGAAGCCCTCCCTGCCAGGGGCAAAACAGATACAGAACGGAGAGAAGCTATTCAATACTCTTCCAAGCCGTTTCTTTCCGTGGTTGGGTGATGATCTCTAAAATAAATGTTAGTATTCATCTAGCAGAACAAAGTTCCAAACAGTAGTCCTAGAATGAGCTGGAATTTTTAGCATGTATACATTATTTATTTATTTATTTATTTATTTATTTATTTATTTATTTATTTATTTATTTATTTATTTATTTATTTATTTTATTTTATTTTATTTTATTTTATTTTATTTTATTTTATTTATATCCCGCCTATCTAGTCACTTAAGACCACTCTAGGCTGAAACAGCATTGTCTAAGTTGGCTTGGGCATGTCGTGAGAATGGCTGATGGTTGGATTCCAAAAGATCTCCTGTATGGAGAACTAGTGCAGGGAAAGCGCCCCAGAGGGAAACCACAGCTGCGATACAAGGACATCTGCAAGCGGGATCTGAATGCCTTAGGAATGGACTTCAACAGATGGGAAACCTTGACGTCTGAACGTTCAGCCTGGAGGCAGGCATTGCATCATGGCCTCTCCCAATTTGAAAAGACCCTTGTCCAGCAGGCCGAGGCAAAAAGGCAGTCCCAAAATAAGCAAAATCAGGGAGCTGGACAGGGGACAGATTGTATTTGTCTTCATTGTGGAAGTGATTGTCACTCTTGAATTGGCCTTCTCAGCCACACTTAGACGCTGTTCCAAGTCCTCCATACGGAGCACGATACCATAGTCTCTCGAGACTGAACGATGCCTACAAGTTACTAACATAAATATTAGTAATCATTATAGTGGCTACCCACATGGACCTCCCCCACTCCCTCTGTTACTTAAGCATTTTTACACATGAAAGATTTTAGAAAAGCTTTCTTTGGCACAGATGATGAAGGAGCATGATTTTATTGTGGGGGAAAGTTTCACTGATGTTCCGCCAAACATCAGTAGAACATACAAGCCCCATATTTACTTCCTGTGACTGTTATGTGACATCAAGTTGCTTCCAACTGATGGCAAACCCAGCATGTTTTTTTTTTCATGTATGTGAGGTGTTCAAGGGATGGTTTGCCACTCCCACATGCCCCTGTGAATTTTCTTGTCTAAGGAGGGATTTGAACCCAGTTCTCCTGAGTGCGAGTTTGATGCTCTCTCCTCTACATCACAGTGGCTGTCTGTTCTCCCATTTATATGATGGCGAATCTGGCTCAGTTTTTCTTTTGGATGTGTGTGTGTCATCTGGGTGTTCAGTGGCCTGAACTATTTCCTATTTCCAGACTGTGAACTAAGTTTCTAACAGAATCACCGCTCTGGGTGGGCTCACATCTCCATGCTTATAAATAATTAGCCCTTGGTGTTAAAAGCAAGATCTTCCTTAGTAAAAGACCGACTGGATAGAAAATGGAGTTGCAAGGGTAATCATTAGGATTGAATGGTGGAGGATGTTGGGATTTTTATGGCTGCTTTAACAAGACACACTTCTGCTGATTGTTGGGAGAGTGCTAATCCAGTTAATGTATATGTTTTAAATTTTATAAATAATATTTTTAACCGTGTCGTTTTCATTGTTTAAAACGCTTTTGCCTGAAACTGATGTTTGCCAAATTCTAAATTTTTGTAGCGCCAGTGGTGTCTCCGAACTTATATATTTGATCACCTGTAATGGGTACGATTTACCTTCTGAGTGGCCAGTCCACAGGAGGAAATTTTTCACATTGTTGTATCTGATGAGGACTCCAACTGTATCTAGTGTAGGATTCCCTCCATGTTACAGGATTCTAAGGTGCATTCCATGCTCCTCACCTGGATTAGCAGTTACCCAGGTGTGTTCTCTGTGATTCCTGCTGTTTGTTTATAGTCGAGGACTCTGGTGACAAACCTCTGAGAATTCTTGTGGTTTCTCGGAACACGCTTTGAAAATCAGCATAGAAGGCCAAAGATGATTAACCTGGGTATGTTTGAGCAGGTGAGCAAGTACACTTCGGGGGCTTATTAGTAAAGCTGTTGACGTTACTCATTCTTTAGTTTTCAGTTCTAGCTGTGGTGAATCAACAACAGTCCAGAGGTTTACTGATAAGAAGAGCATTGCCTCAATGCATTTGGCTATTTCTGATCTAGCACTCTGCCTTTGGCAGTGGCTAGTAGAAAACCACCAGAAACCTCACTACTAGGGCACATTCATAGGGCCCATACAAATATTTTTGGACTTTGGCTTCCACCGGCCATAACCAGAATAGCCAATGGTGAGAGATAATAGGAACTGCAGGACAATAACATCTGGAAAGTCTTATGTCTCCTTACCGCTGCTTTACTGCTTGGTCCTGGCATCCCGTTTCATCTCAGCACGGAGTGGTCACTTCTGTGGGGCTCATTTGCTAATTCATGCCACAGAGCTTCAGATCTGTCCCCACGCGTTAGACGTCTTTGGAAAACAGACGGGGTCTTGCCTCATTGAAAGCCTAGGAGTCAGAGATTGGTTCTAAATTGAGACGAATGGATGTGGAAGGTAGATGGAAAATGGAGCTGAGAAGAAGGACATGTGGTGCGTCATGGAAACCAGGAATAAAACATAACAAGCTGGGTTGGAAAACGGTGTGTTTGGCTTAAGGATGGAGCTGTTAATATTTTTAGAATAAACTCAGATATACAGCCGTGTTTCTTTCGGAGCAATAAAGATACCAGCATGGTTAATTATTACATAGGGCTCTGCAAGTTCCTTGAGAACTTTTCAGTGTTCCTCATAAAGTCTTTCAACAATATAACAGGCTTGTCATGTTCTGCTGATTTTATATCATAACATGGGTGTAGCCTGATTGTTCTGTTCTTGTGTAATGTATCTCTGCTTCCAAGCGCAGATGATGCCCTGGGAGGCCAGGCTTACTTCCTAGGGTGCTCTGCACGGCTTCCGTGTGGTATTCCCATGAACCATGAGTTTCTGTGGCAAGGAGAGATGGAAATGTTGGCCCAGCTGACATCTCTTCCAATCAGTTCCAGCCACCTCAAAAACAAACAAACAAATAAAAAACAAATAAAAAAACACCCCTCTCTGGCCTTCTCTTCTTGTGTGTAAATTCTCTCAACCACTTTTTACTTGGGCTTGGTGGTACATGCAACTGTCACCCCCTCAGATTAGAACAGACCTTGTTGGTTATATTCGTAACTTCCCTTCAGAACCTGGGCCCAAATCCAGTTGTTGACCCTGTTAGGAGAGATGCACAGAATAGATTGTGGAATGATATGGCCGCCTTTACGAAAACTCTACTGATTCAATGGCTATGATGAAGTTGGGTCTACCAAGTGTTGTCAGGCCCCGGTATGCTTCAGGTGAGTGTTTTGGGAGAGAAACCACACAGATCGCAGATTTTTCACATGTAAGATCTCATGTCCAGCTTCATATATCTCCAGATAAAAGGGTCAGAGAGAATTTCTGTGCTAATAAACTTTATATGAATGCTCGGTTTTAGTTATCAAATGCCTTATGCCCTATGGTTGAGATCCGGTATAGAAGTGCTACTTAAATGTATAGGGGACACTTTAAAGGTAACTACAGCCAGTGCTCAAATCTGTGGAAGAAAATTTCCATCTTGTGGTTGAGAATGTGATCGTGGCTTAGGAGGTTTGTGCATGGGGGTTGTTCTTAGTGAAGCAAGATAAAATTGTTAGAGAAAGCTCTGGTTTACATTATAATACGAATTTTCCTGATTTTTGCGCTTTGAGTGGGCAAAAATGAAGCAAAATTGTATCGCATGTTTGTACTTTGCCCTATATTGTGTTTCACATCAAAAACTGTGTATCAGGGGAACATATAGAGACAAATATATATGGATGCTCTTTGTGAGCGTAATGCATAAAATACCTTACATTGAGGAAAATAGCTTACAAAATATTTCTTAGAACTGCAGAACTGGAAGGGACCTTATGGAACATCGACTCCAGCCCCTCTAAAAGAGGCCCAGTAGGGAATCGAACTCCCAACCCTCTGGCTCCACAGCCAGAGACCGAAACCATTGACCGCCCAACTCCTGCTTTCTCTTTGCCTAAAGACTAGAGAGAGAAACTGTAATCCTCTGAGCCAATGTCTGGGCAGTTATTTGAGGCTTAATGAGAGCAAACAAATGTGAAGGATTTAGATTTTATCGTTCACACGACACGAGGGTGAAATTGATTTATATGGGCTGCAATGCGAGTTTTTTTTTCAGCCGGCTGGCAGGGGCTTTTAAAAAGAAATCGCTTCTAATATATATTCAATTCCGTGAGGTTTTGTGGATATTAACACTGCTGTCATTTTAGTTTGTATCTATGCGGACTGTGCGTGGCAGGGACACGCATCATTTTCCCTTTATTTTAATTTAGTTTAGTTAGAATTCTGAAAATGTTTATCGCTCTCTCACTTCAACAGTATGTTTAGCATTTCAGCCCCCTATCCTGTTCTCTTAGTTTGGCCATTGAAGCAATTGGTGGTACAGCAGAAGACCAATGGGCACAGAGCCAGGACATGCAGGACGATGGTCCACATGCCAGGAGCTGGACGTTTCCCCACCCTGCCCCAATTCTAATCTTTTCATCATTAATCAGCTGGTGTTTTTTCCTTGTGGTTTCTAGTGACTATTGTGACACCAGGTGATACCTCCTAGACATTTGATTATTGATTATCATATACTTGGTTTGAAAAAAAAAATAAAATCAAAATCTTTAAGAACAGGGTGCTGCTAAGACAAAGCAAAGCAAAAAGCAAAGCGTGCTGCTTGCTGCTTATATAAGACAGAGAGGAAATAAGTCGATTTCAGCAGTGTAGATTCCAAAGCTGCTTCAAATCACCAAAAATGAATTGATTTCCATTCAGTACGCGTAATGCGGCCATCGGTTTAAATATCGCATGGCTTGAACCTGATTTTTTTTTTAAAAAGTCTGAACAGAAATCCATTCAAATTGCCAATGTGACCGCAGCCTAAGTTGCAGATACCTGCTATCTTTGTTCCACAGACCTGGAAAAAGAAGCTTCAGATGGGTTGTTTGCATCTTTTAGATCAGTTCGCCAGTCCTTCTGCACAAAGTTATAGGCAAAGACATTTTGCACAAATCTTTTGGTCTGTTGTCCTGGAGATTTTAAAAAAAAAAAAACTCCAGTAAATGGACTCTTAGCAGGCTCTCTTGCTGTGTCTAAACATCCTATCTCAGCAATGGCGAATCTATGGCACATGTGCCGCAGCTGGCACACGGAGCCCTCTCTGTGGGCACGCGAGCTATAAGTTGCCAGATCACTACCCTGGGCAGCCAAACCTGAGGAGGCGGCTGCAGTCGCGGTGCTAGCACCCTGACAGGCGGCGGGCCAGGATCTGGAGCAGCTGGCACTGGCAGTGGCGGGGTTGGAGGCAGATCCGGAGTGGGGTCTGGAGGCACCTCCGTGCCCAGGATTCCCCCTTCCACCACCACTTACGTGGCCCACTGGGTTGCCCCCCCCCCCCGTTTGCTCACTCGGGATCAAAAAGATTTGCCACCACTATCCTATCTCAAGGAGGCCAAAGAATTCAGTCACCCCCCCAAACATATTGTTCTGTTGTTTTAAACACTCACAAAAACAGAGAAGAAGCACACACTTCTTTCCTTCCAAGTAGGCGAAGTGCACTGTTTGACATGCCTAGGAAGAGAAGATTCCAGGGCTCAAAAAAATATCTTTTCCTTCTTCTGTTCTTTTTCTCTCTTAAACACGTTAAGAGTCATTATGCAGTAGTTGGGATCATTAATCTACCACTCAAAAGTCAGTACCTTATGCAAGGGGAAAGTCATTTGGGACTTTAAAAAGATGGAGTTGTTTTTTTTTTAAATTCAACAAAGTAAACGAGAAGGTACTTAATGACAATCAATAAATAAAACATCCCTTCCTTTTTCACCATGACAAAGTGCTGGCATTTTTATAGTTCTCATGTAAACAGAGGCACTACAAGAGTCATCTTGAGTATCTGTTCAGATCCAGAGGCTCAGAAAGCCAAGGCTGATAATAGGTTTTGCGTCTGTGTTGTGTTTTTGTTGGAAAGTGGAGCTGAAACGTCTCCTTTGGCACCTTATATGCAAGTTGTGCGTTTGTCAGGGTTGGGCCCCTGGGCTGGCTCATTCCTGCCAATGCTTTTGCAGACGATTAGAAAAGCAGAGGCACAGCTGTGTGTGAAGTAAAGTTCTGATAAATAACATCAATACATGAATTATTATGGTATTCATTGCTGTTTTGTGTTTTGAGTGACTTCAGAGTTTTTCCCATAGTCTGTTTTCTTCTTCAACTTCAGCAACTTTCCAAAACAGAGAACCTGGGAAGGCAATAATAGCAGTTGAGTCCCAAAGGAATTGTAATCAGGCACAATTTCACAGCATTGCTTTAAGCCAGAGTGAGGCAATTTTGTGCTTTCTAATATTTGGGCACTGCGGTTCCCACAGATTTGCTAGCTATGGCTGATGGAAGTTGCAATCCTCCAGTATCTGAAGGTGACACCCATCTCTGCTTCACTGATTGTTTCTTACTGGCAGCTGCTGGAGCAAGAAGAAAGTTTGGAAAAGTTAATATGTTGAACTAAAGGTAAAGGTAAAGTTTCCCCTTGACACTTTTAGTCCAGTTGTGTCCGACTCTAGGGGGCGGTGCTCATCCCGTTTTCAAGCCGTAGAGCCAGCGCTTGTCCGAAGACAGTTTCCATTGTCACGTGGCCAGTGTGACTAGGGAACGCCGTTTTACCTTCCCACCGAGGTGGTACCTATTTATCTACTCGCATTTGCATGCTTTCGAACTGCTAGGTTGGCGAGGAGCTGGGACAAAGCAATGGGAGCTCACTCCGTCGCGTGGATTCCATCTTACAATTTCCTTCTGACCCTGCAGCACAGGCTTCTGTGGTTTAGCCTGCAGCGCCACCTCATCCCTAGAACTAGAACTCTCCAAATCCTGCAGAGTGCATGGAGAATTTTCCAGGGTACAGTCCTGAGAAGGTAATCTGTCTAGGCTCTGGGCAAGAATGAGATCTTACGGCTTTTTCTACAGGTCTCTCAAGTGTGAAGCTTCCAGGATTTTGGAGCATTCTCTAAATCAGTCATTCTTAATGGAGGCCATATGGCCCTGGGGGGCCATGGCACCTTTGAAGGGCCACAGATTCATCTCTTCATGTTGTATCCTTGTATGCAGACACCCAATGACTTTCCTTGTTTGACAGGGGCCCTGGAACCTGAGAAGAGCTCCTAAAAGAGTTGTCACAAAAAAAAAATAGTCAAGAATGGTTGCTCTAGATTATTGCTGCATAGGAGTGCAGCAATTGATATTGCACAATAGTGCACGCCAATATTCTGTAAGGCAATTTTAAAAATGGGTGCACCCCAAACAAAAAGTGATAGCTTTGAAAATTATAACTTTATCATTTATCGGAAAACAGCCCTGATAATTGCTTTGTGTTTGGGTGAGAAGTGGGTAATTGATGAAAAAAAATGATTCAGCTTCTGGGATTTTCCCTTGCTTGGTGTCTCTTTCTGAATGATAGTGAGCACAAGAGGGTATAGTATAGACCCTTCTACTATTGGCACTGTCAACATTCAGGTTACCCTTCGCTGTGTAAACCTTGGCAGCCTTTTTCTTGCTGGCAACATGGGCACAATATTGTGCAGCAATATCAGGCCATTTCCTGGTGTTATGATTTGTTGATACAGAATCACAGTGTCCCACGTTCATAAACTGAAATGGTTTTTTGTTTCTTTCATTCTTTTAAAAAATTGATAGCTACTAGATAGAAATGGTCATCCATGTTTTCCATATGACCAGGCTGGCCATTGGCTTTCTTCAACAGGGACGGAGCTAAGGATTTCTAGTGCTGGTGGGGCCTTTTCCTGGGCAACAATCATGACTGACGGTGGACTCCTGTCTTTTCCTCTTGGTTCTGAGTCCGGCTTCCCCTTGGCTTGATTTTAACTTCTTGCTCTAACTTAACTCCCTGTGGCTCAGTTCTGACTTCTCCATGAAGAATGCACAGTGTCAGAAGAAGACCACTCTATTGCATCCTGCATCGCCCGTGTAGGCCCTCTACCAGGAAGTGATTTTTTCTTTTCTTGAGAAGGCAGCAGTGACAGAGTCTGGCCGGTTGACTAAAGGCCTGTTTCCCTACAGTGCCTGCCATTTCTCTTACTTCTCTCCGGGTGTCATAAATTCTTTTGCCGAAGGCACAGGTTGGCTGCCTGCTGTGTGAGCCTTAAATCCAACTTGCATTCACTTCTAAGCTTGGAAGGCAATGGTTATAAGTAATTTGTAACTAATACCTTTTTCCAGTAAGGAAGGTACATCTAAGTTACAATAAAGCTGGAACTTTATGAGAGATGATGCTACTCTTTTTTCTGTGTCATTTTTCAGTCACAGTTCTAGTTATAGGGATGTGACCCATGAAATACTAGAAGAGGTATAGCATATGGTTCAGGGTGTAGCATATGCTATGCCTTCTTCTGCTAATGAAGTCAGATGTTTAAAAAAAGACTACGGTTCTAGTTCCTTTTGAGAAACAATAAAGAAAAAAAACTACTTACAAAAATTTTCAGTGTGGCAGCCTTTTTGCAGCTGTAACTATAACAGTAATATCTTGGGGGCAGTGTGTGTGAGGAAATTGAATGTAGCTAAAATTATAATAAATAAAGCTTCCTCCTAATCATGCAGCAAATAAAATGGTTCTGTCAGGAACCTAAAGAGCAGACTGACACTACACTACTTCAAGGTATACCCACTCTTCTTCTTCTTCTTCTTCTTCTTCTTCTTCTTCTTCTTCTTCTTCTTCTTCTTCTTCTTCTTCTTCTTCTTCTTCTTCTTCTTCTTATTCTTATTCTTATTATTATTCTTATTATTATTATTATTATTATTATTATTATTAATTTATTTAATTTATACCCCGCCTATCTGGTCGGTGAGGACCACTCTAGGCGGCTAACAACAATAAAATACAGTAGCAATATAAGTAAACAATTCTAATTAGTAAAAACACTACAATACATTACATAGAGTGCAAAACAGAAACAGTAAAGAGGGAAGAAGGAGGTCAAGAGGAATATGATGGAAAGGCCTGCCCAAACATCCATGTCTTCAATTGTTTCTTAAACATACCCAGTGAGGGAGACCTGCGAATCTCAGGAGGGAGATTGTTCCAGAGGCGAGGAGCCACCGCCGAGAAGGCCCGATTTCTTGTCTTCTCCTTCCGGGCCTCCCTCGGCGTTAGGCTCCTCAACCTCACCTCCTGGCTCGCACGAGTGACACGGGTAGAACTTGGTGGGAGTAGGCGTTCTGCCAAATATCGAGGCCCTAAACCGTTTAGGGCTTTGTACGTAAGCGACAGCACTTTGAAGTCGATGCGGAATCGGATGGGCAGCCAATGCAATGCGGCCAGAGTGGGTGAGATATGTTGGAATTTCCTCACTCCACTAAGTAATCTGGCTGCCGCATTCTGCACCACCTGTAGTTTCCGCAGCAGCCTCAAAGGGAGCCCCACGTAGAGCGCATTACAGTGGTCTAATCTTGAGATTACGAGCGCATGTACCAAGATGGTGAGCGCCCCCAAATCAAGGTAGGGCCGCAGCTGGGCTATCCGCCTAAGGTGAAAAAAGGCGGAGCGGACTACCGACGCCACCTGTGCTTCCATGGTGAGCGCCGGGTCCAGGTGGATCCCCAAGCTGCGAACCCCATCCCTGGCAGGCAGGGTCACTCCCTCAAAAAAGAGGGAGTTTCCCAAATCCCCAACAAGGTTGGCTTCATGTTTCCTTTAGTAGACTGCTGCTTATTTGTTAGTTTACCTCAACTGGCGCTAACTGTCTCAATACATTCATTCAGAGATTCTGGTAATGAGAAAGAATTTTTTGAAAAATGTTAACTTGTTACATCACCGAACCTAACTGGTTAATTAGCTTCATTACTGAGTAACTGACTGATTACATCGCTGACAGAACACTTCACTGTATGTTCTTCCGACTTCATAACTAACACGGACAGAACCCTGACTTGAAACAAAAAGGTGGGGAAAAGAAATCGGAGGTAGAGATGGAATTCTTGGCTGTCACTGGACTGACTGACAGTCACCCCAGTCCAGAAAAACCCTTCCCAGCCAAAACCTCAAAAAGGCATCATATATATCCAGCATAATATACTATTAGAAGAGGGCTTTCTGAACTTTAGATGTGACTGCTTTTCAGTAGTAACTTTCCAAACTCAGTTCAGCTGTCGATAACATTCAGCAGTTTCTTCCCAGTATCTGTAATTTTCTTGAGAATTTTTTTCCAGTCTTATTGAAACTTCAAAGATTTGGTTGGCCAGAGACTTGCAAGTTTTGTTTTGTTTTATTTGGTGATGGTGGGAAATCTCAACGGCTCCGCACTTGACAGGAGCTCTCGGCTTTGAACCCATTGCAGTCTTAAAAGTGCTGAAAGCAGCACGTATTCAGAAACCGTGCAAACTTTATGGGTCAGTTACCCTTGATTTGGGAGGAGAGGGTTGGCCCAAATGAGGAAATCCTTCTCCTCTGTCACACATGCACACAAAAGCACATGAGATCCCTCTTAGCCTCACACTGTCATGTGTCCACGCGTACAATGTTTCCGTTAAATGGAGTGTGAAGATATTACCCACACGGCATTTTGCCTCAGCCGGTAGGTATAAATAGCCCGATGACGCTGTGTGCTCTCCAGACTCCTGCGTGCCTCATTCATGCACTGCCTCTCCTTTCTAGGTCAGAAAGCTTTGAAGATGATAAGTAATGCAGCATCAACCCTAAGAGACCAAAGCCATTTGGGGATGGAAAAGAATCAAACGTGAACGTGGTGCATGTGTGAGACAACCGCCTTATACCTTAACAGTCCCATAAGTTGCCATACCTTTTTTAATGTCGTGCAGGTTGGTAGAAAGTGGCCGTCTCTAGACTGAGAACAGTTCTAGCTGTGGAATTCAGGGCAGTGCCAATGGGGGGGGGGAACTGGTTCATTTCATTTTCAAAGAGTTTATTGAAATTGCAAATGTTGTACTTGGGACAGAAGGAAATGGAGGTTGAAACTGTATGAGAGCAGAATAAAGGGGCACTGTTGGATTCTCCCATCTGTCCAAAAGAGAGAGATGAAGGACTACCATATTTTTCCACGTATAAGACTATACTTTTGTCTAAAATCTTTAGACTAAACATCGAGGGTCGTCTTATACACGGAAGTAAGCTGAAAAGAGAACAAAAACAAGTGGAAGGGAAAGCAGGGATCAAAGTGATCCTGCAGCGCTTTGATCCCTTTCCCCCTGCACTTGCTAAGCCCCACTTAGATTTCTTAATTTTGGATTAGAAAAGTGGGGGGGTGTCTTATACATGGAAAAATACGGTATTTCCCACCACGTGAATTTTCTCAGAGGTCAGGGCTGGTGTGAGGTGGGACCTATCAGAACAAGCAATCGGAGGCAGCAGAGGCCAGTGGAGCCGAGATGCTTTGACTTCTTCTCTTGACAAAGATCTCTGCCACTGGAGACCAAAAGAATCTATAAAGGGTCCTGATCTAAGTTGAGATATCCTGGGAAAGGGTCACTGCTATTTTTGCATGAACTAAAGTCCCCACCTTTGGGACTCAGAGATATAAATAACCGATGTATTTTTTTTAAAAAAAAATAAGTGGGTTTTGCTGCCATTGAGTTTCTGTCAGTCAAAGTTTCTTTGAAGTATGCGTTGGACGGAGGAAGAGAAGCCTACATTACAAAGAGAAGATCAGGCTCTCATTTAAAATAGCAGCGTAAAATTGGGCTAGGTCCCAGTAGAGTAACCGACTCGTGGTGCTAACAGCTTAACAAATCAATGTACAGCTTTCTCTTCCAGGAGTCTTATGGATGGAAACGGGGCAAGGGGGGCATGAAAGAAAATCTGATAGGTCTAACAAGCACCAGATACACTGGCAGATCTCTCAGAAAAACCTTAACACTGTTTCCTTCCTTCACATTTCAGCCATGGCACAGAAATGAATTTGGAAGGGCAGATGAATTTGACCGTCCACATAACCAACCCTTACCGCAAGGAGACATAAAGAAACATATGTGGCTATACTGGTCCAGATGAACAAGATATCTTTTGTAGAGTTAACGCATCTTGTTTGCCTTTTGAAGACCAACCACCCTCAAATCAAAGTTCCCTCTAAGCTGCATGGCAGTGTAGGCATACAGTGCTGCACACCTCACTCCATTCCTCTCCCTCCAGATGCTCACAGCTCCTTTGATTCCACCCCTTCACTACTATGCATATTGCCAGTATATTTAGAGGGAACAGAAGACGTGGAGAGGGGTGGATGATCCATGCTACTTAGAATGTCTGAGAAGTTTGATTCTTTGAGCCCCAGTTCCACTGCACCATTGTACCTAGATACCCTTTTGCTGAAAAGCAATCTCAATGTAAGCAGCGTGTAGACTTGTACAGTGGTGCCTCGTCATACGAACGTCCGTACTCACGACCATTTCGAGTTGCGACCAACTCAGGCCGCAGAACATATTTTTTTTAACAACTACTATACTTGCGATTATTAAGTCCTGTCTAGGCCCAGTCCTACTCATGTGTAACTAAAAGCCAGGATCAAGGTGACACATCCTAGGCGCAGCTACTGGTAGATGTGTAGGGATATTTTAGACAATAGAAAGGAAGTTCAAGAGTGGAAGAATTCAAAAGTAGAGGAAGGGCTGACATCCTTGAGCACTTTGGAAATCTGGCCCTCATAGATTTCCAGATGCAAACTGCTGGCCATATTCTGAAAATTCCAGAAATTACAGCCACAGTGCAAAACTTTCTTTGAAATCAGCTTCTGGCAGACCGAAAAGTAACTTTTGGCACCTGTGTCCTTTCTGGGATGAGACCAATCCTCTGAAGGAACCAGGGTTAATAAAAATCAAATTGATTCAAATAATAATTTAAATCATTTTTAAAATTTAAATCATCAAAAAAATCTGATTTTTAAAATTTTAAATCATGATTCAAATTGGTATTTTATTTTTTTAAAAAAATTAAATTGTTTTTTTAAAATCAATTTGATTTAAATCAAATTTACCCTGGAAGGAGCCACTGGACAGGCCCCCTATCTACACTTCTGAAGATGATTGAGGAGGGAGGGAGGCAGAGCCTAGTTTAAGTTAAAAAAAAAAAGAGCAGTCCTCCCTTATCATCCCTCTTCTCCTCTGCAAAAGGATCGTCATGAAGATCTGTGGAAAGAACAAATTATATCTGTTTTTCTGTTCTTTTTATGACCTGAGCTGTTCTAGTTTGAGGGAAAGAGGAAAAAAAACTCAGTATACTGTATATGTGCTGTGCTGGGAAATAGTCACATTCCTTGCTTAGAGTAAGCGATGCTGTTTCTCTGTTAGCGTCCGAGCTCCAGAAACGTGCTGACTGTAAAGCTCATATCCCTCCCTCTTTTATGTTTTTTAAGTCACTGAGAGTTTTGATGCTTGCTGACATCTTTTGTCATAATACAAGCTCTCATTCATTAGAAATCACAAAGAAGGGGACAATAATAAAGCACCTATCTGTTACTTTCAGGAAGAGCAAATAAGTGCTTCGAGTCATGGACTTAGAATCGGAGAGTAAACCATTTATGAAGTGACATTTGACTGTGGCTTGTTTTTATGCTCCCATAACATCTGTCCCAGAGGAAAAAGGAGAGCCTTGATGGCCTATTTATACTTGTTAAATACAATTAATCCTGTGCAAAGTTTAGATTGTTTGTTGACCGCCATGACAGTTGAGCTTTAGAAAGGCCCATCTAGAGGCAAACAAGGAAAGGGAGCAAGATCTTCCTGTAATATTTATACCTTCTGTCCCCTGTCCTGTTTCAGAAATATATATGCAAATCAGAAAACAGTGTCTAGGTTGTTTCCATTTTACTGAACTTCCAGATAACCCAGTGCAGTCAGTTAATGCTGGGTAAGAAGAAAGACGAATTTCACATCATGCATGGTAAAGTTGGAGAATTGTGTAGCACAATGAAGAGTTGAGATGGACTGTTGAGACAGCAGGTGGAAAATCCTACCTGTGAATATTCCCCTAAGTGCCAGGAACTTTTTTGTCTTAAGAGTGGAATGTAACAATTTAAAACCATATAGCAAGAATGCTTGAGACTGTGCACTACCCACTTTTAGACTCCTATCTACCGTTTTTCTGCACTGTCCATGTGCTCAGCCTGACACAGTGGCATTTTCTCAATGAAAACCTGCAATTTGTTTGATTTTTTTTGGCGGTCCAAGTAAAAGGTATCGCTCGCTCTAACACTTGATGATATAGGTGGCCTTCATGCAGGCCTGCCAGAGAACCTCTCATTATTGGCATTTTCCTCTTGTGTCAAGTAGATCTATTTTGGTTTTTCTTCCATCAGTAATTCTTTTTTAATTGCAAGTCACTTCAGGGACTGACTTAAGGGTTTGGTTGTAAATTCGAACAATAACAGTAAATATTTTGCTTGGCCAAGGGAAAACAGTTTAGTAACCAATCTGATCTGATTTGGTTAAATGGCACTGCAGCGGGGAATCTTGAATAGCAGTGGTTGCAACTGTTGAGACTTAATGACATTTTAGCCTGTGGATTGTTTTGAAGTGTCTGTGAAGTGCCTGGTGTATAAAAACCTGCTATTGTAAGTAAATGTTAGAGTCATACACTTGATTATTTTCCCCCCATGTTGGAATGTGGGTCATGGACTCTACTGGGGGGAGTATGTTTTATGCAGGGGAGAGACCATATTTGTGTTGATGTGACGTCAGCAAGCTGTGAGAAGCTTAAAATTATTTAAGCTTTGGGATGTGTAGGAGATTGTGATCCGTGCCCTTGATTTTTGCTGTGAGAAAAGCTTCACATTTGACCGTGCAATTAGCCGTTTCTAAGAAAAAAAGGGGGGGGGAATGTATAAAAGACTCTTTCTTGATTTCCAGAAATTTCTGACAAAACGTGCTGCTTCAATTTGTGGTTTAATGTACCTTTAAATGTTTGGCCTTTGTTGTTGTCATCTCCCCCCTTTATTGTGTGCCCCAATCAAACTATATTTTTTAACTTGCTAGACCCAAAATAAGATACAGTGCTGTAGGCCTGAGACTCACTCTTCTCACGCCTTCTCTGTGTTGTGGGGCTGTAGCACCTATGAGATCCCTCCCCATTGGATTTGTTGGCTAGAATGTGTGGGATCTGGAGTCCGCCTAAAGCTGTAGCAACTTGGTCATCCTCACAAATAAGGACAAGCAACTACTATGGCCTTTTCCTCACCAATGAGGAGAGCAAAAAATTTGCAGACTCTTGGGTCAGCTTATGGAAATTTGTATAGGCTACCTAAAACCAGGATGATGGTTGCTTTGTTTTCATGGGCACTTAAGAATCCAACGTATTGGGTGCATTATTTGCACCTTATTTAAGAATCAGTGGAAACTTCCCTATTTGCTGTGTTCTGAGCTTTGCTCCTCATGGAGAGAGCACACTAGTTCTGTGCAGATGTGTTTTGTGCAAATGACAGGGATCTTGACAGGAAAGAAGCGCTGCATCTCACCCATGCCTGGAGGTGAGGAGAAATCATGCAAGCCTTTCAGGTTCCTTGTTAAGGTGTTTTGTTGAGACAGTCAGAATCCAGAAGGATGAGAAATTTGATGTGCATGCTACACACATGTGTCCCAACAACATGTGGAGGGCTACCCTGCCTTAAAGCAAAAAATGCTGCTTATATACCATCCCATAACACACTCTCTGGCCAATTTATAATTTTTAATTATGCAGGGTCCACATTGTTCTCTCCCCCCCCCGGTGAATTGAGTAATTACCGTATTTTTCGCACCATAAGACACACTTTCCCCCCACAAAACAGGGGGGGTGGAAAGTCTGTGCGTCTTATGGAGCGAAGAAAACAGATTATATTTGGTCCATCTTATGGAATGGTGCGTCTTATGGAGCGAAAAATACGGTATTTTACCAGCCTCAGAAGGTTGAATCAGTCTCAAGGCTGGCTACTTGAATCCATTGGGATCAAATTCAGTTTTTTTGCCCTCAGCATGTTGACCTGCAGATGCTTTGGACCTCAAACCCCAGCTAAATGGCTAGTGGTCAGGAAACCAGATACAGTGGTCAGGTTCCATTGTCTTACTGCTCTAACTATTAAGAAGTTTTCCCTGATACTCAGGTTAAATCTGGCTTCCTGTAACTTGAGCCCATTATTATGTGTCCTACATTCTGGGATGATTGAGAACAGATCTTGCCTGTCCTCTGTGGGATTAATGTTCAAGTATTTGAAATGTATCATCATCTCTTCCCTCTTTTCTCAAGGCTAAACATGCCCCGTTCTTTCCGTCTATCATCAGCAATTATATCAAGACATTTTCCATCAGAGATCTACATTTTCCTCTTCCTGCCGCGTGACTTTAGATAACCAAATTATTGTTTCTGATCCTTTTTCATAACTGACAGTCCAATTTAAAATTTAATGCTCCAACCTAGTATGAATAGCATGCGTGGCCTGTTGGGAAAAGAGATAGAGGTGAAATAGTTAAAAGGAGGAAGTTGATACAGACGAATGTATGGAAATGTGCCTTGTAGAAACATTCCCCCAACTTTCTTTGTAGAATTTCAGGAGACTGTTCATGTATATACATGCACTTGTAATTATTAGGATTAAAAACTTTGTTATTTCAATTTCCTTTTAAGGAGACATTGCCTTAGGTTTTTTTATTTAATGAGCTGTCCCAATCATATCCATCCATAAGGTTGTATTGCAGATCAGTTGCTAGCTCTGAACATCTGTGTAGTGACAGGGAAATGAAGACAAGAAATCTAACCTGCAACAATTAAAACCAAAACAGGACAATGCCATGACAGAGGTGACTTGCTAACAGGCATTAGTGTGGCCTCTAGTGGCCACATGTCACATGTACATCGAAATGGCGCAACCCAAGGGAACTCTACCTGCCCAAGTAGAACTCTCTCAACTCATTGTAGAAAGGAGGTATCTGCCGAGAAAATAATGAGAAACATTGTGCTGTATCTCTGAGGTAAGATTTTGTGTGACAGCTGTGTTCAGTTGAGAGACATTTCAACCCTCTTAAATAGCCGTGGAGTGATATAAATTAAGAAATTACTGTAATCAAAATGCATTTCATTCAGGGGGATTGGGAGTGTGAGAATTTCATTTCAGTTTGTTTTTGAAAAGACTTTCCTATTCCATTTAGAACATGCTTTTATTTTTAAATTAAATTAGGAATACGGTGAACGGAGAGTCACCCATCCAGATAAAGTCTCTAATCATGTATAGTAATGTATAAGTTTGCTCTCCTGTGAATTCAGTCATATTAATGCTAAACTAGGATTGTCAGCTTTTCTTTCTTTCTTTCTTTCTTTCTTTCTTTCTTTCTTTCTTTCTTTCTTTCTTTCTTTCTTTCTTTCTTTCTTTCTTTCTTTCTTTCTTTCTTTCTTTCTTTCTCTTTCTTTCTTTCTTTCTTTCTTTCTTTCTTTCTTTCTTTCTTTCTTTCAAGTTTATAATCTTGAATAGCTTTATGGCAGGTAGCTACAACGGCTGTTGCTTTTTTGTACCAATTGCAGTGGAAGATAATTTTGTTTGAATGATTTACAAAATCCCACCTTTTTCATTTTCAGAAATGAAATAAGTTATATATTTTTAAAAAATGTAGGGAAAATTGAAATTAATAGATTTCCCCCAGACAATAGATTATTCATAGAAATAAAATAATTCCAAAAGGAAATCTTTCTTGCATCCCTTCCCCATCCAGTTCATTTCTCCTCCAAAAGGCAAAATAACGTCTGAGATAGCCAGAATAAGTGTGGGGAAATGCAGTCTTGTAATAGTATAATCATCATCACTATAATCATCATCTGTCAAGGGACCCTATGGATTATCAAGTCCAGCCCCTGTCAAGGAGGCCCGGGGGGGAATTGAACTCCCAACCTCTGGCTCCACAACCTGATACCTAAACCACTGACCTATCCAGCAGTTCTTATCTAATCCGTTCTCCTGGAATAATATATTAAACCATTCAGACCAGATGACTTAGTTGCTTTTTCTGAATGCCCCTTTAGTGTTTCCTCTTTAGTGTCTCTAATCATGGTGGCATCATTAGAGTAATGGAAGGACGAGAGAGCTGGGGAAGGGAAGGGACATTTTTAGCTGTAAAGCTCTGCTTCTGTTCAGTCTCAAGGGAATTTACTTCTGTGTAACAGGAGTTTCTAGACAGATGACCAAGCTGTGAAGTAACGGTATTGTTGGTCGGGATTTCCCCAGGACCCACAACTAAAATGTTTATATCTGTAGTAATGCACCCGATGCAGTCCTTTCGTGAGCCTTCATATGTATAAACATATATCATAATTCAAAATGGCATGCCTTACAGGTGAGGATAAAAATAGGATGGCAAGGAATTTAAAGGTGCTTCTGATTCCTTTTCTCACAGTGGCAGTTGATATGCTTTTGAGTAAAACCAGGTTGATTGTTGCATTGTTTCATTGGTACTTTAAAAATCTGAAGCACTAAATAGGTTGTTTGCATTTATCTTCACCAACATTCGGTCGTGCTGTGCTTGTTTTTATATATATTCTTCTCAGATGAACGGGACACTAATTTTGCAATGATACACATTTTTTACCTAAAGGGAAAAGGCACCAAAATCTGTTGACATACTCAACAGTTGATTAAATTGCTGACTCATTTAGTTCCACTAGGACTTTATTATTTTCCACTGAAATTTTGAGGGGACTTCCAGTTTCTCTGTTTTCTGCTTGTACAATCTCTTCCTTACTTTACTTTCATTTCAGAATATGACAAATTTTCAACTGGGTTCTAAAGAACTGTACAGAACTCATTTTTAAATTGGCACGTTTTCTGTAGAAAAAAAAAAGAATGAAGCAATGGGGAGCGTTATGCCCCACATCCCTGCCAACATTACTGTAGATGGCATACTAGAGAAATGGCTTCCAGGTTTCTCTTGATAATGTACGGCTTTGTCCCAATCACTCGAATCATCTGTCCCGCAAAGGATGAAACTTTCTTCTGCTTTTGATTCATGGAATGAAAACAAACACAGGCATGACATGTAATCAGAGTGGTATCTTGTAGCTTGAAATGAAACAAAAATTGATCGCAATGAAGACCCTGTTTTGAGCACTTAGGAAGAGGATTGTGGAGGGTCTTTGTCAACAAAAGCAGCAACAAAAGCTCAGTGGCAGTTTGTGTAGCATGCATAATACATTTGCACTTTCATGCATTAAAGATGATTTTCTTAAAGTGGAATATGTGCTGTTATTTTTTTCTGTCCATCCTCTATCAGTTGAGTTCCATAAAAGCTGTTACTGCACGTAGTTTGCCCAGCATGTGACTTGAGGTTCTCTGACATGAGATGTTTAGCTGTTGTTTGGATCACTTTCTGCCTAGGACATTGTTCTCTATATCTTGAAATTGGGAGAACATAAAGCGCATTTTTGACCATTTGGAAACCTTACTTTTTTGGACAACAGGTCCCAGAATCTCCTAGCCATGTTCGGTGTGCAATTTTAGAAATCGCAGCCCAAAAAAGTGACATGTCCAAGCAGCACACTGAATAAAAAGATAGCATGTTAACGTTGCTTTCAGTTGCTCCAAATGTTTCAATTTTCTGAGGAAGAAAATGCCCCATGTTTTAGAAAATATTCTTAATGATTGCTCTTAATATGAAATTATTTTCTAGGTAAAGGTTCCCCTTGACAATTTGTCCAGTTGTGTCCGACTCTAGGCGGCGGTGCTCATTTCCGTTCCAACCCATAGAGCTAGTGTTTGTCTGCAGACAATCCTCCGTGGTCACGTGGCCAGTGTGACTAGACACGGAACGCTGTTGTGGCGATCCCCCTTTGTGCCCTTTATATCTTTGGGCTCTACAAAGGTAAATACGCCCTTTTCGCTGCCACCAGGTATTCTCTTAATACCAATTCGGGTCCCACACACACAGGAGTTGCTCATATAATTTAGGAATCAGGTTTTCAATTAAACATTCTTTTATTAATGAACAAATAAAAAGGAAATCAATATATAACTGGTTCAGGTATTCATGTATAATAAATCATGTGTTCAATCACTGGTATTCAGAGCTCTTGTGTACTTTAAATCAATATCTCCCATGGTTTACTTCTAAGTTCATTTCTCCCTGTTACATGTGTGTTTTAATCTTTCAGTTTCTTTTCTGAACCCCTCTTTATCTATTCCTAAACCCTAATACTTTCTCAACATCTTGTGGTCCCTAACTTCTCTCTATCCCTATCTGACTCCAACTCTATCCCTATCTCATTCCAACTCTCTGTCATTCTGACTCCGCCCCTCCTGCTCTATCCTCTGATTGACATGCAGGAATGATGTCATCTTTTGGGTTCCGATACAGCCGTTTACCTTCCCACCGAAAGCATGCATTCTTGCATTTTGCATGCTTTCGAACCGCTAGGTTGGCAGGAGCTGGGACAAGTGACAGGAGCTCACTCCGTTGCGTGCATTCGATCTTACGACTGCAGGTCTTCTGACCTTGCAGCACAGAGGCTTCTGTGGTTTAACCCGCAGTGCCACTATGTCCTAAATCTAGGACATTGGGTTCCTAATCTTGTGATCCCCCCCCCCCCACTATGGTATTCAAAGAGGTAGGTTTTAAAAATTATTTCAGTTGGATGGCAGGGTCGTCTGCAACCCGCAGCTGTTCGTTCACAAAGGCAGTATTTAATACAACTGATATTTGGTTAGAAGGTGAGCATACCAAAGCTGTCTTCAGCGGTTCTGAAATGTGTGTCCTCCACAACTGAGGAGGGAAGCATGTTAGCCCCGCCCACTCCATCGTTGGTTTTATCACATGATGGCTCAAGGGAAGACTCTTCTTTCTGGGTAGGCTCTTCCTGAGAGCGAGGATTCGGAATTTTTCCCTTTTCACTTTCTGTCTCATGTGTAAAAGCTGGAATGGTTGTGTGTCGTGATTGCGCAGCAAGAGCAAGGATGGACAAGATGGGGCCAACATGCTCCCACCATTTCATATGGGGGGCACATGTGACTGTGTAAGGCAGGGGTTTTAAACTCAATTTACCTGGGGGCCACTAGAGGCTGAGTCTGGGTGAGGCTCAGCCGCATAAGATTTTCCGCCAAGCGGAGCAAGAGCCCGAGGAAGCCGCCCAGGAGTTTCCTTAGCCGACGGACAAGTGGGCTGGCTGGCAGGGCTGCAGTTCTGGATGGAGGGTGCAAGAGGTGCTGTCTTGGGAGAGAGCCGGCGAGCGAGGCAAGGCTTTTTTTTTTTAACTCTTGACAGCAAAGCAAAGCAAAAGTAAAGTGTGCTGCTTATATACCGCCCCATAGCGCTGCAAGCACTCTCCGGGCGGTTTACAATTTAATTATACAGGCTACACATTGCCCCCCCAGCAAGCTGGGTACTCATTTTACTGACCTCGGAAGGATAGAAGGCTGAGTCAACCTTGAGCCGGCTACCTGGGATTGAACCCCAGGTCGTGAGCACAGTTTTGGCTGCAGTACAGCAGTTTAACCACTGCGCCACGAGGATGTGAGGGCGCTTTGGGGGGGACAGGCAAGGCGAGGGCCACAAACTATCATCTGGGGGGCCGCAAATGGCCCCTGGGCTGCATGTTTGAGACCCCTGGTGTAAGGCTTATATGAAGAAGAAGATATTTTTGTGTCATTAGAAGAGGTAAACATTCCTATGGGAGACAGAAAACAGATAAGCAGGGAAGAGCAAAAAAAGACGGGGGAGAAGGGGTGGAAGTTGGGGGCTGATGAAGACTGACAGAAAGAAGGATAAAGAATATTTACAGTAAGACTTAACACAACATAGGCCATAAATTACTGTGTGAGATGTAACCACACACCCAAGACTCTTCGAGCCAATGAATATTTTGAATGTATTACTTGTGAATTTGGTATTTCTTCCAGTATTTCATCTCCATATGTCTAACGAAGTGGACTTGTTCATGAAAGCTTTCATTAAAATATAAGAGTCTTTAAAGTGCCACATATTGTTTTTGTTTTTTTGTTTGGATCATCATCATCATCATCATCGTCACTATTATTATTATTATTATCATCATCATCATCATCATCATTGCTCTCTTATAAAGTCTGAACTTTGGTTTCCCCTCTAACCCTGTGTCTGAATGCTCGCAGTAGGGTGAAATGTTGGCCATGTGGCAATAGTCCTCTGAATCTCTTTGCTTCATCTGTAGAGGTATCTCCTAAGGTGCATTGGAGTTTATTAAATAAATGTTTCAAAGCACTTTCATGTCCTGAGATGAAAGAGCTGTGTTAAAATGTACTGAGTGTTGTCATTATTGATTTATGCTGTTTCTTACCTCTTACTGCACATTCCCTTCTTGTAAAAGCCTCCAATTAAACCGTAAAAAAGCAGGGCATTGAACTTTTGTTCTGAGTTCCTGAACCTTTCCTCCCCTCCCCCTCATCATCTGCTCTCTCAACATTTCGTTTACAACCGATAAATAAATTTCCCTTCCAGCAAAATTTAAGAGAAATTTGCAGGGTTTTTTTTTTCCGCGTAGGAAAAATACCTTAAAAGTATTTTTGATGTAAAAAAAAAAAAAAAAGAAACTATTTTGATATGCTTAGGGAAAATTCCCAGGTGGTGTTTCCTCTTTCTCCTCGTCCTTTACATATCCTGCCTGCATTTTAAGGTGGGGCTAGAGAAGGGGAAAGTTCCTTTCTAGGACTACAGCTCCCCAAATCCCCTTGGTAGCATGGCCAATGTGGCTGTTTTGCTTGACAGATCCTGAGACCCGTTAGATAAGCTGTGAGGCCTCTCTAGTCCAGCTTTCTGAGCCCGTTGTCCAGGGAGTCCCAAAAGAATACTCAAGGGTTTACTGGGAAGGAGCGTGTGCCACTCAGAAGCCACAGGAGCAATCTGAAATAAAAAAACTGCACGGCCTCAATGAGAAGCAGATCAAAAGAGAGTCCTGATTTTTCGATAGCTTGCATGGATCAAGCTGCTAATTTCATGCAGAGGAAACCGGGGTAGCCAAAGGCAGTTTAACAGTGCCGTCTTCGGCATGCCATTCCTTTCAGTGAGACTTAGCAAGCATGCGCAGGATTGCAGCTTCTTCCAAATGCATAATCAATAATGGCTTTAAAGGGATGGTTGTTGTGGGTTTTTCGGGCTCTTTGGCCGTGTTCTGAAGGTGGCTCTTCCTGACGTTTCGCCGGTCTCTGTGGCCGGCATCTTCAGAGGACTGGAGTCGGAACACTGTCCATGCTCTGTTGCTGCTTGTTGGATAGTTGAGTATTTATATCTGTGGGAACAGCTTTTGTCCTTTTCAGGAGATAGGGTGATCAGCGTGTTTTTGTTGTGATAAGGGGGAGAGATTACCTGTCACTGTGATTGATGGGTGTCCTGTTATTTTTGTCACTTGCTCCCCAGTCTTCGTGTTCTCTGATCTTTTGTTGTAAGGTAGAGTTTGAAAAAAGATGTGGACTCTCTGGCAGTTTCACTTTTACTACTGATGGCTCTCTCAGATGTCTGTGCACGTGCACACCCATAGAGAGTGGGGAGGGAGATTTTAATTGAGGGAGAAGTTGGTTTGGAATGTCTTTGCAGGTACAAGTAGTGTATCGGGATTCTTTGTGCAGAGATAAATGGATGTATTGAAATCTTATAAAACTTACCGAGGGTTGGTGACCGAATTCATTAAAAGTTTTTGCATTTCATTCAACTTGTAGCAGAGCAGTGAAACTGAAGGCTATAGAAATTGGGAGTTCAGATACAGGTGAATCTTACCACTTTGAACTTCCTTCTTTCCTTTCCTTTCCTTTCCTTTCCTTTCCTTTCCTTTCCTTTCCTTTCCTTTCCTTTCCTTTCCTTTCCTTTCTTTCCTTATAGTTTGAGCTTCTCCAAGGTGATCAAAATCACAAATTCTTCTTTTTCCTTTTTTTTTTTTTAAATAAAGGCATTGGACATTTCCTGGTAAGTGTGCATTTAAACCCTCATATTGTGAAAGAAGTGTTAAGAAAACCAAAAGAAATAGAAAACAAATAAGCTAATAAATTTAAACAAAACAATGTTTTAATGGAAATTTAAAAAATAAAAGATTTTTTGGTTGGTAGGATCACATATCGTTCCCCCATTTTTTGTGAGTGAAGAATACTCTACCCACAAATTAATTCTCTCTCATAGTTTGGAAACATCAGGGTTTGTTTTTTTTTAACTACAAGTCCCAAAATCCCTCAGCTGGTTTATTTTTGCTTGTCTGCCCTCCTTTGGCTCAGCCTTAGAAATCTACACTTCTCCCTTAAATTGCATGGGTTTGAACAGCACAGTTTGGGTTACGCACAGATTGCTTTCACTAAATAATAAATATTTCACTAAATAAATAAATATTAAATTTAAATATGTTGTAAATACTGTGCTGCCATTATTCTCCAAGAAGTGGTCCGAGAAAGATAAGTCTTGGATATAGATGGGCATGAACCATCGTTTTGCTGGTGCGTACTAGTTCGGCCAATGGCTGCACAGCTGATCTGTGGTTCAGCACCTGACCGCCCCTCTGTGTGTTTGACCACTTGGAAGCAGTGACCCAACTTCCCTGCCTCGCCTCCTCAGGCACTGCCTCTGTGGGAGAGCATGCTAGAGGAGGCAGGGCACTAAACCATGGACTCACTGTGTGGCTGTCTGCCCAACTGGCAAGAACCACTGAACTGGGGGGTTGTGCCCATCTCTAGTCTTGAACTAGGCCCCTGTTGTTGGCTCTGCAGTGGCCCTGGGTTTGATGGTGGTGGCCTGGCCAGCTCTCTCTCCTGGTATGGTAGTTCCATGTGGTGACCATGGAGGCAGGTTGGGGAGGTCATAGCAGTGTGTTGCTCCCTGGGGGATGATGGGTGACAGATTGTGCCTCTGTTTTCTCCCTCTGATAGAGGCTTTTCATGTTCTTTAGCTGCCTTTTTATCATTGTTTGTAGATCAATAGAGATGGGGGTATTTGTATTTGTATAGGAATATCCGAGCACAGCTGGACTTAACGAGGGGTTGGCCCCTGTGGCCGGCCCGAACGCTCACACGTCTGGTGGTGTCGGCATCTTTGCTCATCCTTCCAGTCACTCCCAGAGCTCTGTTCTCTTCCTGCTCGGCTGGCAACTCAGCAGCCATACAGGGAGTCTTAGCCTCCCTCCCAAGTGCCTGGAGTGGGCAGGCGAGCAGGAAGAGAGTGGCGCTCCGGGGCCGAATGGAAGGATGAGCGAGACTGCTACCGTTACTGGATGTGTGAGTGGACAGGCTGACAGCAGGGGCTGTCCCCCCCGTTAAGTCCATCTGCGCGGGGATATTCGTATTCATATACGAATACGTATAAGAATTTGTATATGAATTTGTATACAAATACGAATTCATATTTGAATACGAATACCCCCATCTCTAGTAATCAAATGTTTTTGCTTTGCAGTTACATTTCGGAGGGCATGAGAGTCCTACATGGATTTTGAACCACACAGGGACCTGCCACCCCTTACCCCAGTGTTGTTGAAGGGCGAAGTGAGAGATCAAAGTTTAGAACAGCTAGTTTTCGGGGAAATGACTTCTCCTGGACCCCACTCCCAACAAGGCTGTTTACAGAGTTCTAATGTGAAAAAAGGAACTTTTCCAAGCTGTGTACATGGAAAGAGATGTGGTGGTGACTGAGGTCTAGTTCAGCTGTTGGTTTCCCCTGTGGCCAGACAACTGTCTGTAGGAAATCCCAGTGTAGGACATGAGTCCAGTACTTCTACTGTATTATTTCGCAGTAATTAGTATTAAGAAAACTCTTGCTGCCGATAGACGTTGTATATTGGCATCATGACTAGTAGCTGTTGACAGCCAACGTCAGGGCATAAAGTTCTGTAGAGCCAGTGTTGATCTGTGTATCTGCCTCAGAAGGAGATCACTGTTCATGATGGCTAAGGATTTCTGGAAGCCCACGAACCCCAATGATTCCTGATGGGCATTTTGTTCTTCAGAGTCTCATGGGGACATTCATTCTAAGCCCTGGTCAACTGGAGATGGCACCCACTGGACATCTGACCTTACAAAATGACAGATGTGTTCCATTGTGCCATACCTTAAGTTGGAATTTTGTTGGAGGTGCAAGGCTTCAGCAGGGTTCTACTTACGTGTCACCACCTTGCTGTGCTACAGTATGTGAATCAGTTTGCCTTGAGTCCCAGTAAGGAAGTGGTTCCTCTATTCTGTTGCAACTCAGGCTTCATCCAGTGTGTGAGTGAGGCTAGAAAGGCCTTTGACGCCCGCATGGAACGCCAGCTGAAGCCTTGAAGTTTGAGTGAAGAGGTTTCCCACAAAATCAGGAATGTATCAACAAAATTATAGCCCTTGCTAAATTCCTGCAACTCTGTGGGCAGAAACTGCCAGATTTGATTAAACTATACATTGAAACTCACAGAGCATGTAGTAGCTGCATGCTGTTTGTCTGGATGAAAGCTTGTGAAATAGTTTGCAAAATCTAAAACTTTGCACCAAAGTATTTTAGAAAACTTCAGAGTTAGTGTTTATTTTGTCGTGGTTATGACTCATATTTTGAAACCCTAAGAGTCAGTATAGCTTTTGGGGAGTTAACGTTACTCTTATTTGAAAGTGTATCCGTCTATGTGTGTATATGTACTCTGTGTGTGTGTGTGTGTGTGCGCGCACACACACACACACACACACAAACACAGAGAGAGTGGTGCCTCGCACAACTAGTGCCCCGTAGAGCGATGAATTCGCTCTACGGTGACGCTTTTGCGATGCCCCCAATGGGCGAAAATCGCAGAGCGAAGGTCGGTAAGTGTTTCGCTTACCGACCTTCGCTTTGTGACCCGCCGATCAGCTGTTCCATGGCTTCAAAATGGCCATTGGAACAGCCAAAATGGCTGCATGCAGCGTTTTCGCGCCCTCCCCTCGCTTACCAAGGGCGTGAAAAGGCTGCGGCTGGCCATTTCGGCTGTTCCGGTGGCCATTTTGGACCCGCCGGACAGCTGATCGCAGCCATTTTCATGCCCTCGTTCAGCGAGGGGAGGACGCGAAAATGGCTGCCGGTCATCGGAGAAACATCGCTGAACGGTGAGTACAGCAGCCGATTGGAACGCATTAAACACTGTTTAATGCGTTCCAATGGGCTTTTCTGCCCCGTTCAGCAATGTTTCACACAGCGAGGGTTAATCCGGGACAGATTAACCTCGCTGTGCGAGGCACCACTGTGTGTGTATCTATCTATCTATCTATCTATCTATCTATCTATCTATCTATCTATCTATCTATCTATCTATCTATCTATCTATCTATCTGTCTGTCTGTCTGTCTGTCTGTCTGTCTGTCTGTCTGTCTGTCTGTCTGTCTGTCTGTCTGTCTGTCTGTCTGTCTATCTATCTATCTATCTGTATATATATGTGTGTGTGTGTGTATGTGTATATATATATGTGTATATATATATGGAGTGTGTGTGCATGCGTGCGTGAGTGTGTGCCAAGTGGATGAATGTTCAAGTGTGTCTCCCACCAGCACAAGCGTCTAGTTCAAAGAATAATCAAGTAAAACAGTGCTACTTGGATATGTGACTGTGGAGAAATTCAATCAGTGCAGCACTTCTGTGCATGCAATTGATGTGCCACCACGTGTGCAAAAGAAGACTTAGAAAACAGGACCATATACCGTATTTTCCGTGTATAAGACGCCCCCACTTTTCTAACCCCAAATTAAAAAAACTAAGTGGGGCTTAGCAAGTGTAGAGGGAAAGGGATCAAAGCCCTTCAAGATTGCTCTGATCCCTGCTTTCCCCTCCACTTGTTTTTTCTCTCCTCAGCTTACTTCCGTGTATAAGATGACCTCAATTTTTAGTCTAAAGATTTCAGAAAAAATTATAGTCTTATTCATGGAAAAATATGGTAATCTGTATTCACACTAAACAACAGGGTTTCTCCAGAATTTAGACAGATGTTTTTCTCCAGCCCCACCTGATGTTGCCAGGAATAGAGGCTGGAATGGAAGCTTGCATGCAAAGCATCTCTGAGTGATGGTTCTCCTCTCCCAGAGATTTCCAGCTGTTAATTGTCTCAGAAATGGTCTTGAAGGTGCATGGTAAAGCTCTACCTTGTGGCTCAGTAGTTAAACTGCAGTGACAACTCTGCTCATGACCTGAGTTCAGTCCTGGATTCCGGTATTCATTTTGAAGTTTTCTCAATTTTCCAGCCTTCCAAGGTCAGTAAATTGAGTACCCAGCTCACTGGGGGCAAGAAGAAATGTGTAGTCTGCATAACTGAACATTGTAACTGCCCAGGGAGTGCTTTAAGTGCTATGGGGTGGTACCACGTTTCCCCGAAAATAAGACAGGGTCTTATATAAATTTTTGCTCCAAAAATGCATAAGGGCTTATTGTCAGGGGATGTTTTTTTTCATGTACAACAATCTACATTTATTCAAATACAGTCATGTTATCTTTTTCTGGTTGCTAATCAACGGTGGAGGGCAGAGTTTCGCTTAACTGGGGCTTATTTTTGGGGTAGGGCTTATATTATAAGCATCCTGAAAAATCATAGTAGGTCTTATTTTCAGGTTAGGTCTTATTTTTTAGGAAACAGGGCATATAAGCAGCTATAACTAAGCTGTTTCAGGGGGCCAAAGGGGCAGAAGTAATTCAACCAAATAATTTAAATAATAAACATCTGACTTGCAATCCTGTTTGTCAACTTATATTTCTCTGTGTGGTTAAATTAGCATATCTCTGGTGCACAGAGTAAATCCCTCTTCCTTTTTCAAGATATTTTAATTTCAAGAAACTTGGACATAAAATACAGATGTCCTATGTAAGTGGCTGCAGCAACAAGCCAGTGTAAATCAGAGTTTCATAGTCTTATTTATTTTACATCTATACATAGTGTGTTTGACCACTCTTGACAAAGCAGGCTCTTGGCAAATGAGGAAACCTGGTAGGGTATAAAAGATCAGAGTTTTAAACAGCAAAAAGCTCTCTTTAAAAAAAAAAACACCACCAGATTTCCTGCAGTTCACATACATGATCAGTTGCTTATTCCAAGGTGTGGAACATGTGATGATCATATTATTGACTAGAGAACAAATCAGAAAAAGGATTGCCGAAGACTGGAGCGTATCAGTTGTCCAGCCATTATGAGTGTTCAAAACCTTTCCTTCCTTCCCTTAAGTGATGGAAAGTTCAAGTCAGCCTTTGTAGGCTTCTGTTTTCTTTGGACAGGAAAACAATGGAGACTCATTGGACCTTTTGCAATATTTTGTTTATCTGCTATCCCAGTGGACAGTAGATGGGAACTCCATATGCTGTTACCGAAGCTTTAAGCGGTGTGACTAGCTGTATGAATGGATGCCCACTGGGAACCGAGGTTAGAAGTGTGTGTGGCTGTGAGTGTGTTTGTACACTTATTGTTTGTGCACACTTACTGCAGTTCTCCAAGTATATGAATGGAGCAGACATCTCTGATGCTGCAGAGAAAGCACATGCCATTAGACAGTGCTAGTCTCAAACCAGTGATAATCTGGACACCCCAGATTGTTTTTTTCTATGAGAGCGCACAATATCACAAATCTGGTGGCCCATTGGGCAGGAATCAGAAAAAAATCCTGGGTACATTGAAGAGAGAGACTTCAGTTATTCATTAGAACCACTCTTTAAACATCTCTCTTATCTTGAAAGCCCTATAGTTTGGTTCCAATTTGACAGCACAGAACACATTTGTTTAATTCTTTTATAATATTTGCATACTTACTGTTTTTAGCTTTTAAATACTATCTTTTAATGGTGTAAGCGGCCATGGGTCCTTTTTAAGTAGAAGAGATTGAATAAAGAAATAAATCGTCGTTGTGGGTGTTTCGGGCTCTTTAGCCGTGTTCTGAAGGTTGTTTTTCCTCACGTTTCGCCAGTCTCTGTGGCCGGCATCTTCAGAGGGACACTGACACTAATAACTGAAAGAAGAGTGCACCAGAAGAGAGAAATCTCTCAACCATTCTCAGTGTGTGCGTGGTTTTGCACAAGTGGATTTTGACCATTTTTTATCAAATCAACAAGGCCAATGTTGTTTCTTTAAGTATTGTAATGACAACAAGGTGTATAGCTTGTTAATTGAAATAAAAGGAGTGAGCCATGTGACCATTACAAAATACAAAAGCAAGAATGGGTGAGATACTTTTATAGACCACTAATAAAATATTTTTAAAATCATACACTATGTGAGCTTTCATGGGTAAATCCCGCTTCTTCAGGAAATCCAAATAATGTCATGACTGATGTAAGCTGGTGAGTGTTCCAACACTGGAGGCATTCAAGAGAAAATCAGAGAACCACTTAACAGATACCTTTTGATTTGTATTCCTGCATCAAACAGGGGGTTGGACTTGATGGTCTTATAGGCCCCCTCCGACTTCACTATTCTAAGATTCTATGAAAACAAATTCCCTTCTGGGGAGCAACTTTACCCACGAAAGCTTGCTTAGTGTATAGTTTTTTTTTTATTTTTTGTTAGTGGCCTATAAAGGTATCACCTGTTCTTTAATGAGTAAAATTACATTTCCTTTATGGTGCAACAGAAATTGGAACTTGAACTTTGCATCTTTAATAAAAATGCATTTTAGAAAGGATCACAACAAACCACTTCATTGTGGGTCATAGTGCTAATGTGATAGCTTTAAAAGAAACTTTTGTTAGACCTATTTTGTTGCTGAAGCCAGAGCATGTACAGTTAAGAGAGGAGATGTGCAGACATTTTGAGTGAGGCATAATTCGGATGGTTAGAGAGAAGAAAGCGAAGTGCGCATATACACTGTTTCCTGCCTTTGGATGCAATTCTTAGCAAAGAGGAAAGTGTGATTTTCTACCTAAACCAGTAACTTACACCGTGTAGCACTAAAGTCCTTTAATCTGGGTCTGTTATTGCAGATGTGGAATCCGTCATAACAATCTGCAGTTTCAGCCTGAACAAAAGCTGGGAGCCTTCCAGTTGTAACACACAACAAATAAAGGGAGCGGTTACACAGCTCCGTTTATAGGGACTTTCCTGTGTTTGAAGTCGGTGCCATACATTTGCTAAGTAATGAATAAAACTGAGGAATCAATATTTAACTGGGAATGCCTTGTGTACAAAACTGAATGGAAGCAGCTGGCTTTACATTTCCAGATGTTGCAATACTTATGTCTATGGAAAGTGCGAAATTTTTGGAATGAAAGTTAGTACTAGTTTTTGTGTGTGAGCTGCAACCGTCTGGTGTGGTGCAGGCCCAGCAATTTAGGAGAATATCTAGCTGAAACTGACGTTTCCTTCCTTAGCTAGAGAAGAGAGGAACTGCTATATGATATAAAATAACAGATAAAATAGAAAATATATTGCATTTTTTAATTCTCCCATTGCCAGAAAAAAAGGCCTGTGAATAGATAGAAAGCTCCAGGAGGTTTTAGATATGGTACATTATCCGGATGTATTTTCCCCTGACTTCAGAAACTGCTTTGGTTACTGTTTTTATGCTGAGATGTGGACTCTCTGTCTCTGTCTCTGTCTGTCTGTCTGTCTCTCTCTCTCTCTCTCTCTCTCTCTCTGTGTCTATTAAGGCAGTTTCATTAAAAGATCTCTAGCAGCTCCAGATTTGATTTTTAAAACAATGTATTTCAAAAGAGAAAGGTCTCAATTCTTTTAAATTGGGAAGAACTTTTAATCCTTCAAACGCTTTGGCCTATACTATACATAATCCTATACTATCAGCCATGGTTGGTGGTTGGTGGTGTCATCCATAGCCCAAAACATCTGATAAAGTGCAAGTTTCCCATCTATACCCAATCCAAATAAAACAAAATGAAAAATTGCTCCCCAGATGGGAGTATGTTTTCCCCTACATCAGTCATGCTATTATTTGGATTTCCTGACTGCAGAGTTTGGATTTTTTTTTTTAAATGTCTTACTTATGCAGCATACACACAGTCCTGTTTCACAGAGAATCTTGCTATGTGTTTCACCTTTTGTGTTCTTGTTCCCAAGATTGTTTAAGTACATCCAAAATTAGCACACCATTATATCTTTTCATTTCATGTCTTTATTTTATTTTATTTTGATTCCACCCTATATCCTAAGAGCTCATGGTGGGATAAAAGCAATATGAAACAATTCAATCTGTTAAAAACCATTAAAAACCATTTAAAATATTTTTAAAAATTACGTAATACATTAAAGTCAACAACAAGAAAGCTTCTACAGCCTATTAAACCCATGGCCCTTAATCTCCAAGGCCTTGGTGGACAATCATGTTTTAACTTTAACTAGAGCAATACAACAGTATAGTTTCTTATACTTTTGCCACCTTGGATCTATAATACCGTATTTTTCGCTCCATAAGACGCACCTTTGCATAAGATGCACCAATTTTTTAGGAGAAGAAAACAGGAAAATATAATGTTTTCTTCGCTCCATAAGATGCACAGACTTTCCACCCCCCTGTTTTGTGGGGAAAAAGTGCTTCTTATGGTGCGAAAAACACGGTATATGTTTTTTTGTTGGAGGCATTCAAAAAAAAAGTTGGATAATCACCGGCAGATATGCTTTGATTGTATTCCTGCGTTGAGCAGGGGGTTGGACTCGATGGCCTTGTAGGCCCCTTCCAACTTCACTTTTCTATGATTCTATGAACCTGGTATTGAAGTGAGGTTAATGTCATTTATTTATTTATTTGATTTATATATCTGGCAGCCAAGGTCACTCTGGGCAGTTTACAACTAAACAGAAAACAATAGAATAACAAAATATGATGACATCAATAAATTAAAAAGTGTAAAACAAAATACCAGAAAATACAGTGGGAGACATAGTACAATATATTACATTTAATAGCATAAAAACATGGTGGTATGTTAACTGGTACATGTATGTAACATGTTCGGTTTGACATACCGCCACGTCAGTGCTAGTGGAGCCACGAAAGAGGACGGGATTCCATAACATGGCTGCTACAGCCCTACCCCATGTCTCCGCTTAGTGAATTATTCTCCATGCTGGGTTGCAGAGGAGGGCTCCCTACTGCCAGGACGGAACTAGTGGTCAGGCAGGAGAAATGTTCCCTCTAGTATCCAGGTCCCTAGCTGTTTAGGACTTATCAATACCTTGAACTAGGACTGGATATATCTTGGCAACAGTTTGGTTGGTTGGTTGGTTGGTTGGCTGGTTGGTTGCTTTCTTTGTTTTGGGTCAATGTTCAAGAGGCAGAATTGGAAAGAAACTCCAGTTAGACAGTGACTGGTTTTGGAACTGCAGCGGTTTTCTTGTGTCGTTTTGGAAACTGTTCTAACTATTAATGGCAAGCATTAGATAATGGGATCTTAAGTCTGTTGTTTGACAGCTAGACACAGAGAGTGAACATTAGTAGTGGAATAAATACATCATAAGGTTGATCTAGTCCAACTTTGGGTTTCCAGATGTTCTTGGACCGCAACTCCCAGAAGCCTTCACCATTAGCTGTGCTGGCCAGGGTTTCTGGGAATTGCAGTCCAACAATGTCTGGGGACCCAAGGTTGGGAACCACTGGTCTACAGCATGAAGTCACTGTAACATCAACAAAACCAATAGGAATAATAAATGATCTATGGGAAAACTTTTGAACACAATACTGTATTCCCTAACCAGCTATTTCTTCTCTCAGTGGTCTATAGCAAATTTACAAATACCTTCCTCAGAACAGCCTGAGTTGTTGGTCCCAGTTCTGTTAGCCACATGTTTTCTATGAATAGGCTCCACAACTAATCTGGAGTAATCAATCAACTAATCAATCATCAGTCAGCCAGCCCCTTGGAAGACAGGATATGACCATCACATGGAGAGGAGCAAAGGGAGTCCTTTTACATCTAGAAAATATATTGCATTCAACAAAAGGCCATTCTCTCCCTAGGGCGTTGTGCAAGAAAAATGAAAACAAAATCTGGCAACGAGAATGCATGACACTTGCATGCATGTTTTTGCACTCATGGCGAAGCGTAAGAGATGCAAGAGAATCCCGTGCTGTTGCTTAAAAGGAGGCCCAGTCGTTCTCATGTATGTGGACAAAGTAGTCTTGGCAGGACTTTGTGCTGCTCATGGTTCTTTGGCTCTGACTCAGTATCCTTCCTTTCTCACTCCTTCAACCTGTTATTTAAGTTTTATCTTTCCAAACCAAAGTGCCTTTGCTTGTTTTTTTAAAATAGTCAAGTTCGGATCTTGTTGCTTGCTGAGACTGTTTGTTGATGGTCGCTTTCCACACCTTCCAGTTTCTCTTCTAACAGATATTTGCTGGTCTGTAACTAGACCTCCAAGCAGCTGTGACTATTAAAACCATAAGCTATACTCCTCTATAGCATATGTCTTTATAATTAATGATCTTTTAATGAACAAACTGTATTGACATTTTCCTGCTTTCCCATTTGGAAGGCCAGCATCCACATTCTCTCTCTCTCTCTCTCTCTCTGTGTGTGTGTGTGTGTGTGTGTGTGTGTGTGGTGTTCTTTTAATATTTTCTGTTGTTGAACAGATTGTATCGCCACATATCTGTTTATTTCTAATGGCTCGTTTAAATGACAGTTTCATAAACTGAAGTATCCCAAACAAAAGCCATGAGGTTTACTTTGGCCATCTTGAGTAAATTCTTTTAATCTAAACATAATCAGTGGGCCCATAAATCACTCCAGTGACGTCACTTTTTATTCCAATTAGCAAACACAGTATGTTCTGCAAAAGCCCTATGATTAGCTGAGGCTTTGAAACTTCTTGTCATCCCAGAGACTTTTTAAAGGAACATTTTCCCCTAAAGAATGCAACCAGGATTTCTTTCCCTTTTAGCTCTGTTTTAAAAATTGGCACTTATACGCTTCTGCTTCATTTTTCAAAAATTGCTTATGAGAACACGAGAACGTATACATCCTTTTCTAGTGTAATTTCTCTGCTTGCACTTCATTATTGTATTTATTGGAGGAGCTGGTTGCCTTTTCAAAAGAAAGCATAGTATATGGAAACTATATATTCCAAAAAGATGCCACTCCTTAAACCTTTATTTTTTGCCCATTTCCCCTATGATGGGTTAATGCTGTTGGGCCCCGTCTTGTCTTGTTTTAGCTGATATGACCTGTTTCATGTATTTGTTATAGTTGTCTTACTGTTTATTGTTTTATTGTTGGTTTCATTGATTGTTAACTGCCCAGAACAGTGCTTTGCACTCATGGGGCAGTATCAAAGTTTAACAAAATAAATAAATTTAAGATCGTTTTTTTTTAAGTTGTCAGTATATGCTGGGAAAGATGCCTTGAGGGGCGAGACCCAGTCTCTTAAACTTCAGATTACTCAGGGCTAGCTCCTGTGTCCTTCATAGAGTCATAGAATCAGAAAAGTGAAGTTGGAAGGGTATATAAATCAAACAAATAAATAAATGACATTAATCTCACTTCAGTGCCAATTTCATAGAATCGTAGAAAAGTGAAGTTGGAAGGGGCCTACAAGGCCATGAAGTCCAACCCCCTGCTCAACGCAGTAATACAATCAAAGCATATCTGCCAGGTGATTATCCAACTTTTCCTTGAATGCCCCCAGTGTTGGAGCACTCACCAACTCCCGAGGTAACTGGTTCCACTGTTGTACTGCTCTAACAGTTGGGAAGTTTTTCCTGATATTCAACCGAAATCTGGTTTGTTGCGTGTCCTGCACTCTAGGATGATTGAGAACAGATCTTGCCCCTCCTCTGTATGACAGCCTTTCAAATATTTGAAAAGTGCTATCATATCACCCCTCAGTCTTCTTTTCTCTCTTCTAAACAGGAAGGAGTATCAAAGGGCTTCCTATTTCAGTGTGGTAGTGATGGTCAACCATGTCTCTTTAGATGCTCCAACAACACTGGATAACAAAGATACTACTAGGAAAGGCTCATGAGAGTTCCATTCAAACCATTGAAGTGCCAAGGTTGACTATGCCAACCTTCCTTAGCATTTGTATATATTTCCTTAGCGCATATGCGCTAAGGAAATATATACAAATGCTAAGGAAGGTTGGCATAGTCAACCTTGGGAGTTCAGTGGTTTGAATGGAACTCTCATGTAGTATATACTATATACTGTATAGTATATAGTATAGATACAGTGTGTGTGTGTGTGTGTGTGTGTGTGTGTGTGTGTGTGTGTGTGTGTGTGTGTGTGTATGTATACACACACACACACACACACACACACATGCTAAGGAAGGTTGGCATGGTCATCTATACCTCTATATCTTTGGTTGCTCTTCAGACTGCTGGTTCATCCTTGATCCTGCTTCATGATTCAGACATGCGACTTATTCCTCAGCCTTGCATTCTCGTTCTTAGATCCTGAGGTCTTTGTTCTGCTCTTCCTTTGGGCTGCTGTTGCCCCAGACCAAGCCCTGGCAGATTCTTGCCTCTAGGTGTACAAGGGTACAGAACAGTGAATCATGTTGAAGCATGCATGGCAGGCAGCCTCCTAATGGGGCTTTAAATTAATTAATTTACTAAACATGTGTGAAATATTTTATTCATTAAGGGAATTTCCTCATGGTACCACTCGTATGCCAAAATGTACTATTTGAGAATTAGCGGTGGAGAGATGTCAAAAAAAACAAGAGAGAGAACACTGTTCTCCTTTTATTTCCTGTCAGGAGCCTTCCCCTTATGTGGAAATAATCAAAATCAAGGGTTGACGTCAGTTGACTCAAGTGAGGAATTTCAGATCTGAGGCTTAAATTCTATATCTAACCCACCCTAGCAGTATACTTCACTGCTGCAGTACATGATGATATCTCAGGTCATTTGCAGGTTAGAAGGCTGTGTCAGAGTTTCTGTCAGAATGCTAATGCCTACCTCCGAAAGGAGAAGAAATTCGGTTTTGGAACAGGCAGGAATGCCTGCAGATCATTCCAACTGCAAAAAGCCGAGTTCGGTCCGGAACAGTGGGTCGATTCAGGCGACATACTTGACATTTTGTGTTGATGCGGAGTTGACAACGGGGACAGAGGGGGTTTGAAGTAATTTCCAAGCTTTTGCTTACGTTTCAAGAGGCATTTCAACGCTGGCCATGTGACAGCGGCCACTTCGTGTGCAGAGGACCAATCCTCTCGGCCTGTCCGTTGTGTGAGTGAATGTCAGAGCTGAAAAGCTCTTTGGAGACAAGGGTCATGACTTCAATTGAAAGCTGAGGGGAAGAAAAACCTCCTGCCCCATGTTGCTGCTCTGTTTTCCAGTGATAAAATTTGAGGCTCTTCTGAGGATGATGTTAGGGGGAAGGGACAAAAATTATTGGTCGTTGAGGTGAAAATTTGTTCTATTTTGAGAATGCTATATGTCATGGTGTTATGCCATAATACAACATTTCTTAGGTTGTAGGTGGAATGGCAGCCACCAGCGGGAGGGAGAAGCACTCCTGAATTTTTTCTTCTTCCTCTTCCTCTTGTTCGTCCTCCTCCTTATTGGTATCGCAGGATATAAAATGTAATAAATAATAATGAAATAATAAAAACAACTTGTCTTACGCCCTAGTTTTGGAGGGCGGGGAAGCATTATACATAATGGAATAAATATATACATTAACGTAAGCTAAGCAGGCATACCCTCCTGTCATCACTTAATTACTCTTTGCCGTCTTGAATTATATTATTAATGTTGTCTTTCTTTTATTATATTGCTTTTATTTTTATGTCTTATTGTTAGCCACCCAGAGTAGTCTACAGTCTAGATGGGCAGGATATAAATCGAATGAATGAATGAATGAATGAATGAATGAATGAATGAGCGAGCAAATAAATAAATAAATAAATAAATAAATAAATAAATAAATAAATAAATAAATAAATAAACCCTCCCCACTTGCTTTGATTTTGAACCATCCTGAGTTGCTTTGAGGGTCTGCGCTGTAAGTGGATCCCCTGCTTTGAGCGGCAGGTATTAATTGTGTGTGTGTGTGTGTGTGTGTGTGTGTGTGTGTGTGTGTGTACATATATATATATAACGTATATACCGCCCCATAGCACTACAAGCACTCTCCGGGCGGTTTACAATTTAATTATACAGGCTACACATTGCCCCCCCCAGCAAGCTGGGTACTCATTTTACCGACCTCGGAAGGATGGAAGGCTGAGTCAACCTTGAGCCGGCTACCTGGGATTTGAACCCCAGGTCATGAGCACAGTTTTAGCTGCAGTACAGCGTTTTAACCACTGCGCAACGAGGCTCCAGGCTTGGGTCAGTCCAGGATGCATGAATTCTGGGATGCAGCAAATCCAGGTCTTGCAACATACCTGTAATTCATCAAAGCAGTTTAATGATGAGTTACCTTGCCAATAAATAAATAAAATCTGCTGCTACAGGCTTTATGATCTGTTTACACTGGGTTACTCAGCCAGAGTGATCACTCAAGCTGGGCCAGGCAGGTTGGGAACGAAACTCAAAATCTGTGAATCTCCCTTCTGCCGGTCCTGTGAAAGCCAGCTTGAGGATAAATGAGTGGCATCAGTGTGTTGCCACTTATGAGCAGAGTTTGGAAAAGTTACTTTTCTGGATAAATGCAACTACTGAAAATCTCCAGCAAACTTCCCAAAGTATGGGAGGTTCTAGAAGCTGCAGTCTAAAAAGAAGTAACTTTTGTAAGCTCTTGCTTGGAAGAAGGAAGAAGCTTTTTGCAAATAATAATCTGTCTCAAGGCTGCCCAAGTCTGGATGGCATTCAGTGCTACTTTGCTTTAGCTTTCCGGCTGGTTTGGGCTCTCAACATTAGCAGTCCGAGAAAACATATAATGACCGTGCTCCTGCTGAAGGGTGAAGGACTTTATTGTTGTGATTTTTCATAGTTTTTCTGGTTGCTTCTGGTCATTACAAATTAGCTATGTCACATGCCATCAAATTGCATCAGACTCACAGTGACCTTAGTTGGGTTTTCGAGGTACTGTGTTTATTCTTCCTGCCTTGAAGACATCCTTCCTCCGTTTGCTAGTCTATTGAGGGAACCCTTCTGGTCTGTTGTGGAAGCCTTCCATGTTGCACAGGCGGATGGGTATGATTCTGGAGCACTGGTCCCAGCCATACTTGGTAACTTGTTCTCACCAGGTATTGAACTGAGAGTATGCTGTAGACATATGATCCTCTAGATGTTGCATTGTGACTTTCAGCAGCTCTTTACCATTGGTGATGTCAACTGCTCCTGCTGGAAGGTACAGGTCGTCCATATTTGAAGATTTCACAAATTGACGGCCCATTGCCCTATCACACACCACAGATCTCAACGCTCATGCAAATGAAAATTAGTAATAGTGGGTAACATGTCATTCAGATAAGCTTGTCTGCCATTATCACAACAATGCATCCACAACAAGACACACTAATCACCCATCTCCTGAAAAGGACAAACGCTGATCTCACATCCATAAATACTCAACTCCCAAACAAACTGCACCAGAGCACAGAGTGCTGACTTCTGAAGATGCCGGCCACAGAGACTGGCAAAACGTTAGGAAGAACAACCTTCAGAACACGGCCAAAGAGCCCAAAAAACCCACAACCATTGTCTGCCATTCTCTATCTTCCTGTGAATGTATGCAGCTCCCTTGTACTGAGTTAGACTTACTCCATCTGGTTCAACCCTCTCTGCCCTGACTGATTAATGTTTCTCCAAACTCCGGGATGTTTTGTAGTCCTGGAGCCTGAGATGGCGTTGCTTAGCTGGAATCAGAACCTGTGAATTCATTGATACAAAACATGTGTTCTGCTGTTTACCTATGGATGTTTCCCAGTTCTTTTATTGAAGATTCCCTCTTAAGCCTCCAAGGAACCTAAGAAACCTGGAACCATTTTTTCCAAAGCAGTTTGGAAAACAGATGTTGTGGCCAGAGAAACAGCTGACTTGTAAATATTAGTGGATTTTTTGCATGTTTTTTGGGGGTGGGAAAGTTTATGGCCACAAAGCAACTGACTCTACTGTTGTAGCTCAGTGGCTACAATGGACCAATGAGCTGGCTTGGTGTAGGGTAGCTTAATAATTTTTTTTTTCTTCCAGCAGAGAGCAAGACGATGGTACATATGTCCCGTGCCCTCTCCCTGGCCATTGCAGCTGGGTTCAGGCCACTAGCCTTGTATTGTCATCTGCGAGACAATTATCAACCTTTCTGGTTTTTTGCAGTCCCTGGCAGTTAGGAAAGCGGAGGTTTGCTGAATTGAAGTGCCACTTGGGGCTTGATAGGTTCGCACGCAGTGTTAGCTTGGTGCTCACACTTGGTGGTCCCTGAAGGTTTCTGGGAGCTGTAGTCCCAAAAAGAGTAGCTTCCAAGTTCTGTTCCATAAGTCTTGCAAAACGTTGCAGTAGGCTTGGAGACCAGACAACAAAAGACAATGACAGATGAAATACCTAATCATGGTGGATATTCAAACTGTAGAAACTGTGCTTTTTTTGGACTCCAGTTCACAGAATCCCCCAACCAAGCAGGGAGATTTTGGGACTTGTAATTCGAGAAAATTACGTTTAGAAGGATAGGAGGTGGCTTTATACTAAGTCAGATCATTGGCCAATCTAGACTTGCCTTGCCCATATTGACTAGCAACAGCTGTCTGCTTCCAGCAGATTTCTCCTTCCTAACCCTAGCTAGACATGCTAAGGATTAAACCTTCAGTCTTTTGCATGCACATGCGAACTCTGCTGCAGAGGTACCGCTCTTTCTGTAGCTCCAGTTTTTCCTCTAAGACTCTGGTTGCAGACACTTGCCTGTAAAGGATTACAAACAAAGATTATTACTCTTGTTCTGGAAATATTCTAGTGTTCTGTCTATATCTGGGTAAAGATTGATTGGTTTGGGGTGGAAGTGATTACTGAAAACCTGTACTCAATGTGAACTCCTCTGGCTCTGAAGTTACAAGAGATTTGGATTCGTTCATCATGACAGTTATGTTGGATCATTAAACATCATCCTGTTCACATATTGCTGCTCAATAAGTGTAGACTGTAATTTGTTCCTATGACCAGTGGGACCTGCTAAAATATATATGTGTTAAAAAGCAAAACTTAAAACCAAGATGTTGGCCTGATCTTCTTCACTGAAGAATTAAAAAATCTGCAGCTAATTATTTCTTCAGTGTGGGAATTCTGGACGATGCATAAGGCAGGAAAGGGGGTCATACAGAGCACAGGCTCTTAGGAGCTTGGCTATAAATGCTATCCAGGCATTGTTGAACTCAGCAAAACCACTCTACAGGGACCAGTTTTTACTGCACAGCCTCAAAATGTCCTAATTTCATCATGATGTTTTTGGGAGAAAAAAAGAGGATGAGGAGATTTGAGAGGAGCTAAGTTGCTAAATCAGTTATCTTTTCAGGCATTAAAAAAAGCTAACGCCTCAGCTGTAGTCAAAGCTCCACCAAAGTAAACTCTGCTCCTATCCTAAATATGACAATGTGATAATCAGTGAACACCTCTGATGTTCATTAATGCTCTGAAAGTATACTGGGGCTTAAGGAGTACCAACTGAAATAGGCCCATTGAACCAACTGCTGAATCATGGAGGCATGTAAATCCCATCGATTTAATGAGTCTAGTTGGAATTGCTATCTGTCCGTCCGTCCGTCCATCCATTGTCTGTAGAGTTCCCAAGAGTGCCTTTTCCCATTTTTAAGTCACAATGAAAGGCTTTCCCTTTTCCTGGAGAGACAGAAGAGGCAGTGATAAGAAAGCTATTTTCTGAGAACGGTACAAGTGCTGAGTGAGTGTGTTTGGCAGTGTGGAGAAAGGTCTCCAAAAAAGATTCCAAGCTTTTCATATTCTCATTGATGATTTCCTAGAGCAACGCTTCTGAAATGTAGGACCTACGCCATATATTATTGGATTGGTTTCTGGGACTAGTAGTCCAACAAAGGTTGCTGTTTGAATTTTGGGAATTCTGCTGCTGTAGAGGTTGCCTGGGCAGTATTACCTCTCTGGGAGGATCATCTTGTTTCAGGTTTCTGGGTCTCCTTCAGAGCACTCCATATACCAAGCAACATATGAATTGGCTTGTCCTCATGTCCTCATTTCATGGTGAGCCCCCATCCCACTCCAGTCTTGAGCCACCTGTGATTTGAGATCTGGACACTGGCAAACGGGAAACAAAGGGGGAGGGAAGGGAGGAAGGAGTATTTATATCCCTAGTTCATGAACCCATGGTTTGGAGGGTGAACCTTACGCATTGACCTGGTGAGCTCATGCTTTCCACACACGATATGCAGATGATGTTGTCAAGAATGCAGTCTCCGTTAATGTCAGAGACAACTTCAGCCTGACAGCAGTAGAGAAATAACGTTTCTGTTGGGTATCTAACCACACATTTTAAAAGAGGATGTGGACCAATCCTGACTCGTAGAATAGGTTCAGTACATGTCAGAGCACGTTTAATGTTCAGCTTCCTGAGAATATTTTCAGAAATGAAATGTAACATCTATATTTTGGCAAGTTTTTTCCATTCTGTGAGATGGGCTCTTTAAAAAAAAAAAGGGGGGGACAAAGCTGTAATTCTGGATGACTTTAATTATTAGGCACATGGTTGGAAAATAGTTTTTCATTTGAAAAGAGGAAGGAAGGAAGGAAGGAAGGAAGGAAGGAAGGAAGGAAGGAAGGAAGGAAGGAAGGAAGGAAGGAAGGAAGGAAGGAAGGAAGGAAGGAAGGAAGGAAGGAAGGAAGAAGATGAGAGGAAGGAAGGAAGGAAGGAAGGAAGGAAGGAAGGAAGGAAGGAAGGAAGGAAGGAAGGAAGGAAGGAAGGAAGGAAGGAAGGAAGAAGATGAGAGGAAGGAAGGAAGGAAGGAAGGAAGGAAGGAAGGAAGGAAGGAAGGAAGGAAGGAAGGAAAGCTTTGTGAGACCTGTGGTCTTTGTGAGACCTGTGGTCTTTAATGTCTCTTTCATTGAGTAACTTCTGGATATGCAATTACTAATACGTCTTCTTATTCAATGTGAACAACCAAAAAGAAAAAAGGAAAAGAAAAAAGCGTACTGCTGTTGAAATAAATACCTTTGCAAAAGAGTTATGTTTTAGTGGGAAATGTTCCAAGCTGTCTGTGCTTATATTGCTTCCAGCGTCAGCCACATGGCTGTTTTGTCCGTATATTTTACTTCTGTTTGTTCTTGTTTATGTTTGCGGTGATGATGGCCTCGCCAAGTATGGGCACGGAGGGCACTTTTTCCTTCAGCAGCTGCTACCGCTGAGGGGGAACTCTACATGAATCAAGATGGGCTGGTTATCCATTTCCTGGTGTTTGTAAGAGCAGTGAAACCCAAGAAGTCTGTCTTCCTTTATGGCTCTAGTTCAAAGACATGTTTCTTGTGTTGTCAGGTAATCAATATGGAATCGGTGGTGTCTGGGACTCAACACTGTTGTACTTTGCTCATAACTCTTACGGAGGACTTGTGTTGTGATGACCTTCACCTATACCTTCTCCTTTTGCCCCCCCTCCCTTTCATAGCTGCACTATCCAGGAATAATGCCTCAGAAGAACACAACTGACATGTTCCTCTTCAGTCTTCCCCTTTTCCCTCAGGCAGCAGCACTATCCCACAGCATGTCTGGTTTCTATCACACCTGGCTAGCGTTTGACCAGTAGAATGACTTCTCCTTTTCTCTGGTTCTTTTCATCATCAAATAGAAAACAAAACCCGCCACACTGGCTCCCGAACTGCCTTCCTCTCCACATTCCCAGTGTTGGTGGCGAGAAACAGATTATCCCTGAATTTATTTCTTCTTCTTCATCTTCGTAATTACAGGACTTAAAGGGCTCTTTCATTTTCATCATAACCCTGTCCATCATGGAGGAGGAGATTCGTTCTCTTGGGGGAAAGAGAAGCATGGGAAAATTGACGTCTTTGCTTTTATGAGGAGACTTTTGGCCGACAGGACAGTCCATCCACCCCAGAGGCCTCTGGCACACCCTTGAAAAGCCCCTCAGATGTAAAAGAATTGGTGGTTTTCCCACCAGTAGTATGAAGTAACCCTGGGCATTCTTTGGTAGGGGCCACCATGAATTGGGCCCTGCACCGTGTGGATGACAAATAATTTTCATCCAAAGCAATGGTTGAGAAATTAGAAACAAAAAACAGAGCACCATTGCGGGCAATAAAATGGAAGACGTCATTCCTTCTTTCCCTTTCTGTTCTGGTTGGATTCCCGTGGTGTTTAACCCCCCCCCCCCCCAGCCACTACATTTGGGATTGCTCTAGAATAGTTTCTTCATTTCTAGTTCTCTTCATCCCGAAGGGACACGTAACATGGTGCTAAATGCCCATGTTCTTCATTAAGCGTTGCTGTCCATAGTACGAGCTCAGGACTAAAGATGTGAAAAATCTCTCAATGCGAGTTTCATTGCATATTTTTAAATCTCCCTGTGTTTTCTTCCCATCCTTCCTAAAGGGTTGTAGGGTGGATAAAAATCAATGATTTCTTTAAAAAAATAAAATTGATTTAAATTTTGAAAATCATGTTTTATTTAAATAATCCAAAATTAATTCATTTAAAATTTAAATCGTGGTCAATCTGATTTAAATCAAGTCCACCCCGAGGGTGTTGTACAGCCCCCCCCTGTGTACATTTGTATGTTTTTATTTCCACATTGAAATTCCTTTTTTGTGTGTGTTTTCCCTAATGTTCACATTTATTTACACACCTAACCCAGTGTATGCATTGACTAAGCATGTTTGGGTCCCACAGTTGAATACTTACACATTTTAATCATCTGCAGTTTTATGGCATTCGTTTTCCCCCCCCAAAATATCTTGTAAGGTCTGTGAATCATTAAAGCAAGGCATGTTTCTTCTTGTTACAAGCCCCAGCAAGTGTGAATGCGTTACTTTTTCCATGTGGTTAACTCCAATGGAATTCATCCCTGCTCTGGACCTTTTAGTTTCTTCCAGTTTCTCTGTCTCTGGAATTCTCTATTATCCCATGGCCTGGCTTCACACATGCAAATGTTTATTTACTTATTCATGTATTTACTGGTTTGCTTAATCTGTGTACCTGGCGCTTGAAGAATAATTGCCACAGATCTGTGCACCAGTGAACTAGCAAAAGACTAAGAGGAACAACAGAGGAACGAGGGTATCTTACTTTCTTTCTCAACACTTGATTCACAACTGCAGGTGTGAATGGATACGACTGGAAACCAGTGTATGTAAAGTGTTATAAGAGAATTCAGATGTTCTGCCTGCTCAGACTTATTTCAGAACCGTTTTCTGTATGTCTGGAGAATGTTGCATGCTATTGGCTCATCTTATTTTCTCTTCACTGAGTTACATAATTTGCCAATTAAGAATTTACCTTGAAATAATATCAAGGGAAATGAATCCTGCTTGAGCTGATATAGACTTGGGATTCGAATTGAGATGTAACTTTGGAACTACTGTACTATAATTTTCTCCTTACCTGCAGATGGTGAGGTATTTGTTCCATTATGAACAAGAGAAGAAAATGAGAATGATGTTTTAATGCAGATTAACAAAAGCTGTGCAAAATAATTCTTCAACACAAATTACAATTTAATGCAAATAATTCACATAAATAATGAAGTTTGCATAAAATATCTATGGTCGCTGCATTGTTGCATAAACCTTGGTGGATTAGAAGCATTGGAGGACTGTTTCTGTCTTTTAACACAGCCAGCCATTGTTCTGTGCTTTCTCTATATGTGTGCTTTTCTTCACAACAAAGGTTTTTGCACAGAGACAGTTTGTGCAAAATTATGGAGACCTTGAAGAGAAAAATAGCATTTCTTGCCTCTTTGCCTACATATGTGGAATCAGATAGGGTTTGAAAAAAGCTTCGTAAAGATGTTTTGTTGAGTCAGATCAAAGACAGGGAAGCATTTGATAAGTATATTTCATGTCTTCCTCCCATCCATGGAGAAGCTGCTATGGGAACAGCCAAATTAGGTTAGCAACTTCTAACCCTCCAGATGTTGTCAAACTGCATGTCCAGCTATCCCTGACTCACTTTTGCTTGTCTAGTTTGGGCTGCTGCAAGCTGTAGTCTAACAACGTCTGGAGATCAACATGTTGTCTACCCTGCATTACATGTTGGGACCCTTGAATCTTGAAGATGTGAACCTTCAACACAGTTTTTTTCAGATCTACTTCTGATGCTCAAGGTTGGTTAAAGTTTGCAGAGGAAACCGAAAGCCACCAGTGGAATCCTCAAAATTGGTCAGTAGTGCTCCAGGAAGTTCTTTATGTGACTGATGCCAAGAGCATGGCCAGGCACAGCTGTAATTCATATTTGTGCTTATTCCCTTTGCTTTCTCCCAATTGCTCTAGAAGCATCTATGGAGGAGTCCAAGAGAAATAAGATACTTCCTCCAGGCAAATTAAGCTTGCATCATTCAGCCTCCTTTTGCCTTGCATGAGTTTGCTTGCGGTGATGTAAAAAAAATGTGGAAGTACCATTCTCCAAGACCTCCCTCTTGGCCTGTGCCGAGACCTCACGAAGGCCTATGAAGGGTGTGGTTGGCCCTCTGTATTCGAAGGTGCACTGAGGGTAGCCAAAAGCCTTCAGCATAACCCTGGTCTCTTTCATACTGTGCTCTGTCCTTTTTCTTCTCCCCTCCCCCTTGCTCTAAACCAAAGGGTGAATGAAGAAAAATAATGCTGGAGCTTCATCTTTTGAAGTTGTTCCTCATAAGTGTTCCTGCATTGCACTGTCCCTTCTCTCTCAGGCCTGTCCATTGCAAAATACATCTTACAGCAGACGTCTGGGCATGTCTGTCTGTCTGTGATCTGTCCTCTGCAGTACAAGTGAGTTTATTGTGGATAAGTCTGTTTCTTTTTCATAACATCCCAGGTGTTTTGCATTGTAAACAGCTGTCATCAGAGTCCATGCTTTTGATGGATGGTGGAGAAATATGTGTCAGAGAAGGGACACCAGATTCTCTCTCTCCCTCTTCTTTCGCTTCTCTGTTTCAGTTCTCTTTTCACCTCTGCTGGCTGAAGCTGTCCGTGTGTGTTTGTCTTTTGAGACGTTATTTTGCTTTAGCTATTTGGGAAAGGAAAGGGAGGGTGACGGAGATTGAGCTTAGCGGTCGAGCACAGGCTTTCCTGGCAAAAATTCTGAAGTTCTGCCTCTGGACTCTCCAGAAAGAGCTGAAAAAGACTTTGGTCCATTCACTGCCAGTGAAAGATATACTCTGGTTTCTTTTCAGACCGCACTGCCAGTGAATAGGCTAGCTGGACTAATGGGCCAGGTCATTCTAAGGCAGCTTCTTATGCAGCTCTTGGTAACAGGTAACACGAAGTTGTTTCACTGTAAAGATTTTGACAAAGTTCTCCAGGTCTGGATATATGCATAGGCTTTATAAGTGCAAGATGTTTGCTTTAGAAGCCAAACATTTTCTTCTCTTCTTTAGACTAACGTCTAAGCAAGAGATGAATTCATGCCAAAATGATTGTGATACCCTAAATCAGTGATGGCAAACCTTTTTGAGCCTCAGTGCCCAAACTGGGGGGGAAAAAACAACCCAGCAAGCGGTGGGCGGCGGCGACAGCAGAAGCGGAGGTGGTGGCAGCGGAAGGGGGGTCCCAGGCATGGAGGTGCCTCTAGACCCCACTTCAGATCCACCTCCAGTCATGCCCAATTCTGCCACTGCCTATACCTCGGCTGGCCCGCTGTCGCCAATGCCAGCTGCTCCAGATCCCGGCCCAAACCTTGTCGGGGGGCTAGCACCGTGGCTGCAGCCACCTCCTCAAGTTTGGCTGCCCGGGGTAGTGATCCAGCGACTTATGGCTCGCGTACCCACAGAGAGGGCTCTGTGTGCCAGCTGTGGCACACATGCCATAGGTTGGCCATAGCTGCCCTAAATCATCATCATTATCATCAAACTGCAGGGCTGTGGATCAGAGGTCCCACCTCTGTCAGGGAGGCACTGTGGGGAATCAAACTCCCAAACAGATATCTCACCACTGAGCTATCTAGTACCTTTGTCACCACCTCTCAATTTCCCAGCTGGTAACCTTCCTTGCCTTTAAACCAGATTTACTGAGTAGGGCCAAGGGAGTAGTGTATCACAGTGGGAAGTGAAGGGAAGGCTCAGAAAAATCTGCAGTAGCTGAACATGCCCTAAAACAAACTGGATGTGAAATTCTATTTCAAAATACTGAAATACTGGACAACACCAGCAATCATTACGTCAGACTGCACAGGGAAGCCATTGAAGTCCACAAGCACCAGCAGAACTTCAACAAAAAAGAGGAAAGTTTGAAATGCAACAAAACTTGGCTCCCAGCTCTCAAAAATACAGCGTGCAAAAGGTCAACGAACTCTACCCAGCCACAAGGCCGGTGGATCACTACACACACAAGACAAGCTAATGACACCCATCAACCACAGTGACAGATAATCTCTTCTCCTTATCACAACAATACACCCACAACAAGACATACTAATCACCCATCTACAGAAAAAGACAAAAGCCTATCTCACAGCCATAAATACTGCACTCCCAAGCCAACTACACCAGAGCACAGAGTGCTGTCATCTGAACGTGCCGGCCACAGAGACTGGCGAAACGTTAGGAAGAACAACCTTCCGAACACAGCCAAAGAGCCTGAAAAACCCACACCAACCAAGGCTCAGTTTCCTCATCTCAGAGTATTTCTGGTTTACGGAAGGAAAACAGAAATAGTGATTCCTAGTTCTTCTCAGGACAAGGCACTTTGGTGAGGAATTTAAAAGTCTGGTTAAATTCCTTACTTCCGACAAAGACCAGGACGAAGAGTTCCTGTAATTTGCACAAAATATCTCTAATGCCTTTTCCGTCTGAGAACTGGAATGCACACACAGCAACACAGACAGTAAGGACTGAATGATTGTTAGTCAAGAATAGAGATGGAGGTATTCGTATATGAATGCCTCCATCTCTGGTCAAGAAGCAAACAACCCATCTCGTGCTTCAAAAGAGGCATCCTAGTGGAAGATGAATGAATACCATTTGTGCAGTTGCATAATTTGGTGAGGAAACTGTACTTTTGTACAAAGTTAACAATTTTGTTGTGATGGTTGCAGGAATCAAGAAGGGTGTTCTGTCCTCAGTTAGTAACTAAGGTAATATCTATCCAGTCCCCAGTTCAGCTGTCTCCACAAATGGAGGACTGCACATTAACTTCGTAGTGACAGATGGGCCTATGTGCAAAGACCCAGTCTTTGCAGATGTCCCCCAAATGCCGTTACATCAGCAGACGCATCTGGAGTAGTGTGTTGACTAAATATTTTCAGAGTCTTCTCCAGACCTGCATCATATGCAAACTGTAGCCTTGTAGGGGATGTTCTTCCTGCATCACTTCTCTAATAGTAGTGGTTCAGCTACTTAACCCAATGTGACTTCGTAGTGGTTATGCGTAAGCGTGGGTATGTTGCTTCCTGTGGGGGAAACCACAATGATCTAGGAAATGCGTAAATGCAAACACAGGTTCCTGCTTCAAAGCATGTTTATTCCATAGATAGGACAGTGTTTTGCAAGGTCATACAGTATAAAACACCACATGTAAGTTATCAATACTTCCACATGCTTACAAGGAAAAACACACTAAGTCCTGCCCAGTGAAAGTATCACCCAAGCAGTTCATCAACTGGGCAAACCAGTGATCTGAGTTGCATTTCTGTGCAGGATTTGGTCATCCAGTGAGATTTAGTAGGAAAATTTACAGGGGAATACCCATAAGAAATTTGGAGGTGGAAGGGGGAGAGTCCAAATCATGCTGATCATGTTAATAGAAATTCTCAGGGTGATGGGCTGATGCTTCATGCCTCCTAAAGCATTATATATTTTTTGGTCTCCAGTGCTGTGTTAAAGTCTTGTCTATCTATGATATTCTGCAGATTTTTTTAAGTATGAAGAAATAATGCAGAGGATTCCAAGACGGTTTCTAAAACCTTTTACATTGAATGTACAAGACTGTAGAAGTTGCTCTGATAGTAGGGTCTCCTCTTGATATCATTTTGGAATTAAGTTTTCAGCAGCTTCCTTTTCCCTGAAGCATTTCATTGTGAAATGTGTAAAGATGTTGGTTTCCTTTTGTATCTTCTTTTTAAAAGTTTCTGGTCATTCCATAGCTTTGTTTCCAGACCCCTGATGACACTGTTAGGGCCCTTGATGATCTAGCAGAACTGGCATCACGCTTTCTGGTAGGGCCCTCTTCCTCTTCCATCTCTTTGTTGTGTTGCCTGTTGAGTATGTTGATCAACGTTTCCAAGTAAGTGCCTTAGTAATGGTTTGGGCTGCATTGCTGTTAGACTTGTTGACAGGGCTGGTGTGATGGATGATGGAAATTCTTGTGCCAGAATGTCTGGAAGGTGCTAGGTTGGGAAATGCTGATGTAGACAATGTTCAAAAACACAACCAATGAGCAGATTTTATGCAAGATAGTCAACTCTCCTGCCCCATCTCTTACAGTAAAACATTTAACAAAATATATGTGTAAACTCTGATGGTCTCTCCTAATGTGTTTCATCCCTTTCCTCGTTGTAGCAATATAAATACATTGTGATTTGTTCCTGCACAATAAACAGCAGGGCGTTGTTTTCATCATTTTGCCTCAAGCCATTTTGAATGTTGTTGTTGCTGCTGTTGATAGATAAATGTTGCACATTTTGCAAGTGGAGATCACTTTACTGTAAGTTTCATTGTTCTGTTTTTTTGTATCATTTCTATGATACTTTAAAACTGCTGATTATTTGTTGCAAGATGCCTTGAGTCCCTGATTGGGGAGAAAGGCGTCAAATAAGTAAATAAATGAATTGTTCAGTACTGGAAACTGCAATTACTGTCACCTTGTGGCTTGAATTACTAAAAACAGGAGCACTGGATGCGGTCTTTGTGTCTTGATGATCAATCAGCCTGCCCTCTTTTGCCTGCTTAGCTTTTAAAAGAGAAAAGCACTAGTTTGTGCAGGAATGGGACTTTGGTGCAAACTGTATCTTTCACAAATTGTGCAAAGCATGTCAAAGAAAGACGTACCCACCATTTGGTATCTTTGTTTTGCAAAGTCCAACCTTTCTCATGATGTATTCTGCACATAAGTTAAATAAGCAGGGGGACAATATACAGCCTTGTCGTACTCATTTACCAATTTTGAACCAACCAGTTGTTCCATATCCAGTTCTAATTGTTGCTTCCTGTCTCACGTGTAAGTTTCTCAGGAGATAGATAAGGTGGTCAGGCACTCCCATTGCTTTAAGAACTTCCCATAGTTTGTTGTGGTCCACACAGTCAAAGGCTTTTGCATAGTCAATGAAGCAGAAGTAGATATTTTTCTGGAACTCTCTGGCTTTCTCCATAATCCAGCGCATGTTAGCAATTTGGTCTCTAGTTCCTCTGCCCCTTCAAAATCTAGCTTGTACTTCTGGGAGTTCTCTGTACACATACTGCTGAAGCCTACCTTGTAGGATTTTGAGCATAACCTTGCTAGCGTGTGGAATGAGTGCAATTGTATGGTAGTTGGAGCATTCTTTGGCACTGCCTTTCTTTGGGATTGGGATGTAGACTGATCTGTTCCTATCCTCTGGCCACTGCTGAGTTTTCCAAACTTGCTGGCATATTGAGTGTAGCACCTTAACAGCGTCATCTTTTAAAATTTTAAATACAGTGGTGCCTCGCAAGACGAGCGCTTCGTTTAACGATGAAATTGCATAACGAAGTTTTTGCGATCACAAAAGCGATCACAAAATGATGTTTCCTATGGGTTTTTTTCGCTTTGCGATGATCGGTTACCTGCTTCGCTAACCGATTATCGCAAAACGAAGATTTTTGCACAGCTGATCGGCAGTTTCAAAATGGCTGCCGGGTAAAAAAAATGGCTGCCTGCTGTTTTCTGGGACGGATTCCTCACTGCATGGGCAGCGAAAAGGGCCACACTATGGAGGATCTTTGCTGGACAGTGAGTTTCAAGCCCATAGGAACGCATTAATCGGGTTTTAATGCGTTTCTATGGGCTTTTAAAAATCGCTTTACGATGTTTTCGTTCTACAGCGATTTCGCTGGAACGAATTAACATCGTAATGCAAGGCACCACTGTAGTTCCAGTGGAATGCCATCACCTCCACTGGCCTTGTTGTTAGACAAGCTTTCTAAGGCCCACTTGACTTCACTCTCCAGGATGTCTGGCTCAAGGTCAGCAACCAAACTATCTGGGTTGTCCAGGACATCCAGATCTTTCTGGTGTAATTCCTCTGTGTATTCTTTCCACCTCTTCTTGATGTCTTCTGCTTCTGTTAGGTCCCTCCCATTTTTGTCCTTTATCATGTCCATCTTTGCACAAAATGTTCCTTTAATATCTCCAATTTTCTTGAACAGATCTCTGGTTTTTCTTTTTCTATTATTTTCCTCAGTCTCTTTGCACTCTATTTCTTTGCACTTGTCTACTTATCCTTAATTCAAATTAATTGCATTTCTATTTCCCTAAGTGCCCTGGGGGAATATTCAGACTTTTTTCCCCTCCACATTTGAAAAAGAAAACACTTTGTTTGCCTAACATTTGGTCGTTGTTCTTTGTTCAGCACTGACATAACGTCGCCCATGCTGCTTGTGGCATTCTCCGAAAATCTGAGGAAAAGCCATAGAAAGACAAATGAGTATTGAAAGACACTGTCTGAGAGGGACAATACTCCCGTTCAAACCGTACTGGCCACTGAGGAAAAGTGCAAGACTTCTTCCCTCCCAGAAGTTGCTGTGTTTCATTTAGTTTCACAACGTTTGTGTTCTCAGTAGCTAAGGCCAGAACATCACGTACTAAAACGCCTGAAAACCCATGTGTGCACCCAGCTGTATTTCTTTCTGTTGCCTGAAGCCACAGAAGAGCCGGCACTTCTGAACACCTTTGCCGGCAAAGCAGGAAACGCTTTGATATTTTCCTGCAAGGTGTGGTTTTTTCTGGTTTTCTTTTAAATTTTTGTTTTGGTTTTTTGGGAGTTGGAGAGGCTATGGTGGGGCTATGACCCCATTGTGGCACACGCCTTCAGGGATACTACATGACGCGAAGTGTACGTCAGTTTGGCAGCCTCCGTCACCTCAGGAAAGATATGTGAGCTTGGAGTGATTCATTTAGTAAACTTTCGAAAAGAGCTTTTTGGCATGAGTAGGTGTAGGTTCTGGGCTATAGCCTGTTTAAAGGGTGTGTATGTGTGAGGGAGAGAAAGAGAGTTTTTAGCTAATCCTTAATTTTCAAACAAGAAGTGGTCAGCTTTTCACCAAAACATCCTCGTGCAGTCACAGTATCGGTGCCTTAGTGGAAGAAAGATGTTGCTCAACACTCTTCCTTGATCCCTCAACAATGTGCTGGGCTGGCTAAGGCTGAAAGGGGTCTCACTTGTAGCAGCACCGTGGGGTCTATAATCCCATCCTGTGCCATCTTTAGACAATGGTTTTTCTGGAATCATTTCAAACCACAGGAAATGTATGGCAACTACATACAAACATGGGCACACTCCTGTTTCAGTGGACACCTCAAAATCATTCCTGGAGGACTCATGTGAGAAACCTTTCCGGAAGATTTTGTGCCATCAAGTTGCATCTAAATTATGGTGACCCTTTTAGGGGTTTCAAGATAGGTAAGATGTTTCAGGAGTAGTTTTGCCATAGGCACATACTCCATCCAGTGAGTTTCCATAGCCAAGAAGGGATTTGACCCCATGTCTAGCCCATTATTCAACTGGCTGTCTAATAAATTCCTAATGTTACTTGCTTGTTTAATTAAAACATGTTCTAGTGCTGGCAACTGGAAGCCTGGAAGTCTCATACAATCTCTTGAAGATAAAAGAGGGGTGTGGAGGAAGTGGGGTCTGGGATAACAGAACGGAGAGAAGACCACTTTGAAAACAGAACTACACAATCACCCTCCAAGTGAGCAAACTCTCAAGGGTTTCACTCACACATCCAAATAACTTGCATTCTGCTTTAAGAACCTTGTATTCTCTGCAAAAATACAGAGTATCTTGTGCAAAAAGACGTGTGTGTGTGTGTGTGTGTGTGTGTGTGTGTGTGTGTGTGTGTGTGTGTGTGTGTGTGTGTGTGTGTGTGTGTGTGTGTGTGTGTGTGTGTGTGTACACCTATACCAAGGACAGGTTTTTATGCAAAGTCCAGATCTGTGTTTTTGTTTTTCTTTTTTAGAAGGTCCATGGTGTGAAAAATGCACAAAAACTCTTATAGTCTAACTCAGTGGTGAGAAAACTTCTGATTCCCCCCCCCCAACTAGAAGAGCAGAAGAAGTGAAGGTTTTACCTCCCTAAGCAGAGCTCAGGATTTTCATAATAATTTTAGTTTACTACCCTGTTTGTTTGTTTGTTTGTTTGTTTGTTTGTTTGTTTGTTTATTTATTTATTTATTTATTTATTTATTTATTTATTTATTTATTTATTTATTTATTTATTTATTTATTTATTTATTTATTGGACTTATATACCGCCCCATAGCGCTACAAGCACTCTCCGGGCGGTTTACAATTTTTAATTATACAGGCTACACATTGCCCCCCCCCAGCAAGCTGGGTACTCATTTTACCGACCTCGGAAGGATGGAAAGCTGAGTCAACCTTGAGCCGGCTACCCCCGGCTACCCCCAACCTTGAACCCCAGGTCGTGAGCACAATTTTAGCTGCAGTACAGCGTTTTAACCACTGTTTTCCCGAAAATAAGACCTAGTATGATTTTTCAAGATGCTCGTAATATAAGCCCTACCCCAAAAATAAGCCCTAGTTAAATGAAACCCCACCCTCCACCCTTGTGCGGCAACCAGAAGATGATGTGACTTTATTTGAATCACTGTAGATTGTTGTACATGAAAAAAAAAAATTAAAACGTCCCCTGAAAATAAGCCCTAATGCATTTTTGGAGCAAAAATTAATATAAGACCCTGTCTTATTTTCGGGGAAACACGGTATTCTTTTGCTTGGACAAAGGCTTTGGGATGTGTAGTCCAGAAAAAAAATATTACTAAGCTTTAGCAAAAGATGCTGGCGGGGGGAGGGGGAGAGAGAGTATGTGTAGCTCTCTTCACTTATCTCGATCTTTTTCCCTCCAGCATGACACTCCTGGCTATCCTGTTTTACATTTTATTTATTATGTTACATTTTATTTAACATAATAAAACATTTGATTAAAAGAAATCAGAAATCCCTGTCTAGCTAGATGTGATGGATGGGACACCTGATTGAAACAGACACAGAAAATGTAAGAAAACACAGCTACACGGTCTCGTCTCGAACGGCCCTTTCGCCGTTTGGTTTTAAGACTAACCGTACAGCTTTAAATGCAATACTGTGCTCTCCCTGTCTTCTCTCCTTCCACCCTTCCTTTTTTACTCTCTTCTCCAAGGCCGCCCCCCCCCCCCCCCGCTGCTTGCCATGGGTCCCTTCCATCCTGCCCGGGTCCTTTTCTTCTCCCTCTCCTCTTCGTAACCTACGTTTCTTGGCTCCGTTCAGCTCCCCGTCTGCTGGAACCTGTGACGTCAATGCCTCTCTGCGAGAGTGACCCTCGTGGCAGACCTGCAAAACATTATACACTGTGAATAAGAACTTTCTTATTAGATCTGCAGCTGGCTGGATTCAGACATATGGCAGCGAGGCCGTCTTGGAAGAAAAGCGCCGTCTGACAAAGAAGCCAGTCTCTTGAACCAAGGTTTATCCTGGCATTTCCCAGTGTTTGTGTTACCCTGTGCCAGGGGCTGACCTTTTTTTTTTTTCTTTCTCTCTCACCCCCCCTCTCCCAGGCATACACACTTCTGTTCATGTACACACACACACACACACACTCACACTTATATTTCATACCGTTGCTTAACTTTTAAAAAAACTCGTCAGACCTTACATGTACATTTCAAAAGAATACGCCATGCGCATTTAGCTTTAAAATGCATTACTCGCACTTCTGCTTTTAAAAGTGTTTAATGATCTAAAACCTCTGGTTATTTATTCATGTATTTATTGCTTACATCTGCGTCCCACCTGCTTCACATTCTGCATGCGGAGTGTGTTTGTCAGGGACAGGAACCTCTTTTTTATGACAGCCTTGTATTAAAGCAGAGCTCTGGTCATCACGGGCGATACGAGGTCCTGTGTAGACGAGCGCTCCGTCCATTCTGTGCACCTGGAATACAAAATCGAGCCGTCTGCCCGAAAGCCCACAATTCGGCAGCCGACGCAGAATGGCAGCGTGTTGCTACGAGAAGCATGGCGCTCCTGGCCTCTCCCCCAATAGACTAATATTATTTTTCCTAGTGTAATATAGCTGGTGTCTCTCCCCCGCCCCCCACAACTATATTCCATTTCATTTGAAAATCATTTAAACTTTTCCATTGAAGCTCTCTCCCTCAGTGGCTTATAGCGTTCACTGATGAGACAGCCCCCTTCTCAGGATTGCAACGGAGATTTTTAAAACATTAGATTTAAAAGGAAACAGGGCTGGGAGGGACAAGGAAAATTCCATCACTAGAAAGGGAAACTGGATACAGTGGGCTTCTCAGAAGAGCTTCAGAGTGTCCTTTTTCCTGGAAAACCCTGAAAAAGTCACCATAATTCAGAATTGACTTGATGCCCCATTATTATTATTATTTTAATTAGATTATTGGGCCAAGGCTTTGGGCTTTCATATTCGAGTCCCTACTGCACTAGGAAACTTGCTAGAAAACCCGATGAGTTACAGTGATGCCTCGCATGACGACGTTAATTTGTTCCGCAAAAATCGCTGTCGAATGAAAACGTCGTCATGCGATTTTAAAAAGCCCATAGAAACACATTAAAACCCAATTAATGCGTTCCTATGGGCTTAAAACTCACTCCATAGCATGGCCATTTTTGCTGCCCGTGCAGCGAGGAATCCGTGCCAGAAAACAGTGGGCAGCCATGTTTTTCACCCGGCGGCCATTTTGAAACCGCCGATCAGCTGGCCGAAAATCGTTGCTTTGCGATGATCGGTTCCCGAAGCAGGGAACCAATCATCGCAAAGTGAAATTCCCCCATAGGGAACATCGCTTTGCGGTCGCTTTTGCGATAGCAAAATCTTCAATATAATGCGATTTCGTCATCAAACGGAGCGCTCGTAAAGTGAGGCACCACTGTATTTTGGTCTACCCTACCTTGTTATGAAGGTGAAATAGAGAGCAGGAACGCCATGACCATGTACACCATATTCAGTTTATTCAAGGAAAGAAAGGTGGGATATAAATGTGATTAATAAATTTTTAATACATGTTATTCACAACATGCTTGGTCTGATATTTTTTTCAACCTTTGATGTTCTTCAGTATTGATGATGCATCATCTAAACGTCTAGAAGAAGGCTCTGTTAATTGAACTAATTCACTAATATCGATTCACTGGCTTATATTCTCTCTCTCTCTCTCCCCCCCCCCCCCCGGAATGGTTTGTAATTTTTCAGTTGCGGCCAAGAAATCCCATGGATAGATGAAAAGATGCATTTATACCTTCTCCTCCAAAATAAACAGGGACTGGTTTTCAATCAATAAACTGACTTTCAACAGCCCTTCCTTTAATTAAACAGTGTGCTAGTTCAACCGTATTCCTGACATTCCAGTCTGTCCCCAGTCATTCCTCAATACACCAAATTGTCAACTTTTTGAAAGCCTTTCTTTATCTGTAAATATCATGGGCAGCTCCCGACCCAGCGGGGGGCTGCCTCCTTGAAATTTGGGGGTAAGACTCCCCCACTTCAATCCACGAACTGCCCATGGTAAATATTAAATCCCAACTTTCTTTTCAATGAATAGATCAGACTATTTTCAGCTTCCACTCTCAGTCACTGGTAGCACATAGTTATCATATACTTGTACATATTAATAGCAAATTCATTTTCTTGAGCATGGATTTTTACATAGGAAAAAAATCATAATCCATTATAATATTAACTTTGAAAAATGGCAAAAACTGTGGTCTAGGAACTACAAAATGACAATGGCAACATCTTATAAAGAGAACTTATATAAATGATTTATAAGTGGTATATACCATCTGATAGATTAGCTAAAATGTACTCTAATAGGCCAAGTAAATGCTGGAAATGTCATTTAAAAAACTGGAACTTATTATCATCTTTGGTGGAGTTGTGATAAAGCAAATTTTTTTTGAAAAAAAATACATATATGGCTTGTTAAAATAATCAAAAAGCATATAGATTTTTGGCCAGAACTCTTTTTATTAGTTATAATACCAGAAAGTGTTGATAAACAAAATGTATATTTAATACTGCATATCTTAACAGCTGCAAGGATTATATTTGCACAACACTGGAAAAATGAAGAAACACCTACAGTTCAAGAAATAATTAAAAAGATATTGGACTGCGCCAAAATGGATAGACTGACATTGAAAATCAAAGGAAAGGAAGATGCAGAATATTATCAAACATGGAACTGGTTTTATCAATTGTTAGAATCATGTTGTATAGATTAAGAGCTTAATATATATTGTAGTTGTATTAACAAATGTTTATAAGCTGAACCCAGGTGACACAAAGCATAGATGGATTATTATTATTATTATTATTATTATTATTATTATTATTATTATTATTATTATTATTATTATTATTATTATTATTATTATTATTATTATTATTATTATTATTATTATTATTATTAATAATAATAATAATAATAATAATAATAATAATAATAATAATAATAATAATAATAATAATAATAATAATAATAATAATAATAATAATAATAATAATAATGAACATTTTAAAAATCATAATCCATGAAAATGACTGGGAAGGCACTAAGAGCTTGGTGGAGGGAGATCCAGAGGAAACAAGAAGAGAAATATTTGGGGGGTGTGTGTGTGCGAGCAACTTATACAAAATGCTGCCCTCCATTGCATTGACACTGCTACCTCCTGTTGCCATTTTTATCTTCGCCCTGTCCTCTGCTTACACCTTTGATGTGTCTCATTTGTTAGAGGCACTGGGGGGATCAGGACCAAGCCTATTGTTCTCCAGAGCCAGCTATTTCCTAAATGTCAGGGTCACAGGACCATCCGCAGGCATTGTTTGTGGTTTATCCGTGGAAATCACTTGTCCGCTTACCCAAGGCAGCTCCAAAGGACGGACCTTCAACAATGCCTGCTATTTCCAAGATCTGAGAATGCAGGAGTAGAAAAATAGGCTCCTCCAGAAAGCAGGAACAGCTCTCTAGGTTGGTGGGATTCGGCTGGGGGAGAGACAGCCCGTTGCCCACCCCAGTCACCTCCTACCTAAGCCAACCACCTCACTTTGCCAAATGGCAGAGCTGGCCCTCTATCTCATAAATACATCACTCTTCCAACAGAGAACAAGGGGGCAGTAATAACGAAACGAAAGAGGGTCGTGAAGGTCTCCCAAAGCTTGGAGCTGCTACCGATTATGATGAGTGACAATTGGACCCATGCTTCATTTCAGTGTCCAGCTTGGCTTCTATGTCATTTGTTCGTGTGAGGAGTGAAAACTAGCCTTTTACATGTAAAAGCGAAAGGACAAACCGGCCTTTTCCGCTGGAACAACTGTGGTTACTCTTGCTGCTGACGTCAGATGAAACAGCTGCTTTCTGTTAGTTACAAGTCTTTTATATGAAGGCTGGAGAGGTCCTTTTATAAACTTCTGTCTTTCAGCATATTCACTGTTTGTCTTAAATCTTAGCTCCTAAAGTTGAGCATTACTGCTTTTATGTCATTCTTTCCATCTTTTTCTGTTAGTAAAAAAGTGTGTGTTTTTTGAATTAAAATCCCCAACTAATTCAAGAGATCTCTCCAGTTATAGTGCAGGAAAACTATATTTGTTTCGATTCAGAATCAGACGAGCATTTATAAAGCTTCGGGGCCCCTGTTCAGAAAAAGTGTTTTTATTGTGTCATAACAGGTACATGTTTGCCAGCGAAGCAGCACCTCTGTGCCTTATCACAAGCCCCCCCCCCCCCCAGGAATTGCAATCTCTGCCATTCTGTGCAACATTGCTATGACTGGAAGCTATTTGTAAAGTCGGTAATAATAAATAAAAATAACCTTTGAGCTGCAGAGCTGGAAAGGGACCCTGTGGGTCATCAAGTCCACTGGTTCTTAACCTTGGGTTACTCAGGAGTTTTGGACTGCAACTCCCAGAAGCCTTCACCACCAACTGTGCTGGCTGGGGTTTCTGGGAGTTGCAGTTCAAAAACATCCGAGTAACAAAGGTTAAGAACCACTGATCAAGTCCATCCCCTCTCGAGGAGGCCCAGTGGGGAATTGAACTCCCAACCTCTGGCTCCACAGCCAACGACCTAAACCACTGAGCTATCCAATAGTTAATGTAATTCCTCCTTATCTGACAAGGATCCATGGTTTGATCAAAGGAGGGTGTCTAACCCCAGAATTTTGGGTTGAGGTTCCTCACCCTGATCTTACCATGATCAGCCCTTCCCACCTCCTTTTAACTCTCTTTAAGTCATTGGGAGTCCAGTCACTTCCAGAGCACATTTTCTGTTTCTGTTGTTATTTCAATATTTTTCTTTAATTTCTGGTCTTAATGCCCTTGATTATAAACCCTCTTCCATGGGATCCTTTATTATTTGTTTGCACTTCTTTTGTTTGTTTTTCCTTCATATTAGTATTTGGATAAGACCTTATGACGTGTTTTCAGCTCCGGTAGCTTCCTCAATTCTGCCGGCTGCTATTAGACTGTGTGTTATTGTTTCTGCTCAGCAATACAGAGTTGAACTCGGTTTCTGTTATGGTAATTTTGAATGACCCCATAGTGGGAAGAACAGAAAAGGGCATGGCTGAGATGGCACTGCTGCTCTTCTCCTTACTTCCTTTGCCACAGGTTACTTATTATTTGAAATATACTGAATTGAGTGTTCCTAATTCTTAGGGACGTGGTGGCGCTGCGGGCTAAACTGCAGAAGCCTGTGCTGCAGGGTCAGAAGACCAGCAGTGGTAAATTCGAATCCACGCGACGGAGTGAGCGCCCGTCGCTTGTCCCAGCTCCTGCCAACCTAGCGGTTGAAAAGCATGCAAATGCAAGTAGATAAATAGGGACCACCTCGGTGGGAAGGTAACAGCGTTCCATGTCTAAGTCGCACTGGCCAAAATGCTGGCTCTATGGCTTGGAAACGGGGATGAGCACCACCCCCTGAGTCAAACACAACTGGACAAAAATTGTCAAGGGGAACCTTTACCTTTTAACTCTTATTTTTACATTATTTGTTGGAAGATATTTAACCTTAAGCATTATTCGTATTTTTATATCTGTCATAATGGCCAGGATCCTAAGAATTGTGTTAGGCGTAGCCAATGACTTTTGATTATTCTGAATGGAATTTTTAATGGTTTTTTTTTAACTTAGATCAGGAGTTATCAGTAGGTTAAAGGGGTTTCTGATCAATGCATGAATTGTGTGGCACAAATACATTTTCTTTTCACACAAATGCCTATTGCAACATAAATACTCATTAACAGTAGCCTATTGAACTAATGCCCATAATTCTACCAGTTATGCCTGTTTGTGTAATGCCTATACAGTAGTGGCCTTTTAAATTGTGCCAATTTGCCAATAGGATTGATGCCGGTTTCATTACACTAGTGTAAAAACTCAATAGGATTTTGGTCAGTAAATTCAGGAAATGTTATGAAGCAATGCTCTTCTCTGAGGTTCTATGATGTCACATAATAGTTACATTTGTGTTTGCACAGTATCATTCTCTTACATTAAAACCTTGTAAATTCATTATTCTTTAACTGTACATTTTATCAGTTGTGACCAAAGTCCTAATTTAAGTTTTCAGATACTAATGGTTGTTGTGGGTTTTTCGGGCTCTTTGGCCGTGTTCTGAAGGTGGTTCTTCCTAACGTTTCGCCAGTCTCTGTGGCCGGCATTTTCAGAGGACGATCTGATGATGCTGGCCACAGAGACTGGCGAAACGTCAGTGTGACAAACCCAGACCTACTGGGATCTGCCACACGTTAACTAAGCTGCCACCAACCATTCCCTGTAAGAAGTCACACAGACCAGGGATGGATTTTTAAACAAATAAAAGAACAAGGTTTATTTAAATACAACACACAGGGAAAATAAAATAATCAGGTGAATAAGATAAAGTAACGTGGCTTAGTTTCACTCATACATACACACAGTTTGGTTCACACAGAACCCTTAACTTGAAGCACAGACCCTGAACCTATCAGTTCTGGCTAACCAACAGACACCTGAACCTATCAGGTTGGTACTCTGACACACAGTAGTACCCTGTCTGACACACAGACTCCCACACCAGCTTCTTCTTCCCAGCTGCTGCTTCTTCACATCCCAGCGTCTCCCTTCACCACACAGGCTTCACATATATATACAGTACAGCCCCTCCTCCTGATGTCCTGCCTTCCACTCTCCATAGGATGGAACTTTCCCTCCAAACCCATGACAGACAGGTAACATCAGTGCTGTATGTAACACCTCCCCTCTTTATAAGTTGTTTTGTAGGGGGAAAGCTAAGGTGCTTTTTCCCAAAAAACAACCTGGATAAAACACACAACAACAGTTATACATACCATATCATACTTACTTATACTTACATTCTAAGTTAACCCTAGCAATTAGGCATTTAAACATTTACCATATACATTACATCAATTTACCTTTATTCATACAAACCAAGTTCAAAAAACAGGTACATTTAACTTTTTGTCATCATTATATACACATAGTCCATGTTCTTTCGCCGTCTTCAATCTTCAGGTCTTCTTGACAAGGCGTCAGCAACACAGTTCACTGACCCTCTGACCACCTTCACTTCAAAGTCATAGTCCTGTAGGTTTAAAGCCCACCTCATAAGTTTGCTATTGTGGGTTTTCATTGTCTTTAACCATTGCAGTGGTGAATGGTCAGTGCACAGAGTAAAATGTCTTCCCCAGATGTAAGGCTTGGCCTTCTGGATCGCGTAGACTATGGCCAAACACTCCTTCTCCACGGTTGCCAAATGTCTCTCACCTTTTTGAAGTTTCCTACTCAGGTAGGACACTGGATGCTGGTCACCATTCTCATCCTCCTGGCACAGAACTGCTCCTACCCCGCTGTTAGACGCATCGGTGTAGATGATGAACTCCCGGTCGAAGTCTGGAGCCCGCAGCACTGGATAGTTGATGAGCGCCTGCTTCAACCTCTGGAACGCCTCCTCACAGTCGCTGGTCCACGGGATGCAGTCATCAGTCTTCTTCCTCGTCAGATCGGTCAGCGGAGCCGCAATCTCGCTACACCTCGGGATGAACTTTCTGTAGTAGCCCACCAACCCAAGAAATGATTTGACTTTTTTCTTGGTGTTGGGTCTAGGCCAATCACGAACAGCTTCTATTTTGGCCTCCAGGGGTTTTATCACTCCTCCCCCTACCATGTGACCCAAGTATTTTATTTCTGGGCTACCCAGCTGCAGTTTGTTCTCTTTACAGGGCCTAGGCCAAAGCACTTCCTCCCCTGGGTTAAAGCGCCTCTCTCTGCCACTCTGGTCATCCCAAGCTTTCTTTCTGACCTTCTGAGCTTGCAGGGTCTCTGCTGCTAGCTCTAGGTTTCTCTTTAGGTCCTTCCTCAAAGAGTCTCTATCTGTCACAACATCTTGTGGGTCATCCTGGGTGATCTGCTCCCAATTTTGTTTGCTCAAATCAAGGGGCCCTTTCACCCTTCTTCCAAATAAAAGTTCAAACGGACTGAACCCGGTACTGGCTTGTGGCACTGATCGATAAGCAAACAAAAGGGATTGCAGCTTCTGGTCCCAATTGTTTGGATTCTCTGCCAAGTAAGCCCTAATCATGCGCATTAGAGTCCCATTGAACTTCTCAGTTAACCCATTACTTTCAGGATGATAGGCAGTGGTTTCCTTGTGCTTTATTCCACAGATTTGCCATAAGCGTTTCATGAGATTTGATGTGAACGATGCTCCCAAATCTGTGATTATTTCTGAGGCAAATCCCATCCTGGACATATACCCCACCAAGGCATCTGCCACTGTGTTAGTTTCAATGTTGGTCAAGGGTATGGCTTCAGGGTACCTTGTGGCATGGTCCACAATGGTGAGAATGAACCTGTTCCCCCTCTTTGTGGCCTTGGGCAAAGGTCCCACAATATCCACCCCTATGCATTTGAACGGAGTGTCAATCACAGGCAAAGGGCACAACTTTGCTTTGGTCCTGTCGCGGCTATTCCCCTGCCTTTGACACACATCACATTGTTTACAGAACTCCCTGATCTGCTTCCCTATGTCAGGCCAGTAGAAATTCTGTGTGATTCTCTGCTGTGTTTTGTTCACCCCTAAGTGTGCAGCAAACATGTCAGAGTGCCCCCTTTGTAAGATCATGGGGCGATACTTTTCAGGTACCACCAGCTGACTTCTGATCCCATCTCCCCCTTTTGAGATATTCCTCAGGGTCTCTCTATACAAAATCCCCTTTTTCTCCAGAAATCTCACTGGGGTTTCAGGTGTTAGCTGGGCGTCTGTCACCTGTTCAAAACACTTTTGGAGAGTGGCGTCTGCCTTTTGCTCTTGGCCAAATCGGCTGTCTGTGGTTAAGGTTTCCACCACAGCTTCTGAACTCCCCCCACCTGCTTCCGTCTCTGGCTCATCAGTACCCCCCTGAACTGTCCCCGTGGTGGCTTGTGAGCGTGTAATCACTAGCACCCGTTTCACATGTTCAGCCAGGTCATTTCCCACGAGCACGGCTGCTGGCAGAGTCGATGAAATCGCTAGCCGCCAAACTCCCCTCCAGCCTTGAAAGTTCACAGGTACCTCTGCTATTGGCAGTGAGATTATCTGCCCCTCAATCCCTGCCACCTTCATGCTCTCATTTGGGATTACATACTCCCTAGGAATAATATCTGGATGGCACAGGGTCACCTGGGAACAAGTGTCCCGCAGCCCCCGATACTGACGGTCAAGTATTCCTACGTCCACCCCTGCTGTCTCAAACAACTGGGAATCTGTCCTCACCAACAGGCAGCGTCTGACTTCTACAAGAGGACCATTTTCCTCAGCCTGATCAGCAGATGTAGCTGTTCCAGATTGAGTCGCCATGGCAACAGGCTCCCTCAGTGACAATGAGCCTTGCTCTTTCTGGACACAGAACACAGCTTTTGGCTTGGTTCCACTAGAATCCTGAGGCACAATTCCTTTTAGCTGCTTTAATTTCTCACACTCTGAGATTAGATGGCCCTTTCCCTGACAGAAATAACATTTTCTGGCGTATTTTGAGTCTTTCTCATCTTGTTTTGGTTTTCCCTCCAAAATCTGAGGTCTTGGTTTCATGTCTGAGGGCTTCCCTTCACCATGGGCCCCTCCCCCTTGCTGGCTTTTCCCTGGTCCCTGAGAGTACTTGCTGTAGGTTTCTTTGGGTTTACCTACAGATTTCTCCTCACCTAAGGGCTTTCTTATCTGGTGAATAAAATCTGCAATCTCGGCGGCTTCTGCCACAGATTTTGGTTTCCTTTCCCTCACCTGGAATTTCAATTCCCCATGCAGGACTGAATAGAACTGCTCCAGCGCTATCAAATCTTTAAGCTGTTGAAAGGTCTCTGTCCCCTCCTGAGATAGCCATTTCTCAAGCAGCCTCACCAATTGGGCCCCCACTTGGGTAAAAGTCTGCTCTGGCTTTTTGGTGATTGACCTAAATCTTTGTCTCAGCTGTTCCGCATTTATCCCATGTCTTGCAAACACCAGTTTTTTAAACTCTGCAAAATCTTTCATCAGTTCCTCAGGCATCTCGGCATAGACCTCAGCCAGGCTACCACTGATTAAAGATCGCATGATGGTCATCTTCTCAGTTTCCCTCACTGAGAAGTCCACAAACGCTCTTTCCACTAAGGAAAAGAACACCTCAGGACAATCTCCCTTGTGGTACACAGGGAATTTCTTCAGGTCAGCTTTAGACAATTGGCCTCCCTCAGAATCCCTATTGTTATTATTGTTCTGGTTCATCAGTTCCAATTTTCTTAATTCAAACGCCATTCTTTGTTTTTCCAGATCAAATTGTCTTTGCCTTTCCCTTTCCTGCATTCTTTCTCTCTCTAATCTTTCCTCCATTTCCCTCACCCTCAGTTCATGCTGTTGGGCCAGGAGTATTTTTCTGAGTTCTGGGTTTTGTTCTCCCGTGCTGTCACCCTGCACTGAGCCAAATTCATCCTCAGAACCTTGGTCAATCTGGGGGTCTTTCACTTCACCCATTTCTGCCATCTGGCTTCGAGTCAAGGGCATAATCCCCCCCCAGCACAGGCTGCTTTAAAAAGTCAAGCCTCAAAATAAAACGACCACTTTTTTTTCTCTTTTGCCTCAGAACCAGCTTTCTATAGATTGCTGCTGTTCTTCAGCACTTAACTTGCAACTGTAGCGAGTTAGAGTCTACCCCCCTCTGCTGGGCCTCTCAGCAGGCAGGCTAGATCACTGCTACTACACAGTTTTGCCTCAGCTTTTTTCCCGCCAAAAACAGGCTGCCTCAGAGCACCCTAATCTAGTCTCCCCAGTTGGCACGTTCTTCCACTAGCGCACCTCCCCGTGAGGTACACCTAGAAGATTACCTACGCGCCTCAGATTGTCCCTGACTAGACCCCCCTTGCTCTGGGCACACTTGCCAAGGCTTTGCTGGACCGCTGGACAACTGGACCAGTCGTATCCCACACGCTGGACACCAATCAATGTGACAAACCCAGACCTACTGGGATCTGCCACACGTTAACTAAGCTGCCACCAACCATTCCCTGTAAGAAGTCACACAGACCAGGGATGGATTTTTAAACAAATAAAAGAACAAGGTTTATTTAAATACAACACACAGGGAAAATAAAATAATCAGGTGAATAAGATAAAGTAACGTGGCTTAGTTTCACTCATACATACACACAGTTTGGTTCACACAGAACCCTTAACTTGAAGCACAGACCCTGAACCTATCAGTTCTGGCTAACCAACAGACACCTGAACCTATCAGGTTGGTACTCTGACACACAGTAGTACCCTGTCTGACACACAGACTCCCACACCAGCTTCTTCTTCCCAGCTGCTGCTTCTTCACATCCCAGCGTCTCCCTTCACCACACAGGCTTCACATATATATACAGTACAGCCCCTCTCCATAGGATGGAACTTTCCCTCCAAACCCATGACAGACAGGTAACATCAGTGCTGTATGTAACAGTCAGGAAGAACAACCTTCAGAACATGACCAAAGAGCCTGAAAACCCCACAACAACAATTAGATCCTGGCTGTGAAAGCCTTCACGAATACGTTTTCAGATACTGGGACAGAAATTTCAGTGCTGTGATGGCTCTTCTAGCATCTGTTTCATAGAAAAATACACAATTTTATGCAAAATGGTGGTGGTGATGCTGCTGCTGATGATAATGTCTTGGTAACTCAGTCACACTTTCTTAAGAGTGGCAGTGCAACACACCATTATTTTAGGTAAACATAAAACACACTGTTTCATGCTGTAAATTTCAAGAAAGTAACTTAAATCACAGTGGCAGTGAGGCACCAATACACCTGGAATTAAGCAGAAGAAAATCAATGAACTGTTGAATGTTGGAAAATATCTTTCTCCTCAGAAATTCTATTTGCCCCGTGAAAAGCAAAAGAAGCAATTTTCTTGAACATCTCCTAATTCATCGACATCTCTTTCTGTAGAGATCCATTGAAGTCTGAACTTTCTTAACTTTTTAAAGGGTGGTTAGACTTTGACTGGCATTCAGTGGTGGAGAAGATCTGGTTTTAATTGGCACTGTGTGTGTGTGTGTGTGTGTGTGTGTGTGTGTTTGTGTGTGTGTGTGTGTGTGTGTGTTCTCACTTGGACGAGATTCATTTTAGCAAAGTACTGGACTTTGTAGCTTGACTGTATGTAGTTTAATCCAGAATATCTCCAGGGAGGGAAAGAGGTTCTTCTTAAGGAAGGATTCACTGAGTGGGACTGGCATTAGAAGCAGCAAACATTGGCACAAGTCAAGGAAGAACCTACATTTTATAGATCTATTTTTATTATTTTTATTTTTATTGATTCCTCTGGATGCAAAGGTGTTATTATCTGTGGTCAGCGCTTCTGCTCTATAGTTAAAATGGTGACTAAGCTTCTTTTAGATGCACTGCATTGGACTAATTTTTAAAAACGTACCTCTCTGCCTTGGTGAGGCCAGGGCCCGAGAGAATTTCAAAAGAGAAGTTGTAAGAGGTGTTTTTTTTTAGGTTTGTCTTTGGTTTCATTTGGCTTGAACTGCTCACACATCATATAAATGAGGTTATTTTTTCCTTCACTCCATCTTCTGGGGATTGATATCCTGGGAGAATTAAAATACTTAACCACCAACCCCAACAACACTCCATGTCAGGGAGTAATGCATGACCCTCCAGACAGAATTGAACGGAAGAAAGGATTGTTGTTTAGTCATTAAGTCGTGTCCGACTTTTTGTGACCCCATGGACCAGAGAACTCCAGACTCTCCTGTCTTCCACTGCCTCCCGGAGTTGGGTCAAATTCAGGATATAGCCCATCAATTGATGTCAGACTCAATTGTATGAAACAGATCAAGGGAGAATGCTAAAATCGTTGTTGTGGGTTTTTCAGGCTCTTTGGCTGTGTTCTGAAGGTTGTTCTTCCTAACGTGCTGTCCTCTGAAGATGCCGGCCACAGAGACTGGCGAAATGTTAGGAAGAACAATCTTCAGAACACGGCCAAAGAGCCCGAAAAACCCACAACAACCATTACATCCCGGCCGTGAAAGCCTTCGCGAATACAATGCCTAAATCCTTTTGCTTCATGCACCAAGTCACAAGTGGAGTAGGCCACTGACTCAGTGTAATTGTTGGGGGATTACTAACTGGGTCCCCACTGATTCATTGGGCTTGCTCTGTCATTACTTAGTACAATAAGCAACAGGATTTGAGCCTTTGTATGGTAAAAAAAAAGAGTAGTGAAATCATGCTTTATATTAAAGCATGGTGCCTCGCAAGACGAATTTAATTCATTCCGCGGTTAATGTTGTCTTGCGAAACGCGTTTTCCCATAGGAATGCATTGAAATCTAATTAATGTGTTCCTATGGGGGGAAAAAAAGTCAGAACAAAGTCAAATTTGGTTTACAAAGGGTTTATTAAGTGCTCTTTAAAGCCATATATATTGTGCAGATGATTTCAAAAATGTCAGTCAAAAAACTTTAAATTTTTAGAAAAACATTTAAAAATCAACAAACATGAGGCAGGAACAAAAAACGGAAAACATTCTTCTTGCGAAGCACGCCTTAGGAACATTTGTCTTGCGAGTCATCAACCCCATTGCCAAAACCATTTGTCTTGCAAGTTTTTTGTCCAGCGAGACGTTTGTCTTGAGAGGCACCACTGTATAAAGCTTACAGATGGGTGTTAATTGTTATTTTTATAACTTTCATGCATAGACTGATTTCTCATCTGGTTCCTCCCTCCTTTTTAAAGTTCTTTTTCTTCTTTTTTCCCTTCCCTTTAGTTCTCCTCTCTTCATCCTTCCATTCTCAAGAGCCCCCCCCCCCATGCCTGTGTGCTGACCTTTTAAAAGGAAGGGTTGGCAACATGAAACCTGTAGACCTTGGGCAACCCTGGAAGAATATTTATGCAGCCCTCAAACCCCTGTCCTCTACTCTGATTTTTTTGAAAAGGTTTTTGAAAAACAATTTTACAGAAAATCCCCTTGTGCCCTGGCCAGGGGGTGGGTGGAATCAAGCTTGTTGGGTAGGTAATTATTATTGTTATGATCCTGATGTTTCAGGGAGTGCCAAATGTTGCAGAAAATACCATTAGTGCAGACGTGGGTATTTAAAGGGGAAGAAATTCCCAGCTGGAACAGCCCGAGTTGTTTCATCAATTTTATCTACAGTGGACCCTCGACTTACAGACAGCTCGACTTACAGACTTTTCGAGTTACAGACTTATCTGGCCGCAAAATTTAGATTCGACTTGCAGCTGGAGAATTGACCTATAGACCAGAAAAAAACCCTAAATGGAACAAAAATAGAATAAAAACCGCCGGTTATGGGATTAATCGGTTTTCAATGCATTGTAGGTCAATGGAGATTCGACCTACAGACTTCTCGACTTGCAGCCACCATTCCAATATGGATCAATTCCGTAAGTAGAGGGTCCACTGTAGCTCGAAAGCACTGAGGTCACATTTCTCAAGCATAATGAGGAAATGATAACTATTGTGCACTAAATCCAGCTATTAGCCTCAGCCATGTGAGATCCATTGAATGAATGAGACTTTTCAAGAGGATGGAAATATAAGTTCCTCCCATTGATTCAGTGGGTCTACTCTAGCTTGGGCTCACTTGTATTTAACCTTATTATTTCTGACAGCCTTGGCCAGCCCACTTTATTGTGGAAGAGAATGGGAGTTGTAGTACAGCAGTTGTCAGCCCTGTGCTATATATCTCTTCCACTCAGTCTCTGATCCATTCGATTTTCTGTACTACCTGACAAATCGTAAGATTCTGTGCCAAGGACAGTGTTCCAGTTCATGCTTCCATTTCACCATGTGCATGGAAAGTTTCTTGGTATGTTTGCCTGTAGTAGTTCTAGAAAAGTACCAGCATTATAGGAGTTATGAGGTGTTTTTCCGGTATGAGAGACTACCTTTATGAGCAGGACCTCTCCTGAAAGCCCAGGAGGAATAAAGCTGGTGGTCAGGACCATAATAGGAATACAGTATGAGGAGCCTTACAGATTACATGGCCACAGGCCTGTGTTGTCAAATGGATCAGAGAGACGTATGCTGAGCAGTTATTTCTGGTCTCCATAGATACTGCTTTCCTCTAACCCCTTGAACAACATGACTGAAGAGCAATTGATCATATTCACTAGATCAGTGGTCCCCAACCTTGGGCCTCCAAATGTTCTTGGACTACAACTCCCAGAAATCCTGGCCAGCAAAGGGGGTGGTGAAGGCTTCTGGGAGTTGTAGTCCAAGAACATCTGGAGGCCCAAGGTTGGGGACCACTGCATGATATCCCTCAAGGGACCTTGAGATTCAGGAGCAATAGAGGCTGTACCCAACTCAAGCTATTACTATCTTTAAAATTATATTTTTTGAAAAATCTAGTGAAATCGAGATGTCTTTCCCAGTTCTGACCACTGACTGATTAGCACCTTCTAATCAAGTGCTAATATTGTAAACATAATTGTAAATAATTTGAAACATTTTTATGATTTTATATTTGTTTATATTGTCGTGTTTCGTTTGTAAGCCGCCCCGAGTAGATGCTGTCTAGAGGGGCGTGGTAGAGATTGAATGAATGAATGAATGAATGAATGAATGAATGAATGAATGAATATATAAATAAATAAATAAATATATAAATAAATAAATAAATAAATAAATAAATAAATAAATAAATATAATGGTAAACTATATATCTTGTAAGCAGAAGATTTTGTTTCAAGACTTGCACCAAACATACAAATGACTGCAGTTATTCACATATATTAAGTTTATTCATTTCTCAAAGACATAATTATTCTTTCATTAAATTCCTTTCTGACTTTAATCATGAAGTTGGAAGGGGCCTATAAGGCCATCAAGTCCAACCCCCCCCTTGCTCGATGCAGGGATACAAATCAAAGGATATCTGACAAGTCATTGTCTACATTTCTCTTGAATGCCTCCAGCTTGTTTCTAAGACCCTATACCAGCATGCCCCATCCATTCAGGTGACCCTGGCCTTTCTGTGTCCTCCAACTCAGTGATCTGTTGCCTGGCATAGGAGCTCATACCTGAACATGCCAATGAGAGATAATGACTAAAACTCCAATTTCAAACCTCCACTGCCTTGTGGCTATATCCACTCATGGAAAAGGCTTCAGGAGTTAACCTCGAGGCAAAATCCGGAGCTGGAGTCCCGAAGGCAGCATGTGTCGTTCTGCCAACTCCTGCGACATTGCTGGAACCAGTTGTATTGGCTCTTGCCTTTCCATTGGACTATTTCAGCAATGTGGAGAGGGGGGATCTGCTGCTTGGGTAACAGCCTATCCTCCATATTACCTTACCCGGGCTTCATGCTCTGGAGAGGACACTCCTCGATTCAGAGCATGTTACCATAGTCTCTCGAGACTGAAGGATGCCTATGCTAGGTTGAAGTGACTTCTCTCTAGAGGTGCCCTCATAATTATCTGCAGTGATTAACTGGGGCACTACAGACCCTTGGATTGCACAGGTCTGAACAGGATGGTTTGGGTTATACACATATTTTTTTTTCAATAAATAAATAAGTGTTCAATAAATAAATATTCAGTAAATATTGTGCCCCTGGCTACCCAGAACCCCACGAATTCAACACGGAAGGCATCAAAGTAATCTGCTTGCCCCCCAAACACAATATCTCTAATTCAGCTTCTAGATCAGGTGGGCGTAAGGACATTTAAGGCTCATTGGACATGGTACTGTATGGAAAGGATTATCAACACTATAGTGCAGAACCCCAATAGAGAAAACTGGTGTGTGTGTATGTGTGTGTTTGGATTCTGAACTACACAGGAGTCCTGTGCGCCTAACCTTAGCATTGTTGAAGAGAGAATTGTAAATCATCACATTATGGATAATTGTAACAATGACCATTGGGGGTTCTGGACAACCGACAACAGCATCACTCTGCTGCCTCTGAACATGGCTAAACCAGAAATAGTAGCTTGCTCAAGGTCCAATCCAGTTTATAATGAAGGTTAAAACTGGGCTGGTGATTCTGGATTTACTTCTTATTCTATACTAATGTATGATCTCATTGCAAAAGACTGACTCTGTTCACCTAACTAAACTGCTATTTCCAATTTCATACACTGCTTCTCTTTCTTCCAGAAAATCTTTTGTTTTGTTCTGTTCTATTTTTATGTCGATTGGGCCCTTTTATCACCCACTTCTTAAATTTTCTTGCCTTCCCACCCAACTTCCTTCCCTAACATTTCACCAGCAACTGTGCTTCCTCTCATTAAAATCTTCCCCTGTTGACTTCAGTTGGGTTCAAGGTGTCCTTATTAAACATCACCTACCATATATTAGGCCCAGTTGTAAGCCTCCAGGTGTTGGTGGTCTGGGAGCCGGGATTCAGGCGGCATCGCCCGCTAAGAAGATTGACTTCATTCACAACTCTTGGACTTTGTTGCCAATGCTACGTGCTTTCTTCCTCTGCAAACACTGCCCCCACCCCTGCTTAGACATCCCTGGCCAAGAGGACAGTGAGCGCAACAGAAATGCTCTTTGTGAAAGATGCTTCTTTGCTTACCTAGTAAACTGACTGTACAAGGGGAGGTAAACCTTATCCTTGACTCAGCAGAAATTGCAAGGCATGGAATAGACAGGGCAGCTTGTTGATCTCCTGAGTATCCTCAAAGACCCATTGAACATGTGATCTACAGGAAGTATATCCAATGGCTGCTCTCTTAGTCTCCACCTCCCTTTCATTCAGAGGTCCAAGCTCTCCATGGTCTCCCAGGTGCAAATGAGAAGGAAACACACTTCCATTACTTTTGGAGTAGTGTGGAAGGCCACGGGAGTAACAAATGGCAAAGGTGATCAGATCCTCCTCTCTCTATGCTCCCTAAATTCTATTCTGTGATTATTAGTTTGGAGCACTTTTTGCTTTGTCCAACTCTTTGGGTTGTGCATGCAGAGTGATGGTTGCTACAAGCAATTAAATGGGTCCATGGCATACAAGGGTGGGCATCTTGGGACCCTCCAGTTCTTTTGAGCACAGTGTGTGCCATCACCTTTCACCATAGGCTTTGCTGACTTGAGTGGATGGAAGAAAAAGTTCAATTACATGGGGCAGGGGAGAACCATGACCTAATCTGTCCAGAATCAAGTAACAGTCTTGACCTAGTCCTGAAGACTGGGGACCCAGTAGAGAAGATACGTGACGGAGGCCAGGCAGAACTGAGATTCTGTTGCCTTCAAGCTCTGACCTCCTTGAACCTTATGCCCCCACTGCCTACAAGCATTGGCACTGAAATGGGTCATAATTGGCCAAGAGTTACACAGTCCTGGGAGCTGGTGAAAGTTCCTGAAGAGTAGCAACAGGCAAGTCTTCAGGGCAGGAAGTTGCCCTCTAAAGCTGCTCACTGATTGGGAAGGGGTAGTACTCTGGAAGGAGTAATCCTGGACCAGCAGTTTAAAAGGGCTCCATTCTGTTCCAGCCACTATCGGAGCAGAGAGCTCACAGGGAGGTATCCTTGGTGTTGCATCTTTTGTTTGCCTTTGGTCTCTGCAGGCCAGATGGAAAATGATGCCACCCCAGAGCTAGATATAAATAGTATACCAATTGCTTAAGTCCCTAAAAAAGTTTTATTGGAATGCTTAACGTTGTATCATCATCGTGCAGCAACAATATTTCTTTCCACCAGGCAGGTGGCTTATTTAGTATGTGAGAGGGTGGGATTGGAAACATATGTGAAATCTTTTTCTCATTTCTTCAGTATCACAAAATCTAAAGGAACAGTTTGGCTTTAGGGCATCCTCAGTAAGTCAATATCTGCTTAAGGGCCTTCTTTTCTTACCTCTTTCTTTTGACTAGAAGGGTGCATCAAATTCTCCCCATTTGAATCCCTCGGTAGTTCCAGAAGAGCCAATCTTGTTGCTACAGTGTTAGCAAACTGCCGTTCTTCTGATTTTCTTTTCTGGACTCTATTACAAACTGCTGGATAACTCAGTGGTGTAGCTCTCTGGCTGTGGAGTCAGAGGTTGGGAGTTCAGTTCCACAATGTACCTCCTTGAGGGGGGCTGAACTTGATGATTCATAGGGCCCCTTCCAGATCTTCAGTTCCATGGATCCGGCCAGTCCGCCGAGAGGTTCAGGTTCACATCTGCCCCGTTTCACCTTCCAGCAAGGGCACGGTCTCATCATCCCAGCCGTAACCCCACACGAGACATTTTTCAGGTGTGGGAGTCTTCCAGGGTCCTCCTCATTTCGCCCTTCCTCCTCATTTAGTTCACTCTCCATTCTAGCCTCTCCCTCCTTTCTCTCTCTACTCTCTCCTTCTCTTCCCTCAGCATCCTCCTCCACTCTCTGGCCTCTGCCTCTTCCCAGTAAGAAGGTTGCAGAGAAATTTCCCTTCTCTTCCTATAATCTGCCTCCTTGGGCACTCTTAGCCTTTCCCACGCAGGTGTCAATGGGTCTTCCATCCAAACCCATTCCCAGTCTGGCGGTAGCTGCTCTTCCCCTCTTTTTATATCTGCAATCCCTGCCTCTATCTCCACCCTCTTCTTCCATTCAATTCCCGCCATTTTCCCCGAACCCTTTCAATGGTTATTTTTTTGTACATATTCCTCCTTCTATCTCCTCTCTTTCTATCTCTTGCTGCTCTGTCCTTTTGGGGGGTGAGGCAGGTTGGGTCTGCACTTCCTTCTCTGCAGTACGGAGGAGGGACGGCACTCCGGCGAGTGGGGTACCCCTTTCGCCTCCTGTCTCACACATTAGAAAACAAACCATTTAGATTAGGCATCCTTCAGTCTCAAGAGACTAAAGTAACGTGCTCTGTAGGGAGGACTTGGAACAGCGTTTAGTGTGGTCGAGAAGGCCAATTCAAGAGTGACAATCCCTTCCACACTCAAGACAAATACAATCTGTTTTAAATTATAAAACTGATTAAAATACACTGAAAGATTAGACACATATAACACATTTAAAGCCCATCTTAACTTTAAAAAACAACAACACAGCATTTAGGGACTTAGTCATGATTGTTAAAAGCCTGCCTGAAAAGGTTGTTGTTGGAAGGATAAAAACAAGGGAACCAACCTGATCTCCCGAGGGAGAGCATGCCAAGCCTTTTATTTCTTCATTCTCCAATTCCTTACACGCTGTTTTCCATAAGCCTCATGCTATATCTACACTTCTTTTGAGTTGTTGTTTCACTGTTTCTTCCACTTTCCTCCCATTGTGACTTACAGCTTCTTGCTCCTTAGCTCTCTAATGGCATGGGGCTTAGCCTCTCAGTCTCCAGTCTGTTCTTGTATGATCAATTCACATCCCTGCGAAAATGAATATGCGCCTTCTCTCGAAGACGGTAGACAGCACATTGCTAAGTTCCCTGAGAAATTGAACATTTTGTATAATTGCGGGAGATCATTTGATGTCAGGGCATTTCCATGGATGAGCAGCATTACAGGTATAACTCTGATATGTTCTGCTGTGACTACGTGGGGCCTGCTTATTTCTCCATTCTAAATGCAGGATCGTAGACTAAGATTGGTTGACTTAGAAAAGAACCAAGAAAATGAAACATTTCCCTTTTGTTACATTACATGCGCTGTTGGCACGCAAAGCATCTGGCATCCAGATGCATGCTGCTTCCAAGACAGCTTGTGTGAAAGTAAAGAGGAAGAGGAGAAAGAGGACATAAGGTTTAATATGGACCTTACATGGAAACAGCACAGTCCTAAGTGAAAAAAGCATAACTATAAGGGTGTTAGGATTATGCCCTCCTGCTGGCTGATGTCATAGATCTGCTGAGAGAGTGATCTGATGGTAGTGTTTCTATGCCGGATAACATCTGCCAGCAGAAGAGCCCAAAAGGGATGGAGAATGAGGAAAGTGAGGGAAGAACCAAATTACATGGCATGCTTTCTCTCATAAAAATATACAAAGGAGAGCAAGCTACAAATCACATAATCAATGTTATCTGTAGATACTTGCCAAGGGTATGGGAAAATGGAAGGAAAGCTTGTTCAGAAAAGAATAATACAAATAGCAAAGACTGCCAGGGATGGCATTAGTAAGGCAAAAGCTGAGAATGAGCTGAGGTTAGCAAGGGTTACAAAAACCATGTTCCTCAGGTATATGTGCAGCAAAAGACAGAGAAAATAAATAGTGGCTCAGCTTGTCAATGAGGATGGAGAAGTTAAAACAGAAAACAAAGAAAAGGCAGAAGTGCTGAATTCCTACTTTAATTTGGTATTTTCCCAAAAGACAGTCTATGACCCTCCAGGCAAATGTGAAGTACAACTGGAGAGGACAGGATTGCAGCTTGAGATAATACCATTACTTTGAATTAGTTCATATTTCTACTCTCAGATGAACTGCACTCAAGAGTATTGAAGAGACTGGCTGAAGAACTCTCAGAACCACTTATTTTCTTGGAATCACGGAGGATGGGTGATTTGAGGAGGGCCAACATTGTCTCTGTCTTCAAAAGACAAAAGAAAAAGGAACCTGGGAACTATACAGACAGACAGCCTGGCATCAATCCCATGGAAAATTCTGGAGCAGATTGTAAAGTGGTTGCTCTGCAAGCACCTTGAAAACAATACAGTAATAACTAGAAGGCCACATGAGTTTGTCATGCCAGACTAATCATATCTCATTTTTTTGATTGGGTAACCTCCCTGACAGACAGAGGGAATGCTGTAGACATAGTATATCTTGACTTTAGCAAAGCTGTTGATAGAGTTGGTTACAGAATTGCACTCAGAGATTACTAATCAGTGGCTCCTTCTCAAACTGAGAGGAGGTAAAAAGTAGGCTACCACAATGCTCAGTTCTAGGCCCAGTGCTTTTCAATATTTTTATTAATCATTTGGATGAGGGAGTGAAGGGAATACTTACCAAATCAGTGGATGACACAAAATTGGGTAATACCCTGGAACACAGAAACAAAATTCAAAATTATCTGGATAGACTTGAGCACTGGGCTGAAAACAATAAAATGAAATTTAACAGGAATAAGTGCAAAGTTATTTAACAGGAATAAGTGCAAAGTTTCTACCTAGGGAACACACAGTTGCAAGATGGGAGGTACTTGGCTCAGTAATACTGAGAATGAGAAGGATATTGGAATTGTTGTAGATCAGAAGTGGAATATGAGCCAACAGTGTGATACAGCTTCAACCAACCAACCAACCAACCAACCAACCAACCAACCAACCAACCAACCAACCAACCAACCAACCAACCAACCATCCATCCAGCTATCCATCCATCCATCCATCCATCCATCCATCCATCCATCCATCCATCCATCCAGCCAACCAACCAACCAACCAACCAACCAACCAACCAACCAACCAACCAACCAACCAACCAACCAACCAACCAACCAACCAACCAACCAACCAACCAACCAACCAACCAACCAACCAACCAACCAACCAACCAACCAACCAACCATTATTCGGTGCTGGTTAGGCCTCATCTTGAGAAGTTTGTCCAGTTCTGGACACCACACTTCAAGAAGGATGCTAACAAACTGGAACAAGTTTCGAGGAAGGCAACAAGGATGATCAGGAGGCTAGAAACCAAGTCTTATGAGGAAAGACTGAAAGAACTGGGCATGTTTAACCTTGAGAAGAGAGAGCTGAGGGGCAATATGATGGTATTTTTCAGATACTTGAATTGAGTATCTGAAAAATTGTCATTGAGAGGAAGGGCAGGATCTGTTGTCAATCATCCCAGAATGTAGGACACATAATAATGGGCTCAAGTTAAAGGAGGCCAGATTTCAATAAAATATTAGGAAAAACTTCCTAAGTGTTAGAGCGACGTGAGAATAGAACCACTTACCTTGGAAGGTGATGAGTGCTTCAATGCTGGAGGCATTCAAGAGAAAATTAGACAATTCTCTGTCAGATATACTGTACTTTGATTTGGATTTCTGCATTAATCAGTGGGTTGGACTCAGTGCCCCCTCCAATTCCATGATTCTATGATGTTATGTTTGTGTATCTAAACGTCCATCATTCCAAGGGCACTCCTATCGTCCTGATACAGATTTAGGCCTAGGTACATCAAATATGAGAGGATGTATTAAGTGACCTAGAGGTTCTTCTTCGTGGCCTCTGTGAATCAAACCCTGGCTGATTCGCACCTGCATGGAGCCTCATCGGAAGATTCTAGAGCTTCTGCAGTAGCAATAAATAGATTATAATATGCCCCCCCCCCATGTAAGTACAGTGGGGTCTTGACTTGAGAACTTAATCCGTATTGGAAGGTGGTTCTCAAGTCAGAAAGTCTGTTAAGTCAAGTCTCCATTGACCTACAGTGCATTGAAAACCGATTAATCCCGTAACAGGCCGTTTTTGTTCCATTTTGGTTTTTTTCTGGTCTGTAAGTCAATTCTCAGGCTGCAAGTCAAACCTAAATTTTGCGGCCAGAGAAGTCTGTAACTCAAAAAGTCTGTAAGTCAAGCCGTCTGTAAGTCAAGGGTACACTGTACCTTGGCGCCAAGTGTCCCCTTTCAGTTTCTTTCAACCACTGCATTGAGAGCCTCATAATTCTGCTACTGTGAGTAAAAGAGAAAGACAGCTTATTCTTGATTCCTTCCTGTTATCAATCTTTTTTCTTTTAAACTATTAAATCAAACTCATTATCATCAGAGATTTTTCCTTTCCCCTCGCTCGGCCTCTGGCCACAGCACACACAACCTTCAATCATCAGTTTTTCTCCTCAGTTATTTTCTCCTCTTCATGGACCCTTTGGGCCCGTTTAAGCACTGCATTGTCTCTGATAATAAGATCCCACTTTCCAACAGACATGCTAAGTGCCTTTTCTGTTTGGGAGAACAACATCAAACTTCCTCCTGTACCATTGCAAAAATTTTAAGCGGGGAGTTCTTTGATCTCACGTCTCGAGGCTAAAACTCCAACTTTGGGAACAATCCTTACAACCAGTTCAGATGGCCCAACCTCCCTGTAGGGCCACTTCCCAAACAAAGCAATGGAAAAAGTTGTTACTGAATCATTGAAACAACATCCATTGGCTACACCAGCTCATTCCGATTCTCCATCTGCATCGTCTTAGAGCCTCATGGTGCAGTGGTTAAACGGCTGTACTGCAGCCAAAACTGTGCTCATGACCTGGGGTTCAATCCCAGGTAGCCGGCTCAAGGTTGACTCAGCTTTCTATCCTTCCGAGGTCGGTAAAATGAGTACCCAGCTCACTGGGGGGGGGGGCAATGTGTAGCCTGCATAATTAACTTGTAAACCGCCCAGAGAGTGCTTGAAGCGCTATGGGGCGGTATATAAGCAGCATGTTTTGCGTCTAAGACCTCGAAGACATGCAAATTGAAACCCTCGATACTGAAGTAGTCGACTTCGAAAACAACTTCTAAACATCAGAGACCTACTGAAACTGCTCCAACTCCAGAGCCTGTTCCTCCTAAATAAGCTAAACAGTCTAAGCCTACAGACATCCCACCACAACCACAACAACTCTCTGAATCAATTTTGGTCGGATCTCCCTCAGATGATGACAGACTTCCGTCAACCCTGTTCTCAGTCTCCAGAATGGGACGATAGAGTCAACCAACTAATGTCCTCTCCTCCCAGTCCACAACCTTCCATTCCTTCCAGCAATCCTTCAGTTATTCTATCGCCCGAGGGTTCCCATCCCGAACAGCTCAACACCATTCCATATTCGATGCCCTTGGATCGCCCACCGATCCTTAACCAGAACCGTTGACATAAAGAATCTCGACAGCTTGCTTCATGGTGTGTGGGTCAAACCCATGCTCAACACGCCTCTAGAGTGGTTTGCCCTCACTCCACCAGGGCAGTGGCAGCCTCTACAGCCTTTCTCTGTGGCGTACCTCTTCTGGACGTCTGTGCCTCTGCCACTTGGGCACAGCCATCCACATTTATCCGTCATTATAGACTTGACCTCCAGCAGAAGTCTGATGCAGCATTTGGATGTGCTGTTCTAGCCTCTACCTTGGCGTGACACCCTACCTCCGTGTAAGCCAGCTTATTAGTCACCCAGGGTGTGATTCACAGAGGCCACTAAGAAGAACAACAGGTTACCCACTTGTAATTGTAGTTCTTTGAGTGGACCTCTGTGATTCACACATCCCGCCCATCCTCCCCTCTGTCACGCCATTGTTTACTTACTATTAAGCAGCAGTTGACACAACTGAAAGGGGATGCTTGGTGCCAAGGTACTTATACGGGTGGGGAGGGGATATTCTAACGTGTTTATTGCTACCACAGAAGCTCTAGAATCTTTTGATGAGGCTCTGCACGCACGACTCACCCAAGGTGTGGATCACAGCGGTCCTCTCAAAGAACTACAATTACAGGTGGATAACCTGTCGTTCTGTCCCTTGTAGCCAGTGAGTTTAAGAGGGGGTAAAGAAGAGCACTCAGATAAGAAGAGATTGCATGTCACTAATCATGATCCCTTAGCCACACGGCATCTTCAGAAGGTTATACTCTGTGGTTTCTGGTAGTCTGTTTGCATGCTGTATTTCCGAATGTAGGTTTATCATAGCTTCAGGCAACTTTCGTTCTAATCTGTGCAATTACATCAGTGCATATCTTCATGCTGCATAGTTTTCTGGACATGTTACAATTGGTTTCTGACCTTATAATGAGCGGGTCCGGCTTGTTATCTTCTCAAGCTGCACTCGAGGTAATTTGGTCCGTTAAGATACCAAGAAAGAGGGGAGGAGAATTGTTATATTTAGTGACCACTTCATTTTGCCCTTTGATTGTGTTGTTTATTTGTCCTTTTCACCATCTGTGCACGTCCAGTGTAGAATCATTTCTGTCCTTGGATCATTATCTTAAAATTGTCCAGTTTTCTGCTCACCGGCTTTAGGTGGGACTGGCTGTTGAAAGATCCTAGTAGTTCCAGTGTTCAGATATTATGTTCTAGTATCTTTCCCTTAGAGCAGGGCTCTGAATATTTTATTTACATAATTTTGCCCCCAAACACAGATAGAAGTTAATGACACCTAAGAAAAGCTGAGTTCAGTAGCCATGCTAAATCAAAGTAGACAGTGAATATTTCTTTAATTTCTGAAACATTAGCTATTGTACCTTATTTGTTCTCTTTATTGTTGGAAAAAGACAAGAAACAGAGCTTGGTAAATTTACTTTTTTTGCTGTCTCTGTGCTGTTGGAGGATCTGCTATCAGAAGGTCTAAAGCAGTGGCTTCCAACCTTGATCCCCTAGATGGTCTTCTTCCAAGAAGCCTTCACCACTAGCTGTGCTGTCGAAAATTTATGGGAATTGTGCTCCAAGAACATCTTGGGAGTCAAGGTTGGGATCCACTGGTCTGGAGACTTCTTCATTTATTTCGTATAAATCGAGATTTGTGCCTGGTATAATCCCATTATCTAATAGCATGTTCTGATTTTTCTGTCCTTCTGTAACATCTTGATAAAGTTACAGCCCTGCTCTAGATGCTTGCATTAAAAATACACCCGATTCCCACATCCTCCTACCAGTACTTCTGCTTTGCTGTGCCACGTGCTCGAGGCACAGATGGTTGCAGTCATAGTGCTGAAGGGAAACAGGAGGTCATGAAGTCCCATGTTCAAGGTAGAAAAAAAAATCGAGATCCTTCACACTTTAGATTCTATCATGTAAGTCAACCCACCATTTGTCATATGGAATGGGGAAAGGTGTACATGAGTTTTTGTGATTTAACAGCCTATATCAGAGGATTATTTCAATCGTTCAGACATGATAATCAGGAAACCTGGGCTCAAGTAGCTGACTCAGCCTTCCATCTTTCTAAGTACCCTCCTTGCTGTGGGGCAATGTATAGCCTGCATAATTAAATTGTAAACCACCCAGAGAGTGCTTTAAGTGCTATGAGGTGGTACATAAGTACCACACTTTATCAGAAACGGAATTAGTAAGCGAGAATAAGCAAATGCATGTACATTGGGGCATTCTGGTGCTTCTTGTAACTTTACAAGACATAATTAGGATATCTGGCCTAGAAGAATTATTTCTGACACAGTAACTTTGAGATGTTTTTAGATCATGAGTCTTGTCATCCTGCCTACTAGCTGGAGGTGAGGGACATGAAGAAGACACCATGTCAGGAGAGGCTGTCTGGTTAGTCTTGTTGCATTCGACGTTTCTGAGAAAATGGAGCTTTGCTGGGAGGGATGGAAAGAAGAGATAGTTTGATGTTAGGAAACGTTTCTTAAAATGTTACATGGGATGAGAATCCCACCCGTTTACAGGTCTAGGGTTTCCACATGGATCCTGTCCTATGATGAGGTGATGCAAAAGCCACCTCATGACGAAAGGAGCCATTTGTGTGAGTTCCTGTACTGGCCTAAAATCAAATATTCAGTGGTTTGTCTTGTAGGCTGTACATTCAAAAGTCTCTTAGCATGCAGTTAGTGTTGTCCTGCAGTCTGCATTGGAAAATGCGTGGTGCTCATCCCCGTCTCCAAGCCATAGAGCCAGCGTTTATCCGAAGACAGTTTTCCGTGGTCTTGTGGCCAGCGTGACTAGACACGGAACGCCATTACCTTCCCACCATGGTGGCACCTATTTATCTACTTTCATTTTTACATGCTTTCGAACTGCTAGTTTGGCAGGAGCTGGGACAAGTGATGGGAGCTCATTTCGTTGAATGGATTCGATCTTACAACGGCTGGTCTTCTGACCTTGCAGCACAGAGGCTTCTGTGCTTTAACCTGCAGTGCCACCACGTCCCTATCCTTGCATGTAAATAATAACTGGCTCGGTAGTCTTATCAGTAACTTTCCGTGGCTTTTACATACATGAACCCTTCCTTTATAAACTGGCTTTTGTTTTAATAACTTGGTAGGACTGGGTTTTTTAGTGAGGGGTGCAGCATATATTATCAGGTGTTTTAAATTGGTTTTATTTTAAACTACCAATGTTTTGGATATTGTTATAAGTTTTATTCAATTTTAATATAAATATTTGAATTTATTATGGATTTAAATATATATATATACTTTTTAAAGCTGTTGTAGACAGCTTTGAGTCCCTTCACTGGGAGAAACATACAAATATTTGTCATTCTAGTAAGGTTTAAATAAGGAAGTCCAAGTGAATCATGTATTGTACTTTTCATCGGTGTACCATGACACTTTGATTTATTTCCTTCCTTCCTTCCTTCCTTCCTTCCTTCCTTCCTTCCTTCCTTCCTTCCTTCCTTCCTTCCTTCCTTCCTTCCTTCCTTCCTTCCTTCCTTCCTTCCTTCTTTCCTTCTTTCTTTCTTTCTTTCTTTCTTTCTTTCTTTCTTTCTTTCTTTCTTTCTTTCTTTCTTTCTTTCTTTCTTTCTTTCTTTCTTTCTTTCTTTCTTTCTTTCTTTCTTTCTAGTCATATTTTATGGTTCCAAATTGAAAACGCAAAGAAATAGTCCTTCACTGTGTAACTAGAGCTGATGGAATTCTTTTACAGACTCTCACTTTAAGGTGTGGGGAGAACCTCTAAGTTTACTAAAAATGCATCTCCTCAATTCAAGCTTCTAATTCAGTAACAAGAGTGGCACGGCATCTGAATGGCCAACCCCAGGCAGAAGGGGAAGTTTTCAATATTTGTCTTGGATGTGGCTCCATTGAAGCTGGTCCAGCACCATCCTTTGCTCTCTCTCCATTGAAAAAATGTTCTGTTAGCCTTCAGAGGCTGCCCTCTGTCTGGACTTCCCTACAGAAACAGTCATATTTGAGGTCATAAAAGAGAGTGGTCTACCAGGTATTTTGGGTTGCTCGTCTGACCACGGTGCAGTTTTACAGAATGGAAAGTGGAAATATTGGTGGAATTTTTTGGAATTTGCTGCTGCTAAATCCAGATATACAAAGTAAGATGTTGCAGCAGAGCTGTCAGCAAAATACTCTCCTTGATCTCTGATGGAACTTCTTAAGGGGTCTAAGCTAGCTATTTGAAGTCTTCTATATAGGATGCTATAAGAAAGGACTGGATAGAGTAGCTTGCCAGCCATTATTGGACTGCAGCTCCTAGCATCTTCACCATTGACTGCAACTGGTAGGGCTGATGGAAGTTGCAGTGTAACATCTGGAGAGCTACAAATTGCCTGCCCCTGGTACAGAGGTTGCAGATAGCTTTCAGGTTTTATAGTGTGGAATGTGTTTCTAGCATAAACATGTGAACTAGCAAGATCTTCACTTCCTCTCTGTAGAGTTTTGCTAGTTTGCATCTTAACATGAGAAGGTGGTATAGTAAAAATCCAGGTCACCTCATTGCTGTATTACCAAAACATGTTGCTCCTTTGCTCTCTGGGGCAAAGATCTGCCTTATGTCTTTTTATGTGAGATGGATTATTTTTGGAACCAGAGATGCTCTGCCATGGTTCTGTGCCCTTTGTTGCTTACTTTTTTCCTCATCTTGATATAGCTCCTTCAGAAACAGCTTTTCAACCATGCTTAAAGTGAAGGAAAAGGGATGGAGTAATGTCACCCTAGTTTGCTCAGTCACTAAAGAGGTGTTGAAACGTTCGGGAGGGACAAAGAAAAGGGGAGACAAGAAAGCAAAAGTGTACAAAATGATGGGAATATGAACATTTTCAGATGATCTGAAAATAGACTGGAGCAGGATTGTGGAACCTGTTCTTCTCTAGATATTTTTTGACTACAGCTCCCACCTTCTCTGTCAGCCATGGTTTTTTAGAACTGATAGGAGATGTAATCCAGCAGCCTCTGGAGAATCACAGGTTTCCCCAATCCTGTGACTGAGAATGTCTATGCCATCCTGAGCTCAACCAAATTCATCTGATTTTGGAACCTAAATAGTGTCAGGTCTTGTTAGTAACCTGGACAGAAGGCTAGCAAGGAAGAGAGTGGGGGCCAGGAGTTTCCAGGTATTTATTTAATTTAATTTAATTTAATTTACTGCATTTCTACACCACCTTTCTCCCAGCAGTGGGACTTTAAGGTAGCTCACAAATAGTTAAAAGGTACGAATTAAAAACAATGTAAAAACAGCAATTAAAAATGATTAAACCATGAACCATTAAAATCATCATAAGAAGGAAAAAGGGGGTGGGGAAGAAAAATCAAAGTGTGCTGCTTATATACTGCCCCATAGCACTTAAAGCACAGTCTGGGCAGTTTGCAGGCTACACATTGTTCTCCCCCGGGAAACTGGATATTCGGCTTACCTCAGGAAGATGGAAGGCTGAGTGAACCTTGAGCCGGCTATCTGGGATTGATCCCGGGTTGTGAGCAGAGTTTTGGCTGCAGTAGACCAGTTTAACCTCTGCAGCACCATGAGGTATAATCAAGAAATATAAAAATATTGAAAAGCATATTGAAAAGATATATTAGTAGCCTGCCCTGGTGAGCTGCTGTCAGTTTGAGTTGAGAGGGCTGAGCTAAAAGGATGATGGTCTGTCTGAGACAGTTGCCAACCTTGGGTAACCCAGATGTTCTTGGACAACAACTCCCAAAAATCTTGGCCAGCACAGTTAGTGGTGAAGGCTTCTGGGAGTTTTTAGTCCAAAAACACCTGGGGGGGGGACCCTAGGCTGGGAACCAGTGATCTAGGAGATCTTCCTGTGTTCATAAGGAGGTAATACGCTTGGGGACTAGAAGGTCCAATAGTGAAAGAATCACAGCTAGATCTGAGTACGTGACATTGTTTTCTTGATATTTACTAACGCTGTGGTCCTGCTGCATTGGGAGAACACATTTGGTGTGAAAAGGGGAAAAGGGGTTCAGCATGAGCAAGAAATTATTTGCTCCCTATGAGTACCCGACGGGCAGAGTTTCAAAATCTTTCAAGTCTTCCACGTACTAACAGTTTGTTGATCTGTGAGTTGATTGGAAAGGACACTGTTAGAGCTGGCATGTCCAGCGTTTGGCATTCGGTTTTGACAGAGATGTCCACATTTTCCATTCGTTATCAGTACCAAGAAATTGTCTGTGCTTGGTTTGGCTGGAACACTCAGCCTGTTTAAAATGTCATCACGGAGACTAGAGGAGTAAAGTGTAAAAACTGGAAGGCAGGAACGCTCCAGAGATTATATTGGTGTGGGTTTGAATGCCATTGTCTAGAAGAACTACACTTCTCTTGTTTAGTTCAAAATCTGTGTATAACTCTTATGTCCCCCCCAAAACCATAACTACAAAGCATAAACAGTTGATTCTCTCTCTCTCTCTCTCTCTCTCTCTCTCTCTCTCTCTCTCTCTCTCACGCGCACACACACACACACACACACACACACACACACACACACACACAGGTGTATTTGTGGACAGGTAGAGAATCTGAACACCTTCAGTGTTGAACTCATTCCACTGGTTTTCGGTAGCCACGGACACAGTATTCATTGAATACTTATTGATAGATTTTTTTAAAAAAAAATTGAAAACAATTTTTTAAAATAAAACAGTGATGCTCAAATTATTCAGCTTCTGTACCTCCAATCTGACCGATGGTCACTCTGGGAGGTTTACAACTGTGGCAATAATGTAAAATTAACACAAACATAATCAAAGTGAAAATTAAAATTAATATTACGTGTAGAAGCAGGCGGCATTTAAAACTGGTAGGCTGATACTTTCGGTGGCTATTCAGATGCTGTGTTTTGAAAAGCCTGCCAAAATAAAAAATAAAAAGATTTTGAGAATTATCTTGAAGGTTCCCAGATAAAGACAATTTTATTAATTAATACATTTTAATTTCATTAATTAAACTGACTTCCCTTTCTCTGGAATAAGAGTCAAATCATATTAGACTATTAAAAAGAAAGACGTGAAAGCAAGATATTTATAATTTAAAGCTACAGCTTCCTGGAAGAAAAACTTAAACGTAAAGGCAATTGTTACACCATCCCTCATTGCTTTGCTCGCGCAAGAAGTTGTGTGTCTGTTGAGGTGTTTCTTCTTGCATGTAGGTTGTATATCTGAACAACAACCCAGAAACTCAGAGCTCCTTCTCACATTCATGCTGAGCAAAGTGATGTGGGAAAAAGCAGGACAAATGTCTCTCTTCTAGTCATTTGGAGGTCTGAATTACAGAACAACTCAGTAGGATTACGGTGAACAAGAGGTACGTTTGTCATAAGTGAATCACAGGAGTGAATTCCTTGGTCCTGTTTCAGAAAGTTCAGTTTTGTTTTGATCAGTGCTACAAACATCCAGTCACTTTACTAATAGCTATTTGCCAGGGGACAAATGCGGAATGCTAATTAATGTGGCCGTTTGATTGCAATTGAGTGGCAGAGGAGCAAGTGTACATCCCGGCTCCTCACCAATGAGAGATACGGAACTGCTGGTGGAGCTTGACGTGAATGGATCAAAATAGAAAGTTAATAGGAAATATCCCAAGGGTATGCTTTTACTAAATGTACAACTGCGAGATTTGACATTGGGAGTTTTAAAGCAAGCTAGCAGGCATCCGCTCAGCAGGCCTCGTGGCAGAAGCCCTGCTTCATCCAGGCTGGGAAATACTGAATGAGGAGTCGTTTCTCAGAAGTTCAGTACTCGTTTTGCTTATGAAACATCTATGGCGCCTCCAGCTAAAAGGACTGATTCAGTTGGAATTCATGTAGGCATCCTTCAGTCTCGAGAGACTATGGTATCGTGCTCTGTACGGAGGTCTTGGAACAGCGTCTGGTGTGGCTGAGAAGGCCAATTCGAGAGTGACCATCCCTTCCACACTGAAGACAACTACAATCTGTCCCCTGTCCAGCTCCCTGGTTTTGCTGCTTTTGGGACTGCCTCTTTGCCTCGGCCTGCTGGACAAGGGTCTCTTCAAATTGGGAGAGGCCATGTTGCACCACCTGCCTTCAGGCTGAACGTTCAGACATCAAGGTTTCCCATCTGTTGAGGTCCATTCCTAAGGCCTTCAGATCCCACTTGGAGATATCCTTGTATCGCAGCTGTGGTCTCCCTCTGGGGCGATTTCCCTGCACTAATTCTCCATAGAGGAGATTTTTTGGAATCCAACCATCAGCCATTCTCACGACATGCCCAAGCCAACATTAGACGGCTTGTGTGACCACGTAGTTGGAATTAACTTACAGTGAACCCTAATATCTCATAATAATAGAATCATAGAATAATTTAGTTGGAAGGGGTCTATAAGGCCATCGAGGCCAACCCCTTGCTCTGTGCAGGAATCCAAATCAAAGCAGATCTGACAGAGTGTTGTCCAATTTCCATTTGAATGCCTCCAATATGGGAGCACTCACCACCTCCCAAGGTAATTGGTTCCATTGCCGTACTGCTCAAAGAGTTAGGAGGCTTTTCCTGATACTCAGCCAAAATCAGGCTGAATATGATATTTAAAGAATGGTTTCACACATACAAACCATGAGTGGGAATTTGAACCAACATTTCCTGAGTATCCATGTTGCCTCCTCCTGAGGTAAGAGTTGGTGAATCAAGGTTATCACATCATCTTGGTACAATCATATGGTATCTGTTTCCCTTATCTAATCTGATATAACAAGGACATTTGAGAAGGCTGAGGTGAAAAATAGGGGGAGATATTTCTCTTTCTCCAGAACTATATTCTACCCCTATTTCTGGCAAATTTTTTTAAAAAAATCCACCTCATGCCATTGATTTTCAAAAGAACAACAACAGTACACAGATTGCTTTTAATGGTGTCCAAGGGCTGTTCTCTTTTGAACAGAATGTCGTCTCATGGTTTATGATCTATGCCAGACTGTGCATACAAATACTACTTTTAAAGAGCAGTATCTTAGTTATCTCTTTCATGATCAACGTCCTCTCACAATGCAGGGAATGACTTCCTACGAGAGTAAAATAGAGAAGGTGGCGTGCTGGTGGGATATGAGTTTTTAATTTCTGTTTCTCTTTTGATGTATATTAAAGTCTAGACTCTTTCCAAGAATTCATGCCTCACTGAAGGCAAAGGAAGTTGCTCAGTATGAGATTTCGTAGGCTGGTATGAGATTTCGTAGGCTGGGGGGTCCTACTTCATCAGCTATACGAAGTAGCCTGAACGTAGTCTTGCTGACACAAACTCCACTAATGAATGTCCCCTAATTGGTGCTGAATACTTTACCACTTAGCAACCTTTACACTTCATGAATAAAAATGATGTTGATAAGAGGCGTTCCGGCTGACTATATTCCAACTCAGTATAAGGATATCAAAGAAATGTTTTCTCTAAGCCATCTTCTTGTAGCAGTTACTGCACATCTGGAAATGTCCTTCTTAGTCTCCATGGTCTATTTAGCTATCCTTTGGTGTATATAGGCTTTATAAACACTAATATGCTTCCCCCACTTCCCAAATATAATTCTATCTCCCCCCTTCTCTGTTGTTTTCTCTTTGCCACCCTTTAGCCCTATTCAGTCAGGAAAGAAAAGTGTGAGGCCCTCATGCACCAACAGGAGAGTGCTGGTCCCATTTTTTGTGCTGAATTGTCCGTGTCCAGCAGCCTCACCTTCTTCAGACAACCACATTTTAAGCATATCTCGTTTAATCCAACGAGAGTTGGGCTAAGGTACATTTCCTCAAAATGAATATCCGGCTCACTGGGAAGCACCATATTCCTTACAGAGAGGCTGGCATGACTTTGGGGCTGAGTCTTTGGTACCAAGCCCCAAGCCCCAGTACTCATTAAAAGCAAGCTTTTTTCCCCAGGAAAAAAAAGGAGAATGGGTGGCTCCAAGGTGTGAATGAGTCACTGAAAAAAAATCTGAGTCAAGTCGTTGGCGCATTCTAAGTCTGATGTGACAGCAAATCCTGTGACTGGCCCCTATCAGTGTTTTCGCGCCCTCCCCTTGCTTATGGAGGTCGCAAAAACGCTGCGGGGGGGGCATTTCGGGCCATCCGCGGCCATTTTAAGGGGAAAACCCTTCTCTGGCACCTTTGCTTATAGGAAACCATTCTGTCTCTCCATATTCTTTCTGAATGGTAGCTTCTTGTCCACAATACAAGCTGTGAAGACACTTGGCAGTGATGGCAAACCCATGGCACGTGTGCCACACCTGGCACACAGAACCCTCTCTGTGGGCACACAAGCCATAAGTCACCATAGAGAAATACAGTGGTGCCTCGCCTAACGGGTGCCCCGCTTAACGATGAAATTGCATACCGACGAACTTTTTGCGATCGCCGGGTAAAGAAAATGGCCGCCCGCTGTTTTCTGGGACAGATTCCTCGCTTACTGGGCGAAAATGGCCACCGTATGGAGGATTTTCGCTTAAAGGTGAGTCTGAAGCCCATAGGAACGCATTGAAGGGGTTTCAATGCATTCCTATGGGCTTTTTAATATCGCATAGCAACGAAATCGCTTTGCAGCGATTTTTGCTGCACCGATTATCGTCGCTATGCGAGGCACCACTGTACTTACCTGTCCTCCAATCCCAGATTTTGGCACTTTGAAATAAATAAGTTGATTTTGTGTTGCAGTTTGGACACTTGGGCTCAAAAAGCTTCACCATCACTGCACTAGGACATATGAAGACAGGGGAGTAATGCAGAAATGGGTGGAGTGAAATTAAGAACTGGGACAAGATGGTGGCTATCGTTGTGTCCCATCACAAACAAGAGTGGAAGATGGATGAACTGGATTGCTTTTTGTAGATCATCCTAACTGGTCTTCCCAGTTACCATTCCATCCTCTTGTTTTGGACTCCGGCATCTTATCGTCTCTAGCTGACTTGGTTTTTGGTGATGGATCATGGCTAATGAAGTCTAAAATCATGTGGTAACAAGCACCAGGCTGGGAAAGATCCAGACAGTCCAAGTCTACGTAGTTTGGTTTTGTATTTTTATTTTTGGCAAGCGGTCAATTGAGTGTAGTACTCTTCGTCAGGCAAATTTACTGCAGACAACTAATCTCATCCTCCAAATGTTTCTTGGTGTCTCTCACCCCCGCACGCAGGAACTCAGATTTCTACTGAAGTCAAACACAGTTTATGTCTTGGAAATAGCATAAAAAGGTCATGTGCTGCCATGAGAAAAGTTCTAAAATATGTAGTCCTTCCCCCTGCCCCCCCTTATTCTCTCTCCCTGCTGTCTTTTCTTCCAGTGCTAAATATGATCTCATCCCTCAACTTTCTTTGGAACAGAGATCAGAGTCAGAAACGTGAAACAATTTTTTCACCATGAAGCATACAAATGTCTCCATTTCTTACTTAGGTTGTTTCTCATGAACTGCTGTACCCAACCAGAGTTTCTTGCAAGTTCACTCTGTTCATCATGTTCAACTGGGACCCAATGGCATGATTATTTGGGTATCTTTATTACATAGGTCATTTTTATATCATTCTCAGCAAACAACACATATTTTCATTTTGGTCTGAATTACTGCATTTATTTGTTCAGCACAAAAACTGATTAACAAGCAGAATTTAGAAATGTGACTTTTTAAGATTTCAGCTCCCAGAGTTCCTTAGCTAGCATAGCCAGAAGAAGTTGAATATGGGTCCGAAAGATCTCAAGAAGTACTGTAACTCTGTCATCTTTTTTACAAGTCCATCTATTTCCAGTACAGTGGTGCCCCACTATACGACGACCTCGCTAAACAATGAATCCGCATAATGATGAGGTTTTTCGATCGCTATAGTGATTCGCAAAACAGTGATTCCTATGGGGGATTTTCGCTAGATGTTGATTTGGTCTGTGCTTTACGGACTGTTTATTCGCAAGACAATGATTTTGACAGCTGATTGGCGGCTTCGTAAAATGGCTTCCCTATGGGAGATCTTCACAAAACGGATGCTTTCCGGACAGAAGCTTCGCAAGACAGCAATCTAAACAGCTGATCGGCTGTTCACAAAGCGGCTTCTCTATGGGCAATCTTCGCTGGATGACGAGGTATTTTCCCCATTGGAACGCATTAAACAGGTTTCAATGCATTCCAATGGGGAAAGGCTTTTCGCAAGACGATGATTTCGCTAAACAGCGATTTCAATGGAACGGATTGTCATTGTCATGCAGGGCACCACTGTACACTGAAATAGTACATGTGTATCCAGTGAGAGGAGCCAGCCTGTGTAGCCTTGGGCAAGTTGCACAGTCAATGGAAAATAATTTCTGAATAGTCTGTACCTAGAAAACCCTGGAAAGTGTCGTCATGTGTCAAAATTGATGTGACGGCATGTAATTGTTAGATCTGATCCAGCTTCTTTCTAGAAACGGAAATGACTAAAATGAGGCTATTATAATTTGGGCCGTAATAATCGGTAAAAGAGGAAACCCAAATATGTGATGGATTGACTTTTTAAGAAAGCCACAGGACATTTTGGAGGCCAATCATTGATAGGGCCAACATAAGTTGGAAACAACTTGACTCCAGATAAAAGCAAAAAATCAGAGATTCCATAAATCAGAAGCAATTTGACAGTATATAATGACAAAGTGAGAAATTCCAATTTTTCATTTTGGCAAATGTACATTCAAGAATTCAGGAAATTGAATGATTTGATCATCTATGCTTGTGATGGAAGGCTGATGAAGAATGAATCATTTGCACTAGGCTATCAATAATTTCCTTTAATCTTTCCACCTCAGGCTGATGAAGAATGAATCATTTGCACTAGGCTATCAATAATTTCCTTTAATCTTTCCACCTCGCCCCGAAAGAAAAATGTAAGCTCATACTTGGAGTATTTACAAATATTTGTGGTTAAATAATAAAAAGTCAGTGGATCAATCAAGTAGTCGTATTTAACTGGTTAATTAACTTATGTCCAACCTTACTAGCCTCTGCAGTTAAAATACTTGCAGGCAGATGATTATGGAGCACATTTGTTTCTGCACTGGTATCTTATACTATAGTTTTTTATTCTTGTCATCAAGAATTTTCAGAAGTGTTCTTCCTGTGCCATTATTACAATCACATTTGTTTAAAAAAGCAAAGCAAATAAGAAAACCTTGTATATTGCGTAAATAACCTTCACTTTTGTGCAAAATATCTTCTTCATGCACAAAACTAGGTTTTCATACAGAGAACGTTTTTTGCCAATATCATTGCTGCCTCCCTCAAAGTGTTGGTCTTTTTACTCTTGTGTAGGTGTGAAAAATTTCCAAACCAGCCCCTTCACTCAGATATGGCTTCTCTGCCTCCTGTTCTTTCTCCCCACCTGGGGCTCTGTCTCCCTTTCTCCACTCTCAGCAGCCTGCAACTGGGGTTTCTATCAGGTCTGCCTGGGGGCATGGGGCAGGGGAAGACGGCTGAAGCACCCTTTCATAGAACACCTTAGGTGTTACCTGCAGTTTGAGAGTGGTGTGTTGGCATCATGGGCAAAGCCAGGGAAAGTTACTTTTTGGACATCGCTTCTCATCTTCCCACTGGCCAAGCTGCCTAGCAGATTCTGGGAGCTGTCCTCTAAATAGAACACAACATTTCTAAGGACTTCTCTTGGGCCCTTGCTAGTCATAGGGCTTTGACAGACAGAAATGTTGGTAAGTCTTTGGACCCAAGTCCAAGTCTTAAGTCAAGTCCCAAGTCTTTGGTCCCTAGTCCCAGGCCTCGAGTCCAAGTCCCAGGTCTAGGATGGAGGCCCAGAGGGGACATGTGCTGAAGCAGCAGTTCTGGTTCCCCTTGGCTTTCCTCTATGCATGCTCAGAAGCATTAGGCCTGGCCTCTGCCCTTCCGCTGCCTACCTGCCCCTGCCACTGCTATGCCCCTGCCCCCTCACTGCCACCACCACCCACTGCCTACCTGCCACTCCCCAACCACCCTACAACCATCCCCCCAATGGCCACCTGCTCCTGCTGCCACCACACAACACTGTCCTCAGAAGCAAGTAGTAAGCTCAGCTTCCCTTCCAGGAGGTCTGCAACATCTGAGCAGGCTCAGAAGTCTGGGCATGCCCAGAAGCAGGAGTCAAAGTGTGCCACTTCTGGGCATGCTCAGAAGGGAAGTCAAGCCTGGCACTTGCTTCTGAGGACAGCAGCAGGTAGGCGTAGGGGAGCAGCAAGGGGACTTGATAAGTGACTTGGAAAAATGTTTCTGAGTTGCATGTCAAGTGCAAGTCATTGGAGAAAAAAAAAATCCAAGTCGAGTCCAAGTCGAGTCGCTGGTGCGACTTAAGTGCAACTTGGCAGCAAGTCTCAAGTTGCAAGTCCCCATCCCTGTTAACAAACATCAGCTGGGATCTCTGTAATAAATCCCGTTGAGATCTTCTCCCTACTTTTTTGTGTCAGTTTGAGGGCCAAGTATGGATTTTTGCTGATGACGAACAGCGTAGAGCAAGGAGGAGTTGATTTGCAAACCTACCACAATCCGTTCCAACAGTAACCCCTGACTTCTGAAACGGACAGGAACTGACATGTTGATTTCTGCTGGACTTCTGTAATTTTGCCTCCTCCTATTAATTCAGTAGAAAGTGATCATCAATTACAATATGGTCGGGATGTGTCCAAAGCATCATGTTTTGCAATCTGTTCTTTCTAAATGCAAAAGGCAGGGACTGATTTCACAAAGTCATGCTTGTCAAGAGGAAAAAAAATGCAAAGGAAAGACATATGGGTGCTATCGTTCTCTACTATGAATTATTACAATGGTTCAGAATAAGAGCGCATCTGCCAAGTTTATTGCTGGTGTCAACCGTGGTCGCGACATTGTTCTCAGTGGGCTTTTTTAAAGTCTTTTCCTTGGTTGTGGAATGTGTTTCAAATTCAGGAAACAAATTTAAGAGTGATGTTGTAAGAGCAGAGGAGGGGCTGCCCAGTAAAAAGACTTTGTCCGTTTTGCACAGACACAAAACAGCTACGCTCCTTCTGTGATGGATGGGTGAGGAACTTCTCTTGGCGGCCAAAAGTAATTGCCTTCTGTGTGGAAACAGCTACCACAGTTTGGTTGGTGCGTTGATAGTTGTGTTGGAAGCACCAAGTATATTAGAACAGACTTTAATCTTTATAGTTCTGAGGAATACGAGAGTGTACTTTTGTAGTTTATTTAAGAATGAAGGCACAAACAAACACTGTGGTAGTAAACTCAGTTTGATGGAGAACACTGACCTCAATTACAACTTCTCTTGGATGAGATGCATAAGGGGAGGAAGCAATGGCGCTGTGTTGGAGGTCACACTGAGCTCTTTCTCACATGTGGAAAGAAGCTGGAGCTTGTATGGGCGCATTTGACCACAAATGGCTGTGTGTAATTTTTCTTATACTGTACAGTGGATATAAAAGCCAGTCCTCAAAATGAACTTCATTGCATTGCTGATGAGATTTGGAATTAAAAACCCTTTGTTGTTTCAAGGCATAGTTGATGTTACTTCATCTGAGGCTCTCTTGATGGCAGCCATCATAAAATCTGAACACAAAACGAAACAAAGAGTCGTCTCTTTTTGTGTGTGTAGTGTCTGAAGAACTAAAATGCCAAGGTTAAACTGCAGGATTATTAAGTGCTCACTCTGCTGTGTTATCAAGAATTGATTCAATCACAGACACATAGTTTTGCAATATAAAGGGAATTGCACAGTGCTTCTCAGCCTTGGGTCTCCAGATGTTCTTGGACTGCAACTCCCAGAAATCCTGGCCAGCACAGCTAGTGGTAAAGGCTTCTGGGACTTTTAGCCGAAGAACATCTGAATACTCAAGAGTGGGAACCATTGCATCAGAAGATATTTTGGTGTAAACTAGCAAAGGAAGAATCAAAATTGGTTTGGTGTCAGACCTATTCAGCAATAAGGTCTGCATCAAGGGGACAAAGTTTGCAAATCTGGGAGAATCTTGTCTATACTTTCTGAAGTATAAACTCTGTAGAACACAGTTTCCCTCTGAATAAACATGTGCAAGACTACATTACAGATGAGCTGTTGTTGTTCTATTTTTCTTTCCCCCCACCCTCAGTTTCTTTGTTTCAATCACCATTTATTGGTTCTCATTTCCAGATAGCTGAATACAAAAGCCGTTTATGAAGTGGAATTCATCAGAAATGTTCAATAGTTTTCCTTTTTATAAAACTGTACATTACATTTCTAGTCATGCCGGCCACATGACCACGGAAAGTGTCTACGGACAAACGCTGACTCTTCAGCTTACAAACGGGGTTAAGAACCAACCCCTAGAGTTGGACACAATTGGACTTAATGGTCAAGGGAAAGCTTTACCTTTTACCTTTTACGTTACATTTAAAAAGTATTGCTGATTATATTTCTATCCTCTTTATGTATAAAATGTATAAAACAGCATATAGTCAAATCAGTAAGACAGTATTCAGGGTAACTTACAATTTAAACTATAAAACAACATTTTCTTGTTGTGTATATATAGTTAACAGACTATTATTATTCCTGCCAGTACTAAATCTCGCTCTTGTAATTTTGCAGATTATGGGACATTCTGAATGGGATCATAAACGGGGACCTAGAGGATCTCAGGTCAGTTTTTGAATGATTTTTCTGGAGTTGGTGCAAATTGGTTATGTATGTTTTGCTTAACATAAAGTACAGGCTGTATTATTCGGTGTTTCCGAAAGATACATCCAAGTCGTGGTTGTAGGTTTTGCCTGATTATAATAAAGAATGTAGAGATTTGTGACTTTTAAATGACAAGACTCAGAATTCACCAGTCTGCTCTTCTTAGTAAGACCTCTTCGCAGACTATCATATTTTGGGTCTGACAGCAGGTGTCTCAAGACCAGCATCTATGGAAACGAGCCAGCTGTGTGTGGATGAGCACCAGATTTATCTGTCCTTTTTCACTCCCTCTCTCTTCTCTCTGTACATCTCTAAATAAAAACAGCCATATACTTAATCAGTGAATGTATTTGCAATTTCTTGTCCAGACCAGTCTATTAAGTCAGAGTATTCAAACTGAGTCAGTTGAGACAAATTGAATCAATAGTGTTGATGGCAATAGGAGCTGTTCACCATGATGCTCAAGATGAGGAATGGCTCTTCTATCCAGCCTGTTAAAACACAACACATTAGTGAGGGTCCAAGCGAAGAATAGTTATATAAAGCCAGGTGGAAGTCTGTTGGCTTTCCAGGTCACCTAATCATTCTTGGATGAAGCCTATTGGACGCTTTGAAAGGTGGTTCTTTGGAGCTGTAGAGAAGAGGCCAGTAGTTGGCTGCAAGTTGTTTTATTGGTAAAGCATCACTGCCAGAGTGTCCACTGTGAGACCTCTGGTGCCCCTGTGGTATCTTGCCAGAACAAATTTTGTTGTTTGTGAAAATACTGGCACGTTCGCAGATGGTCTGCAGAAGTTTTACAGGGTGTTCGCTTACTCCAAATTGCTGGCCTGCTGAGAGGACAGGATTGTTTTGTCACATTAATCGTTGCGTCAGGCAATTGTAACATTTCATCTTTAAGCTGTCAAACTGATTTTTTTCATGCAGCCATCATTATCTAGAGTGGTGGTCCCCAACCTTGGGTCTTCAGCTGTTCTTGGATGTCAGCTCTCAAAAATCCTGGCCAGCACAGCTAGTGGTGAAGGGTTCTGTGAGTTTTACTGCTAGAACATCTGAATACCCGAGGTTGAGAACCACTGCTCTAGTAATGGGGTGTATATTGTATTTACGGTATTTTTCATGGATCTCTTCAAAACTGCTGCTTTTCTCTTCTCTTCTTTTGTTTTTATATAATGAACCTTAGAGGTGAAGTCTAACAACAACACTAACCTCTTGAATTACGCACTAACACAGTACAATAGGAGATGTCAAAAATGTGTAAGGTTGTTGAAATATTGATTGGACATTGTGCTTCAGAATTTCTTTGTGATATTAGCATCTGTTGTTGATAATGCAGTTGGCCGGTTTTAAATCTGACAAACTCAGAATGTTTTAAGCTGTAATCTTAAGTAACTATGGGTATCTCTGTCTTATTGATTTTCTACAATGTTTGCAGTTATTCTTGGTCAAGTTTGTTGTGCAATGGCTATCAGTCCGTTTCCGGGCTCAGTTCAAAGTGCTGGTCATTACCTATAAAGCCCTCTACAGCTTGGGTCCAGGCTACCTGAAGGACCGTATCTCCCTACATGCACCTTCTCAGTGATTAAGATCAGTAGAGGAGACCCTCCTCTCGGTCCCATTGCCAGCCCAAGCCCAGCTGATGGGGACCCGGGAGAGAGCCTTCTCTGTGGCAGCTTCCAGGCTACGGAATGCTCTCCTTCGGGAGATCAGGATGGCCCCTTCCCTGTTATCCTTCTGAAAAAAGCTAAAGACCCATCTCTTCAGGCAAACTTTTAACAATTACAACTGAATCCCTGAACCCCATTTTAGCAGACAATTTTAATCTTTTCCATGTTTTAATCTTTTAATTGTATTTTAAATCATATATTGTTTAATTTGTCTTTTAATATTTCACTTATTGTGTTTTTAGTTGTGTGATTTTTAATGTTGTGAACCGCTTTGGGTCCCTTGTTGGGAGAAATGCAGCATATAAATAAAACTAATAAAATTAAAACTAACAACAACAACAACAACAACAACAACAACAACAATAATAATAATAATAATAATAATAATAATAATAATAATGCCCAAGAGTTCCTATGTTCAAGTCTCCACAAGTCATATTCTGCTTGTAGCCCTTAGAATGTAGAATAATAAAGTTTGTGTGTGTTCTTCGCTGTTGGCCAGATAAAGCAAGACCTGGTCATTTATTTATTTATTTATTTATTTATTTATTTATTTATTTATTTATTTATTTATTTATTTATTTATTTATTTATTTATTTATTTATTTATTTATTTATTTATTTATTTATTTATTTATTTATTTATTTAATATCCCACCTATCTGGTCGGTTAAGACCACTCATGACGCCTTAGGTAAACTCGCAGAGGACCATCGTTAGATAGGGAAAAAAATTGTATTATCAGTGAATAGCTGGTTATTCTTAACAAATAGTGCCATGGTAGGAGGGTATTCTTTTGCTGTATGCATGTTCAGACCTTGGAAAGAATATATGTATGTTTTGACCGCAACTCCCAAAAGTGCTTCAGCCAATATAGTATGTGGCCAAACAAACAACCTTTTTAATTACTCAATTATCCAACAAACTGCAACAGAGCACAGAGTGCTACTCTAGTCCTCTGAAGATGCCAGCCACAGAGACTAGCGAAATGTTAGGAAGAACAACCTTCAGAACACGGCCAAAGAGCCTGAAAAATCCACAACAACCATCAGATTCCGGCCGTGAAAGCCTTTGAGAATACAACCTTTCTAATGTCTGTCTATGATGAGGTTCCAGGTTACTTCCTGGTTTACATGGCTAGGGAAGGGCACCAAAGGAAATAGAAGAGGAGAGAGCCCTTCCCATACTCTATATTTCTTTCCCAGCTGCTGGAAATAATTTTCTTATAAAATGTCCAGGAATTGCATATATGCCAGATAAAAATTACAAACAGCCCAGGACTTGGAAAACAAGACAGATTCAGGAAGAACAAGAGAGTTAAGAGGAAAAGAAGATTCATTATAAGGATATGAAAGTCTTTATTTCTCAATTTCATTCCTGTTGTCATAATCCAAACTGCATTCTCATCCCATCTTTGGATCATATCCGTTTAAAAAACATCATGTTTTTCTTCTTGCAAGGGATTTTTTGGGAATTTTTTTTACACATTTATAATGCATACCTTCCCCCCATTGGCTGAAATCTCTTTGTTTCTCTTTAGATCACAGCTCCCAGAATCTGAAGCAACCATGTCAGCAATCAAGATAGGCTGTAGGCTATCCTTCTTTGCTCGCTATCATTTGTTCTAGGCATTTCTGTGATTATTTTCTGGCTCCAAGCGATAGATACCTAGAGAACTTGTTCACAAACAGCTCCGACAGTTGCTGTGTGTTTGAGTGAGAGGTAGTTAATTGATGAAAGGAGGAACCAGTTTCTGGGATTTTACCCAGATTTGTGTCTCTTTGTGAAAGGTTGTGAGAACGAGAGGTTATGCTGTGGTTCCCAGATGTTCTTGGACTAAAACTCCCAGAAGCCTTTACCACTAACTGTGCTGGCCAGGATTTATGAGATATGTAGTCCAAGAACATATAGGTGACCCAAGGTTGGGAACCACTGCTGTACACCATTTTGATTGCTGTCATTAGTGTTGTCGACATTCAGGCAGTCCTTCACCCTATAAAGTTTGGTATCCTTTTCCTGCTGACAATGTGGACACGATATTGTGCATTTTGAATCATGGTTACAGAATCACAATATGGTCTTTTAATTAGTGTGATCTGTTTTAAATCTGGGAAGTTTAGGCTCACCTATTACTGAAGAGACATCAACATGATGTATTATTAATAATAGAGGTCCGGGCAATGTGTCATTTTAAATAAAACCAAATAGAAGTTGTTTATTATGACAGGTGATGAAGGTACAATCGGTGTGGTTAACTCTTAACAAAACATCCCACTTCATCCACCCTCTCTCCTTTTTGGAGTGGGTAGAGAGGGCCAACCCTCTCTCTATCCACTCCAAACTCTCCCACTCTCAAACCCTAAAACTCCAATCTTCCAATCTCTCAAAACTCCCATCTCTCCTCCTCCTCCTCCTACAGAGTTTCTTATATCTTGTGACTCCGCCTCTCCAGCACTTTCGTTGGTACATGCAGATAGCATATGAATATTTATGAACTGGGTGGACACCACAACGGCCAAACAGCCCGAAAAACCTACAACAAAAAAACACGATAAGTTAGATATTGAAAGACTGGGCTTGTGCTGGCAATGGGACCGAGAGGAGGGCCATCATAGCTCTATGTTCCATTCCTTTTCCCATGGTGGCCCCTGTCTGGGTTTCATGGCCGCCTTGGAGCCAAGGGACACATTTTGAGAACCGTTGGGCTACTTCCATTTACTGTATTTTTCCATGTATAAGAGTATACTTTTGTATAAAATCTTTAGACTAAAAATTCGGGGTTGTCTTATACACAGACGTAATCTGAGGAGAGAAAAAAACAAGTGGAGGGGAAAGCAGGGATCAAAGTGATCCTGCAGGGCTTTGATCCCTGCTTTTCCCCTCTGCTTACTAAGTCCCATGGGGCTTAGCAAGTGTAATGGAAAAGGATCAAAGGAATCCCATGACTGTATAAGGGGGAAAGGGATCGAAACGATCATGCAGTCATGGGATTGCTTTGATCGCTTTCCCCCTCCTTTTGCTAAGCCCCACGGGGCTTAGCACGAAGGGAGAAAGGAGGGATCAAAGCAATCCCCCAGTGCTTTGATCCCTTTCCCCCTACACTTTCTAAGCCCCACTTAGATTTCTTAATTTTGGGTTAGAAAAGGGGGCGTCTTATACATGGGAGCATCTGTATTCTGTTTCTATGGTCCTGGAGGTGATAAATGGATACGGTTGCATAGGAACCCTGGCCAATTGTGTTACAGTTCTGTAGTATTGTGGCTCTGATGTCTAAGCCAGAAAGCCTTTCAAGGACTCTCTGATTCAGAAAGAGAATGTTGATCGTCTTATACTCTTTCTACTTGGAAGAGGGCTGCCAATGAGATGTGGGAATCCCTGCCTTTACCACATGAATGTTGTTTGCACAGGTGTGGATCTTTGGTGGATGTTTGCCCTGAGAGTGTGCACTCTGTATGGGTTCTTTTCCCTTTTCTCAGTGAATAGAAATTCACATCAACCATAAGACTCCCCCCCCCCCGATTTGCAAGGTTTTCTTTCTTTCTTTCTTTCTTTCTTTCTTTCTTTCTTTCTTTCTTTCTTTCTTTCTTTCTTTCTTTCTTTCTTCCTTCCTTCCTTCCTTCCTTCCTTCCTTCCTTCCTTCCTTCCTTCCTTCCTTCCTTCCTTCCTTCCTTCCTTCCTTCCTTCCTTCCTTTCTCTCTCTCTCTCTCTCTCTTTCTTTCTTTCAGAAGGCAATTGATTGAGGATGCCATATGGACAGGAATTAAGTTGCTGATAACAGTTCTGGTGCTCATAGCTTGCCGAGTGGGTGGCGAGGCGTAACCCCTGCTCTGCTGAGAACAGACAGTCCTTCCTTTCTCAGCCTTCATGAGACGATGCTCATATTGAGAGAGCGAGAGGCACTTGGGTCCGGTCTGTTTTAATTCGCTTTAAATGTAAAAGCTCTCAATTATATATAACCGAGGTGCTACAATTCACCCTCCCAGTTCCTAAGCAACAGCTATTTTCAGATTGAGTGCGTCTGGCGTTGTCTACCTACTTCATGCATCTATGAGGTAATTTGTCAGCAAAAGCTGGTTCTCCAACCATCACCCCATCATCTTTCCTGTGGCTGCTTCCTAGAAAGGAGGAAAGAGACAGAGAGATCCAGACTTGCAAAACAGGAAGGAGTTTGGGGAAATACTACTACTACTAATAATAATAATAATAAACCAAAAACAACCCACCCATCACTTGCCTACCTTCTTTGCCACGCTTTGCAAGCTGCCTCACACTTTGTAATCCTCGAAGTCAAAAGAGAGCAACCCAACGAATGGAAATAACATAGTTGCTGTCGGTGTAAAAATCTTCCTGCGGAAAACCTTTCCTAAGCAAAACCGGGAATCATGAAACGGAGGTCGTTGCTCTTGCTGAAACGCCGATGGGAGTCCATTCCTATTCCCGAGCAGGTATTGTGGCTTTCTTGTGTAGTTCCAGTCCATCTCTCTGGTGAGAGCTGAAGTTTGAATTTGAGCAAAGAGCTGTAGTTGGTACCTTTCTTTCTCACCCTTTTAGAAACCAGGCAGTCTCTGCCCGTAGCCACTTCCCGTGCAGTTACGAAGTGAGCTTTTAAAATGTAGCTGATCTGTCCAGTATTCTATCAGTTGTTGCTGGTTGCTCAAAGTGATAGTTTATGCAGGATGAGATTGGAAAAGCATGTACAAAAGAGTTGCAGAAAGCCAGTGGAAAGATCTTAGATTTGTTAGGTGTCAAGGAAAGTCCAAAGTGAAATTTATGGAAAGCATAAGTTATAAATTTAAGTGTTGATTAATTGCAAGCTGAGCCCATTGAGTACATGGCTTAGGTGATCCTGAGGGATTCAGAAGCCTTTATTGCATAGCAAGGACTATTGATGTGTGTTTTTTTCAGTGGTTGATTTATGCATATGGCATTACTGATGCTGTTCATTGGGCGGGAAACCATAATGATTTTTTTTTCATAGTCTCTTCTAAAGCAGACCATTCATTTGGCTGCAGAAGACTTTACTGTGCTCTGGGCACTGTACAGTACTGGAAATCAATGTGACAAACCCAGACCTACTGGGATCTATCACACAGTTACTAAGCTGCCACCAACCATTCCCTATAATAAGTCACACAGACCAGGGATGGATTTTTAAACAATAAAAGAATAAGGTTTATTTTAAATACAAACAGGGTAAATAAAACAATCAGGTGAATAAAATAAAGTAACGTGGCTTATTCTCACACACACAAGCATACAGTTTGGTTCACCTAGAACCTTTAACTTAAAGCACAGACCCTGAACCCATCAGTTCTGGCTAACCAACAGACCCCTGAACCTTTCAGGCTGGTACTCTGACACACAGTAGTACCCTGTCAGACACCCAGACTCCCACAACAGCTTCTTCTTCCCCAGCTGCTGCTTCGTCCCAACCCAGTGTCTCACAGTCTGTCTCAGCATCTCCCTTCACCACACAGGCATCACATATTTATACAGTACAGCCCCTCCTCCTGATGTCCCGCCTTCCACTCCCCATAGGATGGAACTTTCCCTCCAAACCCATGACAGACAGGTAACATCAGTGCTGTTATGTAACACCTCCCCTCTTTATAAGTTGTTTTGTAGGGGGAAAGCTAAGGTGCTTTTTCCCAAAAAACAACCTGTATAAAACACACAACACCAATTATACCTACCATATTATACTTACTTACATTCTAAGTTAAACATTTCAAATAGGCATTTAAACATTTACCATATACATTACATCAATTTACCTTTATTAATACAAACCAATTTAAAACCAGGTACATTTTAACTTTTTGTTTTCATTATATACATATAGTCCATGTTCTTTCGCCGTCTTCAGTCTTCAGGTCTTCTTGATAAGGCGTCAGCAACACAGTTCACTGACCCTCTGACCACCTTCACTTCAAAGTCATAGTCCTGTAAGTTCAAAGCCCACCTCATAAGTTTGCTATTGTGGGTTTTCATTGTCTTTAACCATTGCAATGGTGAATGGTCAGTACACAGAACAAAATGTCTTCCCCAGATGTAAGGCTTGGCCTTCTGGATCGCGTAGACTATGGCCAAACACTCCTTCTCCACGGTTGCCAAATGTCTCTCACCTTTTTGAAGTTTCCTACTCAGGTAGGACACTGGATGCTGGTCACCATTCTCATCCTCTTGGCACAGAACTGCTCCTACCCCGCTGTTAGACGCATCGGTGTAGATGATGAACTCCCGGTCGAAGTCTGGAGCACGCAGGACAGGATAGTTGATTAACGCCTCCTTCAACCTCTGGAACGCCGCCTCACAGTCGCTGGTCCACGGGATGCGGTCATCAGCCTTCTTCCTCGTCAGATCGGTCAGCGGAGCCGCAATCTCGCTAAACCTCGGGATGAACTTTCTGTAGTAGCCCACCAACCCAAGAAATGATTTGACTTTTTTCTTGGTGTTGGGTCTAGGCCAATCACGAACAGCTTCTATTTTGGCCTCCAGGGGTTTTATCATTCCTCCCCCTACCATGTGACCCAAGTATTTTATTTCTGGGCTACCCAGCTGACACTTGCTGGCCTTTACTGTTAGCCCTGCTGCACTTAACCTCTGCAGCACTAACTCCAGGTGTATCAGGTGATCTTCCCAGGTATTACTGAAGATCCCTATGTCATCAATGTAGGCCACTGTAAAGTCACTGAGCCCTGCCAAGGTCTGGTCCATCAGCCTTTGGAATGTGGCTGGTGCATTTCTGAGACCAAAGCTCAGGACTCGAAACTCATAGAGACCAAAAGGGCTGCAAAAGGCAGTTTTTTCTTGATCCCTGGGATCAATTCTTAATTGCCAATATCCCTTTACCAGGTCCAATGATGAGATGAACCGACAACCCCCTATGGTTTCAATCAGGTTGTCTAGCCTGGGCATTGGGTAGGCATCAGGAGTGGTTACACGGTTTAATTTCCTGTAATCAACACAAAACCTAATGCTCCCATCAGGCTTGTCCACAAGGACTATCGGAGAGGACCAAGGACTAGAAGAGGGGACGATTATGTTCTCCCTCAGCATTTCGTCCAGCTCCTTCCGCACCTTGTCCCTATAGGGTCCCGTTACTCGGTATGGGGATACTGCCTGCGGGGGTGCATCCCCTGTGTGGATCCGATGCATCACTCCCTTCACTATCCCCGGCTTGTTGGAAAACACCTGTTGATATTTCCTAAGCAGCATGTTTAGTTCTTGCTGCCGGTCTTGGGTGAGTGCAGGACTGATATTGACCTCCTCTGGGTTGTATTTTACTTCCCCTCTACCCTCCCAGAAGGGTAATTCAGCTTCCTCACTCTCAGCTGCTTTTATCGCGAATAAAACCCTCTGTTCCCCTCTGTAGTAGGGTTTTAGGGCATTCACATGAACCACCCTCCTTGCTTGGTTCTCCTCCTGCTCTATTAGGTAGTTCAGGTCTGACATCTTGGAAATGACCCTATATGGTCCTGCCCATTTGAGCTGCAGTTTATTCTCTCTGCAGGGCCTAAGCCAGAGCACTTCCTCCCCTGGGTCAAAGTGCCTCTCTCTAGCTTTGTGGTCATACCATGTTTTCTGTCTGACCTTCTGAGCTTGCAGGTTTTCTGCTGCCAGCTCTAGATTTCTCCTTAGGTCATTCATCAAGGTGTCTATGTATGTCACAACGTCTTGTGGGTCATCCTGGGTGATCTGCTCCCAATCTTGCTTGATCAAATCAAGGGGCCCTTTCACCCCTAAGTGTGCAGCAAACATGTCAGAGTGCCCCCTTTGTAAGATCATGGGGCGATACTTTTCAGGTACCACCAGCTGACTTCTGATCCCATCTCCCCCTTTTGAGATATTCCTCAGGGTCTCTCTATATAAAATCCCCTTTTTCTCCAGAAATCTCACTGGGGTTTCAGGTGTTAGCTGAGCGTCAGTCACCTGTTCAAAACACTTTTGGAGAGTGGCGTCTGCCTTTTGCTCCTGTCCAAATCTGCTGTCTGTGGTTAAGGTTTCCACCACAGCTTCTGAACTCCCCTCTGCTTCCGTCTCTGGCTCATCATTACCCCCCTGAACTGTCCCTGTGGTGGCTTGTGAGCGTGTAATCACTAGCACCCGTTTCACATGTTCAGCCAGGTCATTTCCCACGAGCACGGCTGCTGGCAGAGTCGATGAAATTGCTAGCCGCCAAACTCCCCTCCAGCCTTGAAAGTTGACAGGTACCTCTGCTACTGGCAGAGAGATTATCTGCCCCTCAATCCCTGCCACCTTCATGCTCTCATTTGGGATTATAAACTCCCTAGGAATAATATCTGGATGGCACAGGGTTACCTGGGAACAAGTGTCCCGCAGCCCCCTATACTGACGGTCAAGTATTCCTACGTCCACCCCGGCTGTCTCAAACAACTGAGAATCTGTTTTTACCAGCAAGCAGCGCTTTACCTCCCCAAGAGGACCATTTTCCTCAGCCTGATCAGCAGAGGTAGCTGTTCCAGACTGAGTAGTCATGGCAACAGGCTCCCTCTGTGACAATGAGCTTTGCTCTTTCTGGACACAGAACACAGCTTTTGGCTTGGTCCCACTAGAATTCTGAGGCACCATTCCTTTTAGCTGCTTTAATTTCTCACACTCTGAGATCAGATGACCCTTTCCCTGACAGAAATAGCATTTTCTAGTGTATTTGGATTCTCTCTCCTCTTGTTTCGGTTTTCCCTCCAAATTCTGAGGGCTTGGTTTCATGCCTGAGGGCTTCCCTTCACCATGGGCCCCTCCCCCTTGCTGGCTTTTCCCTGGTCCCTGAGAGTACTTGCTGTAGGTTTCTTTGGGTTTACCTACAGATTTCCCCTCACCCAAGGGCTTTCTTATTTGGGAGATAAAATCCGCGATTTCTGCGGCTGCTGCCACAGATTTCGGTTTCCTTTCCCTCACCTGGAATTTCAATTCCCCATGCAGAACTGAATAGAACTGTTCCAGGGCTATCAAGTCTTTAAGCTGTTCATAGGTCTCTGTCCCCTCCTGCGATAGCCATTTCTCAAGCAGCCTCACCAATTGGGCCCCCACTTGGGTAAAAGTCTGTTCTGGCTTCTTGGTAAGGGACCTGAATCTTTGTCTCAGCTGCTCTGCATTTATCCCATGTCTTGCAAACACCAGTTTTTTGAACTCTGCAAAATCTTTCATCAGTTCCTCAGGCATCTCGGCATAAACCTCAGCCAGGCTACCACTGATTAAAGATCGCATGATGGTCATCTTCTCAGTTTCCCTCACTGAGAAGTCCACAAACGCTCTTTCCACTAAGGAAAAGAACACCTCAGGACAATCTCCCTTGTGGTACACAGGGAATTTCTTCAGGTCAGCCTTAGACAGTTGGCCTCCCTCAGAATCCCTATTATTATTATTGTTCTGGTTCATCATTTCCAGTTTTCTTAATTCAAACGCCATTCTTTCTTTTTCCAGAGCAATTCTCTCTCTCTCCCTCTCCATTTCCATTCTTTCTCTCTCTCTCTCTAATTCAAATTGCCGCTGTTTCTCTCTTTCCCTTTCCTCCATTTCCCTCACCCTCAGTTCATGCTGTTGGGCTATGAGTATTTTTCTGAGTTCTGGGTCTTGCTCTCCTGTGCTGTCACCTTGCACTGAGCCAAATTCATCCTCAGAACCTTGGTCAATCTGGGGGTCTTTCACTTCACTCATGTCTGCTACTTGGCTTCGAGTCAAGGGCATACCCCCCCCTCAGAACAGGCTGCTTTAAAAAGTCAAGCCTCAGAATAAAACGACCACTTTTTTCCTTTTTGCCTCAGAACCAGCTCTCCCTAGAGATTGCTGCTGTTCTTCAGCACTAAACTTGCAACAGTATCGAGTCAGAGCCTACCCCCCTCTGCTGGGCCTCTCAGCTGGCAAGCTAGCTCGCTGTTGCTACGCAGTTTTTCCTCAGCTTTTTCCCGCCAAAACTAGGCTGCCTCAGAGCACCTTAATCTAAGTCTCCCCAGTTGGCACGTTCTTCTACTAGCGCACCTCCCCGTGAGGTACACCTAGAAGATTACCTACGCGCCTCAGACTGTCCCTGACTAGACCCCCCTTGCTCTGGGCACACCTGCCAAGGCTTTGCTGGACCGCTGGACAACTGGACCAGTCGTATCCCACACGCTGGACACCAATCAATGTGACAAACCCAGACCTACTGGGATCTATCACACAGTTACTAAGCTGCCACCAACCATTCCCTATAATAAGTCACACAGACCAGGGATGGATTTTTAAACAATAAAAGAATAAGGTTTATTTTAAATACAAACAGGGTAAATAAAACAATCAGGTGAATAAAATAAAGTAACGTGGCTTATTCTCACACACACAAGCATACAGTTTGGTTCACCTAGAACCTTTAACTTAAAGCACAGACCCTGAACCCATCAGTTCTGGCTAACCAACAGACCCCTGAACCTTTCAGGCTGGTACTCTGACACACAGTAGTACCCTGTCAGACACCCAGACTCCCACAACAGCTTCTTCTTCCCCAGCTGCTGCTTCGTCCCAACCCAGTGTCTCACAGTCTGTCTCAGCATCTCCCTTCACCACACAGGCATCACATATTTATACAGTACAGCCCCTCCTCCTGATGTCCCGCCTTCCACTCCCCATAGGATGGAACTTTCCCTCCAAACCCATGACAGACAGGTAACATCAGTGCTGTTATGTAACAACATCTTCACACATTTGTGGCATAATATAGCTGCAAGAAATGTACTTGATTCATCACTATCCTTTCTATTAAAAACTGATGTCAGCGTCTGGGAATAATGGTTTATTGTTTTCAGTCCCAGTGCAGAAATGCCTAACAGGTGTTTGGCTCCAAAAACTGATTTATCATCTAAGATCCTAACTGTTCTTGTATCTGCAATGGCAATTCTATGATTCTTCCTAGCAGATATAGGGCCAGTCCTACCATTAGGCAGAGAGAGAAGGTTGCCTCGTCTGGCAGGGGGATAAAATATAAGGGAGCTCTGCACCATTTAAGCTGGCCTTCTGGTTACTTGTAGAAGGGCACAGTCCCAGTTATATCCTTAATAAGCCCAATCATTGCACCATGTGTGGTTCTGTACATGGTGGATGTGATAATTTATTTTATTTATTTATTTATTTATTTGATTTGATTTATATCCCGCCCATCTGGTCTGGTCGACCACTCTGGGCGGCTTCCAATAAGGTGTATACGATAAAACATAAGAATTTTACAGTCCATCACACATACAATAAAAAAACAAATAATAAATGAAAGAAAAAATAAAGAAAGAATTAAATATTGACAGGAGGGAAGGCCTGAACATACAGCCATGTTTTCAGTTGACTCTTAAAAGTGCCCAGCGTAGGGGCCGCATGAATAACCGGAGGAAGGTTATTCCAGAGGCGAGGAGCTACCGCCGAGAAGGCCCAGTTTCGTGTACTTTCCTTCCGGGCCTCCCTCAGTGTTAGGCTCCTCAGCCTCACCTCCTGGCTCGTGCGGGTGATCCGAGTAGATCTAGGTGGGAGCAGGCGTTCCTCCAAGTATCGGGGTCCTAAACTGTTTAGGGCCTTATATGTAAGCATTAACACTTAATAAGAGTTTGGACCTAAGGTGGGTTTCCTATTGCACTGGTTGAGAGATTGACTTATAGGGAGTTCAAGCTTGGTTAATGATTGACACCAGAAAATAGAAGCCTCTCAACCCGAAGGGCATAGTTTGCCCCTTGCATCCCCACAGCTTCCTGCACGGTGCCTCCACAGTCCAAACATTTCTCACACTCCCTGCTACCTGACATGTTTTAGGCCTGGAAGGTATTTTTCTCCAAAACTAGAAGTGATTTCTGGTCACTTAAAAGGAATTAAAAAATTAGACCTCACCAAGCCTGTAACAGGCCTAGGAGCCCAAAATGTGGCAGTGTTAGTCCCTGATACCACACAGCAGAGGCCTTTCAGAATTCTTGTTTGGTGGAGGGACGTCCAGTGGGAGTGTGGGTTGTCTTGTTGTCTAAAACAGTGGTCTCCAACCCCGGGCCTCCATATGTTCTTGGACTACAACTCCCAGAAGCCTATACCACCACATCTTCTGGCCAGGATTTCTGGGAGTTGAAGTCCAAGAGCATCTGGAGGCCCAAGGTTGAGGACCACTGGTCTAAAAGCTACCTACTGCAGTCTACCATGACGCCGCCCATGGTTTTCTGGATTTCCCAAATAGAAGTGGTCGGCTGCCGAAGGAAGGCACATCCACACTTGCAAGTGAATGGCTGGTAAGCCAACTTTCCCCTGACTGCCTATTTTTCCCCTCTTGTAAAGTATTTACCCGTCTCCCCCTCTATTATGTCTGGAACTTGCTGCCGTTGGCACCCTGTCAACCTGGCGAGTTTCAGCCTGCCCATGGGGCAGTTTAATTGAAAGGGCTACGATGTGGAGGGGAAAATATGTGGACTATCTCTTGCAGAAGACGATCCAGGCTTCCCAGTGATCTTGTTGTTAGCCCAGGGAAGCATGTCCTCTAGTGGTGGGGGATTATGAGATTTGCAGTCTGGCAACATCTGGAGGATTTGCACATTCTCCTGCATTGCTTCTCAGATATCTGGTTGGGGGGCGGGGCGGGGATCCCTGGTGTGCAAGCATTTTTAAATAGGTGCAGTATTTTTCGCTCCATAGGATGCACCTTTCCATAAGATGCACCAATTTTTAGGAGAAGAAAACAGGAAAATATAATCTGTTTTCTTCGCTCCATAAGACGCACAGACTTTCCACCCCGTTTTGTGGGGAAAAAGTGCGTCTTATGGTGCGAAAAATACAGTAAGTACCCAAGAAACATATGGGGAATTTATTTGTATAGTCTTCTTCTCTGTGATAAAGGGAGAAGAAGTGTCTATGGAATACATATTGTTGGAAGCTAGAGATGTTTCCCATTCTGTTCTAGTGTATTGCTCTTGTGCAGTCATAGAACACACCTCATACCTAAAACCCTTGAAAGTTTTTGTTTCTTTTCCAGTCAGAGAACCACTCCAGTGATGTGTGTATGTGTATTTGTGTGTGTGTGGATAGATAGATAGATAGATAGATAGATAGATAGATAGATAGATAGATAGATAGATAGATAGATAGATAGATAGATAGATAGATAGATAGATAGATAGATAGATAGATCTGGCACTTCATATGGGAAAAAATTAAGATTTGAACAGCTACATGTCAATGGTCTTGGATTTTATTGAACAGCTGCAAACTGTTGATCAAGAGTGTTGTGGAAATGTCTCTTCCTCCCCCCTTTCTTTTGGATAACTGAACTGAATTTAATAAACCATTCATTTCTCTTAAAGATCACTTCACTCACAAGGGAAATTGTAAGGAGAGAAAGTACGTAATGGAGGGATAGGTAGCCATTCCCTTGAAGCTCACGTCCTGGTACAGCTGCAGACTTGCATTATTTGATCAAAACAATATCCCACCCATGGCATTCTAAGGGGTTCTTCCGACATTTACAGACTGAGAATGAGGAATGAGGAAGGAAGTGTTTTTTCTCGAGCTGCAAAATATATTGGATAAGAATGGAGAATAACCAGGTTTTTGAGCACAACAAAATTCTTCAGTCGGATAAGTTATGTGCAATACGAAAGGTTGTTCCCATATCAGTATAGTTGATCCAGTTAATGACGAAGTGCCATTTGACGGTTTAGGATTCTGTCACATTTCTTGGAATATAGGTATGATACTACTCATAAAACAAAATAACAAAATCTCTGAGAATTAAAACAAAATACTCAGGTTTGAAGGCACCCATCTATTTTATTTTCCCTCCACTGAAACTATTTGAAGCAATAAAGATATGGAAAAAAAAACATAGTTCTACAGGAATCATTTTGCTCACAGTTGTCCAGACAGAAAATGGTTCCTTTTCTACCAACTTACCTCCAGAATTCTTGGAAACTGTAGTAAACATTCCTGGATCATCTTGATTCTATTAAGAGGCTGTAGCGAGGCCATCACACTCTCCAAAGTTATAGCGTTCCAAAATCAGGTTCTTCAACACAGAGAAAAGAGATAGAGAGAGATAGAAACAAGTCTTTGGCTCGTGAGCTGGAAGGAAGCCCATCGGCCAAGCAAATCGTTCCAAGTAATTGCACCGGATTATTAGTGCTTTGTGTTTGGCACGGACACCCATTTTTTGTCTTGACATGCAGCCTCCAACTTGTATTAGATCACAGAGTAACGCAATCGAGATTTAGCAAGAGGCAGATTTGTGACTGTTCCATTAAGAGAAATCATTTCTACATACTACGTACTGCAGAACTAATGAAAGTACTGTATTCTGTTAAGAATGTTCATTGATGCACATCTCCCCCCCCCTCACCGCCCCTGAGAACAAAGCAAATTCATAGCAACCTCCTGGCATGCATGTCTTGCGAAACCACTTCAACCTGGAGGTAGAGGAGTTAGTTGTAAAAGGCGAAAGATTTATGCGATCTGAAGAGAAACCAGAGTATCGTAGCAGAGTAGTTGTGTGAATGTTCCCTCATGAATGAAAATTATTTCTGAACGTTCAAATGTACACTCAATCTTTCACGCTAAGGTTTGTTTCTTGTTTTGTTTTTAATGTGCAAAGTCTTTTCCCTCCCACAAGGGAGGTGGGTCATAGTTTCCTAAATTCTAATGTTTTCTCTGAATTGCTTTATTGCTGACTTAACCACTTTGGTCATTCAGTTACCACTAGCATTACAGTTAAAACGTAAGTACAAACAGAAATATGTACATGTGCAGAATGTTAGCTTAACAAACATAAATGCTAGGAAATTTAAAATACCAATACTAATGCATACATTCACAAAATACCAGATTAAAAACAAGGTACAAACAAATTAAAATGCACACACAATTTCAAACGAATAAAATCCTTTCAGTTTAGTATGAGCCTTTACATACTTTCCCCTCAACTTTTGGGTAGCTGCTGTAAATCTTGCTAGTCTATTTGTTACTGCTTTATTAAAATCAGAAGACAAATAATGTTATACTGGTCACTTTTATCTGGTATATCCTCTAGCAAAGTTGATATAAACTTTGTTCCAGGTTGAGAATATAATCAGCAATGCATATCTATACAATGGTGCCTCACATAGCGACGTTAATCCGTGCAGCAAAAATCGCTGCTAAGCGATTTCGTAGCTATGTGATTTTAAAAAGCCCATAGAAATTCATTAAAACCTGTTTAATGTGCTCCTATGGGCAAAAAACTGACCTTAAAGCGACGATCCTCCATACGGCAGCCATTTTCGCTGCCTCTAAAGTGAGAAATCCATGCGAAAACACAGCGGGTGGCCATTTTTTACCAGGTGGCCATTTTGGAACCGCCGATCAGCTGTTAAAAATCATCGCTTTGCGATGATTGGTAAGCGAAACAGGGGACCAATCATCACAAAGCAAAAAAACTGCACAGGAAACCGCAATGCGATCGCTTTTGCAATCGCAAGAAGTTCATCGCTATGCGATTTCGTCGCTAAACGGAGCGCCCGTTAAGCGAGGCACCACTGTATAATATTGTATCTCCTCTGCTATTTGGGCCCCACGTATACATAAACACTGTGATCTCAGTGTCAGGATTACAATCTAGTTGCATTGTTGAAACACTGTGAAAAAGAGGGGTGTGATCTCTGGAGACACAAATTCAGAACTCTAAAACCAAGTGTCTGTGATAATATTTTATAGATAGAAAAAAATGCCCAGTATTATTACGGAAACCTTAGTAAGAGCTTGACATTGTGAATAGGTTAATGGAATTCATTTACCAAAAAAATTAAATATTGTATGAATATACAGCCTCTTGCTACATAATTTTTAAAAAATCCCTCTTTCATGATAAATAATTTTTTGGATTATAATGTATCTTAAATAGAAAACGATCTTTAGATAGATTTTTCCTCAAAGCATTTTGTTTAGAAACCCCAGTTTAAATTTAAAAATACGATTTAAATTTTAAAAAATTCATTAAAACACACACACAATTGATACCTCTTTCCAAATATCATTTACATCCTCAGCCAGCATCAAATTCACTTCTATGTAAAATACAGGACTGAGGGACTGTTCGCCACCTGTAAAGTGGATCTTCTAGAAGGCCACTTTACAAAGTCACAATCCCAGAACCCTCCTTCCGCCATCTTTCTTTTTCTCATTTGCTGCCTTTCTCCTGTTTCATGGCTCTGTGAACTGGCTGATGGTATTCATTGGAAAAAAAGAAGCAATTCCAGGTCAGACTTGGCTTGGATGCTGTCAGCTGCCAATCTGTAACATATTGTCTGTACTGTTGTGAACAAGATGTAGGTGATAGGGGCCTCTGGTAAATTATTGTAATATGACAACAAGGATGGAATACTCGTAACACCTATCATAGATCAGAGTGGAGCATCTTATGTGGGAACATATTAATCCACCACAAGCACTTAGTTACTGGAGTATGATTTTTTTATTTGTATTTTTTTTTAAATCCTGTGGAGTGCTACCTGTATCCGTTGCTTTAAAATCCATGTCAGGATTTGTATATTCCCATCAATAGGTTAATACCACTCTGAATCTTTGCCCTTTAATCAGTGCTGACAAATTGTTGTTAGCTGAGAATTGTTAAAAAAAACCAGGAAGCTGGGTTTAAATGAACACTGTTAAAGATTCAATAATTGCCACAGCCAGTTTCATAAAGTCATAAAAAGACTGTAGGGTAATATGGCATGGATGTAAGAAATCAATCACGTCACCTTAGGTGAACATATACTTTAATAGCAGGGAGAATGTTGTATTTGCTGTTGAATCGTTATCAGAGAGGGTTTTATAGTTTCCCACTAATCCAGCTGTGGATGGTTGTCTTTTGGGTTGCCATATGGAGAGCAGCCGAAAGGACAGGTCCCTGAGGATCCGTTTGCACAAGGAGAGGCAACACCTTCCTATAAAAGGGCGCATTGATAGGTTACACAAATGCGACCTTCAAAATCAGTGTCATTCTTTGAATGGCATTGTCAGCCTTTCACATGATTTTGGAGGTCAGTCTAATTTTTCCACACCCAGGTTACAGAATGCACCCACCCACCCACACATGAATGCAGGCAGCTACGTATTTGAAAGAATTAACTGTATGTATGAGCAGTCTACTCTAGACAATCTCCTTCCCCTTCAGATCTTTAGACTACAACTTCCAGCAGGTCCAGCAGCATTGTAAGTATCCAGCAATTATGGGAACTGTAGTGCAAAACATCTAGAAGATACCACATCCGGGGAAGCTGAGCTAGGTGTATAGATAGGGGCTGTTACCCAGGTGCAAAAATCTTAGTTTATTAATCAAATAAATTTTAATGAATAAATTAACTGCATCAGTCTGCGTCAGTGTAGATATGACTAAACCATGTGCTTCAAAGAGAGTAAGGAAATTATATTTGCATGTTTAGATTACACATTTGCAAGTCCAATTAATTTATTAAAACATGCAGCCCTGATGTATGTTAGTAAGTGCAATACAATAGATGCTAATTCCTCAAGGACTTGATGTGTTTAGCATGCATGCTTTTGCAGACATTAAAGTATTGGTAAAACTTCCAACAGAGTTTTCAGTCTGTGGGCATACTGTGTGAAAGCTGGAAGCTAAAACTTCTCATTCTTGCCTCTTCCCGTAGCTAGAAAAAGCAGAATATTAATATACTGTATTTTTCCTAAAATCATTACACTAAAAATTGAGGGGCATCTTATACATGGAAGTAAGCTTGGGAGAGAACAAAACTGCCCATACATTGCCTCTGTAAACAGGCTTCCTTTGATCACGAGGCTTATGGAACTGACATCAGCTGATACTGAACAAATGAATTGGAACACACCTCATTGAAGGTGGAGCCTGTAGGCTCAGATGCAACAGGGACTCGTAATGTCCCAGCATTCTGAGCTCAAAGGCTGAATACTCAAAGCTAAGTTAAGATTTCTTAATGTGGGGTTAGAAAAGTGGGGGGTGGTCTTATACATGGGAGAGTCTTATAAATGGAAAAATACGGTAAATAGATATAGAGAGAGACACACACAGAGAGAGTGCAAATGACTTTATACAGATTGTTGAATCAGATTTTCTTATTGCAACATCAGGGTTGCACTAGGAAGCATCTGATTCTTTAAAGTACAGCATACACAAAGCTCTAACCACAGCTCGTGGAAAATCAGTTTATGGGACTGCAATCTCCAGAACTCCCCCTAGTATAGTCAGTGTCCATACTGGCTGGTTTTTTAAATTTAATTTAACTTATTTATTTATTTATTTATTTGTAAAAAAAGAAAAAGTTCCTCTGAGCTCTAGCCCAGTGCAGACTTGTCAACACTCTGGGAAAAAGCTTTTCCCATTGTTTGTCCATCTGGAGAACCACAAACGTAAGCTTGTAGTAGATCAGTTTGAAGACTAGCCCAGTGGGAGATCTTGTGGCCGGCAGGCTGTATTCTGAGCACCAGATGTTCTCCTTCACTGTATAAAGGAAGCCACAACTGAGTCATGATAGATCAGCACTCAAAAGTCTTTGACAAAAAACGAATGACTGGAACAAACAGAGGGAGATTTGAAAACAAGCCAGAAATGAAGTATATGCTCCAACTTTTCATTTCTCAAAAAAAAAAAAACCCTCTGAAAATTCGAAGAAAATGTCCTGTTGCGTTGTATTTTGCTGTTCATGAGTTCATTGTGTAAGTGAAGCAAATTGCTCAATGGTTGAGCAGCATACAAGTTCATGACAAAACGACAAATTAAATTTCTGCATTCTGGATACACACACACATACACAATCTGGAAATTGACAAATGAGAAGCAAGAGTGTTAATCTGAGTGAATCTTGTATTACACCTTTCATCCAAGAAGCAGGTTATTCGGCTCTTCCTTTCTCAACAACTTTTAGCTGAGGGATGGACCCTTGAGTTTCTTTATTCCTTTAACATTTTTATATTGCCTTTAGTGGCGGAACTCTTTTCTTCTCTCATCTTTGTGGCAATGTTGTCTTCACATGTCAAGGAATTTCTTGGCCCTCTCAACAGAGCCCTCACATTGCTAAGGACAATATTGTGTGCCTAAATTGCCCCTTTTTGTGCAGAACTGGACCACTGACAGAGTAGAGTCAACTCCTCAAATTGCCCAAAGACAGTCAATTTTGTATTGTGAAAGAAGAACCATGGGATGGGTTGTCTGCATATTTCTTAACAACCGGTGGTTTTGTGTTTGCTCTATGAATGTAGTTGTGTTTGTGAGTGCTTCTCAAAAGGAAGGCATATACTAGAGTTAAGAGTGCAAATTTCAGATACCTTGAGGGGAGCAAAAGAGCTCATGGTCTTGCTCTCCATGAGAGCAAGGAGCCTCCCAGGACTTCAGAATTTGCCTTTGAGGTAGCTTATGTCAAGATAGTCTAAATCAATAAAAATGAGTGTAGAGTAACATCAATTCCATCTCAGTCTAACGATCAGACGTAAGTTCGTCAGAATCCAACTGACCGAATTACGAAATACACGGAAAGCAGAATAACCCTTCTAGTTCTTCTAGGTTTGTGCAACAAAACATCAGCCATTGTCATTTTGCACAACTGGTGTTATTTGCACAAAAATATGTGCAAATAATTGGTGTTATTTGCACAAAAATTGTTGAAATTTGTACAAATTGCCCAAGAATATCTTTATTCTTTTTTTCTCTTCTTGAGGGTTCTACAAGTGTTTTCCTTTCTGGATAGATGGTTCTGATGTTATAAGGTCACATTGTTGCTTCAAAAATTAAGTGGGACAGCCTCTGTCAATATGGGAGCGCCTGTAGAAGCTTCTACATATGACAGAGATGGGTGTACTAGCAAATATAATGCAGAAGAGAAGTTGTAATCAGAGAACCAAAATGTCTGAGAAATGGACCTGCTTTGGGGATTATGGGATTTTGCGTTGTGGTGCTTTAAACCCAAGAAGAAATCCATTTCAGTAGAAATGCCCCTTTCTAGTGTGACATATTTAACACTGGCATTTCTGACCTAGCATATATGTATTACACACCAGGGAAAGTAACAGCTGTAGTACAAAATCTAGTAACCAGCTTCTGCTTTAGTGACTTAAGGACAGAACAAGTTTTCTAGAATTTATGCCTTCTAGATGAAAATAAAATAAAATCTGCAGACAGTATTAGTTAAATTTAGAAACCAGTTATGCTCTAGGGACAGCATGACCTTGAAAAGTCCCACAGGGTTCCTCCTTCGGTTGTGGGGGGTGGAATTTGATGTACCCCATTCCTTCCACTGTATACAACGTAAGCTCCCTAGCGCTGCACAGAAGCAACTCTTAAGAGGAAAGCAGAATTTTTATGAAGACAGTCTATTTTTACTACGTCTTGAATTTACAAAATGTTCTTCCAACACTGTCCATTACTGTGAAAGATTTAAGGCTCCAAAGTCCAAGAATTCTTAGCAAGTTGTCAGTACAAGAAGCAAAATGAAACCTCCCAGAGCTATTGCTTCTTCTTCTTTTTTTAAAAAGTATATCATTAATAGACCAGTTCAGGCGTTCTATCTCATGAGAGGGGGAGAGAGAGAATGCAGTCATTAGCAGAATCCTCTCTGTTAACATTCCCAGTGGTCCAGCCCACAGCTCTCCACCCACCCATCAAGGCTCAAATTTGGCTGCAAAGAGCTTGCTGTACTTTCCCCCCTCCCCATATTTTTGAACCCTGACAGCTAAGGATTCTCAACTGGAAGGCTAAAGCGATTCATTCTGTCCCTATTTTAAAGCAAACCAAATTAATTTGCACTTCCCAGCTTGGAATCTAATCCAGCTTTCGATTACACAGTTCTTCAAGGTTCACAGTGCACTTCTCAGCTGGAAAAAAAAAAAGTTTGCAAGTATTGCAAGTCACACAGAGATTTTGAAAATATTTAAATATTTGTGCTCCAACTTCTAGATGCCTAGTGGATTCCCCCCCCCAAAAAAATCTTTTCCCCCCACAAGATCTGGTAATATATTTTTAGGTTGTTGAGAACATAGTAATATTTTACAAATAGAATAGTGCTTGGTTGCCTCATTGCTTATATAACAAACTGCTTTTAGAAAGGTCTTTCCAATCTCTAATGTACTTTGGGGAAAATACACATATTTTAATGCATTTAATGTTTTTTTTTTCTCTCTCTCTCTCATTCATGCTTAGATTATGCAAGGAACTTACCGTAAATGCCTTAAAAGGACTAAAGTTATTCCAGACCTTACCAACCTTTTAAAGACTTTATGAAATCTTGTCTTTATCTTAACTGTGTAGATACTTGAAAATTAACAATTCAGAGAATTAAGAGCACAATTTACGGAGAAATCTCTTTCGTGTTACATTATGGTACCAGGGCAATTTCTAGGATATCTTTTAAAGACACAGATTGTAGAAAGTGCAGGAATTTTTCTGCTCACCAATGAAACGGTCTTCTTTCCAAAGAAATTTCTCTTCTTTCAAAATAAGGCTGACAATGTTCATCTCCTGAACGTGTTTGAATTCTTTTGATTGTGGTTTTCTGTCTGTGGATATTCTACCACGTGGATAGCTGCATATGGTGGAATTTTTTTTAACTTTTTTGGCTGAAAGATCTTTCTGTATCCTGTACAGTTTAATATGGCTTTCCTTTTCAGTTCTTTATCTTATCATATAACGGTAAGATACGACCCCAACATAATTATGAATACTACGCATATATACATAACAGAACCCTGGCCAACATTTATGTTACTATTGATAATTTAAGTACGGTGGCTTCAAGAGTAGGAATGATCTTGGATTAGAAGGGAGTGACGAATCCTTTCCACACCTGCCGTTTCTCCACATCCACAAGCTGTTTCTCTGTCCCCACAGTTCTAAACATCTGTTTCCAGGCCTAAATAAATGTGTCCCTTAAATTTGGCAGAAGGAAAAAGCAGCGCTTAGCGCATTGTGTAATGGAGTGTTGGACAGAAGAGTAAAACACTCTTCCTCTGTGTCTCCTTTACAAAGAGCCTCGTGGCGCAGTGGTTAAAACGCTGTACTACAGCTAAAACTGGGCTCACGACCTGGGGTTCAAATCCCAGGTAGCCGGCTCAAGGTTGACTCAGCCTTCCATCCTTCCGAGGTCGGTAAAATGAGTACCCAGCTTGCTGGGGGGGCAATGTGTAGCCTGTATAATTAAAATTGTAAACCGCCCGGAGAGTGCTTGTAGCGCTATGGGGCAGTATATAAGTCCAATCAATCAATCAATCAATCAATCAATCAATCAATCAATAAACAAACAAACAAACAACTCACATGTGCAGCGGTGTTTCTATAAACAAATGAGAAAGGCTCTGAGAGTTAATTTGCAGTGATATGCAAATACAGTCCTATGTAGTTAGCCTTGATCTGGTAAATAACATGCCACTTTACCTTTTTTTCTTTAAAGCTTAGAGGCAGGTCTTGGGTTCATTTAGTCCATGTTAATTTAATCCATTTTAAAAATAGCAATATGGGATCTCTGTGTGTGTATGTGTTGATTATATATATATTTCTAATAACTCAGAATCCTGTTTTTTTCAGTTGATGTGCAAGTGTCTGGAATCTCCCAATTTCAGCTGTGTGGAAAGTTCTCTTTCTGTTTTTTAATAGCCTCCGGATAAATTGGGTTAATGGACTTTGCTATTTTCCTATCTTGGCTTTGCCCCATTTTCGACATCAGCACGAAACTCTGAAGGCTTCACTTTTAAGGCTCTCCACCTTAGGTTGTCACTTTATTTTTCTCACCCGTTAATTTCATCTATTATTTTCCTTCAACTCCTTTTTCCTGTATATCTAGGGTGGATATATACCAGTCCTTAAGGGAGGAGAAGAATTTCCTTCCACTCCAACTCTTAACAAATTTCACAAAATGTAACTGCAAAGCAAAATGGACAGATTTATTCCCCCTTAGAGCGAGCTTCATGGTTACCATGGGACTGTTGCTTGAAACGTGATTCATTCGGTGGCTCTCAACACAGAAAAAGCACTTTGTTCTGAACCTTTGCCTGCATAGTATGGTTATTCTAACCTCAAGCAAGATTGGAAGGAAGCATTGATCAGTCAGGGTAGAAGAAAGATGTGAAGACAGGTTCTGGTGGGGACATCAGTTCACCGTTTTTTTCCAAGGAATTATTTTTCCCAACTTTTGCTGGGGGGAAAAAGTGTAATCACCCATGACTGAACTTTGATAATTAAAAGTTTCCTCCTCCCCCCCCCCCACCTGCCGGTTCCTAGTCTCCCTCAGGATCCCTTTGGTCCTGGGGAGCTTTTAGAGACAGGAATGAGAAGTCATAAATATTTGAAAATTCACCACCGCTGGTCCCAGTGGACATAGCAGCCCCAGCAGTGCTAATTATCAGACATTTAAGACTCCCCATTTTACTTGAATGCACTCTGAGGTAAACACAATATAAACAAATATCATTATTATCATCATCATTATTTAAGACTCCCTCCATCCTGTGCCCCAATAGGAACAGTACCAAAATACAGCTCTAGTTGATGATGTCAACAGACTTAAGCGGTGTAACTATGTTACAGGATATCAAACCGTGTTTTATTCACTTGCAGTGCCAGGAACTGTGGAGCATAAAGGTCTGAAAGTGGGCTTGCAGAGTCAGAAGATGATGTCCATAGACCCCATTTTGGGGCTCCTGGTTAACCACCTCAAAACCACGAATGGTCCTCTGTGAGTGTAGGGTATTTCTATACTCTGCTTTCCTTCTTTTTAGAGTCTCAGGATCAGATAATGGTCTTTCCCAGATTCAAGACAGGGCCTTTTCTGAAGCAGCTTCTAAGCTATGGAACAACCCACCAAAGGACATCGGAATGACTCCAACCCTGCAGGCATCCAAGACTGTCTGATTTCAAGCAGCCTTTGGTTTTTTGAAACTGTTCTTACAACTGGCTTTTGCAGTTGTTTTTAGCCACCTTTTAAAGAACACAGAATTTTGTTCAAATTATATTTTCTGTCGCTGGGCCCAGTTCTTCTGTGCCCTCAGAATGACTCATTACTCATCTGGCAAGCCCTTTATAACTCTGTAAGATGGAGACCACAACATGTCTGTGGCTATCTCAGCTACCTCTCCATCTCTATCTATGCTGTTACAGATGTCAACATTTGGGACTGATTTAAACATTTAAGTAAATCATGCGGTAGTGAATTCCTGGAATTCTTGCCGATTGTACAATTGTTAATAACCTAAGAAGAACTTTGTTGGATATTGCTAAACAGTGGCTAGCCAGATGCCTGCAGGAAACACAGAGGCTGGACATGGTTTCTATCTCCAGAAGAAAGAAGGTAGTAAAAACATACGTATGATGAATGATCATCCTTATATAGTGTCTGATGTCAGTAATGGACTGGATGAGGGTGAATAAACTAAATCCAGACTGTGCTGGTTTTAACTTATAAAGCCCTAAACAGATTGGCTCCAAGCTATCTCAGGAACTGCCTCTTCCTTTATGAGCCTGCCGAGTGTTAAGATCATCAGCAAAGGCATTTATCCTGATCCTGCCATCTTCACAGGTTCACTTGCTGGGGACACAGGAAAGGGCCATCGCTGCTCCCAGACTTTGGAACTCCTTCCCACAGGATACTAGGCTGTCACCATCTTTGCAAGGAGGCAAAGACCTTTCTCTTTAGGCAAGCTTTTCTTTAGTGGCTGCCTGCCTGAGTTTGTAAGGGTTTTTTTTTTTAATGATTTTTTGTACTTTGCTGTTTTGAATATATTTTGTACTTGACTGCTTGCAATGAATTTTGGTGCTGTGTGGTTGTTTATTTAGTGATGCAGTCCCTATGCGTGCAGTCTCAAATGGTACCAGTTGCTCCCTCTGGTTTGCCTGCCGTGTTATCAACTCTTCATGGTGTGGCTTTTCCCAGAAAAAAACACGTTTGATTAACGACTTAGGAAACAATCATATGCTGAGTCAAACCATGGAGTTTTGTCTGTTCCCATTGTCTGTGGCTCTCAATCCTGAAGCTTCAAACACGTTTTTTTTTTTCTTTCAACAATACTTGGGAATACCCTCCGTGGTGTAGTGGAGCCAAGGATCTCAGGGTCAAAGCCCCGGGACTTTCTGAATAGTAGGGAATATGACAAGATCTCCAGAGATTTTTTTTCTCCACCTGCTTCCTTGTTCCTCTCGAGATGGGTTGCAGGCCCCGCGCTTTCCGAGAGAGAAAGTGATTTTCTAAAAACACTTTTTAGTTGGAACCTATTCCAGTTGTAATGCCAAATCTTTTGAGAGTTTGGATTTTGAATGGGCAATTAAGGAGCTATTCAGTTTATGAAAGACTTGTTTCTCATTTGTTGATATGATCCTGCGGCCTGTGTTTTCAGAGTCTTCTTGCCAATGGTGGTGGGGTAGTAGATACAGGGACTGTCATGAGTAGCTCTCGCCCTTCCAAATGTATTGCGCCAGTACTAGATGCTGTGGATGAGACCTGGAGCCATTAGTATGCAAAGCATGTGTGCTGTCCCCGAGGTGCAGCCATTCCGCAAAGCCAAGCTAATATTAGCTATCATTTATGTAGATGTTTTTTCAATCACTTCACTCCGAAGTGGCCTGATGTTTTTATTCTTTTGTGATGCTGCAGACCAACCCAGCTGTATAGTTTTGGCATTGTTCCTTTACAGAAGTTATTTCGTAAATCTGAGAGCGCCGTGAAGTGTTCAGAGAAATTGGTTTCATGAAAGAGGAAGCGTTACTCCTTCCAATTCCACTTTTCATGTTATTTTGTTCCCTCGGCACATCGGGTCTTTTTAACGGAAACAAAGTTCCAGAAGAGGTTTTTCAAGTGCCGGATGGCACTCGATGATTGATTATTGTTTTGATGATTTTCTTTTTCTCCCGAAAAGAGCAGTCTGGTGAGCAAAAACACTTAATGGAGCTCGTACGGAATATCTGTTGCAGGACGCTGGCTCGTCGTGCCTTGTGCCCTGAAAAACTTTACTCTTCCGAAGAGGAAGACAATAAACACGATTTGTCTCTTCGCCGATTCATTGAATTTTATGCAAATATCATTATTTGTACTGGTGGAAGGCGGGTGAGTGCGCCGGGTGACGTTCGGTGGGTCACAGCCACACTGAACTCAGTGAAGGATAAATTGCCAGAGAGGATAGCACGAGGGGCTTTTAAATCCTCAGCTATGATTGGCTCCTCTTCCAAAACTCTGGCAGCTGCCCAGGTCTGGAATCTTGCCATCATGTTTGTTTTAAAATATTTTTACCCCACCTTTCCCCCCTTTAAAAGCTGAAACCAATAAGTATCCAAATATTGAAAAAGAATGAAACAAATGTCATGTTGAAAACGGTAAATAAAACCGAGACTAAAATACATTAAAAAGCAACAGAGCACAACAATCCATGTGAAAAATTACTACTTGAGTTGCTTGTGTGGGATTGTGGTGTTTTCACACTGCTGTAAGGAATGGTGGATAATGGTATTTGTCTTTGATGCAGCTTTGAAATGATTTGAATAAGGAGACACGTAAAGAGAGATTTTTTAAAAAAATTAAAAATTGAATGTAAAGACATTAATAAACTGGCTCCGAGGGAAATAAAGCCATAAAAGATTCCAGTATTAAAATTTGGATTGCCACAGTGCAAAGGACACCTTCCTTCCTTCCTTCCTTCCTTCCTTCCTTCCTTCCTTCCTTCCTTCCTTCCTTCCTTCCTTCCTTCCTTCCTTCCTTCCTTCCTTCCTTCCTTCCTTCCCCTTCCTTCCTTCCTTCCTTCCTCTCTCTCCCCCCTTCCTTCCTTCCTTCCTTCCTTCCTTCCTTCCTTCCTTCCTTCCTTCCTTCCTTCCTTCCTTCCTTCCTTCCTTCCTTCCTTCCTTCCTTCCTTCCTTCCTTCCTTCCTTCCTTCCTTCCTTCCTTCCTTCCTCTCTCTCCCCCCTTCCTTCCTTCCTTCCTTCCTTCCTTCCTTCCTTCCTTCCTTCCTTCCTTCCTTCCTTCCTTCCTTCCTTCCTTCCTTCCTTCCTTCCTTCCTTCCTTCCTTCCTTCCTTCCTCTCTCTCCCCCCTTCCTTCCTTCCTTCCTTCCTTCCTTCCTTCCTTCCTTCCTTCCTTCCTTCCTTCCTTCCTTCCTTCCTTCCTTCCTTCCTTCCTTCCCCCCCCCCCCTCTCTCTCTCTCTCTCCTTGTTTTTCTTTTTTGGCTTGTAGGGCTTCACAACCCTGCGTATGAAATCATCTCACTACATTTTCCTGCCAAAGAAGGATTAATCTACATAAGTTTTCCTAGGTTAGTATTTGACAGAAGCGCTGCGGGAAATGAGAGAGCAATACTTCACTGTCTCTGCTGCCTACACGCTCTTTCAACTCAGCTCACTGTTTTTAATGCTTAATCCATTCAACATTATGCTCTGACTTTAATTAGAAGCATTTACATTGATTGCACAAAATTGCTGTGAATTCAAGCTTTTTTAGATAGATAACTCTGACATGCTATCTAAGTATGGGGCTTTGTGTTTCATTCCCACCCTCACTCCACAAATTCTATTTCAATAAGAAGTGAAATTCAGACTAGTAGACGTGTATAAATACGTAGCTTTCTGCCAAATTTACCATAGGTAAGTTAGATTTATTTTGTACTGAAATGTAAAAAAAAAAAAATGCAAGAAGGAAAGACGATAGTCTCCTGGTTAATTTTTTTTCTGTACCAAGATAGGGAGTTATGCTTTAGTTAGATGAATTACATGAGAAAGTAAACTTTGGAAGGTTCCCCTTGGACAACTTTTCTGTTGTTTAACTCATGTGACCTGCTGTCAACACTGCAGCTGTTGGAACTTCCTGAGCCTAGTCGTCCTAAATCTGTTCAGTGTCATAACTACAGCATGTTGGGATTTTAACAAAATAGCCCCCACTAAAATTGGAAAGAAATATTCCTTTGAAGGTCCAAAGTTTGTTCTATGATTATTCATAAATCAAGAACTAATACTAAGGAGAAGATTTATTTTCTAGCTCAGTTATTTAAATAATGATCTTCTGGCCTTGTAAGCAATGTTTCTCTTAGACATCTAGGGTTGGAGAGGGGTGTGTGTGTATGTGTGTGTGTGTGTGTGTGTGTGTGTTTTTAACTCCCTCATCTTTCGATTTTCCTTTTAGGCTTCCATTGAACTTTAGATTAGATTAGATTAGGCATCCTTCAGTCTCAAGAGACTATGGTAACATGCTCTCTATTAAGGTCTTGGAACAGCATCTAGTATGGCTGAGAAGGCCAATTCAAGAGTGACAATCCATTCCACACTGAGGACAAATACAATCTGTACCCCATCTAGCTCCCTGATTTTGCTGCTTTCGTGACTGCCTCTTTACCTTGGCCTGCTGGACAAGGGTCTCTTCAAATTGGGAGAGCCTGTGATGTACCGCCCGCCTCCAGGCTAAATGCTCAGATGTCAGGTTTTCCATCTGTTGAGATCCATTTCCAAGGCCTTCAGATTCCGCTTTCAGATATCCTTGTGTTGCAGCTGTGGTCTCCTTCTGGGACGATTTCCCTGCACTAATTCTCCATACAGGAGATCTTTTGGAATCCAACCATCAGCCATTCTTACAACATGTCCAAGCCAATGTAGATGTTCCTGTTTCAGTAATGTATATATGCTAAAACTTCCAGCTCGATCTAGGACTACTCCTGCCAGCTGATACCAAAAATCAGTCAGAGACAACGCATATGTAAGGTGTTCAGCATCCTCTCCTGCCATGCACAAAGGGTCCAGGACTCATTGCAGTACAGGAGTATGCTCAGGACATAGGCTCTATAGACCTGGATCTTGGTGTATGCCATCAGCTTCTTATTGAGACATACTCTCTTTGTGAGTCTTGAGAACATTGAACTATGATGAGGAAAAACCAGATTTCTTTTGCTTGATCCAATAGCCTAGAATAGCCATTCTCAAGCTTTTATTGGCCACAGCAATAAACACATTAGGAAAGAAATATAGGCCAAATCACGATGATAAAAGTCACATAACAAACCTTCTAAGGTGGTGTGTGAAGAATTGTTTCCAATCTGTGGCCCCCTTCAAATGCACAAGAGCCCCCTAGGGGGGGCCATATGGCCCCCATTGAGAATGGCTTGTCTAAAACACTGTAGCAGTCGAATGCTTAGAAATTCTGGGATGTGTAAACCCTCCCAGCGAGAACATTTTGTGGTCTTGGCTAAATGTTTACCTTCTCTCTGCTGTTTTGCCTGCAGAAGTCAATCTCTTACGTTGCTTTAGGTGGAAAGGATTTAGCTAATTGTTTACTTACTTTGAAGAGGCATTGTCTGAAACAATGGCTGAAATTATGTCACACAGTTACGAAAATGGTGTGACTTTTAGATGTGAATTGCCTTTAAATTAAAAAAACTCTATTGTGTGCCAAGTCACATGACTTAGTATGCAAGAGATAATGTCTACAGAAATTGTTTAACCTAAGGCAGTTTAGTTCCAAAAGTTACACCTTTGTGCAACAGTATTTCAGTTCTAGTTTTGATACCCTTATACCCATCTTCTCCTTGAGTGAGTGAGGTATATACTTTACCATCAAGTCATATAGTGACCTTAAGAGGAGATATACAGTGGTGCCCCGCATAACGACATTAATCCGTTCCAGGATTAACGTCGCTATCCGGAAACATCGCTGTACGGAAAGGAAAACCCCATAGGAATGCATTAAACTCTGTTTAATGCGTTCCTATGGGGGGAAAACTCACCAGTAAGCGAAGATTCCCCATCCGGCCGCCATTTTCGCCGCCTCGGTAAGTGAGGGCAGGGCACGAAAACGCTGCGGGCGGCCATTTTCTGCACCTGGCGGCCATTTTGGAACCGCCGATCAGCTGTTTCCCTAACATCGCAATGCGAAGATCAGTAAGCGAAACGCTTACCGATCATCACAATGCGATGTTTTCCGTATCCAAAACATTGCAATGCGATCGCATTATTGATCGCAAAAAACGTGTCGCTATGCGGATTCATCGTTAAACGGTGCTCTCGTTAAGCGAGGCACCACTGTATAATGAGTGGTTTTACTGCTTCCACTCTTTTAAAGAGTTTCCATGGCCAAGTGGCGATTTGAATTGGTCTCAAGAGACCTAGCCCATCACTGTATTCACTAGATCACAGTGGTTGTACCCCCTGAGTACCACTTTTCCCCCCAAAGAACCAAACCTGGAAGCCTGCAAATTTCTGCTCTCACCATGCCATTCACACGGCATTTATTGGCTTAAAACCATGTGCTGGTACAGCTAGAGTACACTCATTGAATCAATTGCTGAATGCTAATAGTTAATTAAATCCTGGTACAGAGTCAATAGAATCTGTGGATGTAATCTACAGTAGTTGGGACTTGGCAGTTGGTAACCACCAGAGTAAATGTTAATTATCCTTAGCTCATTGAGTTGTATGCCCATTTAACCTCTCAGCTGAGTCTTTTGTTTGTTTGTTTGTTTTTGTCTAAATGTCCTCTCATATATAGCAGGTTTGTTTAAAAAAACCATGAGCTTATAAATCTCAGTTTGGGATCACTGTGAGATGTTTGTCTGTTCCTTCTCCTCCCATAATTTATAATGTGGTTCATAAATGATTGTTTATTGTTTCAGATTTGCGAACATAACTTTGGTATGGCAGGGAAGGAAGTAGTGAAATCAGGGAGAGATAACTAGGGTTTGATGATAAGGATGTATTTGCTATTGAGTGTGATAAGATGTGGGAAACAGTGGGGCTTTCTTGGATCTAATCTCTCCACACACAAAAAGTGGTGAGGGAAAAAACAACAACACACACAAATAAACATAAAAGCAGATAATTGCCTTTGAATTGCAGAGCTGGAAAGAACCCTATGGATCATCGAGCCCGACCCCTCTCAAGCAGGCACAGTGGGGAACTGAACTTCCAACCTCTGGCTTTGCAGACAGAGACTAAGCCATTGAGCTATCCAGTAGTTCTGCCTGATGAGTTTATTCTCTATTCCAGTGGTCCTCAACCTTGGGCCTCCAGATGTGTTTGGACTACAACTCCCAGAAGCCTTCACCACCATCTCTGCAGGCCAGGATTTCTGGGAGTTGAAGTCCAAAAACATCTGGAGGCCCAAGGTTGAGGACCATTGCTCTATTCAGAGAGAGGGACTGGGCCAGAAAAGGTCCAGGTTGGGCACAGAATCAAGGTTAAGCTGGTTCTCGATTTCCTGTACTTTGTGTTCACCAGAAATGAGCTTGAACTGGGCCATGCCAGGATGGTCCAAAATATGAGCTTCATTGCCATCTGTACTGGGATGTAATTCATGTAACATGCCCTGGACTGCCAGAAAAACAAACAAGCGAGTCCTCGATCAAGTCAGTCCTGAAATATCTCTGGAGGCAAAAATATTGAAACTGAGACTTTTCTATTTCGGGCACATCACATGAAAAGGTAGGATTCGCTGAAAAAGACAATAATGCTGGGAAAGATTGTAGATAGCAGGAAAAGAGGAAGGTCTAATATGAGATGGAAGGAAGATTGAGTTTCGAAGGGCTGAGCAGGGCAGTTGAAGACAAGGCATTTTAGTGATCGGTCACTGAAAGGGCCATCATAAGTCGGCGATGACGTGATGGCACATAACAACAACAAAACCATCTGATCACACCATTGGGCAGGAGATAAAGATAAGTCTGTGGATTTCAAAGCACTTTTAGGGATGAATGGTGTGCGGGCATGTCTCTCTCATGTCCAGAGCACAGAAAAGTTACCTTTTGGGACTTAAATGTTGGGAATCACCTGTCTAGAATAATAATTGGCCATGCACACGCTGGATATGCTGGAAGGGGGAAACTGGGAACCGAGGTTGAAAAACTAACTTTTCTAGTGCTGGCTTTTGCCCAATGGCCAGGTTTTATTTGGGGGGGGGGGTTGTAGCATTGTAAGGAAAGCTTTCAAAAGCTGGCCTGCATTTACTTTAGAGAATATCCATTGAATCAATGGGAGTTGCTTAACATCATCTAGCGAGTAATTCAGTGGGTTTCCTCTGTTAGTGAGTAGCAGTTGGATTTAGATCACTGCTGGGCTAAAAGATCATAGTGGGATGTGCGGAGGAAAATACACAGATTGTGAAAACCACCTAGCAGTTAACGGCCGCACCACATCCCTCGCAACTGGAATTCCAGGTGCTCAGGAACCAAACAACTGATTCACAGAAAACATTCAGCAGTCCAAGATTTGGGACCATCTGGCTCTCTCCATATGTTGCTAGATTCCAACTTCCATGATGCCTCCCTATTGTTTATGCCTTCCAGATGACAGTTGCAGTCCAACTATAGTCTGGAGAGCCACGAGAAAAATGTCTGTCAAATGGAGAGGTGTTATAGGAAAACAGGAAATGTCTTGCAGTTTTCACAGCTCAGAACAGGAGTAATCTTCTGGGAATAAATGTAAAATACATATTTTTTTAAAAAGGAAATGATAAAGTACAGTATTATGACTGGAACCCTCCATTTAAAAGGGATTAGACCATCATCACAAACACTATGAAAATGGTTGCATTAGTCATCACCGGAGCTGGGAAGGGAGTAGGTGGGCGAATGATGAAGGAGAGAATGAATTTGTGTAAAGGGCAAGATGACTAGCTTCCTTTGGTCGTCATACGTGGTAAATCTGTAGGCTTACAAGCTCCTAAAAAATAGGGTGCTTGTACTTTTGACAGGTGACCGAAAGGATTTTGTTTGGTTCTGCCCAGTGTAACTTTTTGTGTGCACACATGGTTATAAAACAAAACAAACCCATATCAGTCTACATATTTTAACTAGGAAAGTCAACATTTTTATACTATCAAGAAATAAGACTTACTAAGGTGAATTTTATTGCTGGATGGATACCTTCCTTTCTCACCTTTTGTTACGTCGTTGTGTAGTTCCTTCCTTTTTCATAAGAATCTGCACATCGTTTGTATACTTTGGTCTTATTATGATAAGTTGCAGATTTTATTTTAATAATACAGGTTTTTCCCCCCACATATAACCAAGCTCATTTTAGAAGTCTCCTCTTGCTTAAAGATACTTGGTTTTAAACTGTGTTGGGATGCTGAGTATCGTAAGGAATCAGTTCTCTGAGTTATGACCAACATAAAAACCTTGCAGTTTGTTAGATTGCCCATACAGTAGTTTTGTTGATCTTCTGAAATTAAGAGGAAGGTGCTCTGTCTGTCGCTCACTGTTCGCAAGTCTTCCCATGTTACACTCTGTACATATACAATGTGTGCACACATTATTTACAAAGGCTTTCTCTAGTACAGTGGGGTCTTGACTTACTAACTTAATCCGTATTGGAAGGCAGTTCTCAGGTCGAAAAGTTCTTAAGTCGAATCTGCATTTCCCATAGGAATGCATTGAAAACCATTTAATCCGTATCTGCTCTTTTTGTCCATAGAAACTAATGGGAAGCTGCTATTCCGCCTTCTGCCACTAGAGGGGGATGTTTTTTTCTTTTTTCCTTTTAACCTAAGATGACTTAGCTTTTAAAAAAAGGGGAAAAAAAGAGTTCGTAACTCGAATCTAATTTCGTAAGTCGAGTCCATATATTCCTATGAGAGCAGTTCGTAAGTCGAAACGTTCGTATGTCGAGCCGTTCGTAAGTCGAGACCCCACTGTATCATTCTGGGAATTGTTATCTGGTGCAGTGGGGAACTTTTCCAAACTCTGTTTGCTCGTAAGCAAGTGTTGAGCCCAGGGATCTAAAACATTGGTTTATATTTTTGTACACAGCTGTAAGAAACCACAGATGTTTTTCTCCTCTCCTTTGAAACAGCAGAATGTTTTCTGCTAGTATCAAATGTGTGCTGTTACACACACCTCATAGTACTTAAAGCATTCTTTGGACAGTTTATATTTTAATTATGCAGGTCACACATTGCTCCTCCGCCCCCGCAAACTGGCTACTCAATTTACTGACCTTGGAAGAGTGGAAGATTGAGTCAACCTCAGGCGGATGACTTGAAGCCCAGGATCAAACTCAGGTTGTGAACAGGGTCTTGACTGCAGTTTAATCACTGTGCCATGAGGCTGTCATGAGGGTATAAAGGTATCAAGAAGAGGTTTCACTTCTGCAAGAACTACTTCGGTGCAAATTGTGCACCGTAAACAAATTGCTTAAAGATTTGCAAACTGCACACGGGTACGACAGCTGGTGTCTTTTAAGGACTGGCCACATTAGAAGACTGGTTTGCATCTTTTAAAACAATTGGGCATTTTGTGTGGAAAAAATAGAGCGGGGGCCGATAGCATGGTGGGGCTTTTTTTTTCTAAATTGCAGGAACCTCAATGGAAAAAAAACAGGCTCCTTGTTGGAGGCAAGAAATGTCACGGGGCCCAGACATTTTGCCACAGGGTGTCCTTGCATGTCAAGAGAAACTGTTTCCAAGAGTTCCTCGCAGTCTGGTATGACAACCGTGGATGGACAACACCGTTAAAAGAATCCTGCAGCTTTTAACCCCACTCCTTTCGTTGTATGGTTTCCATTTTCAAGCAAACTATAAATGTATCATAAACAGTTTAATGGCAAGGACAACCAGTTCTATGCTTCTGTCCCTTCTGAAATTTGTATTTTAATGATCGTTGAGAACTTCTCCTTTAAGAAAGTGTGTATGTGTTGTTTCTTTTGTGTGTGTGTGTGTTTCTCCCTACCTACGTCTCTCTCCTCTCTCTTTCTGTATGTGCATAAAACACCTCTCTATATAAAAGAAATTGTGTGTGTGTGTGTGTGTGTGTGTGTGTGTGTGTGTGTGTGTGTGTGTGTGTGTGTGAATACACACACACATGCTGGTTCTTTTATAGATATGTTCATAGTCCTGTAGCAATGTATGGAAGTGAGAGCTGGACCATAAAGAAGGCTGACCGCCGAAGAATTGATGCTTTTAAATTGTGGTGCTGGAGGAGACTCTTGAGAGTCCCCTGGACTGCAAGGAGAACAAACTTATCCATTTTGAAGGAAATCAACCCTGAGTGCTCACTAGAAGGACAGATCCTGAAGCTGAGGCTCCAACACTTTGGCCATCTCATGAGAAGAGAAGACTTCCTGGAAAAGACCCTGATGTTGGGAAAGTGTGAAGGCAAGAGGAGAAGGGGGACGACAGAGGATGAGATGGTTGGACAGTGTCATTGAAGCTACCGACATGAATTTGACCCAACTCCGGGAGGCAGTGGAAGACAGGAGGGCCTGGCGTGCTCTGATCCATGGGGTTACGAAGAGTTGGACACGACTAAACCAGTGGTCCCCAACCTTGGGCCTCCATATGTTCTTGGACTTCAACTCCCAGAAACCCTGGCCAGCAGAGGCAGTGGTGAAGGCTTCTGGGAGTTGTAGTTCAAGAACATCTGGAGGCCCAAGGTTGGGGATCACTGGACTAAACGACTGAACAACAACAAGAACATGCATACATATAGATGCTGACTGAATAGCTCAGTGATTAAGATATCTGGCTGCAGAGTCAAAAGTTGGGAGTTTGATTTCCCCACTGTGCTTCCTACAAAGTAGAGCCAACCTGTGTAGCCTTGGGCAAGCAGCAACAACCCAGGATGATCCCAGATGAAGGGTATAGTAGACCACTTCCGAGTACTCTCTACCTAGAAAACCTTGAAAGCCATTCAACAGGCTCATTATTATTGATATATAGATATAAAAATAAAAGAAACTGCATACTTTTATCAGAACAACTGAAGGAGCTTGCACCTGAAATGTTTTGCTTGAAGACGTCTGCACACGCAAACACACACAAACGCTCAAAAACAAATCATTGTTACATTCGATGGGTCTTGCCCCAAGGGAAGTTGTTGCAATTTCACCTGACCTGCATAGAAACACAGCTGATCTTTGATTCTGTGCATGCAGACACTCTTAGATATCTCCAGATGTTTGTGACTAAAGTTTTTGTAAAAGTTAAAAAAAAGTCATGGACTAAAGTCTAATGTGATTTTGATACAATTTCATTCTGAACATGAAATATTCATTGTCTGTCACATAGACTTTGAAAACAGGTGCATATTGTAATTCCCTGCGGCAAGTTAGCGTTGCCTCCAGGAGCTGAAATTTCTGTGGCTTGAAAACTCTCTTCACTGTTTTTTCCACTTACCATGGCAAAACAGACAATTAACATTTTCCTTTGAGCTGGTAAATGTTGGGGATTTCTTTGTTAGGCTATGAAGAACTGGTACAAACCTGATGAAGTGGTGCTTTACATCCACAAAAGTTCATGTATTATATGACAATTTTCTTAAAGTTTTGCCTATTTTTGCATGTGTATTTTAATTTCTTTGGGCCACACGTCTACCATTTATTTCAATTACAGACTTTAAAGACTGTCCAATACACTTTCAGCCCCACAATCTATGGTCTTCTTCAGGGACCATAATTTAGTAATGCCTAATAAAGATATCTTTCAATCTCGTTCCCAGCTCCACTGGATTGCAGTGCTGCTTACTGTTTAAGCCTTCCTTCCTTCCTTCCTTCCTTCCTTCCTTCCTTCCTTCCTTCCTTCCTTCCTTCCTTCCATCCATCCATCCATCCATCCATCTATCCATCAATGAATGAAAGAATGAATGAATGAATGAATTTCAGTTTTAGGAATGAGAATGAGAATGATGATAACAACAACAAACTGGTCATAATATTTATACCTTGAAAAAAATATAATCACTTGTAAAGCATTACTTCCAAACTCTGATCTATATCTGTTCTGATAAGGAGAAGCGTTTGTCTGACCCGTGATTAAGCAGGGGACACCTTTGCCTTTAATTTATGGGTGTGCCCGCTGCTCAATCACAAGCAGTCTAGGATGTGATCCCTTTAACTCCATCATTAGGAACTTTCTCCAGTGCTGCGATATTTCAGTTCTCAGAATCCCTCCTTAGTGGCTACGTTCAGAGTAGCTGTAGGCCTACTTAGAGGGCCACACATTCTCCAAATTTACTATGGTGGATGTGTATGAATGACATATCATTCATAGACTGGTACCTATCCTGTGTCTCGGAAAAGTGCCACTGCAGACATTCTGTGACATCACAGCTACTCAGCCAATGACTGTGGTTGGGCCAGGGTTGGAGGTGTGGATTTGTTTTGTTTTTAGCCTGTTACGTACAGATCTATTGAACAGGCATGTGAGAGGGTGCAGAAGTGTGACCGAAGCTCATGTGTAGAATAGAAGCAATTTCTCTGGAGAAATGAAAGTGGTGCAATGCCTAGAGTAGTGGACGCCACTTCTTCCTATCCCTGTCATAGCCCTTAGAGATCAACAGTCCTTGTGCTCTGATGCCTAAATTTCATTTCACAAAGGGAACAGCAGTGCCATAAGCAGACTCATCCATAGGTCAAGATTCAGGAGGAAGCAGCTTTCCAGATTCTTGGGGAGGGGATGTTTCAAGGGGAAAAGTGAATTGCTTCGTTGGAAAACCTAGGACACTAGCTTCTTGTCAGAGAGAACGGATCCCTCAAATTCACTGAGCTAATTCCAGGGCTCTCTTTGATGCTTTTTGCCAACACAGTTGGTCTGCAAGCAAACATTGCCCCAGCTTCCACAGAGCTTTTGTGAAGGATGCTGAGCATCGTACGCCTGCTAAGAAGAATCAGGATCATGGGTGATATTGTGGATTACTGGAGCTAAAATTGCAGTTCCCAAAGTGGGTGCTGCGAGAGAACAAAGCGCAGGCAGTGAGAGGCCAGGCAGTGTGCCATGAGAGTGAAACCCATCAAATAATTAAAACAGCCTTGCAAATAAGCCCATCTCTGTCTCTAACCAGACAAAGTTTCATAGCCCATTAGGGATTGGCAGAGGTGGGCCGGATGCTGCTTTCCTGTGGTGGGGGCAGAGAAAAGCTCATTGCTCCACCTCTTTTCCACCAACCGGCTCCTTTGGACATGCAGAAGGCCATGCAGACAATGGATTGTTGTTCACAGTGAGGACTTTGAGGAAGGAGGAGTGATAGGCTCCTGTGATAACAGATTACCTATGGGTCTGGCTACCAGCTGTGTCTCTTTGTGATTGAATTTGGCCTTGCTTCTCTTCTTATGGTTAGCTCATGGTTTTCTTGTGTCTGTTGTTGGGACATATCATAATGTCCAATATACAGGCACTACAGAATTTTATGCAGAAGCAGTTTCATCTTGCATTTTGCATGAGTCTTTGGCTGAGCTTCCAAGTTGCACCCGATGAAGAGATGTGCCTAGATCAGCAACTTGTGCAGAAACAGGGAGGGTGGGGTACACTGGGTTCCTTCAAGAATAGTCATTACTAGTTATAATAAAAGTAATCCCTTTCCCTGGCTGGAGGACTCCGGATGTTGTAGTCAAAAGAAGTAAAATTTCCAAGCTCTCGTCTTCAATTGCAGTGCTTGAGGCTTGTACAAACAGCCCCTGATTCAGATGGCCACTCCAATGACTGAACTCTCTGAGGGATGTTGAGACCTTGCAGATCCACCAATGCCACACGTTTGGTTGCTTTAATCGTTAAAGGTGGTCCAGTATTTTCAGAGATGCTTTATTTCATCCTTCATATCGCTGGGGTGCTGATGGAGGAGGAGAAGCAGGAGGAACGTGTTGTGTTCTAGACCTGTGGCTCCCAACCTTGGGTCTACAGATGTTCTTGGACTAAAATTACCCAAAGCCTTCACCGCTAGCTGTGTTGGCCAGGATTTCTGGGAGTTGTAGTCCAAGGACGTCTGGGGAACCACTCTTCTAGACCAAAAGAAGAGTATGTGGGACTCAGGGACTCAAAACAGCACCAAGGAGAGCTCCTAAGGAACAACTCAGCCTGACAAGGTCTTCAGCCTTTCATGTCATAGAGCAGAATTCCCCTCACCTATTCCACTGCTTCCTACAACATGGGAAACATTAAAGCAGGGATGGACAATGGCTAAGAGGTTGTGGCCTACACCCACCCCATTTTCACCCACCCCAGCCCAACACAGTTCTGGGGGGCCCCACTTTTTTCAAGGGATACTGGAGGGGAGGGCTATAGTAGGGGCAGAAGGCTGCAAAATCACCTGGCTTTAAGGATCAGGCCTTTGCCTCCTACCCTAGGACTTCTTCAGCTTTCCAAGATCACAGGCTCAGCTTCTACCAGTAGTGGCACACTAGCATAACAATTGGATGTTTCAAGCAAATAACAGAAGAGAACAGAACAGATTTATAGAGGGTTGTGTGTAAATGCAGTATAGACTGGAAGAAGACTGCTTTGTCCATTTCTGTTGATAGCATGTTCCAAACACAACCATCATTCAAAGGAAGTGGTATTCTGTGTAATCTAGATCCCTCTCTTTTTTTTGCCTGTCATTTAACCCATTAAATTTGATCCCCAAATAAATGATGACACACCACTACTCTAGACAGTGCTGGCAGTACTCTTGTCACATTGCCTCCTTGATGGTCAAAGAAACGTGAGAGTTGGCACTTCAGTGGCAGCGAGTGAGGTGAAGAGGAATATAGCCACACAGCCAGTCCGTGATGACAAGGGAGTAAAGCAGCCAGCCCCAACATGGTGGCCTGCCCATGTTTTGTTGACCGCATCTTCCATCATCCTTATCCAGCTCGAGTACGTAGTTGACATATCTGGAGGACAGGGTGTTGTGGAAGGTTGTTGCAGAGAAATTTGGTTTTCCATTCTTCACAGCACAAGGGGAGGCTAACTCTGCACCAATCACAATGAGCTTGCCAGTTGCACCCTACTGTTGGTGGTATAGACTGGTCTTCCCAGGAATGTTGAAAGATGGGAGCAAACTGATTTAAGAAGGGGAGTCACCTGTGAGATGGCCTTTTTGCAAACATTTTTATTGGAGCTTAGTTTGGGAAAAACTCTCCACCTCAATTTCACTACATTTCTCAAAATCCCACATCCGTTCTCATCCCCTCCTTTCTTCATATCCATACATGAGATACTGTTTTTTTCCTACTGCGTGGAGATCTGTATGTGTGTCCGTATGCTTTTTCATAATGTACATATGCATTTGTGCTCCTTTCCTAACATATTCATTTTACATTCATGTGCTTCATTGGCTAAAGCATGTTTGTATATCTCAGTTGTACATATTTTAGCATTTCAACTCATTTCCCCTTGTTTTACATTTTGGATGCAAACACATGATTTTTGTTCGTGTATGAAATGCATGGCGGCACTTGTAGATGTTTTCAGTTCGGCAACGAGGTGGGCTTTATCTTGCAGTTGAATCTTTGAAGGTACTGAATGAGTTTATTTTAGTACGAATGGCCAGAATGTTTTCATTTCCTATGCAAAAGTGACAGTTATGGTCAACCAGCTTCTTCCGAGCAATTACTTTCCCCAGTATTATCACATTGTGACTGAAACTCGGTAGCAGATGACCTCACTCTTCTTGCAATGTAACTGCAATTTTTAATTTTTATAGTTATAAGGGTAGAAAACAAATGTCACATGGTCCAACTGCTGCCCTGTGCTGGATTGTGGATATTGAGATGATGATCAGAGATGGGCACAAACCGGTTCATCGTAGTTCGTTCCAGTTCATAAAGACGACAGCACAGGTGTTGTTGCTCCTCTCCCTGCATCCTCTGGCTCACTCAGCCACTCACCAGTCCCAGCATTCATGATCTTTAACTGATCTTCCAGTCCTGGCACCAGCAGTCTCTGCCCAGCCATCTCCCACTCAGACAAAAGGATGGGGCGAAGAAGCCTGTGCTCTTGCTTATAACTGGGAGATTAGCCAAGGAGGTGGAAAAAGCAAGCAAGCTGGGCCTGGTGAGCGGCTTGATTGGCAGGGGAGGAGAACAGCAGTACGTACCTGTGTTGCTGTCTTTATAAGCCAGGATGAACTGGCCCATCAACATCTCTAATGCTTATGGATGGCAGAAGAGTATGGCTAGAGATCTTAGAGCCATAGTCCAAAAAGCTCCCAGCAAACTCTAACCAGAATGGTCTGCAGCCTTGCTAGCTGGGGATCTTGGAAACTGTAGTCCCCCCAAAATGACTTTTTCTAAGCCCTGACCCTACCTCCAAGTAAACTGATCCAAACCATCAATTCCCAAAGAAAGCTGACTTCCTGTTTAATCCTTTAGATTATGTTCAGTTTGTACTGATTCAAAGAGGAAAGAGAAAGAAAGGGACAGAGCCGAATTATTTGTAACCCTGTTAAATTTGTAACTAAAATAACATTAAAAAAAGAAAGAATCCAGAACTTCCACATGTCTCTACTGGCCATTATCTTTGCTGGGATTCAGTTTCAAGATTCTCAGAATATTCCCAATGTCCTTTAGAACAGTGGTCCCCAACCTTGGGCCTCCAGATGTTTTTGGACTTCAACTCCCAGAAATCCTAGCCAGCAGAGGCGGTGTTGAAGGCTTCTGGGAGTTGTAGTCCAGGAACATCTGGAGGCCCAAGGTTGGGGACCACTGCTTTAGAAGGCAGAGGCTGCAGAGAGTCTTTGTCATTTACCTTCCCTTCAGCATGAACTTAAACTGTGAGGGCTCTCTGAAGAGATAGTATTCTTCTTCCTTCCCCTCACCTGGTTGCCCTTCCAACCTTTAAAACTTGCCTTTAAAACTGCCTCCTTTTAGAGTATGATCCTCTTCCCATAACCAGTTGTTTTCAGAAGACAGAATCCTACTGCCAGGAAGGGGAAAAAATAGCAAACGCTGTTTGATCTCCTCTTGACAATTCCTCTGTCGGGAAGGACAGAAGAAGGGAATGTTTGCCTTGGTCTGTTTGTTTCTTAAATAAATGTGACACATTAGATTAATTTTGCAGTTTATGACTAAATGCTTTATCTTTGAGCAATCTTTGCTACCAGTAAAAAGAGGAAATTAGTGAATGGTTATGCAAATTAGAATGAGGTGCCTCTGTTTTCCTTAGCTGCCTTAGATGGTTACTAATGGAGCGGTAAAATGCTGCCATTCCGTTCATAACTGTAAATGTGTGCCTTTTTGTTTGCTGTGGTAGGAGTAAAAGACACATCAGAATGTCATTCATAAAGTTTGAATTGCACACCAAGGAGGAGGGTCCGTTTCTGTGAAGTGAAGGAGCAGGATTTAAGATGCATGACTGCACCCACTTTATCTTTACAACAGTGACTTAGTGAGGCAGGTCAGAATGTGAGAGAATGGCTGACCCAAAGAAATGCATAATGTTTTCATCTGAGTTCTGGACCACTCTGAAAATAGGCATTGGGTTGGTTGGTTGGTTGGTTGGTTTTATTCTGGCTCTGCAGTTCTAGGATTTATTCATTGAACAAATGCATATCCTGCTTTTCTTCCTTGTCTGACCCAAGGCAGCTCACAACACCGATTAAAATAGACATTGTCTTGAGATGATATGCAGTTATGCCTGTGTGATGGTCAGGCAACAATGACTGCACAGTTAGAATGCACAATGAGGTGCATGCCTTGAGGGTTCAGTGTGCCTGTAGAAGTAATTTGTGAACAGGCCTTCTGCCCTGACACAAGAGGCACTACCAGTCAACAACTGACCTCCAGTCAACAACTGACCTGTATTCTTTGTCTCTCAAATTACTCCGTCTCAGTAATGATTTAAAATACGTGTTAAATTACGATGTTTTAAATGATTTTAAGATATTTGCTATATTATGATGTTTTTATTATTGTGTGTAAGCCACCCCAAGTAGACTTTGTCTTGGGGGGGGGCAGGGTAAAATAAAGTAAGTAAGGACCACTTGCATAGCAAAAAGTTATGCACTTGTAGCCACTCAGTAGGATTTAAGCAAATATCAAAGTGTTAAAACATAATTTAATACATTTTCACACTGAAACTATGTAGGATGAACACCCCCTTATACAACAACAAATGATAATGACATGATTCCCACCCAACATTAAAAGTCTGTTTTCCCATCAGTTAATCAGTAGCCAAAGGTAGAAAGTGGGGCAGGAGGCCACCTAGTCTCTCTCAAGATAGGTGACATTGCCTAAGAGCAGCCCTCAAGAAGCCCTTCCCCCTTCTCCTCACCCAAAGTGACGATGAAGGGGATGGAGAAGGAAAAAAGGCCTCTTCTGGCGAGCTTTAACAGCCAAGGAGGTTCGGATAGGAAGATATGGAAGGGTATAAAGAAATCAAGACAGTTTTTTCACTTCTCATCAAGACAGATACGTACGGTTGATTGTATTCTGATGGTATTTTGAGGATTTTATGGTTAAGTTTGGTATTAATAATACTGTGCTCTCAAGTCAATTCTGAATTATGGCAACCCTTTGCCAGGTTTTCCAGGTAGAGAATATGCAGAAGTGTTTTACCATTCCCTTCTTTTAGGGGCATCCTGGGACTATGCAGCTTGCCCAAGGTCACACAGGTTAACTCTACACACTGGAGGCGCACTTGAGACTTATTTTACTTTTTTTACCAGCATGAAGTGTTTCTTGTATTCATAGCATTTTTGGACAAAATCTAGCAGCACAGAAGTGATGCTTTTGTCCTGAGCAGAGACCCTTGGCTGCAACAAGGATTCTCATCAGAACACACTGGTTTTGTGAGATTGCACAGGGTGTTAGTGGAGGCTCTGGAGGGTTCTCTGAGGACTGGCTGGAACCAGGCTCATAAAGGTAAATTTAGTGGGAGTGGATATAATTTGTATTCCTCAGACACAGAACAAAAGAAGCAGGGCCAGAGTTGGACATCTCTACATGTGAAATGGGAAGCTCTTTGAAGTGCTAATTCTTTCTGTTCAATGCCTTCCAGGGCCCCAACTCCAGCAAGACTGTTCTTAGCCTGTTCACTGCTAAGTCTTTTTTTTTTTTTTTTTTTTTTTTTTTTTTTTTTTTTTTTGCTGATTTTCACTAGAACACCATTAGGTCATCCAGTTTGCATCTTTGAGCTGAAATGCTGCCTCCTAGTAAAAAAAAAAAGTAGGAAAACAAGCAAACAAATATACATCAAGGCAACTGCTATTCAAAATGACCAACGAGATGAACTTCCCCTGCCCTCTCTGTACATGTGGCGCCAAATGTGCATCAGTAAGAGATGTCACTAAGCCTCGTGAGATTTCTCGCCTCCAGAGTGAAAGCAGAACGAAGAATAGTTATTCTTTTATTCATCACGATTGCTGCAGCTTGTGTGCCATATTTCCACAGGGCTTTGCATACATACATCTATTCTCTGGTGTCTTGAGAAAGCACCCCTACCCCACACCCGGTTAGCACAAGAAGATTGATTGAGAGTTAACCAAAGAGCCCACTGAGGCTTTTGGCTCTTAAACATGCACACAAGAAGGCAGTAGCAATGGCAGTTCTGAGTAATTTGCACAGATTGCGGATTTGCAGATAATTTGCATGCGAATGGTCAAGTCTGTATCACCAGAAAATATCTTGACTGCTTTGCAGGGCACAGAGAACATTTTTTTTTACAATGTTCTTAGTCAGTGCCTGCGTGGTTGGGAGTAGCATGGGTTTGCATAGTTACCTCTCAACTAGATGGACTGTTGCAACAACCAGGAGGAATGGACCACGGCACTAAGGCAATCTGCTTTGTTCAGGTGTGTTCCATGCTTAGTAGGCTACTGTGTGTGCATGCTGTGTGTCAAATAGGGCAGCAGTCCCCAACCTTGGGCCTCCAGATGTTCTTGGACTACAACTCCCAGAAGCCTTCACCACCACTTCTGCTGGCCAGGATTTCTGGGAGTTGAATTCCAAGAACATCTGGAGGCCCAAGGTTGGGGACCACTGAAGTAGGGGATTGTGGATGATCTGGAAATATTTGACCAAGTTCATCAGAACGACATTTTGTGGCTTAGTCAGCCCATTTGGTTAATGGCTTACAACATCTGGTTGTCTTCTCCCCCACGCCCATCCGTGGACAAAACATTTCAATTGGTCATGCTTATATAGATCACACAGCATCGTGCAGTACCAAACTCAATTCCACAGCCTGAGGGTCCTGCTGGTCTTTCCCAACAACCCTCCATCATGTCTTTCACTTCCAGTGGAGCAGAACCCTGAGTTCACATAAGGCACGCAGGAAGTGTATACAGTTACTTTCCCCAGAAGGCATAAATGTCACTGGTACAAACCCTGTGTTATTCAACTAGCAGCAGAGTTTATTTTCCCTCTGCTTTTCTGTGGCCTTGAAAGCCCTCATGGCTCATTTTATAGCATCCGCTCTGACCACTTGCGGCTCATGAACAGAAGAACAGCTTTGCAAACTCTGTCCTAGTTATCATCATAGGCATCCTTCAGTCTCGAGAGACTATAGTAACATGCTCTATATCGAGAAGTGTCCTCTCCAGAGCATGAAGCCTGGGTAAAGTAGTATGGAGGATAGGCTGTTACCCAAGCAGCAAATCCCCCCTCTCCACATTGCTGAAATGGTCCAATGGAAAGGCAAGAGCCAATACAACTGGTTCCAGCAACGTCGCAGGAATTGGCAGAATGACACGAACTGCCTTCGGGACTCCAGCTCCGGATTTTGCCTCTAGGTTAACTCCTGAAGCCTTTTCCATGAGTGGATATAGCCCATTTGGAGTATACCTGTGTTCTGCAGCCATAGCAGGTTTGACAGCACTGTAACAGGCTGGATTCGAATCCTGGAATCTGTATATGGGAAGCTGCTTAGAATCCAGTGTTGCAAGTTGAGGGGTTCCAATAAAGTACTCTAACAAAAAAAATCTATATGCTTCATCAAACTGAAAGTCCCAACAGCTTGTGAGATGCAATCATGGGAGTTAAAGTGTTATCAAACTGCTATAATCCTGTAGTGCAGAATACACTTTTGGCTTCTTTCAGTGGCTGGGAGCATGCCTCTTGTGATGTCATCAGGTCGCCTCTGACTTACGCTGACCCTATGAATTAGCAATCTCCAAAAGGTCCTCTCCTCAACAGCCCTGCTCAGCTCTTGTAAATGGCTTCGTTTAGGTAGTCAGTCCATCTTGTATTTGGTCTTTTCCTGCTGTCTTCCACCTTTCCTAGCATTATTGTCTTGATCCAGAGAATCTGGCCTTCTTGTGATGTGCCCAGAGTAGGACAGCCTCAGACATCATTTTTGCCTCCAGAGATAGTTCAGGCTTGATTTGATCTAGGACCCCCAGGAAGCTCATAAATAGGCCATGAGGTTAGATGTCCTTGTTTGTTCTTAGTCTCCCAGTATTTAGTATTGAAAGGTATATTGTATCAATATATCCAGTCAGTTATCACTGGTAGCCTTTCCACTGTATGATCTTCTGCGTTTTTATTTGAATGTTCTAGTGCAGTGGTTGCCAGTCTTGAGTTGCCGGACATTCTTGGATTAAAAGCCCCAGAAGCCTTCACCACGAGCTGTGCCGGCCAGAATTTCTGGGAGTTGGAGTTCAAGGATGAAGTTGGGAGCCACTGATCCTAATGGCTAGCACGAGAGCAAAATGAATTCTGTATTAGCTGTGCACTGTGCAATGGACGTATTTCTTTATGACTTTATTTAAATCTACAGAAATTTAGCACAATTGTACATACTGTGGAATTTTATATGAAATGGGCAATTTAGCACAGAAATTGTCGATTCTGTGCAAAACATCTTTCTTAATGGTGTAAGAATTCAGTTGAGAGCTCCAGGAAGTTCCTAACCGTTCTAGCAAGAGGAATAATACCGCAGGTTTCAGTCCTTGTGTGCAAAGACAAGACAAGTGAGGATTGACATCTGTGGTGTGTAATGTAATAAAAAATAAACATTTACAGTTTGTCATTGTAATTAGTATTGATTACCAGGAGGCAGAATGAGGCAATCCAGACCCAAACACCATCAAAACAACCTCATCAGACTCACACTCTTCCAAACGACGATTATGCATTTTAAGAGTTCTATGGTTCAATTTGTTTTCGGTGATGATTTCAATCATCTTACTGTTTAATTCAGTTCCAGTAATGTTTTAGTCTCTTGAGTGTTTTTGTGCCGTCGTTGTTAGGAGTGACAAGGAAGGATAACATTGTTAATGAAATACATACTCAATTATGAAATAAATCTGCACGCTCAGAGCGTTTTCAAGACAGAGGACTCATCACGCCAGCAATTAGAAGGTGTCATGGAGTTTATTGTGCTTTTCTTCTTAATGGATTTTCCATGGTATGAAAAATGATGGAAGAGGCAGTGGAAAAATGAGAATTATGGGTGGAAGATGACATCAATTCCAGTAGTATCCTTCTCCCTTCCAGTGGAATTCGTTGAGTGAAGCCGTGTGAGGGTATGAGGAAAGCTTCTCTTAGAAGCTCCCCTCAGCTCAAGAAACTGGTAGTTTCCGTATCAGGAGAGAATGCGAAGGCAATAAGTTAAAATGAAACCAACCTTTGAAAGGTATATATCCTCTTCCTCTCTTTCTTGACTGCAAAAGAGCATCTGAGCACTTGAGACAAACATGTGGTGTTGCACATAACAGCACCATCTGGTGGCGCCCGGTGTGCAACACTGCAAGAGTATGGTTGATTTCCTCTTTTTCAATGAGTCAGGGAGCTTAACCTCTCTATAAACCTTGCATCAGAAATCAGCAGAGAGCACTTAGTGCCTTCATTAGTCAAGTTGGCCTTTTATTTTTTTTCAACGTGTAAGATAGATGGTTCAAAACTTTTCTTAGATCTTTGCAAAGTTAAGTCATCCTTCCTGGCTTTTTGTTTGGCAGAAGTCTACTACGTAAAGAGCTGAGAAAATCATCCTAACACTCGTTTCCCCCCCCCCCCGCCTCCCATCCTTTTAAAGCAAATCTTCATGCCAAGCAAACGTTTGTTTGTTTTATTTAGGAACTTGTGTTTATTTTGGGATGTCCTCGATTGTGATGTTTTAACAACGTTTGGGCGGCTTAGTTGTTTGAAGGCATTTGTGGGTGAGAGAGCGAGGCATAGAGGCTCTTGGGAATATAGTTTCCCCAAAAAATAAATAAGGAAAAGGGATTATCATTATGTTTCTTTAGTATCTCTATTAATACTTCAGTCTGTGAATGGCGCCACTTAATATCGGTGGCGGGCGAGGGAGTCATTAAGTTGTCCAGAACTCTGAGCAAGTTGTCGGCCCTAAAAGTGGAACAAACCATTATCAGAGACAGAGGTGTTGCCTTGGTGGCCCACTCTATTTTTCTATGTGAGGCCATGAAAAGGATTCTGCTTCTTCCTATTCCATGTACAGAAACAGAAAGGACTGGCTGTTGAATTTTTCATCAGCATTTGCGATAGGAGAACCTCTTTCATTGCACCTGAAGAGGCAGGGTAGAGACAGAAGAAGGATGTGTCTTTCATGTATTTCTGTGTTTTGTTTTTATCCACAAAGCCCCAAAGTCTCCATTCTGTGTGACCCACTTGACAGAGAGACAACAACCTAAGCCGGAAACCTTTGTGGTGCAGTATAGGCCTAGCTAAGCTATGGTTTTTCCAGTAGCGATGTATGGAAGTGAGAGATGGACCGTAAAGAAGGCTGACCGCCGAAGAACTGATGCTTTTGAATTGTGGTGCTGGAGGAGACTCTTGAGAGTCCCTTGGACTGTAAGGAGAACAAACCTATCCGTTCTGAAGGAAATCAACCCTGAGTGCTCACTGGAAGGACAGATCCTGAAGCTGAGGCTCCAGTACTTCGGCCATCTCATGAGAAGAGAAGACTCCCTGGAAAAGACCCTGATGTTGGGAAAATGTGAAGACAGGAGAAGAAGGGGAGGGGACAACAAAGGATGAGATGGTTGGACAGTGTCAACGAAGCAATCAACATGAATTTGACCCAACTTTGGGAGGCAGTGGAAGACAGGAGGGCCTGGCGTGCTCTGGTCCGTGGGGTCACGAAGAGTCAGACACGACTTAATGACTAAACAACAACAACAGACAGGCCTAGCTTCCTGTTCAGAAAAAAAGCTGCCCACTGGCTTGTGCCCATTGCCCATTCCTTTTTGAAGAGGAAGCTTGGCAGAGCTAGGCCTATGCTAGGCCAAAATGTCATCCAGCTTTAGACTTTTCTCTAAGGCAAGCCAGGTTGAGGTGTCTATAGGTATTTCTTTCCTTTCTGAAGCTAAGCACAAAGAGGGAAAGGCAGCAGGAACAGTAGGACCGTCTGATTGATTTTTAAAAGTACCAAACAGAGACTGGCGAAACATGAGAAAAACCAACCTTCAGAACGTGGCCAAAGAGCCCAAAAAACCCACTGTTTGGATGTGTTTTTAAGGTTTTCTTCCTAATGTTTCGCCAGTCTCTGTGGCTGGCATCTTCGGAGGACAGGAGTCAGAAATCTGTCAGTGCTGTGTTGCAGTTTGTTGAATAGTTGAGTATTTATAGCTGTGGAATGAGCTTTTGTCCTTTTCAGGAAATTGGGTGATTATTGTGATCAGTGTGTTTTTTGTTGTGGGTGTATTGTTGTGATAAGGGGGAGAGATGATCTGTCACTGTGATGGATGGGTGTCGTTAGCTGGTTTTTTGTGTACAGTGATCACTGGTCCTTGTAGCTGGGTACAGTTCGTTGACCTTTTGCAGGCTGTATTTTTCAGTTCTGGGAGCCAGGCTTTGCTGAGTTTTAGACTTTCTTCTCTTTTTTTGAAACTCTGCTGGTGTTTGTGGATTTCAATGGCTTCCCTACGTAGTCTAACATAATGATTGCTGGTGCTGTCCAGTACTTCTGTATTTTGAAATAGAATTTCATGTCCAGCTTGTTTTAGGGCATATTCAGCTACTGCCGATTTTTCTGCTTATTTTAATCTGCAGTGTCTCTCATGTTCTTTAATTGTGGTGTGGATGCTGCATTTTGTGTTTTATTTAATATGCTATCTTTCTTCACACTTATGTTACACTACTTTCCTCTTCACAATTTCATGTTGGACTGCATTGTATCAGACGCCTTTTTAGCTATTCACATTTTAAAATAAACATCTGTTGTTTAGTGGGCACCTTGTTTCTGAGGGTTAAAAAAGGCTCACAAATGTTTGAATTCTTGGGGCAAGGTGCAGTTCTTCTCACAGTCAACCTCAGGAAGTCCAAAAATGCTGCCTTTGTGTTCAGATCCCAACGAAACCTTTTTCTTACCCATGCCACTTTTCACTGCCCTGATTCATGCTTCCAAAGGCTCTTCTGTGTCCATATTAGTACACATTGAAATTATGTCCTTCCAACACATCTCTTTTCCTCTTCCTTTAGGCTTCCATCTGCTGCATGATCCAATTCAAGTTCAAAATAGAGATAGTTGCTATTGTTCCCTTGTTTCCACCCCCACTCATCTCTGTCTGTTTCAAATCCCCAATTTCTAACCATCTGGGTTTCAAGAATGGAAGCATCCATAAAGGAAACAAAGAGCAGATTCTCAAACAGGGAATCACTCTAAACTCAATGTGTAATTTAAAGTAAAATTGAGCCCGTTACGGAATGTGTAATTCCTCCCATCTGCCCCACTGAAAGAAAAGGGAAGCAGGGTTTTTTTAAAAAAATCATTATTTCTCTCTCTCTCTCTTTAAAATAGCTAAATAGTTGTAGGATTGTTTGCAGTTCTTTTGGGGGGGGGCGGCAGCGTTGCATCTTTTCTCTCCATCTCTCAAATTCAACATGAAGGATTAAGGGGATCTGGATGGCAACTTCCAACCATACAAAAAATTATTAGTTCTTGAAGATATATAAAAAAGCAAAAGCGTGCTGTTTATGTGTTTTTCATCAAATTGGGAAAAGACAGAGGCTTCTTTAAGGTGAAGAAAGGCAATACACAATTGTTCATGTAGACACAGATGTACGCGGATTACCAGAGTCTCTCGAGACTGAAGGATGTCTACACGTGCTTGTCAATATGTCAAGGTTCACTCTAAGGCACACCCCTGCGAGTGCAGGCCTCCATCCTCGCTCCACGCAGGGCTCTTCCTCCACGCACACACAGTGACAGTTTCCCATCCCTTTCATTCCAGTCGCAATGAAATCCCACACAGGAGGTGAAGTTGCACGCTTAAGGGGCAGAGCCCCACCCCGCCGGGCGGAAAATTAGAAGGAACGTTGACATGCGTGCATCCATTCTACAGCTTGCAGAAGTACCTCTTTTTGGACCATAGTATGGTCAATGGACATTCTGGTTGTAGGATCCTGAGTGCTGAGATCCAAAGAAAGGAATTTACAAGATCTGGTCAACACACATACACCCATGGAGAGGGAGGGAGGGAAGGAGAGGCATGCACATCTAGTGAAGTCTTTGTTTTCTCTATGATTGCAGAAGAGCAAACTCATCTCTTGCTCAAGGTGAGATCCATGGTTTGTTGGGGCCTGGATCTCCCGAGGCCCAGTCTAACACTCAAACCACTGTGCTATTGATTGATTGATTGATTGATTGATTGATTGGATTTTTACCCCGCCCCTCTAGACCATGTCTACACTATCTTAACAGAAGCTCCCTGCTAAAAAATTGCCCAGGAAGCTTGCTCATGTTTGTCCTTCAGCAAGTTAGTGTTTCTCTAGCGTTATAAGCAGCGGTGCTTCTACGAGGAGAGAATAGTCTCTTTCTGTGCCTGCCTCTTTGCAGCAATAGCAGGAAACAAGCGATGCAGTTTTTGAAACAAAACCGAAATTGTAACCGAATAGTTTCCATACAACGTCGCTGGGTCACTTCGACACCAGTCACAGCAACTGCCCTGTAAGTTTTGGGGAGTTTGGGGAGGGGGGCACAAATCCCCAGAGCATCCTTTGACTGTGAAGAAGTCAGTAACTTTTCTTTTCTCACAAGGACCGGCCCCTTTGGAGAATTCTCCCAAACAAATGTGTGCAAGTCACGTTCCCCTCTCTCCCCCCCCCCCCCCGCTAAACCTTTGGCTGAAAATCTCTGTTGAAAACTGCATGGTGCATGGTCTAAAATAACCAACAATTTCCCAAGAAACTTGCCAGCATGTACTACTCTGGGCCTTTTGGAAATTAAAGAAGTGAAAGGAGAGGTGGTGGGAGAGAGAGAGGAGGAGAGCTGTGTTTACTTTTAATTTTGTTTTAAGACTCTTCACCAGAGAGTTCATGATGTGACTTGGAAACTCTATCAAATCATGATTTATTGTTGGCCTGTTAATTCTATAAAACTGAAAGACAAGCCAGACACAGCTGCTTGCCTGTTCCTCAGTTTTCGCTTTGCATGTCAATATCCTATAGTCAGGGGTAACCTGCTCTCCTCTTGCCTTTTCTTGGTTTTGCTTTGCGGTCAGTAGGAAAGCTTGATCGATAGATTATGTGGAAAAGCCAGTGTTGGTATGCTGTGGGTGTTTCTCTGCTGGCCAAATTCCTGCTGTCTTAAGGTTTGATAAATCCTTACATCAGTGGATAAATAAGTGCACAAGTGGCAGTTAAAGCTCACCTCTGTCAAGACCAGAATGAAGAGATGCAACTTCTAGAAGCATTGTTATATCTTCTTGAATCATATGGGCCAAAAATCTTTTCTTTTTTTAAAAAAGATATGAAGTATACTGGCACTTTGGAGCCCAGAAGACGTGAATATTAAACTGGGGTTATGCACCAGACCTGGAAAATTTCCAAATTCTGATGAGAACTGGCCTGATTCAAAGTAATCTGTATGGAGTCTGAATCAACGAGGAATGCCAGATTCATTTACAGTGGACCCTTGACTTACAGACAGCTTGACTTACAGACTTTTTGAGTTACAGACTTCTCTGGCCGCAAAATTTAGGTTTGACTTGCAGCCTGAGAATTGACTTACAGACCAGAAAAAAACCAAAATGGAACAAAAACGGCCTGTTACGGGATTAATCGGTTTTCAATGCACTGTAGGTCAATGGAGACTTGACCTACAGACTTTTTGACTTGAGAACCACCTTCCAATACGGATTAAGTTCTCAAGTCAAGACCCCACTGTACTAGGAGAAGCAGATTTACAAAGCAGTTTGAACCGAGACCACAAATGGATTACCCAAATCCTTCTGGACCGAATTGGGGTGTGTTCCAACACAGATTGGAAGCAGGCGACCACATACACCCTAATATGGACTCCCATGAAAATGAGATACATCCTTCTGTATGAGAGCTGAACTGGATGTCACTGGCTCCAAGGCAGTATAGTGTTGTTTGGTCAATGCAAGAAGTGTGGGCCATATCAACCTCTTTAATTAGTAAGCCAGGAGGATGCTGAGGTTTCTAATATACTGGATGTAACAGTAAATGGTCTTCTGGGAAGGGCTGTAGTTCAGCACATACAGTGGTGCCTCGCTTAACGATTGCCTCGTTTAGCGATTAATTCGCATAATGATGTGTTTTTTTAGAAACTAATATGCACCGTATAACGATGTTTCCTATGGGCGATTTTCGCTTAGCGAAGTTTGGGACCATGCTTCGCATAACGAATGCGATTTTAGGTCCCCTGCTTCACTTAACGATGTTTTTTTTCAATTAAAAAAGTGTCTTTGAAGGGTCAAAAACGGTTCTAAATGCTTGGATTCTTTAGAGGACCCTCTAAGTCATGTGCAAACCTGATTTGGCTTTGATCTGACTTTTCGTTAATTTATGGTTAATTTTTTTTTCCGGCCCATAGGAACCAATGGACCTGTCAAAATCTGACAGCTCCATGCTTTCCTATGGGGGAGAAAACAATTCACCATAAATTAACGAAAGTTCAGATCAAAGCCAAATCAGGTTTGCACACGACTTAGGGGGTCCTCTAACGAACCCAAGAATTTAGAACAGTTGCTGAGTCTTCATTAATTTTTTGTGAATTTTTTCTTCCCCCATAGGAAATAATGGAGCTGTCAGATTTTGACAGCTGTCAAAAGTTGGGGGGAAAAAATTCACCATTAATTAACGAAAAGTCAGATCAAAGCCAAATTAACTTTTGCATCCGTTTTAGAGGGTGCAGAAGCTAATCCAAGCATTTAAAACCATTTTTGACCCTTTTATGACACAATTAATTTTGCAAAAATTGACTTCGCAAAGCCATTGAAATGTATTGAGTCAGCTACAATACATTCCAATGGAGGAAACATTGTATCGTTTAACGATGTTTCCTATGGGTTTTTTCGCTTAAGGATGGCAATCCATTCCTATTGGAACGGATTAACCGGTTTCCAATGCATTCCTATGGAAAATGGTGTTTCGCATAACGATGTTTCACATAACGTTTTTTTTTTTTGGAACCAATTAAAATCGTTATGCGAGGCACCACTGTACTTGGTGTGTAGAAATTCAGTTGCCACCATTGCCAAGTAATGCTGGGGAAGACTGCTACAGAAAAAACTGGAGAGCAGCTTCCAGGGAGTGTAGACAATACTGAGCTTGATAGATCCATGAGTCCTTTCATAGAGTGCTGCTTTCTATACGTCCTTATATTTTTTTTAACTGCATTTGCTGATGTAAGCTGAGTGGCCAGAATAACAGTGTTGTTTGGTCAAGGCAAGAAGTGTCTACAGAAGACCAAACATTTGTTCATCTAGTGAACCAGTCTGTTCCTGCAATAGCCAGTTGCATTCATGTCCACAACCAGGACATGAATGCAACTGTACATTACTGCATCTTGGGGGCAGAGCATTCTGCAGCTGAATTATATACTGTGTGAAGAAGTTTGTATCATTCGCCCAAAAACTCTGCCCATTGAGCTTCCGTGGATGACCTCACATTCCATTGCTATGAGATGTACATCCCTCTGGTTTCTTCCCATCACATTAAACAATTTCCATGTGTCTGGGTGTATATTCATTTTGCACTAACACGCCTCTGGTTTCTCTCCTTCCAGTCTTCGGGCACCAGTATTACAGTTGATATTGCTGTCATGGGAGAAGCTCATGGACTCATCACGGACCTTCTGGCAGATCCTTCCTTGCCCCCCAACGTCTGCACCTCCCTGCGAGCTGTGAGCAACCTCCTCAACACACAGTTAACCTTCCAAGCTATTCATAAACCAAGGGTCAACCCCTTGGCATCCTTCAATGAGAACTATACATGCTCTGATTCAGAGGAAAGCTCAGAGAAGGGAGAGAAGCTTATTTCCAAGGTATGTATCTCCCTTTCAACATGGCCAGACATATGGTAGCATCTCAGCCTCTTGTGGCAGGAAGATCAGATCTTTCATTGTGTAAAGAGGACATCTTAAGCACAGCATGGTCTCTGTTCAAGTTTTGTAGGTTAACTGCTGGTTATGTCAGTGCTGTTATTTGGTTGCTTAATTTAGTGGTCCCCATCTTTGGGCCTCCAGATGTTCTTGGGCTTCAACTCCCAGAAATCCTGGCCAGCAGAGGTGGTGGTGAAGGCTTCTGGGAGTTGTAGTCCAAGAACATCTGGAGGCCCAAGGTTGGGGACCACCGGCTTAATTGACACTTTTGGAGTGGAAGATCCTCTTCTCTTATGAACAGTATATACTTTTGTACTGGGAAAGATAATATGATAAAGCAAACATCTCCTACTCTAGGGAAGTGCTTGTCTGGTCGATATCTACGTGATTACTAGAACTTAAGGGGAAATCGGAGGGGGCAAGAACACAGCTCTAGGTCCCACAAAGCAAAGTGAAATAGCAGGGATCACAACCAGCTCTGACCATCATAGCAACTGGTCAGGGGGTGATTATTTTGGCTTGATAAATGATGACTTACCTGAGAGTGGGTTGTGTCCCTGCTTGTTCCCATTCTGTTTTGGTCCCTTTGTTGTTGGGAGTCTTTAAAATGTGGTTTCAGAGTTCAGAGGTTATGGGAAACCCCGATATAAGAAACCACACAAATAGAGGAGTAGAGAAGAAAGGCTGTAGTATGCAGGTACATAGCTTATTTCTGGGCTGGTGAACCACGGTTCGGACTTAATTGGGATTCAGACTGAGATTTAATCCAACTGTACAATTATCTCAGTCTAATAAAGAATGGTTTATGGATAAGCCTTGGTTCATCAGACCAAAATCATGGCTTGCCGTTTGTAATGCCCCCAGGAGTATTTTTAACAGAACCTGCAGTATTCCTGTTTAGCAGTGAGTGGGCAGGTGAGTGATGTGCAAAATCCATGTCGTGAAAAGGAGCCGGAGCGTCCCCTTCCCAAGAAGATGTTGCTGTTTGTTTCATTGGTCTCGATGACTGTGTGCAAACGCTTGGAACTGAAGAAGAAACCAGCAAAATTCAGATTGAGAATAAATATGAAAGGCCAACAACGATTTGAGAATATGGATGGAAGAGGATAGAATCAAACATTATCCTTGTCTTCTATCTAGCGCATCCGGAAGAGCCTCCCTCCCGGTCTTTTGCGGCGCGTGTCATCCACGTGGACAACCACCACCTCTGCCACAGGTTTGCCCACCTTGGAGCCCGCTCCCATGAAAAGAGACCGGAGTGCTAGCATCAAGCTTCATGATACTTCATCGTCCGGGTGAGGAAATAGTTACACGTTTTTGAGATGAGCAAAAGCCATTTCGTTCTTTATAGAAACTGAGAGGCTTAAATTAAGGGATGGACAATCTCATGAAGTCACACCACCTACCGCACCACCAAAATTCAATAGCCCATCAGTCTTTTATGAGCATAGAACATGCAGGAGACTTAATGCATTAAAACAAACATGCTTTTAAATTTTAGCATAACGGCAGCAAATTTTGAAGAATACGTGTCTTTTATCAGTGCGAGCTTGCAGGACAGAGCACTAACAGCTCTGGGTTTCATTTGGCTTATCGGCTGTATGTTGCCTACCCTTTATTAAAAATATAGGCTTTTTAAAAAGAAACAGGTATTTCCAGAGCCTGGGAAATTACCTTTTGGACCACAACTGACCCTGCTGGCCAGGAATTCTGGGCTATAGAGTCCAAAAAAGCTGTGGATATTTTGAACAGTTTCAGGCTACACTAAATGACTTGGTATAACCATAAAGACTGAGGCTATTGTTCTCAAAAAATATCTCATGGAAGGTCAGCACAGACACCTAGCTAGACTGGAAGGAGCTTTGCCATAGGGCGCAAACTGGCTGGAGGTCCATCAGGACCATGGATGACAGCTGTGTAGCTCTGTGGCTGCTGTGAAATTTAAAAGTCCAGTGGTATCTTTAAGCAGGTCCTTTAACCATCTGTAGCCCTGTCTATCATGGAAGCATGATAGACACTCAAGACACCTTAGAGCAGGGGTGTCAAACACAAGGCCCGCGGGCCAAATCCGGCCCGCCAGACCTCGTCTGATGGCCCGCGGAGCCGCCGCCAGCCTTGCAGCCTCCCCCCCTTTTTTTCCAATGAATTTACTCCGTGCCTGCACGGAGTACAGTGGTGCCCCGCACAGCGAAGTTAATCCGTTCCGGATTAACCTTCGCTGTGGGAAACATCGCACTACGGAACACAAAAAGGCATTGGAACGCATTAAACAGCGTTTAATGCGTTCCAATGCCATAGAACAGTGGTCCCCAACCTTGGGCCTCCAGATGTTCTTGGACTTCAACTCCCAGAAGTCCTGGCCAGCAGGGGTGGTGGTGAAGGCTTCTGGGAATTGTAGTTTAAAAACATCTGGAGGCCCAAGGTTGGGGACCACTGCCATAGAATACTCACCGTTGTGCGATGTTTCCCAGGGGCCGGCAGCCATTTTCACGCCCTCCCCTCGCACAACAAGGGCGCCAAAATGGCTGCCATCAGCTGTCCGGCTGGTCCAAAATGGCCGCTGGAACAGCCGAAAGGGGCCGGGGCGCAGCGTTTTCACGACCTTGGTAAGCAAGGGGAGCGCGCGAAAACGCTGCCGGAAGCCCCGAAATGGTTGCGCGCAGCCATTTCAGGGCTTCCGCAGCATTTTCGTGCGCTCCCCTTGCTTACCAAGGGCGCGAAAACGCTGCGCTCCAGCCCCTTTCGGCTGTTCCAGCGGCCATTTTGAAGCCGCGGAACAGCTGATTGTTGGGTCACAAAGTGAAGGTCGGTAAGCGAGCAGCTTACCAACCTTCGTTCTGAAATTTCCCGCCTATATGGGCACCGTTTGCGATCGCAAAAACGGCCTCGTAGAGCGAATTCATCGCTCTACGAGGCGCCCGTTGTGCGAGGCACCACTTGTAAATTCATTTTAAAAATGGCTCAAGTTAACCTACAGATACAACCGGCCCTTTGATGGGGACCAAACTACTGATGCGGCCCCCGATGAATTTGAGTTTGACACCCCTGCCTTAGAGTAACAAAATAAGATTAGAAAATACCAAAAAAGTAATCAGCCATTTGGCACCCTATACAGAACATTGTTTCCAGTAAATTCGACATGTTAACCAGCTTTAACGCCACTCTGCTATTTTGCTTTTAATTCATCTCTCTGTCAAAAGACTGCTCTTCCACAAGTGTCAGAACTGACTGAAACTGTCATCTTTAGCCTATCCTACAAGGATTAATGATACCCGTTCAGCCTATAATGAAAGGAAGAGATGGCGTTTCCAACAGGGAGAAAAGGTGACTTTTGTCTTCAGAAATATATCACCAACTCTCCTGATTTATGTCCTCTCACGCCTTAACAACCGTGATGGATCCTAACGCTGATCCTAATGCTTTGGGGAAATTGATGGGGGATTACATCCCTCTTTCATTTCCTCCATCCAAAACACTTTTCATTATCAAGGGGGAAGAGGTAGTTCATTCTCACATCCCACTAAGCTGCTAGGATCGCGAAATCAATTTTCTTGCCTTTTGCGTTATCAGAGGTAGCAGCTCCTCTCAAATCCAATCATAGCTGTCCAATATATTGTTAATTAGCCAGCTCCCTATCTGTCTGCTATAGCATTTATGTCTCCAACAGGCTGGCCCTTTTTCATTTCTAGATGTTTTTGTATATCTCTGTTAAGGCCCAATTTACTTTGAGAAGGCACCTGCTGCCACTAAAACTGCATGATTGTTGGCGGGATTGTGACCAATCAAAACAGTGCTGAAATCAAAGTTTCCTGATTAGATTGTTTGGTCTTATTTCAATTAATACATTTATTCTGAAGCATTTCAACCGGTCTTCTCTGACAGGTGCCCTCTGGATAGGTTAGGCAATGATGTTCAATATCCCAAGCCATCAAGGAGACCTCAAGAATGTCAGAAGTGCTCCTTGTATGAATTGGGATGATGACAAAAGCTGTCATGTGCTAGGTGCAAACCTTCCTGTAGGATTTTCAAAGTGTGGCTCTCAAAATGTTGTTGGGAGTGCATCTTCCATTAGCCATAGCCAAAATGCAAGATGCTACATCTGGCAGCATTTGGAGGCCTCCACTTTGCCCACCCATGTCTTCAAGGGTTTAAAACAGGACGAGCAAGCTCAGGTTGGTCAATGATCAAGGCCTAGACTAGAGATTGGTAGGAATATCATTTCCGTCTATTGTATGATTAAAACCTACCGAAGTCCCAACTTTCTTCATATTCAGGATGAGGCAGGGGAACAAAGCTTGAAAATACACGAATGCAGGAGACAGCACAACTGTCTCTTGAGGCTGAGAACTTAAAGTGCTTAATACTTAACAGTCTGAAAAAATAGAATCCCTATAATTCATGTTAGATGGGACGCTGTGGGCTAAACCGCAGAAGCCTCTGTGCTGCAGGGTCAGAAGACCACCAGCTGTAAGATTGAATCCACACGACGGAGTGAGCTCCCGTTGCTTTGTTCCAACTCCTCACCAACCTAGCAGTTCAAAAGCATGCAAATGCGAGTAGATAAATAGGTACCACCTTGGTGGGAAGGTAATGGCGTTCCATGCCTAAGTCGTGCTGGCCACGTGACAACAGAAACTGTCTTCGGACAAATGCTGGCTCTATGGCTTGGAGACGGGGATGAGCACCACCCCCTAGAGTCAGACACGACTGACTAAATGTCAAGGGGAACCTTTACCTTTACCTAATTCATGTTAGTGCTGAACTGAGGTTACTACATCTTGTGTCTCAAATACTTCTTTAACACCTATGGGACAAGTAGGTGCGGAGTGATCCACCCTGTATTAGAGTAGTTATACTGCTTCAAAATATAAATGTGCAAGAAGGCAAAGCTGATAGGTTTCTCCATATGTCGCCTACGCATACTATGGGTGCCCAGTGACATGGAGGGTAAAGATCTCAGCAGATAGTAATCAGGATGGCTGTATTTTACTGCTATGTTCAGAGGACAGTGCTTCAGAATATCAGCTGATAAGCCCTCATGCCCTCTTTGTGAGCTCACCTGATCATTCCCAGTGGAAAACGGAGTGCTGGGCTAGATAGGTGTTTGGTCTAATCCAGGAGGGCTCCATGTTCTTGGGATTTTGAGCATCTATCTGAACTTTGTCTTGGCTCCCGGATACATATTAAGATTTGTGTTGACGCCTGCTTTGTTCCCACAGCTCTGATCCGTGGAACAATCCCCTCCTGATGGCGATCTCCAAAAGTAGATCGTTCTCCACCTCCTATGCAATGTCTGCTGCCAACCATCTGAATTCCAAAAGGCCAAATCGACAAGGGGGTGAGCTCTCTCAGACCTATCGGCGTGCTGGGTTTTCCATTAAATTTGACTTGGCCAAACAGGCCAGCAGGGTCTCAAATGAAGTGGTGTTCTGGATTCCTAATGGGACCCATGGGGTTGTGAGTGTACTCCTTGACCAAATATTTTAGTAAGAATAATCTGCTGCGTGTTCATGTTGTTGTTCTGTGCCATCAGGTCAATTCGACTTACAGCAGCCTTATGAATTAAGTGGCCACCATAGGATATTGTCAGTCGGCTCAAGTTCCTGGATTCCTTTATTGTGTCAATCCATCTCAGGTTGTACCTTGGATTAAGCAACAGCTGGAAGGCCAAAAGCATTAGCTTCACACACTGACTTGATCCTCTGAAAGGTGGAAGTCTCTTCTACATCCTTTCTCCAGAGCCCCTGTCGTCATTACATGTTTTTGTGCCAGAGTTGATGCTGTGCAGGAGATCATGGCCGTGTTCAAAAAAATAACACTAAATAGCTTTGCCCTACTGGGATCTCTGCAGATATGGCTCGGGTGGCAGGCGTTGTAATTCACCATATCTGGAGGGTAGTGGGTTTCAAAAGACTGCTCTATACCACAACTTCCATTACAGCAAATAATCTGAATGAGCTTCAGATTTTCACGGGCTTCTCTCTGCCCCTCCCCTGCTGTGTATCCATGAGAAAAACACTCAAAAGTTTTTACAGTAGATGAACTTCCATTTAACCTACCATCTGAATCCAAACCAGTGGACATGAAATTTTATCTCTTGTAGAAGCAAGAGTCATAGCTCACGGAGACCCTTAATAGCAGTCACATCAGCTTTGTAGCAAATCGCCAGCCATAGTTGTGAAGGGTTGTGTCCCATTTGGTGAGGAGAACAAAGGATTCATGGGCTAGATGGACTCACAGGAGAAACCTTCAAAGAGCTTTAATTATCCCAGAAAGAAGCCACCATTGCTTTCAATGACTATTGTTTTCAACGAGGTCAGGGTGTTTGTCAAAAACACGTGACTATGAGATAGAATTACGTTTTAGTCAAATATGATGGTGCAGCATCCAGCCATCCACTGGTTGGAGAAACTAGCTTTTGAAACCTTTGAAATAAGGGATGAACAAAATGTGTTTTCCAAAGTTATTTTGCCCCCTCCAGCCTCTTTGGGCTTCCCTAGACCTCCATGTTGTTGTTGTTGTTGTGGTGGTGGTGTCAGCTTTCTCAGCGGAAATCACGGTTTTAGCAAAGTATTTGGCGGTTCAGGCAGTCCAGGAATAACTCACACATAGTCCAGCAGCATTTCCTTCAGCAAAGTGTATTTACAGCAATATTTATAGCAGTCTGGCAGCATAACGAGTAGATGTGATCTTCAAGCAGGTGAAGATATAACTAACTGTACAATCGTACATATATACATATACAGAACATATACATCATCTCTGCTGAGTCATCCTGACTCAGTTTCAGCACACCTGATCATTATGGCTTCTCATTAATACACTCCATTCTGCTCAGGCCTGCAATTTTCCTTGAAATGTTGTTGTTGTTGTTGTTGTTGTTGTTGTTGTTGTTGTTGTTGTTGTTGTTGTTGTTGTTGTTGTTGTTGTTGTTGTTGTTGTCATATGCCACCAAATCAGAACGGACTTACAACAACTGGGGATTCAAACCCAGGCCTCCTGAATCCTAGTCTGTTACTTTATCCACTACACCACACTGGGTGTAGTGAGACCTCCATGTACATGCGATTGGGGGGAAAAACGGGAAAAGGAAGAGTGGTTTTGACTTATCCCTTCTAGGAGATACAGGGGTCAAATTTGCCATATTATGAGGAACTCCAGGCACATATGAGGAAGCCCCATGACCATTGGCCATTAGATGATGTGAGATGATTTTTAAGGATAAAATATATTCATATTTCTGTTTTTTTTTTTTAAAAAAAAAGCATTGTAGCAATCCCTATACCTCCATCCCAAATTAAATGTGCAAATTCATCTCCCTCCCCCACAAACTCACCTCATGGACCTCCATCTTGAAAGTCTGGTCTTTAGACTGCTGACCAACCTTTTAAAAAATGGTCCTTAGTCCCACTAAGGTCTCTCATGGTGTACAGGATGAGACGAAAGCTTGTTCACAGAATGCATGCTTCGTTCTTCAAAGGTGCCAGATGCAGTCCCTGGCATCAGAAGTTAAAAAAAAAGATGTAGGGAAGCTGAGCAAAGGAGGACTCATGCCAGAGACCCTGGAGGCCACTGCTAGGTAAAAGACATAGTGCTGAGGGAGTTGCAACAGATCAGGGGCAGACCCTCCAGAGTTTGCTAGAGGCTGGTGACTCCAGGTTTTGTTACTGGAGGAAGGTGACTCCAGTTTCTGGAGACACTGATGGTGTAAATCTGTACATTTATTGAGCTGTCCAAAGTACTGAATGTACTTTTGGGCTAAGACAGTAGTTCCCAGCCTTGGGTTCCCCAGATGTTCTACAGCTCTTAGAAATTTTAACCAGCACCACTAGTGGTGATGGCTTCTGGGAATTTTACTCCAAGAACATCGGAGGACCCAAGATTGGGAACTATTGGGCTAAGATACAGGACCTAGCTTCCTGGAATACACCTAGTTTTGGGACTAGGATTCTGCACCTTTCATAAAATTCAGATTAAAACTCAGATTAAAAATGAAAATTGATGTATTGCCCTTGTAAAATTGGCACTTACTGGCTGGGCTGGAGTTCCCAACAATGGTTCTGTTGGATAAGTTATGACCCCACCATTTCTGGCATGCCACAGTTTGCCAGCCCCCCCCCCAGACTAGACGATCTGCATCTTCATGTCCAACTCACAAACTGTCATATTTGAAAAATGTAATTCTTGTTTTTCTCTGACTAGGTATCCCCCCAAATATTTCGCCGCTTACCTCCCCAAGCCATTCGCCTCTCGTGGGCACTCCAGCCAGCAGTCCAATCAGCAAAACTGCCAACGAAGAATTCCCAGAGTCAACCGTCACTGCCACTAAGCAAACCATCAAGCCACACAGGGCTCTAAGTTGCACTCAGAGTGCACCTCCCTTGGCGGAGCCTGTGGTGGCCACACCTGTTGTGTGCAGCAGGTAAGAGACTCTATGGGCAGTTGTTTAAATGGCTATGCATCCATATGTGCCCCTTCCTTCCTTTCCTTCCTTCCTTCCTTCCCTCCCTTCCTCCTCCTCTTCCTCCTCCGTCTAAGGTCAGTCAATCAAGTACCCAGCTGACTGGGGGTGCAATGTGTAGCCTGCATTATTAAATTGTAAACTGCTCAGAGAGTGCTTTAAGCTCTATGGGACAGTGAATAAGCAGCATGCTTTGCTTTTTATTTAAAAAGAAAAATGAAAACTAAATAAAAGGGGGTAAATCGGTTAAGATCTTGTGATTTTTAAGGCTGCTCATTGCCAAAGCACTGCTATCCTTTGGAAGGGATGGCAAAGAGGTGCCAAAGTTAACACCTGTTAGCAAAGGGTTCTTGAAGTTGGAAGGAACCTCTCTCACGTCCCCCTTAGATAGGCTTCTGAAGTTGGTGAGATCACGAGACGGGAAGGGGGGCTCTCCTGCAGATCTCAAAGCCCAGAAAGGGCTGTATGGGAGAATATGGCATTTTAGTTAGCCTAGATTCAAGTTGTGTTGGCCTTTTTATAGGTCTTAACTAGCACTTCAGACTGTGCCTGGAAATGGACTGCTAGGTCCTAGGTTTTCACACAGCCGTCTCCACTCTTGAAGCCTGTCTTTGTAGTGTTGGTTTGAGACCCGAGAACTCCACCTATTAGTTCTCGCTTAGCTGTGGCAGTCACAGGTTTGGCCAGCCACCTGCTCTCCAACACACACACACACCCATGTTCCCCATAATCTATCATTTTAAATTGGCCCCATAAGGCCAGTAGTGGACTCTAGGGACCCAAAGTGACTTACTTCACTAAAAGATAATATTTAAAAGCTAAAAACAGTTAAGTATACAAATATTTTAAAAGAAGCAAACAAATTCCGCATTAAAAATGGTAAACAAAATCAACGCCAGAAACACATCTAAAGCAACAAGGCACAACAAGCCATTTTAAAACCCCACTCCAGGAGCCAGTCATTAAGGCAAAGCCTGCCTGAAGAGAAAGGTCTTTGTCTGCTTGCAGAACGTCAGCAAGGAATGGGGCCAGCCTAAGTTCTTGTGGGAGGGAGTTCCAGAGTCTGGGAACAACGAGAAAGAAGGAATTGGTTCCCATGGCAGGCTAGTTACTTCCTGCAAATGGCAAGCTCAGATTTTGGATTTAAAGTGGTGCCTATTTCACAGAAGAAGTACAAGAACTTCTCTGAATGCAGCTGCTGCAGAATGTTGTTACAAAATAATTGAGAAATATTTCAGGCACTCAGAATGGTTCTTGGGGACTGTGCGGTTCCCTCGGGCAACTCACATCTTGAATTAATTCCTCCCAGATTACTTTGCTGAAATGAAATATGCCTAATGGTTTCTTCCAGCACTGTTCCAGATATTTGTGCAATTTCCCAGTAAGACTAATTGATATCATGTCTGTGATATATGTGCTAACCATCTCTTGTCTGGTTAAATATATGCAATGTGCAAACATGTTCTGAAAGAGAGAGAATGTGTGAAAAGCTCTAATTAGCTTTTTTTGCACCATCGGTATTGGCAGATTAGTTTCAGATAACTGAGAAATACTCAGCCTAGAACACTTAAGTCTGCTTTATTTATTAAAATGATCTTCATCATTAACATCCTCAGTTTATTTGTCTGCCACTGTTCCATGGGGAAGCATACTTAGAACAACCTATAGCAACTTCAGACAAAAAAAAATGGCATAATCAAATAGAGCATTTCTAGACAGTTCAGTAATGATTAAAAGTTAGTCTTTAAAGGAGGATTGGGGAATATGAGGGCCAAGGACCAGAGGCAATCCCCAGAACCTCAAGTGTAACATCCTCCGACCCAGATCTTGGGAAAATAGAGCTCAGGAAGTATCTCCTTTTGTCCCCTAGTGGGCAGGCACCAGGCTTTAAAGGGTCACCAAGCTCCCTCAAAGTACCGAATTTAAGAGAGAAAGCTGGCTACTAGATGATCCTGAAGCTGAGACTCCAATACTTTGGCCATCTCATGAGAAGACTCCCTGGAAAAGACCCTGATGTTGGGAAAGAGTGAGGGCAAGAGGAGAAGGGGATGACAGAGGACGAGATGGTTGGACAGTGTCATCGAAGCGTCCAACATGAACTTGACCCAACTCCAGGAGGCAGTGGAAGACAGGTGGGCCTGGCGTGCTCTGGTCCATGGGATCACGAAGAGTCGGACACGACTAAACAACAACAAAAGATGATGAAATGGGCCTTTTTCACTTTAAGAAGACTTCAGAAAGAAAAATGTGGGAATGCATATTCGGAAGGCAAGTGCAGACCTCCAAGGTCAGAAAAGGGAAAACAGAAAATGCTGGGCTAGACCGGCAGAAGACTGAGGTGTTATAGGAAGGCCTGGATTTCTGTCGATTCAACCGTATCACCACCCAAACTTTAAAGACATAACCCACAAGGCTCTCTAAAGCAATTTTTCCATCCCATGTTGGATTGTTCAGCACATCAGGCTGACCTCCTGTATCCTAGCTCCAATTTTAATGCTAGTTATAGTATGCCTATTGAAATCTGTGAGACTTACATTAGCATTGACTAACCAGTTGTATTCATTTCAGGGGGTCTGATCTAACCAGGATTAAAATAGGATTTAGCTTGGTGCATTCAGAAAGCTGAGAAATAGCTCTATTTGGTGTTCTGGATTGCCCCCACCTGTACCAAGCCTATTAGGCTATCTCAGTCCCTTGGCTTTCTGTTGTGTCTTCTATTTTCATTTCTTGGAACTTAGACCATGGCAACATCTCTGAAAGAAAACAAGAGAGTTCCAAGAAACAAGAGTTCCAAGCTTGTTTGGCCTCGCTTAAAAATTCAGTGGCAATAGGTTATGTTTGCTTAATGCGATTATGTAACCCTCATAATTGCATCCAGGTTTGAGCTGCAGGCTTTCCAAATTACATGGTGTGACAGCCACCCATGCAGGTTGCCTGGAATTCCAGGAGGCTGTTCCAGTGTGGTTTCCCCTGGTTGGCTACCAGGACTTGGATTACGGCTTGTCTCTCCCTGTTGTGCAACTCTAATGTGAAAGCAGGTCACAAAAATGGTGTTTCAAATCACATTAAGCAACTCGTATATATGATTTTGCATTATCAACCGGCAGAGGTCTTGCCTAGGCTTACAAAACATGCCTGAAATTGGTTGTTGTGGGTTTTTCAGGTTCTTTGGCCATGTTCTGAAGGTTGTTCTTCCTGACTTTTCGCCAGTCTCTTGTGGCCGGCATCTTCAGAGAACTGGAGTAGGAACTCTGTGCATGCTGTGTTGCTGTTTGTTGGATAGTTGAGTATTTATAGCTGTGGGAACAGCTTTTGTCTTTTTTCAGGAGATAGGGTGATCAGCGTGTTTTTTGTTGTGATAAGGGGGGAGAGATGATCTGTCACTGTGATTGATGGTTGTCGTTAGCTGGTCTTTTTTGTGCAATGATCCCTGGTCCTTGTGGCTGGATAGAGTTCATTGACCTTTTGCAGGCTGCATTTTTCAGTATGGGGAGCCAGGCTATGTTTAGTTTTAGGTCTCCTTCCTTTTTGTTGAAGTTCTGTTGATGTTTATGGATTTCAGTGGCTTCCCTGTGCAGTCTAACATAATGATCGCTGGTGTTGTCCAGTACTTCAGTATTTTGAAATAGAATTTCATGTCCACATGCCTGAAATTACTAACAAATACTAACAGTGGCAGGACTAGTGATTAATTTGCTCTTTCTTTCATTTTAAGCAAATGCCTATCATTTGTCCTCTTCTTCAGCTGTGGCAGGCCATATAACCAAAAAGACACTGGTGAAGGAACAGTGGACAGAACTGATGGGGCATCACACACGTTGAGCAGAACAGGTAAGTGGATGTTTCCCATTTCAAGGTGGAGAGACGTCTTTCAGCTCAAAAGCTCAATTGTAGAGATGTTCTGAGCAGGAGTACTTTAGCGGTGAGTGAGTCCAGAGACAAAAAGATGGGATCTAATCCCCAGCAAGTTTTGGCTATCAGGAACTAAATCGTATGAGTTCAAACTTCTCAAGTTGAGGAGAAGATACAAAAGCTTCACAATCGGGTACCAGAGATGTACAGAAATGCGACAGCTGTGTCAGGTGAGGTGGAACTGAGGGGGTGACTTCCCTAAGCTTCTACACAAAGGGGGAGAGACAGGACCACCACCCAACCCTCTGCCTCTAGAAGATTTCAAACCAAAGGTCCACGTGGGCACAGACCCGTATGTCTGAGTACAGGCAGAATATGACAAGGAACTCCACTTGCAGATGTGCATTCTGTTCTAGGAGCTGATGTTGAAAATATCTGGAAGGTACTCAAGATTCCTCACTTCTGCCTTAGCACTTCTGCAAACCATTCATTTTTCCTGAGGTTCCTTTTTCCTCCTACGAGACTTACGAGATTCCCCTTTGTGAAAGAACCCATGTGTATTTTGTGGGGAGGGAGTGAATTTAGAAACTGCAAGACCTTGAACGAGAAGATACTCACCAAGGTCCTCATTCTCATCTATTTAGGCACCTTTAAATACTGTAAAGGCCTTCAGCACGCTAGGTTACGAATGAGACAAGGAATGTCCCTTAGTTTTCCACCAGGAATTTTGGTTGTTTGCTTATTCAACACAGTCTGTGCAAAACGACTGTCCTTTTGTGCTAAGAAGTGAAGTGCATGCACACACAGCAAGCTTTAAAAGGCTAGTGTATTTTTTAAAAAAAAAGATGGGAAGAATCCATCCAATGCTTCAGTTTTTTAAAAATTCCATTAAATAAAGGAGCAGCTAGTGTAGTTTTATACTATTTGCACAAGCTACGCAACTGTTGGAAGGCATGCAATTTGTACAGGCTACCTAGTTTGTGTAAAAGCATTGAACTGACAGCACCATAAACAATATCTCACCCTGTCTTGGAGTAGATATTCCTACACTGATAACGTAAGGACGACAAGAAAGGATTTGCCTCTTTAGACAGAACAGACCTTAGAACGGTGGTTCCCAACCTCGGGTCCCCAGATGTTCTTGGACTAAAACCCCCAGAAACCTTCACCCCTAGATGTGCTGGCCAAGATTTCTGGGAGTTGTAGTCCAAGAACATTTGGGGACCCAAGGTTGGGAACCACTGCCCTAGAGTAACATAAGACCTGGCTCTTGCCTTTTCTATGGAACTGTTTTCTCTCGGTCCCACCACTTTTATCGGCATGTTTGGTCAGTATGCGGGAGAGGGCCTTCTCTATTACTGCTCCCAGACGCTGGAACTCCCTCCCACTGGAGGCCAGACTGGCCCCATCTTTGCTGTCTTTCCACAAGCAGGCAAATACGTTTCTTTTCTGGCAAGCTTTCCCTGAGTGACCGGCTGCTTTGTTATACGTTGCTGCTTTGAATGTGTTTTTCATATTGCTTGCTTCCATCCTTTCTCAGAGTGGTCTTTGTTTATTCCTTTTTAATATTTGTATACTCATTGTTTTTTGCTTTAAATATTGTCTTTAATGATGTAAGCCGCGCCTTGGGTCCTTTTTAAGGAGAAAGGGAGGGGGAAATTATTTTAACCAAGCAAGCAAGCAAGCAAACACACACACACACACACAGAGAGAGAGAGAGAGAGAGAGAGAGAGAGAGAGAGAGATATCCATATGTGTGTGTGTGTGTTCACACACACACACACACACACACACACACACACACACACACACACACACACACACACACACACACACACACAGAGTTTGATCTTCTTTGCATTAATAGTTGGACTTGCTTTTCAGATGATCCAGCACAAGCCACTTCTGACTACGAAACAAACAACAGCGACAGCAGCGACGCCGTGCAAAACGATGACGAGACAGACTGTTCCAAGGAGCCGGCACAGATGGGATCCATCTGTAGGACGTATACTCCAGAGGCAATCATACTGCATCCCTTGTTGCCGCCGGAGGTATTCTGATCACTTTTCAGGATATAGCTGCGTTTCTTTAATGTACCTGGAAAACTGTAAAAGGACCGCCCTGTTTCAAAAAAACAGAGTTTGACCCACCCGTCCCCCAAATCTGAACATTTGGTAGCAGAACATACATTTTTTTTTCATTCAAGCAGGTTTAAAAATTCAGTCCCAGGCATCTCTAGTTTCAGACAGTGAGGAAGAGAAAACATTTCCTTGAGTCCTTTGAGGATGACCACAGGGCACACACACACAAAAACAAACTTGGCAGGGGGCCAGAGGAAATCTGGCCTGTGGATCCCATCCCATCCCACAGGAGATCCAGATTTGCCTTATCCTTCCCTTTCCAGTTACAAGAGATTGGAGATTACAAGGATGCCATTTCCCACTCTCACGTAGTTGTTCCAAGAGCTTTCCAGACCTAGTTATGTCTCAGGTGGCTATTACTACCAGGTGAGTCTACTTCACTCTTGGTTCCCTGCGTCAGGAACAGCGAGGAGCAATCCTGGTCTACCTTAACTAGATTTTGCAAGCACCAACTGAGACCACTTCCTCTTCCCCGCTCAGAAAAAGGGGAGGATGGAAACCTGGTTCCCAGCCAAAGCAGCAGATGGAAAAGCTCCATCACTGACTTTTGATGATATTTGGCCTGGAGACAGTTTCAGGGAGGAGGTAGAATCCCATCCTCCCAGCCCAGAAGACTTCCCCAACCCAACAATGCATAATATGTAGCTCGATGAACCAACGGTTGGAACCCCTTGGGATCAAATACAGTGGTGCCTCGCTTAAAGGTGATAATCCATTCCAGGAAAACCGCTGTTAAGCGAAAACATCGTAAAGCGAAATTTAAAACCCCATTGAAACGCATTGAAAAGATCATCATAAAGCGGATTCGTCGTAATACGGGGCAATCGTTAAGCGAGGCACCACTGTACGTGCTGTATCGTCTAGGAGTATTCTGGACTGTGCTTCTGCAAGGTGGGATCCTGTTGATCTGTGTTGATCGTGGTGCGATTTGTAAAACCAGAGCTCGAATGAACATTGATCCCGCATGTGTCCTGCATGCTCGGGAGAACCCAAAGGTTTACCAAAGGAAAAAGAAAGAAAATGAAAATTTGCATAGGAAAAGGAAGCTGAGGGGGAAAAACTCCATTGAGACCTGAGTGTGGTCACATCAAGGCTGGAGATAGAAGAGCACATGAAATCAAGTAGCAAGAACCCATGAACAGCACCAACACCCAGTGCTGTCTAAAATATCTGTGGCAGTTTATTCCAGGTACCTCTTTGCATTTTTTGGATTGTTGTTATTGGGCTCATTCTTGTTTTTCATCATTATCATTGGGATGATCCCATGCTTCGTTGTGCTTGGTGAAAGGGAATCAGACGTGCATAAAACATGGTCTGGTATCTGGTGCAGCGTGCAACTTATGAGTAGCCCAGTTGCACAGAGTGATGAAATCCCAAGTAGCATTGCTTGCAAATATCAAACTGAACGAGAAAGCCGAGGGGGGGGGTTAAGTAGTGTGGGAGATGGGAGGTTGGAATAGAACCAGGACTGTTGTGCATTATTGCACAACAAAGTACAGATGTGGTCTAAATTAAGCTCATAAATATCCACATTTAGCATGTAAATAATAACCCCCAGAAGTGGCGCAAGAGTCCAAAATGAGAGTTTGGGGAGGAATCCTAGCTGCCAAGATCCTGCCCTCTCAATAAGTTTCAGCCCATTTAAAAAGAAATGAAAATAAATTGACTTTCCCTAGTTGGATGCTGGCTCCTGCTATTTTTTTTTTCACTTGTAGCTATGTAAGGCTTGCTAGAGCTCCTCCATTCATGCATTCTCTCTCTCTCTCTCCCTCTCTCTCTCCCCTACCTTCCTGCGGATTTGAAGTCATCTCTGCCATTTCTCTTTTCCTTCTTTTAACATACATGAAGTTCTCTCCCACAGGGGCCCACTTAAGTCAGGCACATACACTCTGTCCCAAAGTCTTTTCAAAGGCTGTTTGCGAGATTTAAAGCCCAAAGCATTTTTGCTCCTGAGGTACTTTTCCCTGTTCCATGTTCAGGAACTACCTGTGGTGGCCGTGGAACCTCATCACAGGACTGAAGAAAAGATTGTGTCCTCCAAAATAGAGGAGTCAAGAGGCTAGCTTAGAGGCTTCGAAGTGGCTCATGCACAGCTCTGTCTGGCAGCAGCAGTGAGGAGCCAGTGGGGGAATCAAGAGAAAAGACAGGAGGCTGCCAACGCTGCTTCCCAACACTTGCCTCTTCCGGTCTCGCCTTGCCCAGTATTAGGGCCGGCCATGACTACTGCCTGATATCCTTTTAATAAATGATAATTTTTGTTGTTTTTTAGTCGTTAAGTCATGTCTGACTCTTCGTGACCCCATAGACCAGAGCACGCCGGCCCTCCTGTCTTCCACTGCCTCCCAGAGTTGGGTCAAATTCATGTTGGTTGCTTCGATGACACTGTCCAACCATCTCATCCTCTGTCGTCCCCTTCTCCTCTTGCCTTCACACTTTCCCAACATCAGGGGCTTTTCCAGGGAATCTTCTCTTCTCATCAGATGGCCAAAGGATTGGAGCCTCAGCTTCAGGATCTGTCCTTCCAAGTGAGCACTCAGGGTTGATTTCCTTCAAAATGGATAGGTTTGTTCTCTTTGCAGTCCAGGGGACTCTCAAGAGCCTCCTCCAGCACCACAATTCAAAACCATCAGTTCTTTGGCGGTCAGCCTTCTTTATGTTCCAGCTTTCACTTCCATACATCGCTACTGGAAAAACCATAGCTTTGACTATGCGGATCTTTGTCAGCAAGGTGATGTCTCTGCTTTTTAAGATGCTATCTAGGTTTGTCATCGCTTTCCTCCCAAGACGCAGGTGTCGTTTAATTTCGTGGCTGCTGTCACCATCTGCAGTGATCATGGAGCCCAAAAAGGTAAAATCTGTCACTACCTCCATATCTTCCCCTTCTATTTGCCAGGAGGTGAGGGGAACCAATGGCCATGATCTTAGTTTTTGCATGTGATAATTGCATGCCATCAATTCTGACTGATGGTGATCCTTTCCAGGGTTTTCTAGGAAGAGAGTACTCAAAAGTAGGTTACCAGTCCCTTCTTTCTGGGGCATTGTGAAACTCCACAGCTTGCCCAAGGCCACACAGTCTGGCTTAGAGGGGAATCAAACTCCTAACTTGTAGTTCCATAGCCAAATATTTAACTCACTGAGCTATCCAGCCAGCTGATGTCTTTTGAAGCGGGGAAAAAACAAAACACTGAAGATTCCAAGGTGGTCTTGTATCCTTGTTTTTGGAGCCTTTGTGTCATGTGCCTTGAATAGACCCTTGCTCTGAGTAGCCTCAGCATCTGTTTCTTTCTCATCTGAGAATGAAGGATACAGTCAGGCAGAAGCCCCTTCAGAGCTTTCTGTAGGCTGTCTATCCAGTCTGTGCTACAGGGCTGTTTACCACCATCTGTCCCGTGGGAAGGTTTCCCAAAGAAAGAGAGAGGCAGGCATGGAAGCATTCCCTCAGCGCCTTCTCCCGGCTGGACCACCCCCACACCCAGCAGGACTGTCTGTCACCATCTGCACTGTGGGAAGAATCCCGGTGGTTTGTCACTTTGGGGGGAAATGTTCATAAGATTTACTCATGATTGTTGATGTTACTTGTAAACTATCCTATATATATTTTGGAAGGCAGGATATGCATAAATATATTAGTGAATACAGAAAACACATCTCTGCTTCTCACTACCCATTCCTTGTCCTCTGCCACTAAGGTGGGAGTGTATATGGCAAGCAGGGGGAACCCTTCTCTCCTTCTCTTTCCCCCTCCAGGATCTAGATATTGTTGTTGTTGTTGTTGTTTACTCATTAAGTCGTGTCCGACTCTTTGTGACCTCATGGACCACAGCACGCCAGGCCCTCCTGTCTTCCACTGCCTCCCAGAGTTGGGTCAAAGTCATGTTGGTGATTTCCATGACACTGTCCATCCATCTCATCTTCTGTCATCCTCTTCTCCTCTTGCCCTCACACTTTCTCAGCATCAGGGTCTTTTCCAGGGAGTCTTCTCTTCTCATGAGATAGCCAAAGTATTGGAGCCTCAGCTTCAGGATCTGTCCTTCCAAGTGAGCACTCAGGATTGATTTCCTTCAGAATGGATAGGTTTGTTCTCCTTGCAGTCCAGAGGACTCTCAAGAGTCTCCTCCAGCACCACAATTGAAAAGCATTAATTCTTCGGTGGTCAGCCTTCTTTATGGTCCAGCTCTCACTTCCATACATCACTACAGGAAAAAAACGTAGCTTTGACAATGTGGAACTTTGTCGGCACGGTGATGTCTCTGCTTTTTAAGATGCTGTCTAGGTTTGTCATTGCTTTCCTCCCAAGAAGCAGGCGTCTTTTAATTTTGTGGCTGCTGTCCCCATCTGCAGTGATCATGGAGCCCGAGCAAGTGAAATCTGTCACTACCTCCATATCTTCCCCTTCTCTTTGCCAGGAGGTGATGGGAGGATTGGCCATGATCTTGGTTTTTTTGATATATAGATATCAAAATATCTAGATATACTGTATATATAGTATCTGGATATACTGACATCTAAACAGGTACCCAGTGTGATGTAGTTGATAGACTGATGGAGCAAGATTCTGGAGGTATAGGTAAAGGTTCCCCTTGACAATTTTTGTCCAGTTGTGTTCAACTCTAGGGGGCGGTGCTCATCCCCGTTTCCAAGCCATAGAGCCAGCGTTTTGTCCGAAGACAATCTTCCGTGTTCACATGGCCAGTGCGACATAGACACGGAACACTGTTACCTTCCCACCAAGGTGGTCCCTATTTATCTACTTGCATTTGCATGCTTTCGAACCGTTAGGTTGGCGGGAGCTGGGACAAGCGACGGGAGCTCACTCTGTCACGTGGATTCGATCTTACGACTGCTTGGTCTTCTGACCCTGCAGCACAGAGGCTTCTGCGGTTTAGCCCGCAGCGTCACCACGTCCCTCCCTAAGATTCTGGAGACCAGGGTTCAAATCCCACTTAGCCATGGAAACTCACTGGGGGAGTGGAACTGGTAAAACCACTCCTTTAATATCTCGCTCACTTTGAAAGCCCTATTAGAGCTGCTACAAGGTACTGACTTAACAGCATGATGTCTGAAGTATTGAAAGAAAATGAAATGAAAACTTGTGTGAGGATGAGTTAATCTCAATGGCATAGTTGGTATGTAGAAATCAAGGAAGATGCAAGTAGCTATATTCTGTAGGGTTTTTTTAAAATAATGCTGAAAATGTTTCTCGCTTCTTGATGCAGGATAAACCTATTCTTGCCCCAGAGCCTCTCATAATGGACAATTTGGACCCGCTTATGGATCAACTAAACAATTGGAATTTCCCCATCTTTGATTTGGTAGAGAAGATAGGCAAGAAATGTGGCCGGATCCTGAGTCAGGTAAGAAAATGTGTGTCCCAAATTTCTGTAATAAGTCCCACCATGGATGAAGCATGTTTGGAGGGTTATGGAAGAACAATGATCTAGAGCAGTGGTTCTTAACGTGGGTGATAATGCCCCCCAGGGGGCGATTTCATTTTTCAGGGGGGCGGGTAGAACGAAAAGGGGCGGTGTGGGGGCGCTGGAGCAGAAGGGGGCCGTAGGGGGGCGCTGGATCAAGCCAAACCTGTGAAGATGGCTGCAGCCTTTTTACAGTGTGCATGAATATATATTTTCCTCCAATTTTAATTTAGTTTCAGACTTTTTGTCTTGAAATTTTTAGTTCCTGCATTTGTTTTATGCCCTTTTCATACTTCTTTTTGCGTCTTAAAATTCACTTGCAACTAAATCATTAAATGTTACTTTTTGGGGGGCATTTCATTTTCTTGGAATTTAATTTTGCTTTCAGGGGTCATTGGATTTAAGTGTCTTAAATAAATAAATAAATAAATAAATAAATAAATAAATAAATAAATAAATAAATAAATAAATAAATAAATAAATAAATAAATAAATAAATAAATAAATAAATAAGATATCATCACCGCGGGGAGGGGGGCGATGATAACTTCCTCAATGGCTCAAGGGGGCGTTTCTTTCAAAAAGGTTAAGAACCACTGGTCTAGAGCAGTGGTTCCCAACTTTAGGTCCCCAGATGTTCTTGGGTTAAAACTCTCACCCTCGCTGTGCTGGCCAGGATGTCTGGGAGTTGTAGTCCAAGAACATCTGGGGACCCAAGTTTGGGAAGCACTGCTTTGGAAGGGAAATTACTTCTGAGGGACTAAAACCTTCTCAGTCATCTGGCTGCAGGAATGCTGGATGGGGGAATCTGGAAGTTTTTATCAAAAAAGTAACTTTTCTCAGCTTGTGATCCAAGGTCTCTGGGAGATCACCATGGTTTGCAAACTGGTAGAACAGACCCAAGGTGGACTATTTGCTAATTCTGAAAAGAGGGAAATGGAGTTTGCATGAAAGAGTGAAGGAAGAAAAGGGGGGGGGGGGAAGCATATGAATTCAGAAGACATTCCCAGTCTCCCTAAATGTGGATAAAAGTTTGGGCAGCATTATGTGCTTGGTCTAAATGTGCAAAATTAAACCTGACTGTATTTAATGCAGGAGTAGGCGAAGTGCAGCATCTGGACTACCAAAGCCTCTCAAGGCTGTCTTTGTAAGACACACACACCCCCAACCCCAAAACTATTAGGATTTCATGACTACTGGGAGTGGGGAAGAAGAAGGAAGAGGCAAATTGCTATCCTTAGATGCTTGGAGGAGAAGTGGTTCAATTATTGCACAAGTTGTAAGAGCCTCATCGTGTCGTGGTTAAACTGCAGTATTGCAGTCAAGACTCTGCTCATGGCCTGATTTCGATCCCAATGAATTCAGGTAGCTGGCTCAAGGTTGACTTAGCCTCCCATCCTTCCGAAATTGGTAAAATGAGTCCCCAGCTTCCTGATGGGTAAAGTGTTCCTTGCATAATTATGTTGGAAACCACCCAGAAAATGCTCTAGCACTGTGGAGCAGTATATAAATAATCGAATGAATGAATGAATGAATGAATGAATGAATGAATGAATGAATGAATGAATGAATGAATGAATGAATGAATGAATGAACAATAGTAAGTTGCAGTGTTTAGCTCCCTTCAAACAATCAATTCTGAATAACAGATTTGAGGCCATTTGTTTTTTCCTTCCTTCCTTCCTTCCTTCCTTCCTTCCTTCCTTCCTTCCTTCCTTCCTTCCTTCCTTCCTTCCTTCCTTCCTTCCTTCCTTCCTTCCTTCCTTCCTTCCTTCCTTCCTTCCCCTTCCTTCCTTCCTTCCTTCCTCTCTCCCCCCCTTCCTTCCTTCCTTCCTTCCTTCCTTCCTTCCTTCCTTCCTTCCTTCCTTCCTTCCTTCCTTCCTTCCTTCCTTCCTTCCTTCCTCTCTCTCCCCCCTTCCTTCCTTCCTTCCTTCCTTCCTTCCTTCCTTCCTTCCTTCCTTCCTTCCTTCCTTCCTTCCTTCCTTCCTTCCTTCCTTCCTTCCTTCCTTCCTTCCTTCCCCTTCCTTCCTTCCTTCCTTCCTTCCTTCCTTCCTTCCTCTCTCTCCCCCCCCTTCCTTCCTTCCTTCCTTCCTTCCTTCCTTCCTTCCTTCCTTCCTTCCTTCCTTCCTTCCTTCCTTCCTTCCTTCCTTCCTTCCTTCCTTCCTTCCTTCCTTCCTTCAGGCTGTGGGCCTCCCAGATGACAATGGGAACAGAAACTTGTTTCCCAGATTCAAAGTTGCCCATCCCTGATTTAATATGTCCACCCGTTTATTTAAGGTCAAGGAAATTAATGGTTGTGCTTCACGATATGAAAAACGACCTACCAAGGTACATCCGTAAGCTTCTTGAGGTGGAGCAAAGCCGAAGCTCTCTAAGGCTTTGGATGAATCATCCTTGGCTTTCTGCAATTTAAATTGCATTCCTGATTTTGAACTAGATAGAGGGGGGAAAGAAATTAACAAAGTGAATTACCTATGAGGGCCACATAGCCTGAAATTTATGGGAAGGAATAAAGAAGAGCTGACATAGTCATTCCCTTGAGGAAACATTTGCTTTTGGAAGCCAGCGTCAATGTAGCCTCTTGAAGGATATTTGAGAAACCATTTATGTAGGTTGCAGAGGATGCTCGATTGCTGAAGCATTTATATTAAAAAGAAATAAGCTGCAAGCATTCATCGGTGCTACAATAGAAAACACTTGAACACGGCACTGGCAGATGTATAAAAAAAACAGTCTACGCAAAAGGAGGGTGGAGGGCTCTCATTTCGGAAAGGCAAACCCTTTTGAGTTCACTCCGTTGTTTTTCCGCAAAAGCGAGGCCTTGGCCTTAATTTACACTTTCTGTTCACTTGATAAGAACTCCTATCGTGGGAAAGTAGTTTTGTGTCAAAAGGAAGAGTTGAAGGCTGCAATTTAAAAAAAAAATGTTAAAAGAGCAGACATAGTTTCAAATGAAGAGCAACTTTCCTCCGCTACCCCTGTTGAAGGGTAGAAAACATAGACTCTTGGGCAGGGGGTCAGATTCTGGGAAAACCTGTTAGAACGAGACTCCAGGCAATTATAACTGCAAATGAGGCCTTGGAAAGTGTTTCACGAACAGGCTGTACCAGTACTTCCCATGTGCATGTCCACCAGGAAATTAATTAGCTTCGGAAGGGGTGTCAGTTGTAGCCTTGCTATCACCCGTCACTTGACTAATAAGTCTCAGAGCCTGAAGAAGTTACTCTTCTTCAAAAGGCCATTTAGAAAAGTTACTCTTTCTGTCTGCACCTTCCAGACTCCCCCAGTTCGCACAGGTTATGCTCATAGAATAATGGATTTGGAAGGAGGCTATAAGGCCATTGAATCCTACCCCCTGCTCAGTGCAGGAATCCAAATCAAAGTGTATCTGAGAAATGGCTGTCTGACTTTCTCTTGAATCACTCCAGAAATGGAACACTCACCACCTTCTGCAGTAATTGGTTCCATTGTCGTTTTGATCTAACATTAAGGATGTTTTCCCTGATACTCATATATTCCTGTAACTTTAGCCCATTACTATATGTTCTGCTCTCTGGGATGATCAAGAACAGATTCTTCTCCTCTTCTGTAGGACTATCTTTCAAGTATCTGAAAAGTCCTGCCATATTTCCCCTCAGACTCTCGTGTTCTCAACAGGCCCAGTTCTTCCAGTCTTTTCTCATAGGGCTCGGTTCCCGCTTCCTTGATCATCTTCGCTGCCCTCTCCTGAACTTAATCACATTCCGAGTCATGCAGTTCGCACGCTACCCCAGAATAAGCAGCAACTCACTCACTGCTGGCAGTTTATTGTTGTGATTTACGCAGTGACATTTATGCCTGCATAAATCCACAGCAAGATTTGGCCGTTGCTTGTTTGTTTAATTCAGCCATTTTCAAACCCACCCACCCTACTTTTATTTTTTGCTGCAGCTGTAAAGACAACCTGAAAGAAATAGGCCAAATCATAAGACACATAACAAACCTTATAAGGTGGCGTGTGAAGAATTGTTTCCAGTCTGTGGCCCCCATCGGATGTATCAGGATCCCTCCAAGAGCCATATGGCCCTGTTGAGAATGGCTGGTTTCACTTTCTTAATGCCACAAGCACTGCCTAGGGATACATACTCTTCCTGCCACACTTCATTGTGGCCGTGGCACCCATACCAGAGCATAAGGGCCACGGGACAAGGCACAGCAGGCTCCAGCGCTTAAACCCTGTGTATTTCTTCTCCTCCCACGAGTTGGACCATCGGCCTTGAAGATCAGAGGGAACAAAGAATTCTTTTGCACCCACGAAATGAGTAAAGTTATCCCTCACTGAATTATGTTCATAACGCCGTTTAGTTATTACGTATACCTTATCAAAGAATGGAATGAATGACGAGTAACCAGTTACTTCCAAATTTCGGGGTTAGAACCCTTTCCTGTGAAGCCTCCAGTCTAAATTTAAATTGGAGTCACAGCTGGATTAGGAAGGAAGGCTAAACAAGAGCAAATCTGACCCTAACAGGGTACCGTTCTAAAAGTTACTTTATTGCAGGCTTGTCCAAACCGCGGCCCGTGGGCCGCATGCGGCCCAGGTTGGCTCGTAATGCGGCCCAGTGCAATTTTTTATTTTTAAAGAAATTCCAAAGTTTCAAGTTATATTGTCAGCGCTTGAGGCAGGGGCACGTCACAACAGGGGGGGAGAGTGAAGGAGGGGAGGGGAGAGGACAGGGGGCCTGCGTGACTGCATTGCGTCATCCCCGTCAATAGGTGGACCCCCTCCTGGCCCCATAAAGCCGCCGGAGTCGAAGCTGGCAGACTCTGCTGTCTGAGATTGCAGCTGCCGGTATGCGCGCTTGGAGCGGGGCTGTGGAGGACGGCTAGGGCTGCCCCCCCCCCTGCGGCCCAAACCAAATGTATGTGCGGCCCAAATCAAATTTTCATCTTCTAATGTGGCCCAGGGAAGGTGAAAGGTTGGACACCCCTGCTTTATTGCCTCTGATCAGTTGCCTTGGGGCTGACTCACACATTGTTTTGCTGGGCCTCTTCCCACACCACAGAAACAGCGCAGCTGTCAAAGCAACGTAGGATGAGGCCATATGGAAGCCGCTGTCACGCTGTGGTAGCAACATATGCACTCGGTGCTTGTTGGCTTGTTTGTTAGATATTTTTACTACACTTTTCTTCCACAACGTGAGCCTCAGGGTGGCTAACGTGGATGCCCCTCTCCTGTATGTTTGGGGAGGCAAGGGTTGTGCGGAGCCTCTTCTGTGGAGCAGAAGGATTTTGGAGGGGAGAAGCCTTCCTCGGAACCATCATGAGATTGGGGGGACTGGCATTTGCAGAAGTACCTACAGCCATCGTTCTGTGAGTGTTAAAGAAGGAAGGGCTTCTTCCTGGGGAAGAAGCTGGAACTAAAGCCCAGCCAAGCTATTACCTGGATCCCAGCCAGTTCCCGGATCCAAGACACGTTATTGCCTCCATCCGTGTCTTGGAATTCTACTGAAGTGCTTCCCAACGGCTCTTCCCTGTGCTCCGCTCCTTTCTCTGTACGACTTCTCCCTTAAAAGCTGCCCCATTCCTCAGAGAAGGCAGATGGTTTCGAAGGTACCAATCGGCTCAGCCTTCTGGCAGCTCAATCTATTCCTTCAATAGCTCTCTCTCTCCTCATCTGGAAAGACTCCTCCACCCACCCACCTTTTCCCCCTGCCTGAGAAAGGAGTTTTCAAATGTTCTTGCCGGTACTCGTAGGATGTAAAGGATACTCACTACCTTCTTTGACTTTCTTAACTTGAGGATGCAGAAATTCAAAAATCCTTGCCCCCAATTTCCTTTTTCCCAGGAAAAAAGCAGAGAAGGAATGCTATTTTGATTGAACCGTGTCTTCATAAAGTGTCATCTGCAAAACATTTATGCAAAACCTAGATCATTTTCCTTTAAGAAGCAAAATGCACCTCTGTGTGTGCATACACACATATGCACACAGAGGATCCTCAAGAAGGCTGTGCAACAAACCAGCAGGCGATTGTTGTCCTCATGCACAAGTTCCACGAAAGCCTCATTCGCATTGAAGGATTAATGTGTACAATTTCTTTAATTCACATTAAAATTCCTTCTTGTTCCCATTCTCTCTTCTTGTCTAGAGGGCCACAAAATACCTCACTCTCTCACAGGACCTGAAGAACCATTTTTCAGTTCCTCATCCTTACCTGTAAGAGCAAAACACAGGAGGCTTTACATCCTTAGGTGCTAGGATCTTTTTGTAGGGTCCGGGGAGGACCTCGTGTTCGATCACTCTGTGGTCTGAAATATCCATCTATAGAGGGAGTAGGCCAATGAAAGGTCCTGGAATTAGAGCCATGTACATTCACCCTTTCGATTTTTGTATCTCTAGGTTTTCCCTACCTCACCACTGAGTTGGTAAGACAGCTTTTTAGTCACCCAGGGTGTGATTCACAGAGGCCACTCGAAGAACGACAGGTTACCCACCTGTAATTGTAGTTCTTCAAGTGGACCTCTATGATTCACACATCCCGCCCGTCCTCCCAACTGTCACGCCATTCTGCTTAACGTAGTGGTGGTTGACACAACTGAAAGGGGAGCCGTGGCACCAAGGTACTTATATGAGGGGGGAGGCAGCCTATTCCAATGTGTTTTTTGCTACTGCAGAAGTTCTAGAACTTTCCGATGAGGCTCCACACAGGCACGGATCACCCAGGGTGTGAATCACAGAGGTCCATTCGAAGAACTAAAATTCCGGTCGTTGTGCTCTTGATGTGAGCCAGCAAAGCTCTTAACGTCTTGACTTGACAGCTTTAATTAACATCCAGGCCTGTAGTCTAGTGACAAGAGAACTTAATAGCCTAAGCTACAAGAACACTTAGCTCTCCAGTCTACTTTACTCATTTGTTATCATTCTGGAGCTTTCTCCACTGACCCAAATAAGATCAAAACAGAGAGGGAAAAGCATAGCATGCCATTATGATGTGCTTTTCAGAAAGCGAAAAGAGTATGGCTTTCTGGCATTGTCAACTATGAGTATCATATTTTGGGGGCATGTTCTGATCTCCTGCAGGCAAAGAGATAACAACATGGAAAACATTGCCTGTTGATGTAATTAACTTTCTAGTTTTTTTCCCTTATTAGGTCAACACTAACTGCCACCACCACCATCACTAGTAATATTTTGGGGACAGCGTAGCTCATGTTTTTGGTATATTTTGTTGTGGTATATATGGCTGGTATACCAGAGAGCCCCTGAAAAAAATCCACTCTCACAAAGAGGCAGGATAGAGAGAGGACCTCCCCAAGAAGATCCTAAAAGCCAAGCCAGCTCATTTAGGGAGATACAGTCATTCAGAGATCCTGGACCCAAGCTCTACAGGTCACCACCAGTGCTGTGAACTGGACTCAGAAACAAACCAGCATCCTGTGAAGTTCCTGTAACAGGGAGTTATTTATTCTAAGATTATCATTGTGTTCAGGAAAACAGCTGGTCTAGTCCTTTTTCTGAGTCTATACTGCCTGCCTTACACACTCCCCAGCCCCTTAGAAAATACCCTTTGTGCCTCATAGGAGGCAGAAGGACTCATTATAACTGTCTTTGCAGGGGTTTCCGATATTCTTAAAAACCCCAGTACTGTATGTCCAACATGGAAAAATAATAATAATAATTAAAAAGTGGCCACTCAAGGGTACAAGGGTGCTTCTTCAGTTAAGGATGCCCATTTCTACTTTAAGAAAAAGTCATTGTAGGATCTTTTACAGTGCATAACTACTGCATTAAAGATGGATTTAAAATAAAATGGGCAATATGAAGCCTTACTTCCTTGGGAACATAGGTCTTGAGCTTCTTGGCAGCTCTGAAAAGTGGCCCTCAGCCAAGCCCTGAAGGAAGGAAGGAAGGAAGGAAGGAAGGAAGGAAGGAAGGAAGGAAGGAAGGAAGGAAGGAAGGAAGGAAGGAGGGAGAGGGAGGGAGGGAAAGGAAGGAAGGAAGGAAGGAAGGAAGGAAGGAAGGAAGGAAGGAAGGAAGGAAGGAAGGAAGGAAGGAAGGAGAGAGAGAGGGAGGGAAAGGAAGGAAGGAAGGAAGGAAGGAAGGAAGGAAGGAAGGAAGGAAGGAAGGAAGGAAGGAAGGATGGATGGATGGATGGATGGATGGATGGATGGATGGATGGATGGATGGATGGATGGATGGATGGATGGATGGATGGATGGATGGATGGAAGGAAGGAATGAATGATGGATGGATGGATGGATGGATGGATGGATGGATGGATGGATGGATGGATGGATGGATGGATGGAATGAAGGAAGGAAGGATGGATGGATGGATGGATGGATGGATGGATGGATGGATGGATGGATGGATGGATGGATGGATGGATGGATGGATGGATGGATGGAAGGAAGGATGGATGGAAGGAAGGAATGAATGAATGAAGGATGGATGGATGGAAGGAATGAAGGAAGGAAGGAAGGATGGATGGATGGATGGATGGATGGATAGAATGAAGAAGGGAAAGAATTGTTCAATAAAATATACACCACTGAAAATGTACACAAACATATATATAAATGTACACAAACTCATCCATATATATGGGAGCCCATAGAGAACTAGGAATGGATGAGTTTATGCAATAGAGTAATAGTTTCCACTTTGGAAAAAGTATTGCTTCCATTAATACAGACCAGGATAGAGAACCTGTTTGTTATAGCGTCATGTTTCAGCTCACATGGGATCCCAAAGTTATTCGCAGCAGATTAAAATGATTAAAAAATAAGTTTGAATCATTATTTTAAAGAAGCAGATGTTTTTAAAATATTCTTTTAAAGCCCATCCAGAATATTCCCTCAGGGTCAGTTTTAAACTTAGTACGTTGGGAAAGACTGGCTGATGCATTGCTATCCATTGGAACCGGGATGCTAGGCAGACACGGAGAACGGTCTCTTCTGAGTGGAAGGGCAGGATGATGTGAGTGGGAGCTTTCTTTAAGCCATCCAGGGGCCAGTGGGAAGCAGTTTCGTTCTCGTCTTGCCAATGCCATAGTATCCAGTCTGAAAAAACAAGAGCCCAAGAGTTAGGCACCCTTCTGACCAGCAAAAGCTGTTGAAATATTTCCATGCAGACAAGCCCTGATATTCTTCCTGGAGATAGGAAGAATGCTCTCTAAATTATTCTGTCTCATTAATTTTGTCTATCTCGACTTGAATAGACATATACATAATGAATTCTGAAGCCCTGCAAGATTCTCCACTGCCAGGTGAGAACAAGACAGAGGAGCACCATTAGTATTCTTTCTCTTCGGGAAACAAGCATGCCCACAGTTTAATTAAAAAGACCCCCAAACACACTCCTTGTCATGTTTCTGAACCTTAATAATCAATGCAACTGAAGCAGCAGCCATGGGCGATCTGCATTGGCTGCATTTTGTGAGATGAAGAGTTACTTGCATGACAAACATGATTATCTCACACACATTTTCATAGTGTGTCAAAAACAGAGGAAGTACCCAAAAGTGTACAACAGGGGACTGAATAGAGCAGTAGAAGTCAGCTTCCATAGATCAGAGGGCGGCACTCACTCCAAAATACAGTGGCGCCCCGCATAGCAAGGTTAATCCGTTCCGGATTAACCGTCGCTATGGGGAAACATCGCTATACGGACCGGAAAAACCCATTGGAACGCATTAAACTTCGTTTAATGCATTCCAATGGGGCCCAAAACTCACCGTTCTGCGATGTTTCCCCATCCGGCCGCCATTTTCGCGCCCTCGGTAAGCAAGGGCAGGGCGCGAAAACGCTGTGCTCGGCCATTTTGGGCATCCGATGGCCATTTTGGAACCGCCGATCAGCTGTTTTTAAAAAATCGCTACGCGCAAATCGGTAAGCGTTTCGCTTACCGATCGTCGCAAAGCAATTTTCGGCCATAGAAAGCATTGGTATGCGATCGCATTAGCGATCCCAAAAAACGGATCGCTATGCGAATTCGTCGTTAAACGGTGCGCTCGTTATGCGAGGCACCACTGTATTCTGGTTTCAAAATGCTTCTCCCCCCCTCCAGACTGGGGAAAAACGCTAGTGCCCTCTACTGGCCAATTTTTTAAAAATAATATAGTGGAGATTGGGCAACAGGGGGAGACACAACATGGCAAAAATGACTGCAGCATTCCCTCAAGTGCCCAAACAGAATTTCTGGATGAAATTTTCTTCAAAATTGGCGGTGGGGGGTGTGTGTCCTTGAGGACTACAAGTATTCAATTGGCTTAACTTAGCTCACCCTTGCTATAGAAGCTTTGGGACTTGATGCTGTCAGTGGTATTTTATGCTCTGGGGTTTGCAAGTTCTTCAGTGCCCCACGTTTAAATAAGGGATGGGAAAGGGGAGAATTTTCCTGTCAAAGTCCAGCTTACCCCTGTAAAAACCTATTGGGGATGTTTAAGGTGGCCTTGACATGGGAGTGTGTGTGTGGGGGGAAACAGTAGCTTCATCCAGACATTCTCCTTCACTGAAGTGTACACAATTTCTTCTGTCGGCTGTGTAGTTCAGAAAAAAGATCCGGATAGAGGACGAGATGGATGGTCTCAATAACTTGGTTTAGGTCTGGTGAAGGGGAATCCAGAGTGGGAGGAGTAGATGCATATGTGGTAAACACTTGTCTTTTTTAGCTGTTGGTGTTTTGTCGTTAAGTCGTGTCCGACTCTTCATGACCGCATGGACCAGAGCACGCCAGGCCCTTCTGTCTTTCACTCCCTCCCGGAGTTGGGTCAAATTCATGTTGGTCGCTTTGATGACACTGTCCAACCATCTCGTCCTCTGTCGTCCCCCTTCTCCTCTTGCCATCACACCTTCCTAACATCAAGGTTTTTTCCAAGGACTCTTTTCTTCTCACGAGATGGCCAAAGTACTGGAGCCTCAGCTTCAGGATCTGTCCTTCCAGTCAGCACTCAGGGTTGATTTCCTTCAAAATGGATAGGTTTGTTCTCCTTGCAGTCCAGGGACCCTCAAGAGTCTCCTCCAGCACCACAATTAAAAAGCATCAATTCTTCAGCGGTCAGCCTTCTTTATGGTCCAGCTCTCACTTCCATACATCACGACAGGAAAAACCATAGCTTTGATTATACGGACTTTTGTTTGCAAGGTGATGTCTCTGCTTTTTAAGATGCTGTCTAGGTTTGTCGTCGCTTTCCTCCCAAGAAGCAGGCATCTTTTAATTTCGTGGCTGCTGTCTCCATCTGCAGTGATCATGGAGCCCAGGAAAATAAAATCTGTCACTGCCTCCATATCTTCCCCTTCTATTTACCAGGAGGTGATGGGATCAGTGGCCATGATCTTAGTTTTTTTGATGTTGAGCTTCAGACCATTTTTTGCATTCTCCTCTTTCACCCTCATTAAGAGGTTCTTTAATTCCTCCTCACTTTCTGCCATCAGTCTTTTTGGCTACATTGCCCCAAATACCAGAGGCAGCATGGCTTACTCAGAGCTCACGAGCCTTATGTTCCACGCCTAGTGTTAATAGTTCCTTTGGTGTGCTTTTTTTTCCAGGTCTCCTACAAGCTTTTTGAAGACATGGGGTTATTTGAGACCTTTAAAATTCCCGTCAGAGAGTTTATGAACTATTTCCATGCTCTAGAATGTGGATACCGAGACATACCGTGTAAGTATGACCCAGTACTTTGGAAGACTTCAATAATCATCATCATCTTGCCCCATCCAAACAATTCTGACTTCTGGTAACCCTTTTCAGAGTTTTCTAAGCAGAGAGTACTCAGATGGAGTTCTCTTTAGTGGCCAAACAGGGGTTCAACACTCCAGAGCCCCACTTCCTCTGTCAGGCACCCCCTCAGGGTCAGCGGCCTGGATCCCCAGGCATTGCCCGCTGAAGGAGGGAGGCCTCCGAAGCGCTGAGCCTGTATTCGGCCACAAAACAAACTGGCAGAAACCATTGAACCAGCCTTTTGTGGCCATCTCATCTCAGACGTGGTTTGCCATCCCCTTCTTCCTGGAGGCATCCTGGGGACTGTGCAGCTTGCCCAAGGCCACCCAGGCCGGTTCTCCTCACCGTGGGGAAATAAACTCCCAACCTCTGGCTCCAACAATCAGATACGTAAACCGCTGAGCTATCCAGGCAGCACTAAAACTTACAGAAATGCATCTATTGGGAGAAAAAAATGTTTGTGTACGTCAGGATAGTGTGTGTGACTGATTGTACGTGAAGCTGGTATTTCCCAGGCTTATCCATCATCCCCTAACACAAATGTGGTTTTAGCTTCTTCTGCCCCACTCACTTTCTGCTCTCTCTTTTCCTGGCCATTTATCAGCAGAAATTAATGACTCTACTGTAGCTTGTAATAGAATGAAGTTGGTGATTTATAAATTTGAGTGGCTGTTGTTTCGTCTGTGTGTTGTTTGGTCCCCAACCTTGGGCCTCCAGATGTTATTGAACTACAACTCCCGGAAGCCTTCACCACCACCTGTGCTGGCCAGGATTTCTGGGAAATGAAGTCCAAGAACATCTGGAGGCCCAAGGTTGGGGACCACGATGTTAGACCATGACTGGTATAGGCCTGTTTGCTTCGGGGGGTGGTGGTGGAGAGCAACGTTCATTGTTGCAACAAAAACAGCAAAGAGCCTGGGGCCCTTATCAAAGTCTGTGGTCCATAGGGGTTGATGTTGTTTAAATATTGCTTGTATTTAAGTTGCTTCATACCTTTTTGTGTGTTCTCGAAATGATCTCTTCCCCCCCCATGAGGGCTGGTGTGTCATTCACTTTGAAGAATAAGGAAGCTGTGATGTCATCATCACAAATGAATATGCAGATCCGCACAAATTTGTCCCTCAGCCCAGTGTAGTGGTCTTTGGTTCTTAAAAATGATAGTGGGAAATGAGGAAGAAATTATCCATTTTGTACAGCAGATGGTGCTGTTACCCACACTCACAACCAGCAGAAGTAACCAGCTTCTGTCTCAACAGATCACAACAGGATTCATGCCACTGATGTCCTCCATGCTGTCTGGTACCTTTCCACCCAGTGCATTCCTGGCCTGCCAACTGTGATTAATGACCACGGGTCAGCAAGTGATTCAGGTAAATTTATCAGTAGTTTCTTTGGGACCCTCTTAATCTCATTTTCTGGCCCAGTTTACCTTTCCTTTGTACATTGTGTGTGTGTGCTAAAACCTTGCATTTTGCACACCACCTTGTATTTTTCACAAAACATAGTGTTGGGTTGCAACAATACCACCTTTGTAGCTTTTTTTAAAAAAGCAAACGGCACGGTTAAGAAATGTCTCTTACATGCAAGGATGAAAAGATCTTGTTGTGCTTGACTTGTGTTTTTCCAGCAGAGGGGGCTTGATGTGTTGAGACATCCTTTTTTCTAAGTATGATTATGTAAAAACTGAGAATATTTATTGCATTTGTGCCATTTGAATGGGCAGGAGAGCCATGAAGGTGTCAGTGGGAACCCGCAGGTTCTCTGGATCACTTCAGCATTCTCAATCATCCTTGCCAGTGAAAATGAAAAAGAGGTGATCCTTTCATCAAAGGCCTGCTCTGCTAGTAGCTTATGATCCTTGGTTCAAACTCACCTTTTAAGGATGGGGGTGAAAACAAGACTTATCCCTGTCCTTTCCACTGGCACGTAGGTAACCCAGTTTGCCAGGATGCTAAGGAGCTGAGAAAATACCACACGCTACCATTGGACACACGCAGTTGCCTTTGTGTGCAATGGCTTTGCTGGTTGTCTTTCAGAAGAATGATGATGATTTAGACTCTATAAAAGCTGTGGTTGAGCAAAATGTTGTTTCAGTTTTCTGATATCAGAACAGATTGCTCTTTCAGACACTACCCTCTAGCCTAGTGTTTCTCCTTCTCTGAAGCAGTATTTTTTTCTCCCTGAGGCAAAGAAAAAAAATTATATATATAATTGAATAACCACCACCACCCTCAATCGGTAGAAGAATATTGGCAGTTCAATATTATTTTAACAGCTATAGTAGAATCTTAGAGGACATCTGAGAGAAAAGTGTAGTTTGAGGGGGGGAGAATGCAGGACAGGTTGTGAGGTACATCCTAATCTTTTCTCTGAATGAGAGCAGGACAGTCAGAGAATTTGTGATGGAGAATACCTGGGAGGTTGTCATTGATGCCCCCAAAGTCTGCCACAGAGACAGGAGGGCCTGGCGTGCTCTGGTCCATGGGGTCATGAAGAGTCGGACACGACTAAACGACTAAACAACAACAAAGTCGGCTACTTGAGCTGGTTGCCTCGCTGTGCCTCATGCTAGAGCCGGCTCTGCTGGTGCCCTATGGGAGATGAGGCCGGTTCGCCCTCTCCCTCTTGTCCTTCTGGCGACAGGAGGCCATACTTTTAGGCAGGATGCTAACAGCTGATTGGGCAGTGAAGAGTTTTAGTTTAGGGGGTGCTTCATATTGTTTTATCTATGTCGTCATCTGCATTTAAGATGTTTCTAACCAATTTAACTCATTATCTGAATGCTCAGATGGGTTCAGTTGTTTTTAATGTAATTATTCATTGTGTTTTTAACTGGTTTGTCTATGAATAATTTGGGAGCCGCTTTGGGGTCCTGCAATTGGAAGAAAAGTGGCATACAAATCAAATGTAAAAGTATAGAAATAATAATAAACGAAGATGGCAGCGCCTCTTTCGTCTGTCTCATTGGCATGTATTCCTCCGTCCCTGCCACTGGTAATGTCTGAAACAGGGAACTGCATGAGATGAGCAGCTAAAATTGCAAGCATCTGTAGCTTTTCCTTGCAGGCACTGATCTTTGAGTAGTCAATTTGAGAGATGTAGCCATTTTGCTACTGCCAATATTGCACGGGCTCAGGTCCCATTGAAATGGGCAAGCTTAAGCATGGTCTTGGGGACCGGAACCGAAGGCAAGTTGCTTTCCTTTCTGCTCCGTAACTAACTCTCACCAAATGACCTGTTTTTTGATGCTCAGATTCTGATAGCGGATTCACTCACGGCCACCTGGGATACGTGTTGTCGAAAACGTACACGCCAGCAGATGACACTTACGGCTGCTTGGCCGGCAACATCCCCGCCCTTGAGTTGATGGCTCTTTATGTAGCAGCTGCCATGCATGATTATGATCACCCTGGAAGAACCAATGCCTTCTTGGTTGCAACCAGTGCTCCTCAGGTAAGAAGGACCAGAGTACCTCCCCACCTATAGGATCCTTGCAGTGCAGTCATTAAATTGCAGTACTGCAGTAAAGACTCTACTCATGACCTGAGTTCAGATAGCTGGCTCAAGGTTAACTCAATGTTCCATCCTGCTGAGGTGGGTAGATTGAGTTCTCAGCTCACCGGGGAGCAGAGCACTGTGTAGCTTACATAATTAAATTGTAAACCACCCACAGAGAACTTTAAGCACTGTGGGGTGATGTATAAGTAGCACACTTTGCTTTTGCTGTATTGTTCCTTCAGGGAAATGGCATACATGCAATAAGGGTGGGGAGATCTGTCAGTTTCATTTCCCCCCCCTGCATTCAGGGTTTGATATTTAAAAAAAAAATCTCAAGTTCTTCTTGTCTTCAGTAGAAAGAAATTTCTGAATTTTTGGTATATCCTTCAAAGCCACACTGCAGTAAAAGTCTTCTCTATCTACATAGGCAACAGGTTCAACAAATAAAGGTCTTGCATGTGAGCCAAGGCAACTGTATTGGTAATCAACAGGAGTAATTTGGTTATTTGGCTTGGACGTTCTCCCCAGATCCTCAAACGGAGAATTTTCTCTCTTTTTGTTCAGGCTGTCCTATATAATGACCGCTCTGTTTTGGAGAACCATCACGCTGCTGCGGCATGGAATCTGTTCATGTCCAGACCGGAATATAACTTCTTAGTCAACCTTGACCACGTGGAGTTCAAGCACTTTCGGTTCCTTGTTATTGAAGCCATTCTGGCTACTGATCTGAAGAAGCACTTTGATTTTGTGGCCAAATTCAACGCGAAGGTAAGTTCAACGGCTTGAATCTTCCCAAAGGCCCAAATCTGTAGCCAAGATCCAGAAAATGGGGAGGGGAGGGGCAGATGTTTTGCGTTGTGTAGTTACAAAGGCAATGGCCAGAGGCCAAGCAAAAGGTGATTCTAAAGCTGGAGTACAGAAGCAGTTCTGTTAGGATGGGAGAGGAGGGAAAAGGCCTGACACTTCTTTATTTAAGTCAAGTGCTTATTTTTTTAAAAATGCACAACATTGCACTCATGGAATGAAGAAATGGGCCGTATTTGATTTTAAAAATTCTTATCTCAAATGGACTGAAATGATCATTTCGCCCATCTCCGCGTGAATCTGGAGGATTACACAGTTGGGAAGAAACCTACTGTAAATAGTGGGAAGGACCAGTAAGTTGATGGTAGACACAGAGCTGGGGGTTCGGAACAGAGAAACAGGCAGAAAGATTCTACCAGAGATGTACCGTATTTTTCGCACCATAAGACGCACTTTTCCCCCACAAAAGAGGGGGTTGGAAAGTCTGTGCATCCTGTTTTCTTCTCCTAAAAAAATGGTGCGTCTTATGGAAAGGTGTGTCTTATGGAGCGAAAAATACGAAAAAACTTGCTTTTTTGGAAGCCTCGGCTTTAGTGCCCTATTGGCTAAGCTCGGGTCACGTGAAATTAGCATATACAAAGAGGAGGCAGAAGAATGAGCAGGAATGCCTGGATCTGAGTGCACCTCGGCCACATTGGCTCCATACTGAGAGTTCCTGCTTTGCATTTCCTTCTGGCTATCGATGTTTGGGGTTAATCAGCTTGCAGCCTTCCAGCAGCAATGTGGGCTTGCAACCCTGAGCCAGGACGTTGTTGCATCCTCTAAACTTTGGTGCCCTGGGTCAAAGCCTCAGTCACCCTGTCCTGGTTATGCCTCTGGGTCCCATCTTCATGGAGGACAGATGGGAAGGCTTTGGGTACCAGAGTTTTGGTGGTATTTTTGCAGAGCAAATAAAGAAGACCTTAGTTATCAGCCAGGTTTAGGATTCAGGTGATAAGAGATGGGATGCAGACATTCATAGTGAAGCTTCTGATATATACCGTATTTTTCCGTGTATAAGACTATACTTTTGTCTAAAACCTTTAGACTAAAAATTGAGGGTCCTTTTACTCATGGAAATAAGCTGAGGAGAGAACAAAAACAAGTGGAGGTGAAAGCAGGGATCAAAGCGATCCTGCAGTGCTTTGATCTCTTTCTCCCTACACTTGCTAAGCCCCACTTAGATTTCTTAATTTTGGATTAGAAAAGTGGTGGGCGTCTTATACATGGGGGTGTCTTATACATGGAAAAATACAGTATCTAAAGGAAATATATTGGACGGAAAGGTAATACAAATGATAAATAACAATTCATACAGCACATTTCCTTCTAAGGAAGAATAGACTGCCCCTCTTCCTGCTGCATTTCTGCCAGTAGACAAAAGCATTTTTATTTAGAAAGGCTTTGACCACTGATCGAGGACATTGAGGCATTTCACTTATTTTTGTTGTGTTTTGTGGCTTTTACATTGTATTCATTCTGTGTTTGTGACTGTGTACTTAGCAGTGTTTTAAATACTGGGTATTTTAAGCTGTTACCGGTTTTTAAAATTCATGTTGTAAGTTTCCTTAGGTCTTGCAGAGAAGAAAGGCAGGATATTTACATAATGAATAGATGATTTTTTTCCTGTGCCATCTACCTTATTCATTCATTCATTCATTCATTCATTCATTCATTCATTCATTCATTCATTCATTCATTCATAATAAAATGTTATCTGCCAGGTGAACGATGGCGTAGGCATTGATTGGACGAACGAAAATGACCGCTTGCTGGTTTGTCAGATGTGCATCAAACTGGCTGACATAAATGGACCAGCAAAACACAAGGAATTGCATCTACAATGGACAGAAGGCATCGTCAATGAGTTTTACGAACAGGTAAAGAGAAGCAGAAGGTGGCTGTTCTTAATCGCACTTTGGAAGAGTTCAGAGTTCAGTGCTTTTTCTTCCCCGACCTTTTATGAGAATGGAATGTAAAAACTCTCACACGGATCGTTTTGTCATAACGGAGGTGAATGGTTTCAAGAGGTCAGATTAAAATCAGTGTGCAAAAATCACTTCTCCAAATTGCTTTACCATTGTTTTGAAAGGGGGGTAACGGCAGTTACAGTGAAACGTGTCACGCAATTCATTGTTGTGTCAGAGTGTGCAAAGCCCCGAGTTGAAGTGATGCTTCTAAAAATTAAATACCTGAAAAAATGACTGAACAGTGTATTCTTATATATAAGAATAAATGTAGGAAATTGCAGGGAAAATGGAATGAATCCACTAGATCGAGTTAGCTAAGGTGGCCCAGGGAACACAGGCTATTTTCAAGGGACCCTTATGTCTCCCTGGACAATCCCATCTGTCCTCCAGCAAAAAAGTGAATAGCTACACCTTGATGGTCATTGTGATCCATCTTTTAAGCAGGTTGCAGCCCCCTCCCCAAACCCTTTCAACATGCCCATTTCTGTAGATCCGAACTGGACTTTGGGTTACCCTTTGTTTCATTTCTTTCCACTTTTTTTGCATTGCTTAATATAATCGTTACTATATGGATATTTTAGATTATATATTAATTGCTTTCTAGTCAACTCTCCTGGGATTTTCTAGGTGTAAGGTACTCAGAAACAGCTTACCGGTTCCTCCTTCTAGTAGCACTCTGGCACCGTGAAATGTGCTAATTGCTATAGTAACCCTCTCCAACATTTGCAAATGGCTCCCAAGTGGACTAAGAGTTCTTTTTTTAAAAGCATGGGAATTGTATATCTAATCAGTGTGGCTTGTCCCTGAAAAATAAATTCCTTTTCTTTTTCTTTTGCTATTTCGTCCTTCACATCACATTGGCTATTGTGCCATTCGGATGTATGGCATCATTATTTTTCATTGGGAAGTAGGGTATCCACTAAATAGAATTCTGTCCTTTCATTTCCAACCCTGACATTTTCTAAAAATTGTCAGAATCCCAGAGATCAAGAACTAAAATCACAACACACATTTCCCTACCTTTCGGAATGGATTGGCTCTGTTAATCCCTGATCAAAATTTTGTTTAACATCAGAGGCTCATCAGACTATCAATTTACTTTTTAAAAGTTTAATCAGAGACTGAATGCCTAGATTTTGTGTGTTATGTTGAAACCATTGGCTCAAACCTCTGTTGAGGTAGTATCACTTGAGAAAATCATAAATGTCTCTCCGAAAAAAATTTAAATCACTATCTTGCATGTTGAAAACTATATGTTGAACCCACTGGCCATAATCCTGTTGATTAATCATGCTAGCACAAGCGCAGTGGTGTAAGCAGAAACAAAGAAGCACGTCACCGCTTAAATTCCTTGTCATGTGCCAAGTCATTTGGTTGGTGCACAAAGAGAGATGCAAGTAGCAACTCATTAAGTAGTAACAATTCACCACTGCAGTGTATATACATAGTACAGTGGTGCCCCGCATAGCGACGATAATCCATGCAGCAAAAATCGTCGCTATACGGATTTGTCGCTATGCAAAATAAAAAAGCCCATAGGGATGCACTGAAACCCCTTTAGTGCATTCCTATGGGCTTAAAACTTACCTTTTAAGCGAAAATCCTCCATACGGCGGCCATTTTAGCTGCCCGGTAAGTGAGGAATCCGTCCCTGTTTTACCTGGCAGCCATTTTGGAACCACCGATCAGCTGGGGAAAAATCATCGTTATGCGAAAATCGGTAAGCGAAACAGCTTACCGATTGTCGCAAAGCGATTTTCCCCCATAGGAAACATCGTTATGTGATCGCAAACGCGATTGCAAAAACATTGTTGCTATGCGGATTCGTCGTTAAATGGGGTGCCCGTTATGCGAGGCACCACTGTATACCCATACAACGAAATTCACACAGACACCCAAAGACCAGATCCACAAGCACACACACACACAAAAATCCCCAAACCTCCCCACCCACTAAAAATCCCCCAGTAAGAATAAGTCAAGAAGTAAAGAATACACATCCAGCCAAGTTATAGTGGCATATGCAGCTGAATATGCCATAAGCACCTCTTTTCTTCCCTGACAATAAAGATGCAGCGTTAACAAAGGAAATCATTAAGAATTTGCGACTTTTTCATGACCCTTAAAACTTGTTTTGTCTGCATCACCCTGCCTAAGGATAGGGCCAGCATGCCTGTCCTGCCCTCATGCTTATGACTGTCCTTCAAGACAACCACCAAGAGTCAGAAATAGAGATGGGGGTATTTGTATACGAATACGAACACTCCCACATAGGTGGACATAGCGAGGGTCCGGCCCTCTAAGGCCAGATTGTCCACTCACCTTCCGCTGTTGCCGTGAGCTCCGCACTCCCTTCCTATCACTCTGTAGCTCGCGGTCTGCGAGTCACTCTTTGACCTTGCATCGAAGCTCATCCTCCTGCCAGGAGTTGCTTGCAGACCGGTGGTTTCAGTGGGGCATCCAAGGGCTTCCACACCCCTTTAGGGACCTCATTCTGCAGTCTTAGGCAGACAGTCACAGAATCCTGCACAACCTGGCAGACTTTGGCTGTATTTTGTCATTTTTTTCCCCTAGCACCTTGAAACACACGTACACCACTCCATTTTCTCTGTGTACCATTGACCCTTGCTCTGATCAGACTTTGGAAAAGTTCATTTTTTAAAGAATGTAACTCCCAGAATCCCCCAGCCACTGCTGGCTGGGGGATTCTGGGAGCTATGCTTGGAAAATCTTCTCTAAGCTCTTTTTCTGCCTGTTGCCCATTTAGGTTTTTGAAGCCAACGATCATCTTTTTTCCCCCGTTGTGCTCATCAAAATACCATCCCCTTGTGGGGAGCAATAACAGGACTGCTAACATGAAAACATTCTCCAGGCCTTGTAAATGGCCTGGGTGATTTCAAGAGCAACCTGGTAACATGATTTTTATGATCTGGGAAGATACAGAAGGGCAACAATGATCCTTCGGGTCAACTGGCTGCAAGCCGTCCTAGGTCCTTAAAATGTTAACACCAGTGTGTTGAATTGGAACTGGAAATGTACTGAGATCCCATGCTTATGAAATGGTAATTCTGGTTTCTTCTGACTTCTAAGGGTGACGAAGAAGCCAGCTTAGGTCTCCCGATCAGCCCGTTCATGGACCGCTCTGCTCCTCAGTTGGCACACCTCCAGGAATCCTTCATCACTCACATCGTGGGCCCACTGTGCAACTCCTATGACTCGGCGGGGCTGATGCCAGGAAAATGGATCGAAGACAACGATGAGTCAGCCGACACGGATGAGCAGGATGAGGAAGATTCGACGGACATGGAGACCTATGAAAACTCCGAACCAAGTATGTTCTGTGTGTGTGCCTGATTTTTTTTTTTTAAAAAAATTATCATTATTATTTATTTATTCAATTTTTATGCCACCCATCTTACCAGCGATCACTCTGGGCAGTTCACAACATAAAAAAACATAAACGTAGTAGAACAAAATGCTCCAAATTAAATTTACTTAAATCAAAGAACAAAGATAAAAGTTAAAAACCGTTAAAAGTAGAACAAACAGGCTTCCTTCAGTGACGAGGCTTAGCTGCCTCCAGTCAGAAGGCTTAGCTTCCTACAGTCAGGAACCTTGTGGAACCTTGTCAGCTGATGCTGAGCAAACCAATTGGGACACACCTTGTTGGAGGTGAAGCCTGTAGGCTCTGATGCAACAGGGACTGCTAATGTCTGAGTGTTCTGTGCTCAGAGGCTGAATACTCAAAGCTAAGTTTTCTTAATTTGGGGGTTAGAAAAGTGGGTGGGCATCTTATAAATGGAAAAATATGGTATTTATTCTCCTCACTAATCTGGCCACCATATTCTGAACCTGTTGGGAGTTTCTGTATCAGTCTCAAGGGTGGCCTCACACAGAGCATATTCCAATAATAATTGGCTATGGATAGAGGCAGGGAAGCGCGGGCTGGACTCCTTCTGCAATTGGCACAACGCTGACAGATGTGTGTGCCATGTGGAGCCCCAGTGAGTGGACTGGTTCCGGGGGCAGGGGAGGGAATGGACTGCTGTGACACCTATGGTGCCATGCTGCATATTCATATTCCCTGGATCTGAATATAAAGCCCCCATCTCCAGGAATAATGGTAGGGACTCCATGTTTGTTTCTTTATTTCTGTACAGTATTCAGAATTCAAGATAAATCTTGCACATGCTGTTTACCAAGTTGGGTGCTCCCACTCAACCCCAAAGAGTGATTTCTTCCCAAAGGGAAATCATCTAACTACAAATTGGCAAATTTTAATCAGAACAAAGGTGCAAGAGAAAGGGTTTAAATGATTGTTGCCATCATCTTAAAATTTGGAAAGCTTCCGTTGCTCTCAGAATCCCCCCCCCCAGCCAATATGGCTGTTTTTGCTTGTTATGTGGCCTAATGGCAAAGCAGGGTTTCCATCTCTTCTGTGGTAACACAACCGACTCTTTCCAGACGCACCTTGGTTGCAACAAGCCTCAAATGCTTCAACCTCCCAGATTAAACTACTTTGGCGGAGAACAGTGGAAGACGCTTCTGCATGCAGTAGGCAGCACCCAAAGACATTTACACCAGAAGTGTAAATCTGGTCCCGCTGGCTTGTGAGGATCACAGAATCGTAGAACGGTAGAGAAGGAAGGGGCTCCTTGGGGCCATATAGTCCCAAATCCCAGCCAGAGGAGGAATCCCACAACCAGTGCATCAACTGTTAACCGCTAATTGCACTAATTAAGCAGGGTTGGTGGCAAGCCTTTGGGTCTGAGTCCCAATGAGTCTGTACTTTCACACACACACCAGAAAAAAAGGGAGTTGGGTGGGTTCCAAGTTGTAAATTGAGTCTGAGTCACGGGGATGGGGGTGGGGGGTGGACAAGTCAAGTCACCTGTGTGACTGAAGTCCAACTTGACAGTGAGTCCAACAACTGACAGTGAGTCCAACAACTAGAGTCCCCATTCCTGTAATCAAGCAGTATAAAAGTTTAATTAATTAATTACATAAACTCTAGTAATGCATACATATAAAATGTCAACAAGGCATCCCAATACCGGCAACGGGAAAGTACCATATTTTTTCGTGTATAAGACGCTCCCATGTATAAGACACCCCCCACTTTTCTAATCCAAAATTAAGAAATCTAAGTGGGGCTTAGCAAGTGTAGGGGGAAAGGGATCAAAGCGCTGCAGGATCGCTTTGATCCCTGCTTTCCCCTCCACTTGTTTTTGTTCTCTCCTCAGCTTACCCTCAATTTTTAGTCTAAAGATTTTAGACAATAGTATAGTCTTATATATGGAAAAATACGGTGTCGTCTTTCCCCAGTGGTTAGGACCAGCTGAGTGTGGCTTCCAATGTTCCAAGATGCTTACAGTTCCAGAACCTCACATAACCTGAATGCAGTGAATGCTGTTGGAGTCGTTAACCTGATTAGCTTTGTAGTGGTTTCTAACACAATATCCAATCGCAATAAGTGTTCTAATGACCTTTGCGGAGAATGGCATGATCTTAGGGGGGGAGGGCGTATCTCCCAGGAGACCAGGGATAAAATGTTCTAACGTGGCCACGCTAGTGTGGCATAGAGGTTTCTTCTGATTAAACCTGAAGGTTTCCTACAGGGAACTGAAAGCTTTCTAATGAAGGATTGAACTGGATTTGGGCTGTGCCACAATGAAAAGCTCTTTGTTCGCCGCTGAAAAGCTCGGAGGACTCAACAGTTTGGTTCCCAACAAACACTTACTTTAGGCCACCTGGAAACACTAATCTAGGCACACATTTCTGTGGAACAAAGCATTCCCCTAACGTCACTTTCCCCCTCCCTGCTTCATTAAAACTCCCGAAGAGGTTTAACATTCAAGCAAGCTGCTGCTAAGGGATGAGTTATTGTGGGCAAATTTGGGAGGTGTGGGGAATGTTTAATTGTTTACTCTTTAAAGCATTAAGAATCTTAACCGAGAACTCCGCCACTTGGGCTTAAGCACCACGGAAGCTGAGTTCATACCTTCTGTCGGTGGTGCAAGAGCCATTTCTGTCTGGTCTGATCCTGAGCAATTCTAGTAATCTGAGAAAATGTGTAGGATTATTATTATTAGTGCAGCATGGTGTTAATCTTCTTAAGAGCCAGATTAATCAACTGAACTAGTTGATTGATTGGTGGCAAAGAGTTCTAGTTGGTGAAAGGCTGGGAGTGAAAGGCTATCAGAGAAAACCAGCGGTTGGAAAACTTTCTAACTACAACTCCCAGAATCCTCTACCTAGCATGGATTTAGGGAACTCTAGTTCAAAAAAGGAACGTTTCCAAAGTTTGGAGAAAATCAGAAAGGTTTCCTAAAGATCACTGAATGCAGAGTCTTTTCTTCCAGCAATGAGTGACGGCTTTTGCATGTTGAACTATAAACTAGTCCAAGTTTCTATGAGTATCTCAGAAGGTTGCTTTGGTTTTGACAGCATGTGCAATTTTCTGAATTAATTAGCAAAAAAGGAATTAATCAGCTGTCAAGCTGATATTGGTAAGTACTGTCAGGTTTTGTGGAGTTCAGATATCTTGACGCAAAGGGGCACAGTCCTGGCTGAGGACTCTTCCAAAAAGAACATGACTTCTCTTTCACATTCCAGGTTCTACACTCCTCTTTAATTAGTATTCTTACTGCAGAGACATTTCCCGTGACTTTCCTTTTCTTCCCTACTGAAAACATGGTTTACTTGCCATACATTAAGAAGGATTCTGACAAACTGGAACAAGGTCAGAGAAGGACAACAAAGATGTTCAGGGAACAGGAAACCAAGCCTTATGAGGAAAGACTGAAAGAACTGGGCATGTTTAGCCTTGAGAAAAGAAGACTGAGGGGAGATAGGATAGCACTTTTCAAATACGTGGAAGGCTGTCATACAGAGGAGGAGCAGGATCTGTTCTCGATGATCCTAGAGTACAAGACACATAATAATGGGCTCAAGCTAGAGGAAGCCAGATTTAGGTTGAATATGAGGAAAAACTTCTTAACTGTTAGAGCAGTACAACAATGGAACCCATTACTTGGGAGGTGGAGAGCACTCCAACGCTGGAGGCATTCAAAAGAAACTTGGACAACCATCTGTGAAATCTAGTTTGATTTGAATTCCTGTTCTTAGGAGGAGGTTGGACTTGATGGCTTTATAGGCCCCTTCAAACTCTGTTATTCTGTGATTCTATGATTCTATATTGGGTTTTTTTTTCTTTTTCATTGTGGGGAGAGTTATTTAGTGCTATGGTGCTTCCAGTTTGAAAGCTATGTCTGCTGAAAGTTTTGTAGTCCAGAGCTCTCAATTAGCTCTCAAACATCACCATAAACAACGAAGCCTAGAATAGAAGCTTCAGCAGAGAGCTGGAAATCTTTGGTTAAGATTACATACAGGTATGTTATTTTCGTTAAAGAGAAAAGAAATGGCTTTTTGAGGGGAAATTACACAATGAAAGGAGTGTAGAAGTTTTGTCCACTTGGAAAAGTCCTACGTTTTGCTTCGACCTGAGATGGCAAATCTGTGTGTCTGGGCTATACCACTTTAGACTGCAGAAAGGGGGAGGGGGTTCTCTTAAATGAATTTTCTTTCCTTAGAAAAATGACACCACACATAGAAATAATCACACCAGGTAACTTGGGTAGGACTCTTGGATGACATTCAGTATTCTGAATTTTCTCCCACTGTTCAGGAGCACTCTGTCGTAGGAGTCCCCATCTGCAGCCTCAGATGGTACAGCCTCCCACAGTAACATTAGATCTAGGAAATCGTTAGTTGCAACCAGTTCACATTCTGTGGATTTAGGTTTTATTCGTACATACACAATTTGGTGATGAAGTTCACATTAGGGTGGTAGCTGGCTGCCTTATACTAACTTGGACCAGCGATCCATCTACCTCTGTGTTATCTACACTGACTAGCGTGTTGGTAGAGGGTCTTTTCCAGCTGCAGTTGAGACTTTCTGCATACAGTGTGCAACCTTTATGACTGTGCAAACACTTCTTGTACATGTTAGAGCTTACTACTTTCCCTTCAGGTTTGAGTGACAGAATATGTGATGTGGAAACTTCCTTTGAAGGCCTGTATGAATATTAGCCTGATGTACGTCATTAGCTGTTCCCTTCCAAAGGTGGAGGGGACTGTTGCATCTACGGGTCTCCATGTGAAATGACCTCATCACACATGTCTCCTGAAATGTGATAGCTGAAGGCAAATGTACATTTGCTGCTGTATCGTATCACTGGCCTAATGAGCATATGGACTGGACTGTACGCCTGTCATAATTACTTCTTCTGGAATGTCGCGAAAAGGATTTAAGACATCTAGCCATACCTAATTTAAACACCTTAATTGAAGGCAGTCTTCTCCTGTCACAACCGGATGCCCTCCAATGGACATCACCTCATTCATGTCAGTCCAAACGAGCGTGGCCAGGGGTGAAAGAGGTGGGAGGTTACAGTCATACATTTCAAATGCCCCACGTTGGGACTCCCTGACATAAGTTATTCCTATTAAACAGACAGCATCACCATTTCCAAGACAGAATATGGCTCTGAAATTATTTCATTGCAGCTTGCGATAGAGGGGAGGGTCACCATACATTTCAAAGCCAACACTAGATTTTTTTGATGTAGCCAGAACTTGCTGCTTTGCCAGATGTGTGATGCAGACCTGCAAGCGTCTTTGTTCAGAATTCAGCCCCATGGCGTTCAGTGAGGCTTTTTCGATTCCGCATTGATTTCAAAGTTCTAATGATCACATACAAAGCCCTAAACGATTTAGGACCTCAATACTTGGCGGAACGCCTCTCCTCCCACCTAGATCTACTCGTATTACCCGATCTAGCCAGGAGGGGCGACTAAGGAGCATAATGCCGAGGGAGGCCCCGAAAGAAAAAAAACAAGACACCGGGCCTTCTCGGCAGTGGCTCCCAGTCTCTGGAACAAGCTCCCCCCCCCTCAAGATTCGTCTGGCCCCCTTGTTGGGCATTTTCAAAGACCAACTCAAGACCTGGTTATATAGACAGGACTTCCCTCCGGGCACTACATAACTTCCTCTTTTTCTACTATGTTCTGTGTAAATGCTGTAAATTGTTATTTGATATTAATTGATTTTATTCTCCATTTTGTGAGCTGCCCTGAGTAGACTATGTCTAAATGGGGGGCATATAAGCTCAACCAACCAAAAGATAGATAGATAGATAGATAGATAGATAGATAGATAGATTGATTGATTGATTGATTGATTGATTGATTGATTGATTGATTGATTGATTGATTGATTGATTGATTGATTGATTGATTGATTTTGTTACTTGGCCTGCGGTGTAGATGTTTGTATTTTTAGTGAGGACTTTTAGTGGGTGGGGAGTGTTGGGGGATTTTTTTAGTGGGTGGGGAGTGTTTGGGGAATTTTATATGTGTGCATGTGTCTGGTCTCTGGGTGTCTGTGAATTTCATTGTATGGGTATACTGTGTATATACTTACAATGACAATAAATTATTATTATTATTATTATTATTATTATTATTATTATTATTATTATTATTATTATTATTATTATTATTAGATCGATCGATCGATAGATCGATAGATAGATAGATAGATCGATAGATAGATAGATCGATCGATCGATCGATAGATAGATAGATAGATAGATAGATAGATAGATAGATAGATAGATAGATAGATAGATAGATAGATAGATAGATAGATAGATAGATAGATAGATAGATAGATAGATAGATAGATAGATAGATAAGCATACCTGGAACGTTTGCCATCTTCCCGCATCATGTCGCTCCTGGTCTCTTGCAGGAAAGAAGAGGAGGAAGATCTACTGCCAGATCACTCAGCACCTGCTTGAGAACCATCAGATGTGGAAGAAAGTGATTGAGGAGGAAGAGAGGAGAGCTGGGACAGGCAAGCAAACCCCAGACCAACCGGCAGCGTTGCACCAGCCCTCTGAACAAATCGAGGCTATTAGAGAGGAGGAGGAAGAGAAAGGGGGGAAGCCCAGAGGAGAAGACGACAGCTCAGCCCAGGAGACGAATCAATGACAGTGAGAGAATTCTGAGCAGTATTGGAAGACAAAAGGACTTCTCTCTACCAGTTCCTTTTACCAGCCAGCACAACATTTAGACACAACACTGTAGAATTATGGGATAATGCACCTACAGCTGTTTAGGTTGTTCCTCTTTCCTCTTTTTTTTTAAAAAAACAACAACCACAGTGAGGTACCTTGTTTAAATTGCTGGGTGCAAAAATAAGCTTTCACTCTGCAGCACCGACTTTTACAGACTTTCATATGGGATGGGGAATTATAAATATATATAATTATATATATATATATAAATATTAGCCTGGGTTTATCAGCTGCGTATTTCTTTCGGGTTTTTTTTTTTTTAAGAACGATATATTACGATAACTGTGATATACAAGAAGAAGAGAAAGGAAAATGTTGTGAATGAGAAGCGTGTCCACGGTGAAGTGAGTAAAGGCCGTCTTACTGTTGTTCTTGGATTTTGTGATGCGGTGCCGTCGATAGTACTGATAAAATATTATCTGCCTTCATAGATGTGCAGGCGGGAGGGGTGTGAGCGCACACAGCACAAACATGGGAGTGCACCACTGAGTAAACAGATGTAATACTGCAGCATGAGCTGGTCGTGGCAGTAGTATATGCTATCACAACTCAACCCTCAGACTTTCACAGAAGTAACGACCCTGCAATAGTGTCTTCTTTTTCCTCCATAACTGGGATCCAGTTTCTTTCTCAGCCTTGGAAAGGCTGGTGTTGAAGCACTCCTTTCTTCCCTTCTTCCACACAACTGAGTAGTATCCAGATAGATGTGACCCAGAGCAGCTTCAGGTTCGGCCAAACAAGAGCCTCCAGCTACATGAGCAGTCTCTCCCATAGCTGCCATTTCTGGAAAGGTGCATCCATTGAGAAGCTGCTCAACCTGTATCCACATCTACAGACTGTGCAATGCTACTTTCACTAGCTCTCCCCCTCTCCCTTTTTTCCTCCCTTTTCTTCCCCATGTTGTAGTCAAGCACCACCAGTTGTGATTTGAGAGTATGGAAGCACGTGGCTGTGTTGTCCAAAGGATTCCCAGTTCTCTGCCGTGGAAAGCACCAAAGGAGACCTGCATTGCTTCCTCAATTACATCCATTTATAATAATTACATTATTTCTTATGATCTCTGTGCTTATGAAAGAGGAGAGACCACATTTAGCTAGGCTCTTTTTAATGCTGAATATCGACTTGGAAGGTTTGGTCCTGGCTTATCTTGATTTTTAACTGGAATAGGTAAAAGGGCCATAAGATCTGACACCTAGTGATCTAGATCAGTGGGTGTTCCACTTAATAGTTTCAGGGAACATATTCTATATTGATCTGTTTGTGATAAACCTTTTGGTGAGATCAAAACAACTTGGACAAAATGTTGTCCGCTCCTCTGTGTTGTTCCATGTGAAGTAAGGATATGCCCCCAGAACTTCTCTGTGGCTGGATACTGCAGAAGAACTTCTCTAATTAGCAGCACATGGGGGCCTTCTAAAATTGGGACTTAATTGGACTTTGCTGGGCAGTAGAAGGGTCGTCATTGTAGTTATCATGGATCTCTTTGCCAAAGTAATGTGTTTTGGTCGGCATTATTAGCACCTGATATGTATTGCGGCTGGTGGTGTGCCAGAAAAATATAAGGAAACACTCTCCTGTTCCCCCTAGTGGCCAACTCTGAAATCACACATTGAAAATATTAATTGGAGAATGGCATAAAACCTGAACATTTCCATCTAATTGTTCTTAAAAATACATTCAAAACCCTTTAAAAATAACTTGTGAAAAGAAATAGGAATGTTATTTGTTGCACAAAAAAGCAACTTTTAAAGTATTCATTACATTAGTTTTGAAATGTAACTTAATGATGTTACTTATACCGTCATTATTTTTTAAAAAAATTTAACTGTTTTGCTCATAACTAGTTTCTTCCAAGCTCTGATAATTATGGGCAAGCTGTTTTTTGGATATACATCAATCTTTTATGATCTAGCGTTTAAGCAACCCTGTGAAAAATTTCGAAGGATCTCAGGTTTCTCCAGAATTTGGTTAGGAAACCACTGATCTAGATGAGCAGGTTCAAGTTCTGGAATGCACCTACAGCAAACAGAAGACCAAGAAAAGTGAATGCTGCCCTTTCAGTGCAGGAATTAATTGTGTCATTGCTTTCAGTGGAAGCTTTTCACTAGGTTTTAGACGACCATGTCATGTTTCATTAAAAGGACCTGTGTAGGATAAGTTCTCATTGGACTTTTCCATGGGACAAGTGCCATGTATAATGTCAGAAGACCTCCAGAAAGCTCCTGAAGCATTGTGAATATACATTTGTGTGCATATGTGTGCGGAGATAGTATGAATTTAGTATGAACTGAATACACATTGTAACTGTCCCTCCCTCCCTCCTGTTTCTTATTATGTTTTCTAATGCGGGTGATGGGAAGTTTTATTTTCAAAAGGTGATTTCATTCTTGACCTTTGAATGCAGATGGGAGATACGGAATTGCCTGCAACCTTTGATGTCAAAATAGAACTCTTCTGCAGTGCTTAAATTGAGGAGCATAGATGCTTATTATCCATCCTGATTGAGTACCTCGTTACTAAAAACAGAGTTAGGACATGGAATTTTACAGCTGGAAGGCTGCAGGGGGCCAGTTTTATTCCGGTGAGTTGCTTGATCCCTGATCGGTGCAGCCTTATCTTTGGGATTTGATTTTTGTCATCAAAAGCAAACAGAAGGCCAGCTCTTTCTTGGTCACAGCATAGGATTTCTTTGGTTGATTTATGTATCAATTAAAACTTTGCCTGCCAGTGATTTTGTTTATCTGTCTGTAAATATGGAGACTTTGGGAGATTGTATAGATAATAAAAGGGAAATGGTATGTTTTTGTAAAGATAACTTTAAAAAAAAAAGAAACAGATTTTTTATAAAATATTATAAACTGCCACCTTTGACAAAGAAGACCTTGCATAATTAGTAGGCCTATAAGATTATTAGCATCAGCCATCATCATCTGGATTAAGGTTGATCCCTGACACTCAGCAGCAGAGACTGACCATCAGTCACTGTCCAAATGAGTTTTTATAGTACAAAATGTGAAGGGATAATTTGCTTTTATAACGAAACGTGTGCGCTTAGTCACTGTGCTAGGCTAATACTATGATTCTCAGATAGATAGATTGATAGATAGATATATGTATACACACATACATACACCAACCCAGGATCAAAACTTTTTAAGGCTCTTGCTTTGAGAATGGTTTATTTTACTCTCATTCTGCTTTCCTTCGTCTTGCTTCTCATAGGCTTCCTGGCTTCACAGTTTGCAGAATTGCCAGCATGTCAACCATCAGTGAGCAACTTAAAGATTTATCAAGGGCATAGGATTTTAGCTCCAGAGTTCATTGTCTTTGACATCCTACCAGTAGGATAAAATCAGAGGCAAAAGTAAGAGAAAGCTGCAGGCTGGGGTTGATTGATAAGCAATTGACTCTCAAATACAATTCCTCTTAATAGGGAGATGTCTCTGGATTCTTGAAAGGGGTAGTAGCAGGCCGAGAGAGACGCACGGAATTAACCTCAGCGATATATCTAGCAGTTCTGGTGCTTTGATGCCGTATTAGTTAAGCTTCTGTCACATAAGAATCACATATACAGGAAAGGGACAGGGACATACAGTTAAACACCCACATCTGAGCATGCATTAGACATGTTGGTTCTACGTTAGGCTGATCTGTTTTGTGTTTCCTTCTTCCCGGGGAGGAGAAGCTGCAGATGGGATACAGGCTTGAAACAGGCAGGCTCATTCCCTTTGAGCAATAAATGCCTACCAGTAGATTTCTGACCTGGACCCTTTAAATTTTGATGCCGTGGGTTTTGACCCAGTTTCCCTGCCCCATTTAGGAGCCCTGTAATGCAGTAGTCCTGCAGTCAAGACTCTGCTCACCACTCCGCTCATCCCCGTTTCCAACCCATAGAGCCAGCGTTTGTCCGCAGACAATCCTCCGTGGTCACGTGGCCAGCGCGACTAGACACAGAACGCCGTTTACCTTCCCACCGAAGTGGTACCTATTTATCTACTCGCATTTTTGCATTTTTGCATGCTTTCGAACCGCTAGGTTGGCGGGAGCTGGGACAAGCGACGGGGGCTCACTCCATCACGTGGATTCGATCTTACGCCTGCAGGTCTCCTGACCTTGCAGCACAGAGGCTTCTGCGGTTTAACCCGCAGCGCCACCATGAGGTTCAGTCCTAATGGGCTCAGGTAGCTAGTTTGAGGTTAGCTCAGCCCTCCATCCTTCTGAGATTCGTAATGAGTACCCAGCTGGAGGAGAGGGGGGGATATGTAGCCTGCATATTTAAAAACATTGTAAACTGCCCACAGAGGGCTTTAAGCACTACGGGGCAGTATATAAACAACACACTTCGCCTTTGCTTTTATGGTTCTAGATGAGCTGCACTGGATACCTACAGCTAAGATTCTTCCCATCCTTCCCTGGTCATCCCAAACTGTCAAGTGTAGACAAGAAGCACATGCGTCATACAGGTTGTGAGAGAGTATCTTCTATGGAGTCTGTGCTCCATGCCTGTGTACTTGATGGAGAACCCAAGTTGGTTATTACATTAATAAGTAGAATGACCCATATTTCCAGTCTAGTTGTTACATCTCTAACATGCAACCATGAATTTAGGACCACCTCTTTCTATGTGATTTTAGTGTTTCTTTTGCCTCTGAAGTTATGGTTACCTGGCTTCTTTCTCTTTGGGGTTTTGAGATCTACCCTTGATAGGGAAGTATTTTTATCAACTACTTGTGTGTGTTGTAGAAGGTGTAGAATTCTGTCTTAAATGACCTATACCAGCTGGGAGCTGTCATTGTTCTAATCCTCCTTTTCTCATCCTTTTATTCACCCAGTTTATTATACAAAGAAGTTTTTTTTCCATGCAGTAATAAATCCATTGCCATTTTATCCCTATGTTTTCATGTCTAGCTGTTAGGGCCACATGAATCTGTATTATATGCAATCAAAGACTTGGTCTGTCCGATTTAGTGTTCCCAACTCAGCAACCATTCTCAGGAAGAACAACCTTCAGAACATGGCCAAAGAGCCTGAAAAACCTACAGCAACCGTTAGATCCCGTCCGTGAAAGCCTTCGTGAATACATTCTCAACCTCTCTCTCTCTCTCTTTTTTTTGTTTCGGCCTGGCCATAAACAGTATGAAAGAAATACTATTGCATAATGAACCTTATGAGGTGATGTGTGTAGAATTTTTTCCACTCTGTGGCCCCTTCAAATATGCCGACACCCCCCCCCAGCAGGGGATCATATGAGCGCCGTTGAGAATGGCTGTTCTACAGTGTTAGACAGCTTTCTTTGTCTTGCCTGAAGACACCTAGTAATCTCTGGTGGTCTACCTCCCAAATATCAGCCAGATGTGACTCTGCCCGTTTCCATCAGCAGCGAAGTTTCCATATCTTCGTTCTCAGAAGAGCTTCAAACTCCTTGGTGGAATGAAATTAGGTTGTCAGTGCAATGCAGAGACCAGAAAGCATCTTCAGCCATGGACCAAGACCAAATATCATCTCCAGCGGTACCTATTTTGGAGACAGCTTTCTGAATAAGAGACAGGGTTGCTTCTGAAGGCAGAGGGGCAGAAAGAGAAATTCACACCCCCATCCACTGCATTTGCAGAAATTTCCCACTAATGAAACTACCTTTTCTAAAACTATCAGAAGATGGTTGTTAGCTCAAAGAAGAGTTTGCAATTAATGTCAGGTTTCTCACAGATTGATAAAAAAGCATGGTGGCTTGTATGTGAGCAGAACAATGCCTCTCCCACCATATCAGAGTGAAGTGCCACTGTTCCTACCTCCTTGGTACATGCGTTGCTATTTTGGAACCTTTATATTCCAGTCCACGTGACCTTTTATTCTCCTCCAACTTCAGTGCTAGCCTTTGGATTTTCCCCACTTGTTACCTTGATGAATAACGTCTAATATGCTTATCAGGCATACAAACATTTCAGTCTGTCCCTTGTCTGACACTGTCGTGGCAAGAACGTGAGGAGGTGGTTCATGAGCTACACAGTGGCATGGCGCATTGTAGGAAGGATGCAACCTCTACGCACCCTCAACATGTTTGCTCATTGAAGTGCCGGATTGCCCAGTCCTCAGAAAGTGCCCGTTTCAGGATAAGGTCTGATCCCTTAGAAAATATGTTTATGACACACTTATGGGGGGGGGATTTCTGGCTTGTTTATTTGATCGTTGGCTGCGTGGGAATATAAGTGGCTTTGTCAGAAGCCAAGTAAGTGTGTCCTTCATTGTTGGCTTTCCAATGGGGGGAGTTTTCGTTATTCGGTGTCACTAGGAACGGAACACTGTGAATTGTGCCGTTTCGGGCCTTGGATTGGCTGAGATGCTTGAAAACTTGGGTGTCCCCCACCTGGAAGCGTGACCCAACAGAGTAATTAGCCTTGGAGTTGATCGGATTTTGAATTGAGGTTGCTGAACTTGAAGGGGAAGGACAGAACCTTGGCAAATTCAGGGGAGGGTAAGGATGTCAAAATCATTTGCACTTCACTTAGAATGTCTGCCTGTTTTAACCTTCTGTGAAGTCCCAAATCAACTTTGTGAATGGATTTGAGCTTGGCTTTGTTATAATTTAGGCAGTATTCCCTTGGAGGCAGTCTGAAACTGAACATGCTTGTTTGTCATGAAAAGTGCAGCTGGCGTACTTGGACTGAGATGGAAGGGACTTTCTGTCTAAAAGGTAGAAACTGCAGCTATAGGAAACACTGATCCTTAGAATGTGCCCATGCAGAAATGGGTGGAAGCCATGAAAAAAATCCAAGCACGATCTCCTTATGCCATCCACCTTCTGATTCTGTCTGTGTACCGAAACGTGTCACTTTCTCTTTACAACTTTCTGTGGGTTAAACTTGGGTGTAAAGACTTGCAAGTTAGAGAAAATAGGGGCAGGATGGTAGTCCATGTTCACCTCTAGTTTTTTCACCAGTGCTGGGCGGGGGCTTCACCCCGAGCGCATGGTATTCCGGCCACAAACGTAACCAAATGGACAGCGCCACTGGCTGCAGGGGCACAGCAGCACCAATGCAGGGCTGTGGGACCGCACAGCTTAGAGGGAACGTAGATGGAAGTCTATTATTACTTCATTTGCAGGTAGCAGATTGATTTCTTGCATACTCTTGTCTTGAAAGAAAAGAAGGCGAATGTTCCTTTGGGGGGGGCAGCAGCATAGGGTATGATCAGAAAGTGAGAAGAGATTATGTCAGATCACATCACAAAGACTGTCTCTACTGTTAGCAATCTCCCTTAAAGCAACCCTTCCATCCGTGCAAGACTGGCCCCCCGAAAAAGAGAGGAGCCCTCCCACTGGACTGAAACAGTCCCACTTGGGCATGAAGCAAGCTTGGGCTGATTTGCAACCCCTTCGATTGCTGGGAAATATGTCACACCAGCACACGCTATCCAAAATGCAAGTCATTTACCCATATGACCACAGAGTCACACAGAGTCCCCATCCAAGGTACCGATGCTGTCTGGGATATTAAGGATGATGTATTGCAACAAAGTAACATTCCAAGGTAGGGACTGTGAAGGGACAAAGACATTTGAGGGAAGTCTGTTTTGTGGGACTTGTGTTGCCTACACCTGTCCTGGTTTCGTCAGCTCCTGCAAAGCACCAGGGGGAGAATAGTGGATTTTCCTTGAAATAAATGGGATAGACTTCAGAGGAAGGGAAGTTTCATGCACCCATTGAATCATCTGCAGCTGAGTAATTTGTACACCAAAGCATCAGAGCATAAGTAGTAAAAAAGAGTTGCAGGCTGTAGATATAGTCTCAAATGTTAAGCTTTTACTCCATCCAACAGTACGTATTTCATCTGGGTTGCCTGTCCCAGCGGATCAAATGCTGACCTTCCTGATATCACTTGTGCAGAAGGGCCAGGTTAAGGAGGACCAGAATCCCACTTATAGAAAGGGATCTGCTTCTCGATCTGATGGCTGCAGCCTCCGTTCAAGATGCATATATACTTTGGCTTCTAGTTAGCAACTGGACGGGTCAGGCGTCTAGTTTTTAGACTATTCAGGGGGTCAGATTTGGCCCATAGACTCCCCCAGTTGCCAGTTCCTACCGTAACATCATTTAATCACATGCATGCCTTTTTATAATGCGTGATTCCCCGCAACTTTGCATGCACACGTTGGTATGTAAGATCCACACAAGAAGATACCTCCACATTTGCATTAAAGACCCAAGTGTTTACACATCAGTTCACACATTGGCACATTTGAAATACATTTATTTCTGCAGCTACATCCAGTCCACCAAGGTGTGTGTTTTTTTAACGATACCCCCAACAACTCTTTGAAAAATAAAAATGTACTTGACTGTCACGAACGGGACTTGGAGCTAATTGCAGATTTCCTTTGCAAGGGTGAAGTTCACATCTGAACAATCAGATGCTTTGGCTGTAAAAGGAATTCACTTTCAATTGCCCTGCTTCCTAACTTGCAAGGTGTCGACCACCTTCCTTTACGCTGCACCTGTTTATGGCGCATAAGATCTTTTGTAATCAATCTAAATATTCAGTAGATCACAGGAGTCCCCTTGGAAGGTGGGGGAGGAGGGTCCGCTTCTTTCCTTTTTATATGGTTCTATTTGCAAAGTTTGTACGTGTCACCTTGCAGATTTCCTCTAAAGCAATATCTTCAGTTGTTCTTTTCTCTTTTTAAAAATAAAAATGAAAATCGGGGGGTGGGGGAGAAGAAGAAAGGGCATGACTCAGCCAAAACTGATCGATACCAAAGCCCGTGGATTTTCAATGGGTTTAAATAAAAAAATAGTGTTCAGCCACACATTTTTCCTTCACTGTATGTTTTGGAAGTCTTGTTGCCACTTCTCTAAAGCAAAATGGAGGCAGGAGAGGGTGTGGAGAAGCGGCCAGCAGAAAAGACAACACAGTTCTTCCTTGGGAAAAGAAACAGTACAGTCGGACCCCTGTATCCACAGGATCAGTATCCACAATTTCAATTATCTGTGATCTGAAAATATTTTAAAAATTAAAAGAAAAAAACTAGAAGCATGTATTTTCACGATGTAGTTACCAGAATTGGCCACTAAGGGGAGCCAGAGACCATGCTATGTATTCTTGTTGAGGAATACATAACATGGATTCTGCCTCCCTCTGGTGGCCAGTCCTGTAAATCAATGTGAAAATGCTTTTTTTCTGGGGGGGGGGTTTCTTTTTCCATGCTTTTGCTATTATCTGTGGTTTTCAGCACCTGTGGAGGTCCTACTGTACCTTCCATTCTTTGATGTTCCTCTATAAATCTCCCACTGAAATAAAACAAGGCTTTAAAATGCTTAGCTTTTGACTGAGTCATGCCCGGAGAAGTTGGAACTGCCTACCAAAGTAGTAATGGTGGAATAACACCATGTCATTCAGTACTACATGTATATTTTTAGCACTCTGTTTCTTTCACTAAGTACTACATGCATTAATTTATATTTATATATTGTCAGTATCATTATAACCAAACTTCTTTTTTTAAAAAACAACAACACGTCAAGAACAAAGCCTTGTATTTTTAAGTGACAATCTCTCACAAACTGACCGAAATCTATTTTTTCCTTTCACTGATATCTTGCACTTAAAACATGTAGCAATACTTAATATATTCCCTTCACGAGTATTTGTTAAGTAATTTTTAGTTAATGGCTGATAAATGTTTTGTACAAAATAGATTCTGTACAGGGAAAAAAGAGAAATCTTTTAGATAAACATTATTTATTTTTACTGTTTTGTAAGTTAGACACTATAATGAAACTCCTTTTTTTGCCAGAATTACTGGAAGTGCCTCTTGGTATAATGTACAATAGTAAATATGTATTCAGAATTATTAGAGATAACTTGTCACAAAATGAACAATGTGGATGTTGCAATGTGAAGGGGGAAAAAGCATAAATATAATTCTGTGGTATCATATTGGTGGCTGTGTTTTATTTGTTTCATTGTAGGCATCCTTCAGTCTCAAGAGACTATGGTATCGTGCTCTGTATGAAGGTCTTGGAACAGTGTCTTGTGTGGCTGAGAAGGCCAATTCGAGAGTGACAATCCCTTCCACACTGGAGACAAATCCAATCTGTCCCCTCTCCAGCTCCCTGGTTTTGCTTGTTTCGGGACAGCCTCTTTGCCTCGGCCTGCTGTACAAGTGTCTCTTCAAATTGGGAGAGGCTATGATGCACCGCCTGCCTCCAGGCTGAACGCTCAGACGTCAAGGTTTCCCATCTGTTGAGGTCCATTCCTAAGGCCTTCAGATCCCGCTTGCAGATGTCCTTGTAACGCAGCTGTGGTCTCCCTCGGGGGCGGCTTCCCTGCACTAATTCTCCATACAGGAGATCTTTTGGAATCCGACCATCACAGATATTGAATCTCTACTCTTTCTCCAGAAAGAGAAAAAAAATTAAAATCCAGCTGCATTCCTGTGTTTCCAGAAAGAGCAACATAGTGACAATGGAATGGTTTGGATTTATTTCTCTGAAGTCAGAAAAACAGATCCATCCTCGAGGCAAGAGAGGATGTTGGGAATTTGTTAATGTTTTTGTCTTTGGATATAAGCATAGTTAGGCAATATCAGGTTGCAAAGACACTATAACACTGAGAGAGTAAAATTCAACATAGTCTATTTACACATATATAGAGCACACAGATTTCCGACATTCAACTGGCAGTAGAACACAACATGATACAACATGTAATATATAAATAAATGATCTGACTTACTGCAGATAACCATGTCCCGTTTACACATGTCCTTTATACATCTAGGGAGCAATCAGAAAATACATTACATCACTTTTTCCATCTGTACAACATTAAGTCTACAACCTTGGCACACACCTGAAATTACTTAGTACATGAACTCAGGTTAAACCAGCTATTTTAATTTCTACTATACAAAATTTTATTTAATACACTTTTAATACATTTTTAGATCAAAATATTGGACCCCTTCTCCCAGCCCCATGAAAAACTCTGTAGAGTTTTCTTCTCCTGAGTCAGACCTTCCATACCAGTAGTTTAATTTGTTGTTGTTTAGTCATTAAGTTGTGTCCAACTCTTCGTGACCCCATGGCCCAGAGCACGCCAGGCCCTCCTGTCTTCCACTGCCTCCCAGATTTGGGTCAAATTCTTGTTGGTCGTTTCAATGACACTGTCCAACCATCTCGTCCTCTGTCGTCCCCTTCTCCTCTTGCCTTCACACTTTCCCAACATCACGGTCTTTTCCAGGGAGTCTTCTCTTCTCATGTCAAATGGAAGTGTCAAATGGAAAACTGATGTTGGGAGGGAGGGCTTCATGGAGAGGCAAAAGCAGGACAGACTGGAGGAAAGAGCCAAAAAGAATGCATGCCCTAGTGCTGGCCCTGAAAAGAGCAGGACAGCTCTTTAAAGGGAAAGAATGGCTTGATCTAAATCAAAACACAAGGAGATGCGGTCTTCCACCCCCCTGACCTAAACCGTGCCCGTAGTGATCCTTATACCATATTTATATGCCTGTGTGGACAGGCTGTAGGTGGCTTATTTACAGTAGAGCATTTCATAGACAGTAGGCTTCTTGGATCAGATTCATGGGTCAGAGTGAGGAACTCATGGTTAGATACTGAAGCTGGCTTGAACTTCAACGGAGCATAAATGAGACTGAAAAAGCAGAGAACTAAGAAGATGCACTCCAGTTAATTAGATTTCCTGAAATATACCAGAAATTTGATACACAATTAAGTGGGGAACTACTATGTATAAAGAGTGCTTAATTCTCATTACTAATATCCTTGTCTTTCAAGAGATTTCCTTCCATGAACGCAGAACAAGAGGGGCCACCTCGCTGAGAGAGAGGCCGCTGAGTTGGGTAACGTTAAGGACCACACACAAATAAGCTGCTCTTACTAACACAGGGGAGTGAAAGAAAAAAAGATACAACCCCACTAACAAGCCTTCCAGTTGTGAGGACTTCATCAGCGTTATTGTTCTTGGTTGAGTGCATAAGGTTTACAGAGAGGTTTTGGTTACAATGGATAAAGTGAGCCAAAATTCACATGAAAGTATAAAAGCCTGATCCAAATATATTGATTAAAAACAGAACACAAATGTCAGAGGATTTTGTGGTTACTTCTATAGCCATAATAATCCCAAACAAGACATGAGAAAAGTTACTTTTTAAAACATGAATTCCCACAATATCAAAGTCAACATGACCACTTTTGGGTGTTTGGGGACTTGTAAAAAGCAAACTTTTTCTGAATCTGATCTTAAAGAAAGAGGATTCCTGAGATCCAACCACATTGGCTCTAATTATGGGTTTTCCCCCAATCTGTGGCACCCCTACAGTTGGCACTACTGAAATTTAAAATGGAAAGGCATGCATTTTGGCAATCTCAACACAATTTGTACATTATGAGGCACGTGGAATAAAATTACAAACTGTGGTGACTGCATGGGTGAGCCAAGGAATCATCAAGAGGAATTAACCAGAAGATGGTCAATAAATGTAAACAGATTGTATTTAAGGCTGGTGTTTTTTCTTCAGAATATACTCCTGGTACAGTGTATCCTCGACTTACAGACGGCTCGACTTACAGACTTTTCGAGTTACAGACTTCTCTGGCCACAAAATTTAGGTTCGACTTGCAGCCGGAGAATTGACCTACAGCCCAGAAAAAAACCAAAATGGAACAAAAACGGCCAGTTACGGATTAATCCGTTTTCAATGCATTGTAGGTCAATAGAGACTCGACCTACAGACTTTTCAACCTGCAGCCACCATTCCAATACGGATTAATTCCATAAGTTGAGGGTCCACTGTATACTCTTAATTTTAAAATGTGTGAGGGATATTGAAGTGGAAGGAAACTACCAAATATCTTCACAACAAGAATTAAATGGTAGGCATAAGACACTTGGGCTCTCAACTTCAGAAGAGGGCTGCAACCATTATGTAATACTATTTTGGCTTTAATCTGACCTTATTTGGCTAAGCCTAGTGAGTTTTCTAAATTATCAGCTCAATTCTTAGATGGAGGGCTCAGGTTTTCACAGACACACCCCAGCCAATCAGAAACATACCTGTTTCAAATAAAGGCGAGACAGAGGTGTGTACACACATGTGTGTGCTTCTTTGTAGAACTGGCTGCCTAAATTTCAACCATAAAACAACAACCAGAATCCTCACCTCCATCTAAGAGAGAAAATCCTAGTAATTGCCAAGAACTGCTGGACTTCATCTGAGAGCAACTTTCCTGGCAAAAAAAAACCACAACATCTTGGCATGTTCTTTCGGACTTTTAAGTTTTGGGCCTTTAGGTTCTTCACACTGGTGCAATCCTGATGAAGCGGTGTTTAATCCATAAACATCTGTTTATTGCGTGATTACTTTTTTTAGTGGTCTATAAAAGTATCAGCTATTTTTGCATTTGGATTCTGTTAAAATAGTGTTTGCTATAATCTGTGTTTTCCAGCATCTGCAGGGGAGGAGACTTGAAACCAATCCCCCTGGATACAGAGGTCTCACTGTATACATTGTTGTTGTTTAGTCGTTTAGTCGTGTCTGACTCTTCATGACCCTATGGACCAGAGCACGCCAGGCCCTCTCCTCTCTTCCACTGCCTCCCGGAGTTGGGTCAAATTCATGTTGGTCGCTTCGATGACACCATCCAACCATCTCGTCCTCTGTCGTCCCCTTCTCCTCCTGCCTTCACACTTTCCCAACATCAGGATCTTTTCCAGGGAGTCTTCTCTTCTCATGAGATGGCCAAAGGATTGGAGCCTCAGCTTCAGGATCTGTCCTTCCAGTGAGCACTCAGGGTTGATTTCCTTCAATATGGATAGGTTTGTTCTCCTTGCAGTCCAGGGGACTCTCAAGAGTCTCCTCCAGAACCACAATTCAAAAGCATCAATTCTACAATGGTCAGCCTTCTTTATGGTCCAGCTCTCACTTCTGTACATCAGTACAGGAAAAACCATAGCGTTGACTGTGTACCGACTATGTATACTATACACTGTATACATAGACTGATCTAAATGATGTGTAATTTTTTTGGAAACCAAATACAACCAAATACCTGAGAAGGCAGATTAATCTACATGATTATCCCCATAGTTCATGGGGTGGGGATGGGGAATAGCTAAGAAATGGCTGAAGAAGTGTAATCCTCTAGATATTTTGTTCCCACAGTTCCTTACCATAGACCATGCTGTAAATGGGGATGATGGGAACTGTCATCCAAAACGTCTGAAGGGGTAAAAGTTCCCTCATTGTGGCCTAGTCGGTTTGTGGCTGCCATTCCCCTCCATGTACTCAGTTGCCAGCCTCCACCCCCTACTATCACTATACAGAGCATGGGAAAATTTGATTACAAATCCCAACATCCCCATCCAAGGGATCATGTTGGCTGGTGAATTCTAGTCCCATAAAAAGGAAGTTCTCTGCAATTATGGTATTGCAGCAGCTCACTGAACATGAAAAAGTCAACTATATCTGTCTTTTTGTCCTTCCTATTTTATCTTTCTTTAACTGCAAAAAAGTGCATTTCCCCCCCACATTCCCATTATAGACAATAAACACTTTGCAAAGGTTGCCCTCAAAACTTTTTTTCTCATTTTCTTTTGTCACGTCTTTACATAAGATTTGCAAGTGTTAAGTTAATCTTTGCAAAGCAAAGCTGTTACGATTTATGTAACTTTATCACGACAGGCTGTTGACAAAATGTCCCATTCATGCAACTCAAGGTTTCGGGCCTGAATGGACCTAGATTTTTGTCCCCTTAGACAGGGACTCCCAAGTTCCATGCTCAGGGTCAGATGTTTTAGTTCAAGAAGCAGGCATGAGACTGAGTTTGCAGCCATGGTGACCCGGAAGTGTAGACTTGTAGTCTAACAGCTTGAGTCGAAGGTATCTCAAGGATTAACTCTCCCCTTATGAGCCTACCAGGTTTTAAGGTCATCAGGTGAGTCCTTTCTCTCTGTCCTACTATCAGGTGCACTTGGTGGAGACACAGGAGAAGACCTTCTCTGTTGCTGCTCCCAGACTTTGGAACTCCCTCCCACAGGAGTCCAGCCTGGCCTCGTCTTTGCTCCTCTTCCTCAAACAGATGAAGACCTTTCTCTACACACAGGCTTTCCTTTAAATGACTGATTGACCAAGGAGATGTTTTAAAGGGAGAATTTCATTCTGTGTTTTACTTGGGTTTTAAATATTCTTTTTATTCTGAGTTTTATTTTGATACCAGTTTAATGCTTTTTAAAAAAAAATATTCTGCTCATTTATAATTTGCCTTTCAACTTTTATTTCTTTTTAATAACGTAAAGCCACCTTGAATCCTTAAGGAGAAAGGCCATTTTTTTCTGGCGGCCATTTTGGTATCGCCGATCAGCTGTTCTAAAAACATCGCTATGCGAAAATCGGTAACCGAAACAGGGTACCAATCGTCGCAAAGTGATTTTTTCCTATTTAAAACATCGCAATGCGATCGCAAAAGTGATCGCAAAATCTTCATCACTAAGCGGTTTCGTCGGTAAATGGGGCGCCCGTTGAGCGAGGCACCACTGTACATTATCACTATCTGGTATCACTAATGGACTGGATAAGGGGGAATAAACTGAAACTTAATCCAGACAAGACAGATGGGGTGATGGTCAGTCAAAACTAGTGTGCCAGCTACGCCCATTCCATAAGAGGTCTCAGCTGGCCATACTGACACATTCCTTAGTTACATCCCCGTTGGATTACTGAACACACTCTTATGTGGGGCTTCCTTTGGAAAGAGGCTCAGAAAGTGCTTCAGTGGGTCCAAAATGCAGCAGCCAGATTGTTACTGGGGCTGGTTAGAGGGATCATGTCACCAGCAGTTCCACCAGCTGCCAGTTGGTTTCCAGGCACAGTTCAGAGTGCTGGTTTAAACCTATAAAGCCAGAAATGGCTTGGGTCCAAGTTATTGCAAAGATCCTATCTCTCTCTATGAGCTTACGTGGATGTTAAAATAATCAGGGGAGGCCTTTCTCTCAATCCCCGCCATTCTTATAGGTGCACTTGCTCAGGACAAGGGAGAGGGCCTTCTCTGTTGCTGCTCCCAGACTGTGGAACTCCCTCCCACAGGAGGCCAGGAAGGTCCCGGTCTTCCTGCCAATGGTGCCAGGAGCTCCATTGTCTCCCTGTTCGGCTGGCCGCTCCAGGCAGAGGGTGGGAAAACGAGTCTCTCCGCGTGGCTGCTGAGGGGCCCAGCCGAGCAGGGAGACAGAGGAGCTCCTGGCAACATTGGTGGGAAGAGCAGGACCTTTGAGGGGTGAGCTGGACCCTCAATAGGTCCAGCTGGGACAGGGATATTCCTATCCTTTTACAAATACAAATATCCCCATTTCTAGTTTTTAGCTTTAATATTGTGTTTTTATGATCTTAGCCACATTGGTGCTTTCTTAGGAGAAAGACAGTACGTAAGTATACATGAATAACTTTCCTCCAGAGATTTGTGCGGCCCCTTCGCTGGGCATCTTTAAAAACCAACTGAAAACTTGGATATTTATGCAGGCCTTCCCTCCAGCTAATGTTTGATTTCTTCCTTCTTTTTCTTCTTATATTTTTTTCTTTTTCCCCTTTTTCATCTTGAAAAACTTGTCTATTGATGTTTAAAAATTTTGTTATATTTTGTATATGGTTATATATGTTGGTAGCCAGCCGCCTAGAGTGGTCGTTTGACCAGATAGGCGGGGTATAAATGCAATAAATAAATAAATAAATAGTGCTGTCCTCTGAAGATGCCGGCCACAGAGACTGGCGAAAAGTTAGGAAGAACAACCTTCAGAACACGGCCAAAGAGCCCGAAAAACCCACACAACAACCATCAAGTAAGTAAGTAAGTAAGTAAGTAAGTAAGTAAGTAAGTAAGTAAGTAAGTAAGTAAGTAAGTAAGTAAGTAAGTAAGTAAGTAAAAGTAAATTTGCACAAGCTACCCATTTGTGCAAAATTGTTGAACGGACAGTGCCGGAATATATCTCACCCTGTCTTGGGGTGAGTAGAAATTCCTGCAAAGATAACACAGACTCTAGAGCAAGGCTTCCCAGCCATGGGTCCCCAGATGAATAAATAAATCAATAAATGAATTGATCATATTTCCAGTGCAGTCAACCAGCGTCCACGAAAATCAACTTTGAGAATTTGGAGGTCTTCTAACCCCCATGCCATAGGGCATGGGAGAAGAGTATGGAAAATTCCTCTAAGTATCATGCCTGCTGATTGGAAAATTCCATCCCTGGATCCCTGGATGAGAGTAGGCAGGAGAAGGGATGGGAAATGATCCTTCCATGAATATCTATAAACTGTCGTAGGATTCAGCACATCATCTTTTTCTCTTAAAGTTTTGGAAGTGGGCAGATATTTCTCCCCTTCTGTGAGTGAGTGTGATTCTAGCATTTTGTGTGCCAGACAGGGACTTGGCCTTCTTTCTGCCTCAGCCTGGCCTTCTTCACAGGGTTAGTGTGAGAACAGAGGAATAGGGGATCCGTGTACCCCACTTGTTAGGGGAAAAGTGAGATATAAATTTTATGTAATAAATAAAACTCCAATCCTGTATTTAACAATAACGGCCATTAGGGAATCCATCTTTGCAGGAAGAGGGGCACAATAGAAGGGCATGATCCTGCAATATTGGAGTGGAATAGCCTTATCCACAGCTAGAGGGCTCATATATATAGGCAGATAAGTTACATGCTTCTAAGTTGGTCAGACAGTATCATTTCCCCCTCCCCCCATAGATGTGTATGAGTGTGCATTTTTGAGGAGCATGCCATGTATTGAGGACTCCCTGTAGGACAGTGGTTTCCATCCTTGGCTAACCCAGATGTTCATGGACTGCAATTCCCAGAAGCCTTCACCACTAGCTGTGCTGCCCAAGATTTCTAAGAATTGCAGTCAAAGGACACCTGGGTTAGCCAAAGTTGGGAATCACTGCTGTAGGGGACAATCCTCTGTAAAAGTGAACGTATAGCCCAATTATCACTTGGATTAGGATGAGGCGCATCAAAGCTGATCAAGGAACACTGCTCTGGCATTTACCTTACTGTGGTGATCCCCCTCGTGGTCCCTTATTTCCCTGGGCTCCACAAAGGTAAACTTGCCCTTTTCTGCTGCCACCAGGTATTATCTTAATACCACTACAATTCCCACACACACACACACAGGAGCTGCTCATAGAACTTAGGAATCAGGGGTTTTCAATTAAATATTCTTTTATTATTGAACAAAGTATAAGAAGAATCAAATATAACTGTTTCATGTGTTCATGTATAATAAATCAGGTGTTCAATCACTTGTATTCAATACTATTGTGGGTTTTCAACCAACATTCTTCATTTTATGCTTATGGGTTCATTCCTGCTTGTTCAATATGTTTTTTCTTTCAATTTCCTTTCTTAACCCCATTTTATCTACTCCTAAACCCTAGCACTCTCTCCACATCTTTTTGTCCCTACTTCTCTCTATCCCTATCTCATTCCAACTGCCTTCTCACTGTCTCTTCCAACCTCTCAACTGTCATTCTGACTCCGCCCCTCCTGTTCTATCCTCTGATTGACATGCAGGAATGACGTCATCTTTTGGGTGGCGCTGCAGGCTAAACCGCAGAAGCCTGTGCTGCAGGGTCAGAGGACCAAGCAGTCATAAGATCGAATCCACGCGACGGAGTGAGCGCCTGTCGCTTGTCCCAGCTCCCGCCAACCTAGCGGTTCGAAAGCATGCAAATGCAAGTAGATAAATAGGGACCACCTCGGTGGGAAGGTAACAGCATTCCGTGTCTAAGTCGCACTGGCCATGTGACCACGGAAGATTCTTTGGACAAAAACGCTGGCTCTATGGCTTGGAAACAGGGATGAGCACCGCCCCCTAGAGTCGAACATGACTGGACAAAAATTGTCAAGGGGAACCTTTTACCTTTACCATTACACTTACAAAACTGCAAGAAGCAGGGTTTCCTAAACAGGCAGGCAGGAAAACGTAAAAATCTGTATAGCATTAAATGTCCTAATGGTGAAAAAAGGTTGATAGAAACCTCATGAGATACTCCATGGCTCTGTCTGACCCTCCAGTACTCTGCTACAGAAGTAGGTTGCTCTCTACTAGTTTAAGTCAGAGATACCTGGATATTTGATAAGGCCAAAGCCCAGTCTCCTCAATGCAATATTGAGAATAGCAAGAACGAGTTTATTCATGGGATTGCAGATCACAAAACCCAAGCTATTCACGGAAAGCTAACATGAGGCTTAGTGAGTTCCTCTTTGATTTAGAAACTGAGGTGGTCCTGCCTTCTAATGTCTCCTGGCAATTACAAAGGAAGAATGAATGGATGTAACTGAAACAAAAGCCCTCCACTGGTAATGACATTTAACACAGGATTTTGGAGGCATAGAGTTACTGCTCCTGCTTTACAAACAGCATAGATTAAAGTGCAATTCCATACACGTCTATGTGGAAGTAAGGCCTAGGTCAATGTGTATAGGATTGCAGCCTTAATTTTGGGTTTTAAACCCTCCCTTAGGTGGCGAATGCTTCAAATTTTAGAACGGGCAAGCAAAGAATAAGAAATGCTGGGTCAATGCTCACCAAATTGAACAGCTTACCTTTTCTTAAAAAATGCTGTGAGGGTTTTTTTTTTTTTAAATTACATCCATCCATCAATGCCCTGTCACGGAAACTTTCTCTTCGCTTGCACTTTCTGCCCTCATGCCTTCTCCCTCCAAATGTGGCTGACCTATTTCTAAGTAAAATCGAATTGCCCCGAAAATAAGTTAGCAGTTATTATAACTTATAACTTTTTTGAACTGTTACCGTCTGGCAGAAGATATAGAACAATTAAGACTCGGACCACATGTTTTCTAAATAGTTTTTATCCTAGAGCTATAATTGCAATTAATAATAAGCTTAAAGACCACCAGTAGTGAATAATTAGTTGGACTGTGTTACTTGGCCTGAGGGGTAGATGTTTGTATTTTTAGTGGGGAACTTCTAGTGGGTGGGGAGTGTTTGGGGAATGTTATGTGTGTGCATGTGTCTGGTCTCTGGGTGTCTGTGAATTTCGTTGTATGGTATACTGTGTATATACTTACAATGACAATAAATTATATTATTATTATTATTATTATTATTATTATTATTATTATTATTATTATTATTATTATTATTATTATTATTATTATTATTATCATTATTATCATTATTATCATTATTATCATTATTATCATTATCATTATCATTATTATCATTATTATCATTATTATCATTATTATTATTACATCGTTGAGTATTTTCCTGGAAATGTGGAGCTCACTTGCTCATCATTTAAAAGGAGAGCAATGAATAAAAACAACAGAACTCCCTCTAAAAAAAAATCCAAACCATCTGAGAAGGCCCCTCCAGAACCAACAGAATTGTAAGTGTTTTGATTCATATTAATGTATATATTATGCCTTTCCTCCCATGAGCTCAAGGGGTCCACATGACGTTCTTCCTCCTCACTTGCTGTGAGGTCAGGCTGGTCCATGTTCACTGGGTGACTTTCATAGCTCAGCCAGAACATGATCCTGGGTCTCCTGCAATCTTCTTCAACATACCACATCATTCTGGCTCTCAGTTAAGTATGTTCATGAAACTTAGACACACACTCTCTTGAAAGAGACCCAAACCTGCTATTTTGTTCTACCTAGAACTCTGAACAGGAGCTCTATGATTAGGCGAATAATGATGATTAGTTTTTATTGGACTATCTAATGTACAACATTCCATTGCAATGTTCCATCACACTCTATTGAGATCAACAGCATCTCTACACTGCACAATGCCTCTTTGACTGACATGGTTCGATCACATAGAACCCTGGAGTAAATAGGTTTCTGAGGTTCTCTCCTGGGCTGCAGGATTAGAAAACACTAGGAGATAATTCTAAGTACCTTCACAAGTTACAAATCCCAGGATCCCTTCAGATAGAGCTATTGCTGTCCTGCTGCTTTGATTGTTAAAAAACCACACACACCCAAAATCTATAAAAGAGTGTGGAAGTAAGTAAAAACATGTGGTTAATTCTTTTTTCCAAGAAAGAAGGTATAGCTGCATTATAGTTGTGACTTAATGGGCAACAAACAAACAGAAACGACACACACATGCCATGAGGTCCTTTGGCATAAATCTCAGCTATGAATTTCCGCAAGCTAAATGTATCCTTTCAGCAACTAAAACAAACAATCTTGTGTACGGATGTCATTGGGTGTCCAACACAGAAATCAGAAAGACTGTATACAGTGGGGTCTCTACTTAAGAACTTAATCCGTATTGGAAGGTGGTTCTCAAGTTGAAAAGTTCTTATGTCGAATCTGCATTTCCCATAGGAATGCATTGAAAACCATTTAATCCGTATCTGCTCTTTTCCGTCCATAGAAACTACAGTGGAACCTCTACTTAAGAACTTAATCCATTTTGGAATGGTGTTCTTAAGTTGAAACGTTCTTAAGTTGAAGCAAGATTTCCCATAGGAATGGACTGAAAACCAATTAATCCGTTCTGGCTGGTTTTTTTTGTTATGTAGAAGTGCGTTCGTACATTGAAGCATAGGAACTAATGCAAAGCTGGTTAATACGTACTCTACCACTAGGGGGAGAATTTTTTTTTAACCTAAGATGACCTAAGGTTAAAAAAAGAGCAGGAAAGGTGTTTTTTCCTGTTCTTATCTTGGATTTCTGTTCTCAAGTAGAAGCAAAATTTAGCAAATGGAGCTGTTCTTAAGTGGAATTGTTCTTAAGTAGAGACGTTCTTAAGTAGAGACCCCACTGTAACTGAAAGTAGAAGATGGAGAAACTGAAGCCAAGGAGTGGGCTGTGGCATAAATGACAGTTCAACCTTCTGTAGTGTGGAATGCATCCCAAGAAACTACACATCATTATGAAAGCCATTGGTGTGCCACAACATTGGAATGTCCCGACACACAACTTCTACTCTGGAAACAGGAGAAAGCACTCAGGGATTCTGCTACAGTGACAGCCAAACCTATGGTCTGCAGAAACAACTGAAATAAGGCAAGAGGGATGTGCTTTCGAAGGCTTACCATCCAGTCTCCTAAGGAACTCCAGTGCAAACCTAGAGGTCCATGTCTATCACTCGAGTTCAGCCCACCACCATCTGGCAGTCTCTAAATATATTCATCATCCCTTCACGGCTGGTGATGATGTGGAGCTGTACACCCACACCAGGTTGAATGCTTAAGCTTCTGTAGTACAATAGCACCCCTCTTTGTGACATTTTTAATATTAGTACTTGAGAACATCACACTTTTACTTTTTTTCACCAGACTGGGGGTGGACAACAGAGCTAGGGTGGAGCTGGCTGGGGTTTGATCCAAGGCACCAAAATTTAGTGGTGGTGTTATTTTGTGCCATCAAGTTGTTTGTGATTTATAGTGACTCTATGAATTAGTGACCCCCCCCCAAAAGGTCCTATCACTAATAGCCCTGCTCTGGTCTTAAAACTAAAAGCTGTGGTTTCCTTTACAGAGTCCATCCATCTCATATCCAGTATTCTTCTTTCCTCAAAATTGATAGGATATCACAATTGGTTGATGGAAGGCCATGAACCCACCTGTTGGCATTTGCCATTGGAGTGGTATAAATCCACTTGCCCTACATGCATATACCACTCCCAATAAATGCCTTCCCAGACAAAAGGAAACATAAGGCAGGAACAGTGCAGACAGTATATGGCCATTAACATGCTTACACCCATCCCTCCACCTGCTTCCTACATATGTCAGTCACATGTGGGCAAAGCTTAAACAACAGGGCAGTGAAACCCCAGGTGCTAAAGCCCAGGTGCTAAAGTTCATAGCCATGATGGACAAATTCAGAGTACCGTGGTGACTTGCTTAACGGGCGCTCTGTTTAGCAATGAAATCGCTTAGCGATGACTTTTTCGGAGCGTTTTTGTGCTTCGTTTAGCGATGGTCCCTATGGGCGATTTTCGCTTAGCGATGGTTGGGACCATGCTTCGCATAGCGATTACATTTTGGGTCCCCTGTTTTGCTTAACGATGGTTTAAACAGCCTCGTGTTTGCTGTTTTTTAAATGTTTTTCTGTTATTTATAAAGTTAAAGTTTACTGTTTAAAATGTTTGAAATTATAAAGTGCACTTAAACCCTTTGTTAACCAAATTTGACTTTGTTCTGACTCTTTTTTAATTTGTTGTATTTCCCCCCCTCCCATTGAGATGCATTGAATAGGTTTGAATGCATTTCAATTGGGGAACCGCGTTTCACTTAGCGATGTTTCCTATGGCGATTTTCGCTTAAGGGCGGCAATTCATTCCTATTGGAACGGATTATCCGGTTTTCAATGCATTTCAATGGGAAACTGTGTTTCGCTTAGCGATGAAATCGCTTAGCAGCGATTTTTCGGAACAAATTAACATCGCTAAGCGAGGCACCACTGTAATGTAAATAGAGGCAGAAGGAATGCCTGCTCTCATACAAACCCAGTGTTTTTAGATCACCTGCTAATGTCCTTTTTCAAAACTAGCATCAACTCATGTTATGGTTAGCAAATCCATACTGGAGCCCTTGGGTCCAGCATAACTGATACAGGCTTCCCAACCGAAGTCAGCAAAGACTACTGTTGGTCTCCCCTTTGCTGTCCTTCCAGCAACAGGTGAAGAGTGTCCTGGATAGTTCAGTGGTTTCAATATCCGGCTGCAGAGCCGGAGGTTGGGAGTTTGATTTCCCATTGTGTCTCCTGTGAGTACCACCAGCCTGTGTGGCCTTGGGCAAACTGTACAATCCCAGAGCACCCCAGAAGCAAGGAAAGATTAAACCATTTCTGAGTATTTTCTACCTGGAAAACCCTGAAAAGGGTCACCATAAGTTATTTATTCTTTAATGCATTTAAAGTGTTTTTCAAAGACTGCTTAGAAATTATTACACATGTGATTGTTGTTTCAGTGTTGCAATTCATTGTGTTTTGCTTGTATATGTTGTTCATCCATTGGTGTGCCATCTTGGGTGCTGGTACCAGAATAAAGCCAACATAAAAATATCACTCAGTCATTCAATCAAAGCAAAGCAAGGCTTATATACCGGCCCATCACACTCAAAGCACTCTCTGGGCAGTTTACAATTAGGCAGGCTACACATTCCCCATCCCCCTCGAGAGCTGGGTACTAATTTTTAACAATCTCAGAAGGATGGAAGACGGAGTGAACCTTGAGCTGGCATACCTGGGACTGAATCCCCTGGGTTGTGAGCAGAGTTTTGGCTGCAGTACTGCAGTTTAACCACTGCAACCAATCGCTTGCGTCAAGCACAATATAGTTGTCTTCCAATGCCACAAGACTCTTTTATAACTAAAGTGACTGCATGGGGTGGATGGGTAGAAAACACAAAGAAAACACAAAGAAACACCTGGAGATGAAGAATTATTATGTTTAGACTACGTCCCTCCAGAATGCCTCCATCATCATGGCCAGTGGTTACTAGGATATTCTGGCAGTTGTAGTTCAAACAGTGACTTTCACTATTGCAGAAGGCCCACACTATCATCAAGGGCAAGATGAAGAGAGACCCTGATAAGCATCCTGGTTGACTTCCCAGCAACCAATCACAAAGCAAATCAACCTCATGTGCAAGGTACAAGGGGTGTGAAGAGCGCATGCTATTATAAGCAAAAATCTTTCAGCGCTTAGCAGAATTCCTCTTTCTATGTGCTATTTGGATCATTTCATTTGACCCTGACTGTGTGAATGAGTATCAATTTTGGGGGGAAAAGGCAAGTGTGAAGGCACCTTATTCCTCCCCTTTGGAAAAAAAAGAAAGAAAGAAAAACTTGTTAAAAACATTACAAGGCTAATAGGAAGCCGTAGGGTCTGGAGCAGCTTTTCCAAATTGGCAAAAGAAAGTCGCTTCATTACACCCGCCCTCTCTTTTTGGGTTGAAAGGTTCCCCCCATGGAGTCTTTTATTTCCTGGGAACCAGCAATTAAGAAGATCAGGGCTTTAGAAAGGAGAAGAAGGGGGGGGCGGGAATGAAGCGAAGGGAGAAAGCTTGATCACATGCACTCTGTCAAACTTGCTGTGGGCTGCAAAGAAAGAGCTCAAGAGCTTTTAACCAATTCCCTCACAAGAGATCTCCGCTTCTGTTTCGCTCATGATTTTTCTGTGTCTTGGAATTTGTGGGGGGCGAGGGGGGAAACCGAAGTGGAAGGTGGAGGGATGAATAGGAACAAACGCAACCCAAACAAATTTACCAATCGTACGGGCCAAACAAAGAAGTACGTAGACTCTCCACCCCCTTTCGGTTTTCTTCTCTCCTTTTGCTACCTCTAGATATAAGATCTACCTCACTTTGGGGTTTCCTGCAAGAGTTCTTTCATCTAGAGGCAAGGAGGAAAGGAGAGCCTTGATATTGCTTTGTGGGTTCAACCTCAAGGAGCTACCTTCCCAAGATCCGAAAATTCCTACTGCCAAGATAAAGGTTGGTTCCTCACCTTCTTCTCTTTCTGCCTTCCTCTCTAAAGTTGGGGTCCCTGTCTGGGAATCAAACGTTCTTTTTTTCTCCCATCCCTTGATAATTAGCTTGTGTGGGCGAGACGTTTCTAACTTTTTTTCCTGTAATATCAAGAAATGGAAGGTTTTTCAGACAATGTGACTGTTGTATGGGTGGCTAAAGCTGAGTGAGATTTATCCTCACTTGGGTCTACTGGCTGTGGGCAAGGCGTGGACATTCGAAGCAATTTGAGGGCTCTCACATATTTTAGAAGTTCTTCTGTGTTGAGTGTTTTCACTGTTGTTTTATTATTTTCATAAAAAGCTGTTTTTACAGTAAGCTCCTCAAGAAAAACAACGACAGCCAAAAGAGTTACGTTACTATAATTTTAAAGTGTCATACACATGGCACTTTAAAAGACAAAGAGGATCAGGGGAACTGGCTTTTTAAAAGATGGAACTCTTCAAAACAATGCAGTATGTGAATACTCAGTATTACCCTGACCTTATGTTCACTCCTTGGAAGAGTTAATTCTTAGATGACATGGTCCTAGAAACTGGGGACACAACAGTTTAGCATAGCAGTATCACAGCTTGTTTAGCCTGCTATTTGGAGTGCTAAACAGTCTAGTGGTGTGGTGTGCTCTGGCACCAGAGCGTTCTTACCCACACTTCTACTTTTCTGCTGTGGGTAGGATCGCTTTTGGTTTGGATTGCTTCCAGTGTGTGTGTGATGGCTGGAACCGATCCAAAGCAAGCCTTCCTGTTCCAATTTGACAATGTTGTACAGTGGCTTAATAAGCAAGCCACTTCAGGATATTGGCAAATTACTCATTTCCCCTGCTTGGGAAAGAGGGAAAGAGAAGTGAAAAAAAATCTTTGACTGCATTTAGACTATACACAACATAGGTTAGAATTTTGTTTAAAAAAACCTGCCCATTATCAAATCTACAGCGGTGGCTTCAGATGCAAGCAGTTTCTCAACCAGTCCTTTTAAGAGAAGGAAAATAAAAGGTTTATTAAAAAATTTTGTAGAGCTGATGCACTGTATCAGCAGTATCCTACACACATTGAAACTGGTGCATGTATCAGCTGATGTATCAGCTACAGTCTACATACAATGGAAAATAATTGTTTTCCCTGCCCTCTGCTGAGCAGGGTAAATTATTAATTTACCAATATCCTGAAGTGTCTTGTTTATTAAGCCATTTCACAACATTCGTTGTCATTTAGTCGTTTAGTTGTGTCTGACTCTTTGTGACCCCATGGACCAAAGCGTGCCAGGCCCTCCTGTCTTCCACAGCCTCCCGCAGTTGGGTCAAATTCATGTTGGTCGCTTCGATGACACTGTCCAGCCATCTCGTCCTCTGTCGTCCCCTTGTGAGGAAAATGATAGTGAGAGAGAGAGAGGGAGAGAGAGAGAGTGGCCCAAGTACACTGAGTTTTCATGGTTCGGTGGAACTTGAACGTGAACCTCACTGGCTCCTATTTAGCATTCTAATCACTATACTCCATGGACAGTCTTTGTTTCCTGTGTTACGATCTTCAAGGTTGAAATGGAATAATTGTACATTTATGCCCTTGGCATAAATATTCATTTTCCTAAATATAAGAACATAAGAAGAGCCCTGATGGATCAGGCCAACGGCCCTTCTAGTCCAGCTTCCTGTGTCTCACCGTGGCCCCCATCGGATGCCTCTGGGAGCACAGGAGTCAACTAGAAACCTGTCTCCTGATACCCCTCCCCTGCATCTGGCATTTTGAACTACCCTCCTTTTAAGCCTAGAGATTGTACATCCCTATCATGCATTTGAGCACATCATAGTTTGGATATTCCTGGAGATACGTGGATTTTGTGTGCGTCATGCTCATTTAACTCTAGCTTACATCTGATTTCACGTGAAGCAGTGTAATTCCAAGACACTTGTGAGGGCTGAGCCCAAATAGATATTAAAGGAAATGTGTATTTACTTCAGCCAATGCATTTTTCTCCCGCCGTTGGATTTCCTCAGTGATGCGTGCTTGAATAACCAAACTTCCAATGACCAATCACAAAACAAACCACATTAAACGCAAGATGCACCCCTGAGGAAAGTCCCATACTGTAACAAATAGATTATTTCACTATACAAGGGTGCACTGTTGCCAAATTTGGGTTGTAATTGCATCACCTAGTTGAAGGCGTGAGTCAAGCTTAATACGAAACTGACATCATCATTAGTATTTTGAAGATATTATGGTGTGGACCTTAAGCAAAATCATTAAGATCAGCATTAGAACTGGAAAGGAAAGTTATAAACGAAAGGAGACATTTTTGTAGTTTACCCAACTTTCAGCCAACTTTGTACACTATGGATTAAACAATGAACTGGGCCTCTGGATGCACATCTGACACATTTGGCCCCCAAGCGTATTTGAAGAAATGATTGCCCCAAAGTTAGAAAAGTGCCATGATGTTGACAGTCTCTAGTCCTAAAACAGAAGAACGTTTAGTTTTAAAAGTGATGGCGTAAAATAACTAACTGCATTTAACATTTGAAGCAGACCTCATTGAGCTCAGAGTTTTAAGTATCTGGCCATGGAGCCAGAGGTTGGGGGTTTGATTCCCCACTCGGCCTCCCTCTTTCATCTATAGGGTCCCTTCCAGCTTTGCAGTTCTAAGATGCTAACAAGCCTTCAAACGTCTTTAATTCTTTCCTCCTCTTTCCTTCCTCTTCTTCTTCAACATGTGCACATAAACACACGCACACCAAATCTATATCAGTGAAAGAGATTTGATCTAAGATTAATTACAATCACTAGATGTAAAGTAAGAATGCTGGTAATTTTAAAGCAGAAACCACTAAATTATTGTTCTGTGAGATATAGTTATCCAAAGACACCTACAATCCCAAAATATCCAAATAAGGGAAGCTGGGGATAAATCTATTACATTTCTTTTCTGTCAGTTTCTGGCTCTTCCCAACCTAAATCGTCCACTCCAAACTTTGAGAATTTTTCTAGACCAAATATTTCAATTTGTCCTTAACATGGGGCATTTTTAAATTAAATAAAAATGTAAATACATTTATCTGTGCATCTCTATGCATATTTTTTTTCAACCACTACTTTGCCCAATGCATTAGCCCATATCCTATTAGTTATACTTGCCGATGTAACAGCCAACACACACTTTGGCAACAAATGGTCACAAGTCACATGATTTAGTTTTCTACAGCAAATGGCAAGGCTGATTTTTAATTCGTGGCAATTTATTGCAGAGATTTGTGCTAATTATATTATGGAGGCACAAGAATGAACAGGATTTTGGACAGTAATTGTGCAATGTGTAGCCTGCATAATTGAATTATAAATCACGCAGAAAGTGCTCCACTATAGGGTAGGATATAAGCAACACACTTTGCTTTTTTTCCTTTGCTTTTTTCCAAGTCATTTTCCTAATATAGCACATTTTAATGTCACCTTCACTAACACAGACCTATCTGTGTGCACTTTATAATAATGTACCCACTTTTATGTACATATTTTCAATGGACAACTGCAGTAAAAAAATTGGAGAATTCTGGACGTTTGCACTTATCTAAAGGTTTGTGTATTTACTGAAGGTGAAAAACCAAGTAAACTTACAGGTAAAATGGGAATGTTAAAAAAAATACAGTGTATCCTTAGAGAAAGCTGCCTACTCTAACAAAGTTGTTAACAGTAATATCAGTATCCAGGTACTTTACACGTTATAGGACAGATCACTGCTTGCCAACATGTTACAGAGAAGAAGCATGGAAGGGAAGCAATGGCTGAAATCCTGTTGCTTAGTGAACCCCTCTGGAGTAGACCCATTGAATCAGTGAGTATTTGATGAGTAAATTCCTTTGAAAGTTCCCCTGATTAAATAGGCCTACTCCAATTGCTGCTTTGGTGGGACGTGGGGGCGCTGCAGGCTAAACCGCAGAAGCCTCTGTGCTGTGGGGTCAGAAGACCAGCAATCATAAGATCGAATCCATGTGATGGAGTGAGCGCCTGTCGCTTGTCCCAGCTCCTGCCAACCTAGCAGTTCGAAAGCATGCAAATGCGGGTAGATAAATAGATTCCACCTCGGTGGGAAGGTAAAATGGCGTTCCCTAGTCACACTGGCCATGTGACAATGGAAACAGTCTTCGGACAAGCTCTGGCTCTACGAAAACGGGATGAGCACCACCCCCTAGAGTCAGACACGACTGGACTAAAAAAATGAAAAGGGGAACCTTTACCTTTACCTTACCAATTGCTGCTTAGGCCAATTTGAATCAGTGGAACTTTCAGAGGAGCTGAATCACTAAATCCCCACTAATTCAATGGGTCTGCTGTAATGTGACTTACTACACTACGCAACAGAATTTCAGCCGTATGTGATTATTTCAGTTCCACATGCTTAAGCCGAAGGCTGAGTTTCACTAGGCCATGGAAACCAGGGGGTTGTACCAAAGGATTCTTGCAAAAGCTGGGTTGCAAAGAGGAAATCAAATGAAAGATGAGAGATGTTGCAGGGCGGGAAGGAGAGCCAAGTGTATGGGCCAACAAGACAGAAAGGGTGGGTGGTTTTGAAGGAGCAGAAGACTTTCAGGAAATGAAGAGTTTGGGGACTAAAAGAATTCAGATCATTATCAGAAATGTATGGGTACATAGGGTGAGGAAAGGCATATTCATAGACCTCTTTGTGGTCTAAACAGAAGTAGTACTATTTGCTTACTTGCTTGTTGCCTCCCACCACATAGGGGACTCAGGGGGACTCACAAAAATTAAAATAATACAATAAGAACAGTTAAAAATGCCACACAAAGCACATAAACATTAAACATTAATTAAACCATCAGTCCCAAAACAGAGTGACAGTAACATTACTTGGCCTCTGAACAGGTTCCCTAGTGTCTCTGAATCAGTCCCTGGACCAGAAATAATCTTTTCCCTCACCTGTTACTCATGCAGAAACACACGGGGCAGAGTAACATCTTCTGAGCAGAAACCATTCAGGTTCTTGTACAGTATATACCTGGTAGTACCTTTCTGGTGAAGTGGGTGCCCTAAAATGTACTCACACATATGCACTTATTTATTTATTTATTTATTTATTTATTTATTTATTTATTTATTTATTTATTTATTTATTTATTTATTTATTTTATTTTAATTTAATTTAATTTAATTTAATTTAATTTAATTTAATTTAATTTATATGCCGCCCACACTACCCAGAGGTCTACAGAGGTGTTCTGGAGTTTGACTCATTAGACTGATACGCCCCGCAAAGGATACTCAGTTTTTGTACCTTTGAATAACATGTTATTATTTGTTTGATGGATCAAACCATTCAAAAAAATGAAATAAAATACAATCCCCTTTTGAGAGTAGTCATAAAGGCACAAATGATTTGACTGACAGCTAAATCCCATGTGGCTTATTGTGATGTCTTTCAGACTGATTGAAAGGGAATGATAAGATGGAGAATTCATCCAAAGAAAACACTCATTTCTTCTCAAAAAATGCAGTGCTCTCCACCGACAGGTCATCTTCAAGATCAGAGTCTTCAGCTTCGAAGGAGAAAGGAGCTTTCTGTGGTGGAATGAAGGTATTTTAATAATAACAATTACTGTTTAATGATGATAATGATGATGATGATGATAAACAGCTATGGGCCATCAAGTTCCTTTCCAGGGCTTTCTTCCAAGCATAAAGTACTTGGAAGTGGTTCACCAGTCCCTCCTTCTGGAGATGTTCTAGGACTAGCTGGCTGTTCTTCTAGAAGGCACAGTGGGGAAGGCGTAACTCAGTGAGCTGTTCAGCCAGTCAGGCTAGTGATTGTGAAACTAGCTGTTATGAAGATGTTGTTGCTCTTTACCACCGATTCCATTATTATCCTTATTAAAGATGCCATTTTCAGATTCCTCTGGACTACTAACCCCACAATCTTCCATTTTGGGAGTTCTCCCTGACAGACAAACAGACATGTGGCAGATGTGGCTCGCCTGGGAGAAAGGCCTTCGATAGAAGGCTTTGAGACTGAACTAGGCCTAGTTTCACCCAAGCTTCCTGTTCCTGCTCTGGGGCTACCTGGCAGCTTTCTTTCTGAACAGGCCTAGCACAGCTTCAGAGCCTTTCAGTTGAGGGATTTCTCACATGAGACATATTTAGGTGTTTGCCTATCAGGTAGAACTCCCAGAATGGAGGATTATTTGATTTGTAGTCTGAGAACTTTGAAAATTCCCTCTCTAATCCTTAGATTATTCAGTACAGCTTCTTCTTTTTGCGGTGTCATAAGAATTTCAAAGATTCATTTTGAAGGGGCAGTTTTAAGTACGGTAATTTCAGAACTACTTGCAGAATTTTTCATCATAGAATGTTTTCCTCTAGTAGAATTCTGTGCATGTCCGGACGTGGGAAGTTGGAGTGGTCTGCTTCGTGTTTAAAAGTTTCTTGCCTTTAGTGCAATCTCTTTTATCTCTCACTTAAATGATCCTTCCATTCACACTGACTTTTTTCTCCCATGAGAAAAAAGATCCGGAAAGGTCTTTGGATTGCCCCAATTTGTCCCCTTTCAACTAATTGTACTCCTCTTCCTGCCCCTTTCCCCATTTTTTTATTTGTTTGTTTGTTTGTTTGTTTGTTTATTGAATTTGTACCCTGCCCATTTAGTCCACAAGTGTCATTCAGTAGCCAATGGCAAAGTTCCTTTTTTAGCTTGCTAAATAAAGTAAATAAAGTAAGTGACATAGCGGAATAGCAAGACATCTAACTAGCATGGCGCACATAATGCCACCAATGTACCTAATTTATCTAGAATAGCACTGCATCATTAGGAATATATTAAAAAATTTAAGCGGTAGAGTGGGATCTCCATCATAAGTTTCAAATGCTACAACACACCAAATACATCATAGGTTAACACAGCTAGATATGGGCATGAACTGGTTCGTCCCAGTTCGTCCCATTTCATAAAGGCGGTAGGTAGTGCAGGTGTTGCTGCTCCCCGCTCCAACTGCTCTTCCTCAAACAGCCACTCACCAGTCCCTGCTTGCTTGTTTTTTCCACCTCCCTGGCTGATCTCCCAGTCACAAGCAAGAGCACAGAGTTCTCTGCCCTGCCCTTTTCTCTGAGTGGCAGATCAGTCAGGAGGGCGGGGCAGAGGAGCCTGAGCTACTGCCGGGACCAGAAGATCAGTTGAGGAGGTGCAAGAAGCTACCACACTGGGCCTGATGAGTGGTTTATTGAGCCAGAGGAAGGGCGGAGGGGGGGGGCAGCAGCACCTGTAGCGCCTTTGTGAACTGGGATGAACCAATTTATGCCCATCCCTACCTGTAACCCTAGTACTGTACTAAAAAGGAGCAGGACAGATCTAAAAGGGGGTGAGATGGACCACTCTAAGTCAAACGTAAGAACATAAGAAGAGCCCTGCTGGATCAGGCCAAGGGCCCCTCTAGCCCAGCTTCCTGTATCTCACCGTGGCCCCACCAGATGCCTCTGGGAGCACACGAGACAACAAGAGATGTGTCTCCTGATACCCCTCCCCTGCATCTGGCATTTGGAGGTACCTTCCTTTTAAGCCCCTTTTAAAGGCATCTAGGCCAGAGGCCATCACCACATCCTGTGGCAAGGAGTTCCACAAACTAACAACACACTGGGTAAAGAACATGTGGGGACACCATAAACCAAACACCCTGCCTCTCAATTAAGACTCAGTAGACCAGGAGTGTACCTCAGAGGTTGGGGTAACATCCAGATGGACAGTTGTTCTGCCTGCATTGCTTGTAGACCAGGCCTCCGTTGTCAGAGAGCAGATCTGTCAAGACCTTGGTAGATCAAGCCTAACCAGGGGTCAGTAGAGCAGGCCATCATGAATTACAGAAGTTAATATGTCGGTCCAGCTCCGGAGCCGTGAATCAGGCATTAGCCCCAAAGTATAAAGCAGCAACACCTCAGTCTTCAAAACAGCACACATTTCTTTACATGTGAATTGTTGTGTGTGTGGAAAAATTGTACAACATCCCCTCTCTCAAAAAACAAAACAAAAAAAACCCCTCTGCATACCAATGTTCATTCATTTTCCCAGAAGCCATTGCTATCTGAATTCCAAGAGTCCAGTACCTGTTGGCACAAGGAGAAACCGAATCTTCTCCAAGTCCCTGGGCAGACTGGCACTTAACTACATCTCTTGCTTAGAGAATTAAAAGCAAGTTGTGTTCATTAAACTTGCATTACCGGACAAATAAGATCATTCCACCCTCTGCCAGCTTCACTGGTAATCCGATTCCCTCACTGAATAAACCCTTCAGTTGCCACTGAGCCATTAAGGAAGCGGCTTATTGCCTCCAAAAATAGACAGACACTCGTATTAGCACAACAGCAATTTCCCTGGGATTGGCATTTTCTCTGAACTGAATTTTGGGTTGCTAACCAACCAAAGGATGTAGGAGTTTGGTGCTTCCCATCTCAGCCATTTCCAGTAGATGTGAAGCAGGGGTTGTAACCTTGTGGCCTGTGGGTTGGAAGTGGGCCCAAGGCTGTTTTTATGGTCCTGAAGCCAATTGGGGGGGGGGGAAGGTGAATGAAGTTAATTGTCAATCTGGTTAAACAAACTGTACTTCCCACCTTACCTCTTTAATACTCAACAGGGGGCAATGGTGTTATTTATTTATTTATTTATTTATTTATTTATTTATTTATTTATTTATTTATTTGCCTACCGACCGACCGACCGACCGACCGACCGACCGACCGACCGACCTACCTACCTACCTACCTACCTACCTACCTGACTCTCATTAAAAAGGACCCAAGGTTGCTTACAACATTAAACACACACACACACACACACACACACACACACACACACACACACACACACACACACTGTCTTTGGTACTTTGCTGTTCTTCTGGAGCTAAGATCTTTTGAGGAGATTGAAGAGACCATGATGGAGTCTCATTGTACAAAGAAGGCCAAAGTGGGGGGGAAATGGCTGGAACAGAAAGATTGCTCCAGACCCTCCTTATGAGGTTGTCCCCTGTTCACACCAGATACTGAATCCCATTGTTTCTTCTTTTTTCCTCCCCAGATTTTTCTTTGTGCATTATCGTTTGTTTACTTTGCAAAAGCTCTCTCAGGAAGCTACTTGAAAAGTACCATCACCCAAATCGAAAGAAGATTTGATATCCCTTCGTCTCTGGTTGGTCTCATAGATGGGAGTTTTGAGATTGGTAAGCCCCACATGCAAAGATTTTACTGGCCTTATAACTTGAAAAGGGTGCATTAACTTTGTTGCAGAGTTTTAAATTTCTGGTAAAAATTTCTTTTGCTACATGGTAGAAGTATAGAGATCCATAAAGGTGAATAGCTTCAAATTCCCTAGACAGTCCACCCCTTTCTCATGAACTGGCAGTTATAGTCTCAATACTCTGAGACAGTAGAAAGAATAAAAATGTTTTAATTACTTAAAGTTGTAAATAGATCAACAGCAAAACAAACAAACACTGCTTCCAGTAGACTAAAGAAAGGGAAAAGAACACTTAGCAGAGAGGTGGAGCTCTCTTTGAATTCAGAGATGGGAGGCAACAATTGGTTAGTGCTGGATGGATTGACAGTCACCCCATCCAGAAAGGTCCTTCCCGGTCAAACAAACTACAGGTAGCATGCGGGTTTATAAAAATTCTAACCAGCTTTTCTTATAGACATTCTTCACAGTCTGTGATCTTCCCATGTTTCTTGAAGGGAATCTTTTAATAATCATTCTGGTGAGCTACTTTGGAGCCAGACTTCATCGGCCAAAGATAATTGGAGTTGGTTGCCTCATAATGTCATTTGGAACGTTCCTGATAGCCATGCCACAGTTCTTCATGGGTCGGTAAGTAGACCATTGCTTGTAATTAAAAATCTCAGTCTTCTAAAATACCAAAGATGTCCATACCTTCAAAACAGTGTATTATAAAACTGCCTGCTAATACAGTATGATGATGAGGATGAGGATGGCAACCGGTAGGGGACACGGTTTCTCGCCAACAATGGATTCCAGTTCCCTTGCACACAATGCAGAGTTGCACAGATATTATTTTTCTGTTTCTGTACTACAGCAATTCTAATTAACCGTCTTTCAATAGATTTGAGGGCTCATGGCGAACAATCCATGATTACTTGGGTAGGAATGATGAGGTAATACCAGGCATGTCCAGATAGGGTTAGGAAACAATCCTGCCTGACGCTTTGGAATGCTGCTGCTGATCGAGCTAATGATATTGGGTTAAATGGATCAATGATGTGACCTATATTTTTATGTTGCTAACGAAATAATATCGAAAGAATCTAAAGCAATTCAAATGTGTTACAACCGTTTAGAACACTTTAAAGCAGTTTAACAATTCAAGCAAAGCAGATAGCACAAAACTGGAAGACTGGAAACCAGGAGATGTTCTCCCTCCGTCTTGAATGCTGAGATGAACAGTTTCATTTTAACTTGGCATTGGAATAAAGGAAGGCATTGTGCAACCAAGGACCTATTGCTGGTAAAGCCTTCTCCTATCCCTCTGTGATCCCTGGTATTACTTGGTGGTCTCCAGTATGTAGGTTGTACTGACTGCAATTCAGTGTTCACACTGACAGCTGTGCAAATGAGATTCAACAAAATTATGGGTCTACCATAGTTGGTGTAGAGTTGGAAACATCCTTGATCTCTCCTAGAGGATGAAATGATCTTCAGACATAGCCTCCAGCTCCTAAAAGGGGAGATTTCAGTTGAACATTATACAAAGTGTATTGGTAGTAAGAACAAGTACAAAAATGGGATTAATGAACTAAAGTTGAGAAAGGCAAATTTTGGAAGCTGTTTTCTTTCCCAGACTTACCATAGTTGTATTGCTGTCCAGTTGATCTCTGCCACTGCAGTTGCTGCCAAAATGTTGAGGCAGCTCTGGAAGCTGCCTCTTTTGGGCAGGAGCGCACTGGAGTAAGGTAAAGGTAAAGGTTCCCCTTGACATTTAGACCAGTTGTGTCCGACTCTAGGGGGTGGTGCTCATCCCCATTTCCAAGAAACAGCATTTGTCCGAAGACAGTTTCCGTGGTCATGTAGCCAGCCCAACTAGACACGGAACACCGTGACCTTCCCACCGAGGTGGTACCTATTTATCTACTCGCATTTACATGCTTTCGAACTGCTAGGTTGGCAGGAGCTGGGACAAGCGACGGGAGGTTCCTCCGTCGTGTGGATTCGATCTTATGACGGCTGGTCTTCTGACCCTGCAGCCCAGAGGCTTCTGTGGTTTAACCCGCAGCGACACCACGTCCCCACACCGGAGTAAACTACAAAAAAGCTCTATGTGATCACAACACAGAGCCTCTTACCATAGACAGCATTGTTTTAATTAATAGCACTAGTAAACGTGTCCTTTCCTTGCTCTTTATTTCCTGCTTCAACATCTTGAGAACCGGTCTTAAAATCAAAAAGACTCAGCAATAAGTTAGAAGTGCTATTCCCCCCCCCCCCCTTAGATTTTAACAGGCAGGATGCCTATAAGGAAACTGTTGGTTTTTACACAGCTATAGGTATGAGGTATTTTCTTCCACCTCCAATTCAACTGTCAGCATCTCCCCATGTCTACAGGATCAAAACCAAATACCACTCTCAGTCTTGGAAAGATCTCAAGCCAAAAGTCATGCAGGTAAGAACAGTATGTCTGTCTGTGTATTAAAATGATGCTATAGTTTGCAGTCTGTATAACAGGCGTGTGCAGAGGCATAGGGAATTCTGGAAGCAGTGGTCCCAAAACATAAATCTGCACACCAGTAAGGCATACAGGTATACACATATGCAGGTATATAGGTGTATGTCTGAGCGTAGGTATGCATATAGAGTGCCTGGAATCCGATTGTTGGCTTACTCATGTGTAGATGAAACTGTGAGATGAAGTGTAAATTTGAGAGTAATTAATGCAAAACTGTTCATATTCTTCACTGAATGCCCAGTCATACAATGTGCACATGGCCGGGAATGCATCCAGCCCTTGGTTCGTTAACAGCAGCTCACTGCCATTAATTAATGCAAGTTTATTTACACATCCATAAATCACCACTGGGATTCTGGCCAGTATTTGAACCAATATTCTGCTGGCTCTTGCTATGGCGCGCTAAGACTCGCAACAATTGTTGAGTGCTGGGTTGGAATTTTGTTCTGTTGTCATCGGTTCATTTTGATCATTCCTTGTACTCTGTTGTGTTTGGGTTAGAGGCAGAGAAATTTGGCCGTCCAGATGCTTTAGACTACATACCTCACCATTTATATCTAAGGAAGGGAGTTGCTGAGAACTATATGCCGAACTGTCCAGTGCACCAAAGATTCCCTCCTTCTAATGTAGGTTATATCATGATAATCTTAGAACTGAAGGCCCCATGGATCATTGAGTTCAGCCCTTTCAAGGAAGCCCAGTGGGGAATTTAATTCCCAACCTTTGGCTCCACAGCCAGATACCTATACCACTGAACTATCCAGCAGTTAGGTCATCACAGTCTTGAACTTGTGCTGTTTATGGGATGCACTTACTTTTCCCTTGGTGTCCCACAATTGTGATGTATTCCGATTGTAAGTGGAAATAAGAGCGACTCTATTTGGGAATGGGCTAAATAGGGTTGCTCTGAGGTGAGGTGTGGCTTCCTGCCCTGAAACCATCTGATCCTTGTGAATAATGGCAACTGCTGCAGCTGTGCTACCAGTGTCCAGCTGTGGAAAAGGTCCCCCTCCTTGCTTCATGGCCTTGCAATATTTCTCAATCTGGTTTTACCCAGGCTCTGAGCCCTCTTCTATAAGCAGATGCACTCCCATCTCAAACCTATTCCTGTCCCACTTCTATGATATCAGAAGGGATCACGATGTCATAAGGCCATCAAGGCCCTAAACGGTTTGGGACTTCAGTACCTGTCAGAACACCTTCTTCCAGTGAGAACGGCCTGTCTGACCCATTTGTCCCAGGCCAGGTGGTTGAGGACATTGACCCCAAGTGAGGTTCGGAAGGAGAGAACCACGAACTGGGCTCTCGGTTTTTTTTTCATAGTTTTCATTTATTACCTTCTTTTGTTGTGAACCGCCCAGAGTGGTTTTGTAGCCAGATGGGCAGTAAAAGAAAGAAAGAAAGAAAGAAAGAAAGAAAGAAAGAAAGAAAGAAAGAAAGAAAGAAAGAAAGAAAGAACAAATGAACGAAAGAACAAATGAACGAACAAAAGAACAAATGAACGAACGAAAGAACAAATGAACAAACGAACGAATGAACTAGCATTAGTTTTTGGGCCTAAAATATCCTGGGAATAGGATTCTTTGCAACCCTGTTTGTTGTGGCTGTTGCAATTGTTGGTCCAAATAGAATTCTCCAACTTTTGGGTTTCTGTGGACAGGGTGTGAAAAGGAATCTGGCATTTCCATGTGGATCTACGTTTTGCTGGGAAATCTCCTGCGTGGAATAGGGGAAACACCCATCCAGCCTTTGGGAATTGCATACATCGACGACTATGCCACCGAAGAGAGTGCTGCCTTTTACATTGGTATGTAAAAAAAGCCAGCAACACTCAAGCATCCTTTGCATTCTCTGCTTCCCTTTTCCCTTTCCATCTCTGTGGCCATGCTAGCTGGCTTCCTCACTTTTTGCCAGAACTTAGAGAAGTGTCCTCCTAGGTTAGAACAATGGCCCCTCCAGTCCCCAGCTTGATGCTAATGGTTTCTCTAGCCAACCTGACACCATTGAGAGGCCCACAAGTGGCCTAGAGAGGCCATTGGCATCAAGCTGGAGACTAGCGGGACCTTTCCTTCCTTCCTTCCTTCCTTCCTTCCTTCCTTCCTTCCTTCCTTCCTTCCTTCCTTCCTTCCTTCCTTCCTTCCTTCCTTCCTTCCTTCCTTCTCATTTGTATGCCACCTTTCTCCTGATGAGGGGACCCAAGGCAGCTCACAATAATAATACAAGTAGCACTAAAACCACAGTTAATTATAGATTTAAACACAATTAAACAAAAACGATAATTGATTTCCATTAAGTATATAAAAAACATTTTAAAACTCTAACAGAAAGCTAAGAAAGCAAAGATTTAAAAAAAAGGGGAGGGGTACCTTTAGCAAATCAAGACATCCCATCAAAAGAGAGAAAAAGTCAAAAGGCTGCACAATTTTTCATTCCAGAAGAAGAGTGAAAAGATCAACATATTTTTTTTCACCAGAAATATTAACAATGCTAATCAGTGTTATGTAAAAAACACATTTGTATGAAAATGTTGCATCAGGCATAAAAACTGTGCATTTCCCCCCAAAAAAGAGAGAACCTCTTTGCTTAAAACCTTGTCATTTGTGTAAGAATCTTTGTATTCTGCACAAGTTTTTTTTTTCATACAATACAGTATTTATTCACACAAATAGTGGGGTTTTTAGGTTTGTTCGGTTTTTGCAAATAGTGCTCATATGCAAAAAATGTGGGGGGTTCTCACCTGCAAAAATCGGTTTTACGAAGATTTATATCCCTGCTCTAAAGAGAAGAGTGAGATATGGACATAGGTGTTGGGGTGACAAGAGAGACGTCTTGCCATCTCTCCCTTCCCAAACCCTACATTTGATATTTCTCAAAACATGTACTGTACCGGTAAAAATCTACAGTCATGTGAGCAAACCATAGGTTCCATTAATTGACTTTGCCCCTCCCCCAAACCATCCTGAGGGTGCTCTTGAACATGGCACTTTTGGCCACTGAGGTAAAAACTAGTTGCCCTCTCTTCCTCCTGCTGCTCCTCTTGTTCCTCTGATTCGTATCCAAGAGATAAGGCTACAACTGTTCAGTCTAACCAATATAACTTTCTCTTTATTTACAGGATGTGTGCAGACCGTTGCAATTATAGGCCCCATCTTTGGTTTTCTTCTGGGATCGCTGTGCGCCAAGCTGTATGTAGACATCGGCTTCGTAGACATGGGTGAGTCTAGGCAAACAGGGCAGTTTTGCATCTCAGCCTGCAAACAGCAGGAATAGCATATCCATGCTCCCAGAGCGGTCTCATTGCAGTGAAGTCCCTATTAATCAATTGGTGTCTTCCATTTGTTGTTGCAATATAGCTCCCATCTTTACTCACAATTGCTTATGTTGTCTAGAGTTGGTGGGTTTGCAACTCAATGACATTCAAAGGTCCATTAGCTGCCCACAGTTGCTTATAAGCTAGTATCGATGAGCAGCCCTGGAAAACGAATGGAGGAATTTATTTTTCTGCTAGGGACAGGATTCTTATCTCTGACATTGGGAATTCTTTAAAACTTAGAGGTCTAAGCCGTTGGTTCCCAACTATGGATCTTCAGTTGTTCTTGGACTACAACACCAAGAAATCCTGCACAGCTAGTGGGAGTTTTAGTCCAAGAACATCTGAGGATCCAAGGTTAGGAACCACTGCTCTAAGCTGTCCTTTTGCCCTGAGGTGTACTGGAAGATATTCTTCCCTCACCAGCATTAAAATCAGCCTCCTCTGCTCAAGGGGTAAGGGACTGTCTCACTCTCCTTACACCTACCGTCTTTTTCTGTGTATAAGACGCCCCCATGTATAAGACGTCCCCATTTTTCTAACCCAAAATTAAGAAATCCAAGTGGGGCTTAGAAAGTGTAGGGGAAAGGGATCAAAGCACTGCAGGATCACTTTGATCCCTGCTTTCCCCTCCACGTGTTTTTTCTCTCCTCAGCTTACTTCCATGTATAAGACGACCCTCAATTTTCAATCTAAAGATTTGAGACAAAAGCATACATGGAGACAAAAGCATACATGGAAAATATGGTATACAAATTTACTGTACTTAAGCATAAAACATTAATAATTCCAGCATACAATAAGCTTGATATAAGATGGTGATTCAGAAGGACCCGCAGTAATCTAACTGGCAGCTTTGTTAGTAGTGGAATATGTAGACTTTGTTTTTATGTGTATGGTAACAGACCTTGCAATTCAAAAAGTGACATATGGCCTGTCTTGCATATATTCCTAAATGTTGTGACTATTTATATGAATCTAGAAGATAAAAACAAGGTGTATGGTCATCCTCTATACAGCACCTTAGAGTTACTCCAGCTGTCATAGCAACTAATGGAAGCACTCTAGAATAACCCCTTCCTTGACCACCAGAAACAGAACGCTTCATGTCCTTGCTTCTTCTGCTCAGTTTTCCCGTCTCCAAGCAAAACAACAGATGTATTACAGTATTTACTACTGTGCTCATATTCTAGCTTTCTCCTAATACTGAGAGACCCCAGGAAGTTTACATAATGGTTAATAAACATATGGCTGAAAAAGTCTGAGTTATCTCCCTCTTACTCACATCTGTCATTGACAGACTTAAAACCGGGACAATGTCACAAGAGTTTTCTTGCTCCAGCAAATTCAAGCTGCTTCATCTTAGGTTAGATCCGAGAACTTTAGTTGAGTAAGGGTTAAGAACCTATATTGTTTGCCAGTAACAGGACAACATGAAATCCAATGAAAGGGCATTCCAAGACCCCCTGGACTTATTTTGAAAGTATTTGTTGAGAGGGGATTCAACTGCTTTTCTGCATTGCTGTTGAACCACTTCCCTACATCCAAAAATGGGCTCTTGTTTAATATCACTTGGAATGAAAAAAAGAGAAAAATCTATGAACAAGACCCAACCCTTTAAGCCATCTCAGTTTGATATCTGAAATGTCGGTTACCTTTGGTGTATTCCTACTGATTACAGAAGTCCTTTTTTCCCCCAGATAGCATCTCCATAACTCATAAAGATTCTCAGTGGGTAGGAGCTTGGTGGCTGGGCTATTTAATAGCAGGAGCGATCAGCGTCCTTGCTGCTATCCCTTTCTGGTTTTTACCAAAGCACCTTCCAAGACCGGAGGCCCGAAAGGATTCCAGCACTTCCTCTGAGCAATCCAAGTTCATTATTGAAGATAACAGAGAACATCACATTTCCTACCAAGAGGAAGTCAAGTTTCTGGAGTTGGCAAAAGGTGAGGTTCATGGATCTATATTAAGGCTTTTCACTCGAGTCTAGTAACTGTCACAACTGTCCTGATACCTGTTTGCTCTTATATCTTTAGAGAATTGGTAGGGAACTCCCCAATAAGTGCAGGCTGATACTTCCAATTTCAGGTGGGCCAAAAAATCCACTCCAGGTTTTAATCTGCACTTAAGGGTTTTTTTTGTGGAAGGGACTCAACCTATTTTGGAGGGAGGGTTCCGCACCTTGAATAGCATCTGTGGAATCAACAGTAAAATCTTGGAAGGACTCCCTCTCTCTCAAAATTAGATTCACAATTTTCTCCTGCTCCAAAGGACTTGACTCGCTTCTGCACTCCAGCCCTCTCCCCCACTCAATTTTTTTAATACAGGGTTTCGTTTCCTAACAATATCCTCTCACATCCTCCAGCAGCCAATTTAACAAAATATTCAGGGACTGAAATGTTGGGCCCCCTCAGAATGGTGCAAATGTGTCCCCCTATGCCTCCTAAAAGGTATGATGGGATTTCCTTGCACCATTATTTTTTAAAGCTGCAAGCAGGAAGATTCAGGGAAGCTGAGCACCCATATTTGGGGCCCTGACAGACTGCAGTTTGCTCTTCCTTATAGAATAAAGTTAGCCAACTGTGTTCATTGGGAATGTAGGTTAAATGGATTGAAATGTAATCGAAAGTCAGTTGCTAGGGCTGTAAAGAGATGCACTGATAATCTCAAAAAATAGACTGCTGTAATGCTCTCTGTGTAAGGCTGCCCTTGAAGACAGTACAGAAACTTCAGTATGTCCAAAATGCAGTGGGCAGACTGATATCTAGAACCAGTGCATTTGATCATATATCCCCAGTCTCGACTCAACTTCATTGACTTCCTATCAGTTTTCATGTTCAGTTCCAGCTGCTGATTGTGGTTTATAAAACCCTTAATGATTTCAGACCTTGATGCTTCCTAGAACACCCTCTCAGAAATCAGCTATCCATTGGTGGATAGCTCACTGGTTTAAGCATCTGATTGTGGAGTGAGAGGTTGGGAATTCAATTCCCACACTGTGCCTCCTTGACACAGGCTGGATGCTCCACAGGGTCCTTTCCAGCTCTGCAGTGCTAAGATGATCTATTTAGCAACTCCTCTCAGTCTATGTTGCTAAAAGTGATCACCCTGAGGGAGGCCAGAAAGGTATCAGTGGCGAGCCTCAAGCCTTTGGAGTAAGCTTCCCATTGAGATACATCAGGCTCCTTCCCTCCTGATATCCAGGAAATTAGTGTAAACAGAATCATACAAAGCTGCCTTCCAGACGCTGTTAATAATGATTTTTGTTTATTTTCTTGTTCTTTCTTCTTCCCATTGTATGAATTGTATGAATTTTAGACCTACATCCATGAATATTGATTATATTGTTATATGGGGTCGTGTGGGCTTCTGAGTTTTAATTTGTAAACTGTTCAGAGTGGTGTAAAATACAAAACTGTAAAGAATACTCAGTAAATTCTGCATTCTGAAATCAGCACTTGCACGTCTGGCTGCACGTGAGTAGCATGACTTGGCTTTTACTAAGAAAGACAAGCTGAGTAATCGGATTGCGACTCTTTGAGCAAAGTATTATTTTGTGCGGTTTTGCTTAATTTGCACGCACACGTGCACGGAAAAAATCATTTTTACAAGACAATGACCTCTTGTGGGAACTGCTAAATAATTATGCGGTGCCTCTCGAAAGAGTACCTTTGAAACTTAACCCATATTATTTCCTGTGAGAAGGGTGAAGTGAATTGGAAGTCGCACTGCAAAATTGCGGTCCTCTGTACCCTAGTTTTTAAACAGCTTTACACAGTTCCCAATGTGCCAGATGGGTTTTGCAAAACTGAACTTGCCGCAGGATCAATGCACCGCTCCACAGAAGTCAGCAAACAAACATGTATCCGTATTAGGGTGGCCAGATCAGCAGCAAACCAACCAGCAAACCAACCCCTGAGATTTCAAGAAGTACCATATTTTTCATTCCAGGAAGAGTGGCTGATGTAATGGTCAGCCCGGTCAGTAATAGTCCCAATACTGGATGGAGTCTAGACATAGTCCTACTTAACAACTGCTTTACTGAAATCAGTGGAAGAACTAACTTAGCTCAGTGGCATAGGCCTCTGGCTGTGGAGCCAGAGGTTGGGAGTTCAATCCCCCACTGGGCTTCCTTGAGAGGGGCTGGACTCATGATCTGTACGATTCCTTCCAGCTCTGTAGTTCAAAGGTTATTATTATTATTATTATTATTATTCAAAACACCAGGCATAGTCAATCAAAATTATAAAAACATTAGCTGGTATTATATAACAGATACAAGTTTTAACCAAAAACCTAAATATCTGTTAAATATACGCACAGTATGTATGCTGTTCCTAATATTGCCATTTTTTTTAGCTCTGATAGTGTGATTTCTGAGATCTGCAACTGTGTGAAATTTCTTGATATTGTTGCCAAATCCCCAATGACTACAGGGGACTGCTGATGTGTGTTTCATCCACAAGCGAGATGTTTCAATGGCCAGGTCTCTGTACTTTGTTAGTCTATCCAATTCTTTATTTTCAACTCTGGCATCCCCTGGAATTGCAATGTCAATAATCCAGACATTTCTTTGTTCTATAACTACTACTAGGTGGTGGTGGTGGTGGTGATGATGATATCTGCTCCAAACTTCTGAAAGGACTCTTTACTAAGAAAACATTCTTGCATGACAAACTTCTGTTGGTGTTGTTTTCTGATCTGTCTCTCAATACTGAAATCACTGTTTTCTTTTCAGATTTTCTCCCTTCGCTGAAAAGCCTCTTTGGGAACCCTGTTTACTTTTTATATCTCTGCTCCAGCATCATCCAGTTCAATTCACTCATTGGCATGGTGACCTATAAGCCCAAATATATTGAGCAGCAGTTTGGACAATCGTCTTCAAAGACAAATTTTGTTATAGGTATAGTCTGGTCTCCCATTAATGCAAAGAAAGCTTCAGAAAGCTCATCCTTCTCTAGCTTCTAAAGCAAAAGCAAGGACAGGTGATAACTTAGGGTCCCTTCCAGCTCAGCACTTCAAAGATAATAATGATGATTTATTAGACCACTAACGTTTTTATTTAGTAATTGCTCGCTTCCGATATATACTACTCTTCACCAGGCTGTACATTAATATGTTGAAGGTGCAGAGGTGAAAAAAAAAGTCCCCAAAGCAAAAGTGTGCTGCTTATATACCACTACATAATGCTTAAAACACTCTCTGGGTAGTTTACAAGTTAATTGTGCAGACTACACATTCTCCCCCCTTCCCCCCAAACGAGCCAGGTACTCAATTTACAGACCTCAAAAGGATGGAAGGCTGAGTGAACCCTGAGCCAGTGACCTGGGATTGAATCCTGAGTCATGAGCAGAGTTTTGGCTGCAGTACTGCAGTTTAACCACTGCACCATGAGTTGTCCATGCCAGGTTTGTTTCTGAAACATGATTTACAAAGCAGGCAGTAAACACACATCAGAAGTCTAGGCTGCAAATTCCATCTCTGGAGGCTGTTGGTTCAATTCTCTCTCCCAAGTCATCCTTTGTGTCACCTGTCCTTGTTTTTGTGTTGTGTGAGGACCACATGGCTTTATTTGTCTGGAGTTTCTGGAGGCTTCTGATGATGCGAGTGCCACCTTGTTCTGGGTTTGATGATGGAAATTTGGGGTTCAGGAATTTATTTTGTTACAGTAGGACCCCAATATCTGCAGGATCAGTATCTGTGGTTTCACTTATCTGCGATCTGAAAATATTAAAAATATTAAAATGAAAAACCTAGAAATGTGTATTTTTATGATGTATTTACCAGAACTGGCCATTAGAGGGAGCTAGAGACCATGCTATGTATTCTTGTTGTTGAATAATATATTGCATGGTCTGTGGCTCCCTCTAGGGACCAGTTTTGGTAATATATAGTAAAAATATTATTTTCTGGATTTTATTCTTTTACCATGCTATGTAGAGTGTTTGCTATTATCTGCTGTTTTCAGCATCTGGGCTGTGTGTCTTAGAACTAATACCATGCAGCTATGAGGCTCCTTCTGTATTTCATTTACAGTGAAATGTGTAGATTCCATTGTGGGCAAAATACAAGAATTTTGAGGAAAACAAACTACTTTCTGTAAATCAGGCAACGTTTATCAAGAAATTTAATCCTATCCCTAACTGCCAGCAGCATATTAAACAGGTTTATGGCCAGGTATCACCCTTGCAGGAAGAGAGAAAGGAAAAGAAACGCATGTGCATACTATAACCACAACACAACTGAGAAATGAATGTGAGGGCTCAGAAAGAGATAAGCTGGAATTTCTTGGCATGCTGCCCTCGAAAATGTAATTTGTGAGCTCTATTTGCGCAGAAAAAAACATTTAAAAAACAATTCTTGCCCATTAACACAGTGCCTTCCATTGTATTTCAGGCTTTTCAGAGGACTAAGCCTTTAGCTATGTGTGAAGCGATTTAAAACGGTGCAAAGCAGAGGAAGCACCATTTGTGAAGGAAATGCGAAAGATTTATTGCTGTTATTACAGCATATATGCAAGTCACCAAAACAGGCTTAGATAATCCCCACTTTGAGGTAGAGCGGTGTGGTGGGGAAGAGAGTCAAAACAAAATGTATAACTTTATAGAGTCCCACATTTAGCAACTGCTAAACAATGCATGAAACCGATCCGGAGGGTTTCGAAATTAATTGAGAGGAAACAATGCGTTAGGAAATCTGTAGGGGGTTGATCGTATTCTAGGGAATTCTGTGCATTGCTATCAATTAAGTTGCGTTGTGCTAATTTTCTCGTTTCTGGGTCTGCAGGTCTCATCAATATCCCTGCCGTAGCCCTTGGTATATTCTCTGGGGGCTTGATTATGAAGAAATTCAGGCTGAACGTTTTGGGGGCCGCCCGGCTTTCCTTGTTATCATCTCTCTTGGGTTACCTGATGTTGCTTCTGCTGTTCGTCATGGGATGCCAGAATGCCGAGGTGGCAGGCCTGACCATCTCCTACCAAGGGTATGTCCAACCAGGGAGTGATGAGCAGAGCGGTCAGGCCATTGTCCTCCCTTTCCCCAAGATTTGGTGACCAAAATCTTAAACCCCAGCAGAGCTGGAGGAGTCACAGAAGCAGCCCAAGGGTTGGGGGTGTGCACAAGTGCGTGTGGAAATGGGAACAAGGGGGATCTGAGGAAATGGGCCCTGAATCTGAGTAAAGGTAAAGGTTCCCCTTGACAATTTTTGTCCAGTCGTGTTCGACTCTAGGGGGCGGTGCTCATCCCCGTTTCCAAGCCATAGAGCCAGCGTTTTTGTCCAAAGACAATCTTCCGTGGTCACGTGGCCAGTGCGACTTAGACACGGAACACTGTTACCTTCCCACCGAGGTGGTGGTCCCTATTAATCTACTTGCATTTGCATGCTTTCGAACCGCTAGGTTGGCGGGAGCTGGGACAAGCGACGGGAGCTCACTCCGTCGCGTGGATTCGATCTTACGAATGCTTGGTCTTCTGACCCTGCAGCACAGGCTTCTGCGGTTTAGCCCACAGCGCCACCACATCCCTGAATCTCAGTAAAGCTGTCTAAATAGGCGGTGATGATCGGTCGCTGGCGGGCAATGAAATTTACCCAGCAGTTGCAACAGTTGTTGCCTTCCCTGCCAAAGTATCCCGCATGGAGTTTGCTAATGTCTACATTTAATATACAGAGTGTTCTCAGATCCTGACCTACTGCCCAACTAATAGTAATCGTTGTGTGCTGTCAAGTTGATTCCAACTTATGGCAATCCTACTCAAGGTCTTCCAGGTATGAAGTTCTCAGAAGAGCTTTGCCAGCCCATCCTTTTTGGTGGCAAAACTATCAAAACTGAAGCCATCCTACTTTGGGTACAAAGGCAGAATTCTCTGAAAAAGGCAATAATGCTGGGAAAGATTGGAAGGCAGCAGGAAAAGAGGAAGACCCAATGTGAGATGGACTGACTCCCTAAAGGAAGCCATAGGCTTGAGTTTGCAAGAGCTGTTCAGGACAGGACATTCTGGAGATGCCTCATTCATAGGGTCACCATAAGTTGGCGGTACATAATAACATAAGCAACAGCTTTTTGGTGGTGGTCGGGGACCATCAGAATTGCCCAAGATCACACAGGCTGGCCTCTTCTCCATGGAGGCACGGTGTGGAATTGAGCTCCCAACCTACGTGTTACAACTTCGCCATGCCATTCAGCCAGCATTCCGCTAGTCTGTTTAGAGTCCTTCCCCTCCCGCCATGAATGGCCAGGGCTTGCACAACAAGAAGGTTCGTAAGTCGCGATGCTGCTTCTCCATTCTCTTCCTTGTTCCAGATGGTAGGATGGGGCCAAGTCCACACAACCACTGGCTCTTTCCCAGTCTTTCCTTTCCCTGGTCCTGACGTCATTACACACCCTTGTTGCACAAGAACAGACCAGGAATGTATTGATAGGGCTGTCCAGGCTTTGAAGTCAGCTTATACACAACAACCTTAAGGGTTTGCCTTCAAGGCCAATCACCTGGAGATATGCTTTTTCATCTGTGATGAAGTATGGAGATGCATTGCAATTCCCTGAGAATTCAGCCAGTACAATAAGACATGGCAACCTTAGTCCTGGGGGGCGAGGGGAGAGACAAACTACTTTGAATGAAATCCTCGACTACATACACTTTGGCCCTTCTGTTTATACTGCAGCTGCTATGCAGATTCTAACACGGCAAGCTGAGATCTCCTTACAAGGCAAAGAATGTCCTTGTGTTGTGTTTATATGGTCCATTAGTTCTTTTTTACTAGTGGGAAAGGGTTTTGTTTGGGTGTGTGCATGTGTTGCTGTTCAATGTGTGTGTCCCCAAGATATGGCAAGGTAAAGGATAGCTTAATGGCTTAGGCCTCTAGTTGTGGAGCCAGAGGTTGGGAGTTCAATTCCCCGCTGGGTCTCCTTGATAGGGATTTGATCCATAGGGTCCCTTCCAGCTCTGCAGTTCAAAGGTTTATTATTATTATTATTATTATTATTATTATTATTATTATTATTATTATTATTATTATTATTATTATTATTATTATTATTATTATTATTATTATTACTAAGAAAAAGATGGGGCAAGGAAAAGCTGTGTTGACAGCCAAAGGAGCACGTTTATACATGCAGGGACAAAATCAAGACATTTGGTCTAATGGCACTCAGGCCCCCTTCCTGCTTATCCTATCTCCCCCATGGGGTTTCTCCTCCTGTGAAAGCTAATGAAACAGATCAGCAAAGCTACCTATGGTGGGGACACAGAAAACCAGCCCCCTGAAGGTTGCATATACAGGACTGCAGATGGACAACTAACCTCATCTTACCCCCATCCCTATCAGGATGGGTGGAGTTATTGGTTTGTTTAAACTAGAAAACAGACTCAAGGTTCAAAACGATTACCGAAGTTTTGAAGCTCTCCCATATGTGGTTAAGATATGCGGCCAAACAGACAGATGGGATCTCACTAGCCTTTCTGTGCATTCGGTGTGAACAGGGCTGTTGTTGTGCAAGGAGGCCGGGATCAAGGTCAACAACTATCAGGTGTGCCACAGTGGGAAAGTTCTACTGTAATGCTTACAATTCCTGGGAAGAGCATCAGATAGACAGCATTCTCAATTAGTTGTAGAGCATTGACTAGGCAAGTGCATGAGAGACCAGGGTTCAACTCCTGCTCAGCCAAGGAAACCCCTTGGGGGTATGGAACTGACAAAACCATTCCTAGAACATCTCACACACCGTGAAAACCCTATCAGGGTTGCCATATGTTGGAGGTGTCTGGACAGCATATAACAGCTCCAAGAGGCCACCTTGGGTCCTTTTACTTTGAGAAATGCTCGATATAGAGAAAACGAAGGAAGGAAGAGTAGTCATTGTGGATGGTTGTGAGGTGTGTGTGTGTAATGTAGTATCCTGAAATAGGGCATGACTGGATTTAGAATGGAAGGCCTCTACTCTACAAAATTATATGTCATTTCAATATAGTTGGTGTGCATTTTTTTCATTTAATTGCACCTAGGTAAAATTAAAGGTAACGGTTCCCCTTGACATTTAGTCTAGTCGTGTCCAACTCTAGGGGGCGGTGCTCATCCCCGTTTCCAAGCCATAGAGCCAGCGTTTGACAGTTTCCATGGTCACATGGCCAATGCGGCTTAAACACAGAACACTGTTACTTTCCTACCAAGGTGGTACCTATTTATCTACAGTACTCACATTTACATGCTTTCGAACGGCTAGATTGGCAGGAGCTAAGACAAGCAACGGGAGCTCACTCCATCGTGTGGATTCGATCTTACGACTGCTGGTCTTCTGACCTTGCAGCACAAAGGCTTCTGCGGTTTAACCCGCAGTGTCACCATGTCTCTTGCACTTTCCCCTTTTCAAAATTTACTCCTTTAAGGGAAAATGAAGACTTCTTGGATCTCAGAAAAAATAAGGCATTTGGTAAATAGCCGATCTTTTCAAAATATGGCTCTTTGCTAAACCTACCACAATGCCGCGTCTAGATAGGATGATGCAACACATAGCAAACATAATATCCTTAAATTACCCCTCTTAAAACACAAATTTTACTGACATTTTCTTATCCTTGTTCTCCAAAGAGACAGATCGCGGTGTCTAAAGTTGTGAACATGGAAAAGCTTTTCTCACACAATCTCGAGCTTTCAAAGCTGTGTCCCTGTAGGCAGGATGATCAACATTTGTCTGAAAAGCTTATCCTCAGCCTTCTTCACACGGGTGCCCTCCATAGGTGCTGGGCCTTATAGATGAGCAGGGTCTTCCTCAGACCATCATGCCAAAAAAGTGCCTTGTTGCATCGTTCAGCTGAGGTTAGCTGTCATTTTTGGGGAAAGCATTCTTTCAGTTCAATGGTGGGGATTCCCACACCCCTGATTTGAATGCACCCTCTTCTAGGATCATAATCTCTGGCGTTCTCCAGATGGCTGTGCCCCTTCCCCATTAGATCATTGGGAATTTCCTAGCTTTTTCATGTTTCCCCACACCCACTCTAGACGTTTCAACGCTTCTCCCAATGGTTACGTTTTCTAGTTTTTAGTATTTGGCTTTTGCACTTTGATTTTGCTTACTATGTTCCCCTTCAAGGAATTTCTCTGAGATTAAAACTGGCCCTTAGGTTTAAAGATATTCTTCAACCTGTTCCAGTCAGAGACAATTTCAAACTTCCTTTGTATCTTTGCACCTGAATCTTAAGATAGAGGACCACATTATCAGTACAATGCAAGGCCAAAAAAAATAAAAAAATAAAAATAAAAAAAGCCACAAGAGAGGAACAGAGGATGTTTGAAAAATTGAATTGGAATAGTGTTACCTGGATTTGCATAGTATACAACTTAAGTGATCTGGGAAAGGTGATTTTCTCCTGAGGACAATCTACTCCTGGTCTAAGGTTTACCAGGTCCTCGCAGGGCAATGATGTATGTCAGCTGAACAATTTATTTTTCTTGAGAAATATTTTTATATTAGGGAGTGATCAAATTGTCTCTCTTATGCAAGGAAAGTGTGAAAATACTACACAGTTCCATGTTATTCAGAATCATCAAGAGGAAGGCTTACATGGCTGAAAGAATTCACATGATGTAGAACAGTGGTTCCCAACCTTGAGTTCCCAGATGTTTCTGGACTAAAGCTCCCAGAAGCTTTCACCACTAGCTGGGCTGGCCAGGATTTCTGGGAATTGTAGTCTGGGGACCCAAGGCTGGTAACCACTGATGTAGAAGAAAACTCAACATGATGTCAGGAAATGAATGGTTTTCTGAGGGGGCTATTCTCCTGGAGGTGTGGTGGGTTTGTAATGTCTCTAATTCATCATACTTGAGATGTTACAAATACTGAGCTTTGCCAGATGTAATCTAGATGGATGGAGAACTCTCTAACCCTGCTACCCATGGTTATTGTTCACCCTGCTAAGATTCTCCTGTTGTTTTGTGTCTTCTCTGCAGTGACAGAAAAGTCTCCCCTTATGAGCAAGTCCTGTTTTCTGCATGCAACTCAGAGTGCATATGTTCCAAAAATGAATGGGATCCAATATGTGGGGAAAATGGGATCACCTATGTCTCAGCTTGCCTGGCTGGATGCAAGACATCCAATGGAAGTGGGAAAGACATGGTAAGTATCTTATTTCTGTCTGGCTCTCTTTCCTTACAGCACAGTGGGCAATGTTATGGAATGCTCTCTCCTTAGAGGCTCAACTGGCGTCAAGGATAAACTCATTTTAGCACCAAATTAAACCATGGCTATTTATCAGATCCCATAGCAGTCAAGGACCATGGCTTTAATAGACTACAGAGACGTCTCTTTATTATTGTTGGTTTTAATGAATGTGTGCTGCCTTCGGTCCTTTCAAGGAGAAAGGTGGCATAAAAACAAAACAAGCAAGGAAATAAATATGCAGCTTTAATGTTTCAAAACTGTTTAGTAGCTTTACTGTATGGAATTGTCTTATACTGATTTTGTTTTACTCTGCCCTGATATTTTAGGCTATAAGTGTCTCCACTTAAGGGTTTAGGACCTTGATATTTGTGAAAACGTCTCCCCCCCTGAAAACAGCTGCCCATTTTACACACGCCTCCCAGATCACAGTGTTAAGGATGGCCACAGGGAGAAAAGCCAAAAAGACAACAGTGAGAAATTGGACCTTCTTGATGGTGGCCCCTACTCTGTGGAATATATTTCCATCTAAAGTACACCAGGTTCTGTTCCTCCTGACTTTTGTTGTTGTTGTTTAGTCGTTAAGTCATGTCCAATTCTTCATGACCTCATGGACCAGAGCACGCCAGGCCCTCCTGTCTTCCACTGCCTCCCGGAGTTCTGTCAATTTTCATGTTGGTTGCTTCGCAGACATTGTCCAACCATCTCGTCCTCTGTCATCTCCGTCTCCTCTTGCCTTCATGTTTTCCCAACATCAGGGTGTTTTCCAAGGAGTCTTCTCTTCTCATGAGATGGCCAAAGTACTGGAGCCTCAGCTTTAAGATCTGTCCTTCCAGTGAGCACTCAGGGTTGATTTCCTTTAGAATGGATCAGTTTGTTCTCTTTGCAGTCCAGCGGACTCTCAAGAGCCGCCTCCAGCACCACAATTCTACACCCACATTTATTTTCGTCTTTCCAGGTGTTTTATAACTGCAGCTGTGTGAAAATACCAGAGTTTTCATCGAGGCATTCCTCAGCTGTGGTCGGACCCTGTCCAAAAGGAAACGAATGTCCAAAAATGTTCCTCTATTTTCTGGCGGTGTCAGTGATCACGTCTTATACTTTATCCATTGGAGGCACTCCGGGATACATTTTACTTCTAAGGTAAATAAGCTGCCCTTTCCACTGAAGGCTTGCAATTTGGTTTGGGCAGAAGGCCCACAAAGAGTTTTCAGCCATATAAAAGGCAGACATATTTCAAGTTCTTCTCTCTTTTCCATAATATTTAATCAAACCTACCTATTACTGTGATGGCCCGATGTTCTGTATGCTCTCATTCTGTTGGGGGCTCATCCCTGAGGGCAGGTGAAGCACTACCCCACTTTGGGCCATGCGCAACCAGCCAGCCCCTTCCTGTTTGATGAAGTCCCAACAATACACCATGTGTCCAGAATCCCGTTTGTGTTCCCAGAAGGTTTGTATAACTTGTCATAGTTCATTGCTGCTAATTGATGCGGTATGGAAGTGCCATACAGATTTTTTGGACTTCTGTCTGACAGTCCCAAACCTACAGATACCTAAATGTGACTCACCTGGAGAAAGGCCTAACTCAAAGCCTTCATGACCTAGCTTCCTGTTTAAACAGGAAGTTACCCTAATCTCCCAGTAACCACCAAGGCAGCTTCTTTTTTGAACAGGAAATTAAGCTATAAAGCTTTTGTGCAGGTCTTTATTACGGTGGCGCTATGGGCTAAACCGTAGAAGCCTGTGCTGCAGGGTCAGAAGACCAAGCAGTCGTAAGATCGAATCCACGTGACGGAGTGAGCGCCCGTTGCTTGTCCCAGCTTCCGCCAACCTAGTGGTTCGAAAGCATGCAAATGCAAGTAGATAAATAGGGACCACTTCGGTGGGAAGGTAACAGCGTTCAGTGTCTAAGTCGCACTGGCCATGTGACCACGGAAGATTGTCTTTGGACAAAACGCTGGCTCTATGGCTTGGAAACGGGGATGAACACCACCCCCTAGAGTCGAACATGACTGGACAAAAATTGTCAAGGGGAACCTTTACCTTTATTATGGTGAGCCACACTTAGCTGCCTGTAGGTGTGGGTCTGTCAGGTGGAACTGGGAGTTGAAGTCTAAAAACTTCTCGAAATAGAGAATTCTGGGAGTTGGAAGACCAAAACAATCTGAACGGCACATCCCTATTGATGGAGTGTCTCTTGGTGGTGCAACTGAGCTCACGACCAGGAACAAAACCAAGGCATCTCATCAGTCAGCTACAGCAAATTGAGCAAACATGCAAGCAGAAATGGTTTTGGCCTATATGTGCATGTGAAAGGGAGAAGAGAAAAGCAACAGTAGACGGGAACATAGCCACTCTGGGGCAGTGTGTACTTTTCTGCTCCTCAGCATTATTGTTGAGTGGGGTAGGGCATTGTCTGAATGAATATTTACTTTTTGATTTGATTTATATATTGCCCATTAGTGTGAAGCACAATTCTGGGTGGTTTACAATGATAGATAAAACACACAGTAATAAGCAATAAATACATAAGAATTAAAACATTAGCAGAATAGGAACAAGAGGCACCAAAGACCATTCTCTGTATGACAACAGGAGAAAGAGCGTAAACTCAAACAAGGTTGAAGTTGTTTTCTGAACGTTAGCAGGGAGGAAGGTAGGCGTAACTACCCAAGGAGCTTGTTCCACAACATGGGAACCACCATGAAGAAAGCCTCTTGTGGAGGACTTTCATTCCTCCCTCGGGGTGGCTACTCAGAGGAGCTTAGCCTGGGAAGATCTGGTGGGTTTGGCAGATGACCTTGGAGATGACATTCCAACAGGTAGTGAAGTTCCAAACCGTGGAGTGCTTTATATGTAAGCATCAGAACCTGTGGCCTCTGTGTGTGCTTGTAGGTGTAAGCGTATGCAAGCCTGCCTGCCTGCATGTATGGATGTAAGGTAAAGGTAAAGGTTCCCCTTGACATTTAGTCCAGTCGTGTCCAACTTTAGGGAGCAGTGCTCATCCCCGTCTCCAAGCCGTAGAGCCAGTGTTTGTCCGAAGACAGTTTCCGTGGTCATGTGGCCAGCGCGACTAGACACGGAACACTGTTACCTTCCCACCGTGGGGGGTACCTATTTATCTACTTGCATTTACTTGCTTTCAAACTGCTAGGTTGGCAGGAGCTGGGACAAGTGACGGGAGCTCACTCTGTCGCATGGATTTGATCTTACAACAGCTGGTCTTCTGACCTTGCAGCACAGAGGCTTCTGTGGTTTAACCCACAGCGCCCACTATGTCCCATGTGTGGATATACTTGTGCATAAATGCCCACTTTTGCCCTGACTTGGCCCATCATTAGTTTCTGGGCCTTTTGCCTCACCAGCCACAATAGCTACCAGCTACCAGCATCGTTACCCAATTGTGCAACTCGGCCTATGAATCAGAAGCCACCATGCCCTCATGATATAAGACAGTGTTTCCCAGATATTTTGCTTCGGAAGGGTAATAGAAATCAAGTCAACCTTTCTGGTGGCAACTATTCACTATCACTATCTTGTTTTGTTTAGGGTGTGTGTGAAAGCTTCCAGTAACCCCTTGGACACTCCTGATGGCAGTCAATATATGGTCCCTGATGAGCTACTTGATAACAAATCCCCGAAGGAGTAGAAGGAAAGGGAAGGAGATAGTGTGAGAGGTACCCGTACAGTAGCCAAGGGGAAATCCTGGCAGTAAATGAAATCTAAAGAGAGTTGAATAGCAAGGGGAGGGGGCACAAATGCCTGACCCTCCAAAGTGCTACTGTTGACCTTAAAACTGAAACACGAGGGCATTTGTAGAAAGGCTAAAACTGTAACTTCTAGAGAACATGGAAAAACATTTTTAGCTCATAGTGGAATGTGTTTGTGTGTACCTAATTCATACATTTATCCATTGGTCAGCAAATGTTTGGTAGGGCAAAGTAAATCAAGTGACTTGCATGTATTGAACCAGGCCATGATGACCTGGAGGAGAAAGTGTGAATGGACTGAGTCCAGAATCGCGATTTTGCAGAGCTGACACGATATTATTCCAGTGGTTCCCAGTCTTGGGTCCCTGGGTCTCCCTGGACTACAACCTCCAGGAATCCTCGCCAGCACAGCTTGTGGTGAAAGCTTCTGAGAGTTTTAGTCCAAGAACACCTGGGATCTTAAGCTTGGGAACCAATTGTATATTCCATAAGGAAATATTGGTTTTTAAACCAAGTACATTGGATGGTGTCTAGGTTCTGTCTGCATTGTCCATTTTGTTTGTTGAGCTGTTTTGTGCATCTCTGCTTTGCCAGACCAACCTGGATCTGTTCAGAATTATTGTACACAGTTTTGGTTCTTATTAGAGATGGGCATGAACCTGTTGTTGGTTGGTTCATGCCAGTTTGTACTTCACCCGAACAGATGCTCGGCGCTTCCCTGCCCCACATCCTCCAGGTGCTGCCTCTGAGTGGTCCACCCACCCAAAGAGGGAGGGCTGGGAAGCACCGAACCTCTGTTTGGCCGAAGTACAAGCTGGCAGAAACCAAAGAACCACCAGTTCGGGCCCATCTCTAGTTCTTATCTGAATTCCTGGAAAACATCCATCTAAAAATAATAGTATTTGCCATTTTTGAAAGACTTTCTCAGCGTATTCTCGAAGGAGAATCTCGAAGAATCTCGGAGGCGAATCTCGAAGGCGAATCTCAGTGGCTGAATCTTTAAAAATCCGTAATATTCAAGTTTAACTGAAAGTGTAATTTGCCTGGAACCCTAGAGGTGGCAGTCTTATATCAATATTGGTTCTCGTGACTTTCGAAGTGGTTGGAAGTATTAGTGGAAGATGTCATATATGCAAAGTTCGTGTGATTAAGAAAACATGTATCAAATAAACTATGAAATAGTATGAAACAGAATTCTTTGCATCTTGTACAACAGGATTGGGTAGTGTTAGGGGTCTAACACATCGGTTCTTAACCTTTGTTACTCAAATGTTTTTGGACTGCAACTCCCAGAAGCCTTCACCATCAGCTCTGATGGCTGAGGTTTCTGGGAGTTGCAGTTCAAAAACTCCTGAGTAACAAAGGTTAAGAACCACTGGTCTAACAGAGCCAGAATCATAGTTTATGGGGTCAGAGTACCTGTAACTTTTTTATTGTAGGGATGATCTGCTTATCAGGCACCCACCCTCCTCAGACTTCCCTCTGAGTTTGGTTGACATCCTCATGATAGCTGCAGGCAGAGGATGAATATACTTAGTAAAACATCTATTGTGGCAAGCAACCTGTCCTGAAAGTCAATGTGTTGTGTGGTGGCTCCTCCATAAACAAGCAATTAAGGGTGATTGGTTTTACAAAAGACCTGCACTTGTGGGAGAAGAGGATGGCTAGAACTCATTTGTTGGTATAAATCAACAGTTTCCTGCATTTCTAGGTTCTGCTTGGAGTTGGAGTCAGGGTTATTAGGATGAATACCTCCCATTTAGTTTTTACCACAAAGCCACTGGATATAGAAGGGCGGTAGGCATCATTGTTGTTTTATTTATTTGTTTGTATGTTTCAGATGCATTAATCCACAACTCAAATCTTTTGCCCTGGGCATCTATACTTTAGCTATAAGAGTTCTAGGTAAGTATGAGCTTTGGGAAGTATGAGTGTGTTTTTCTTTTGGGTCTTTAAAACATTTTACATTTAAAACATGAATGGCCCAGACTTTACAGTGGCTTATTTATTTATTTATTTATTTATTTATTTATTTATTTATTTATTTATTTATTTGATTTTTACCCCGCCCCTCTAGACCATGTCTACTCCACATTATTGGAGGAATAATGTGCTCTTCCTTGCATGCTCGAAGAATTTGGCAGCTTTGGTACATGCAGTTGTACCCTTGTGGCCCTGTTGGCTTTTCCTGCGAATCCTTGGCTGTTAGTATGTCCACACATGACATAAATATAAGGCTCATAGATGCTTCCTTACTGTGATCTAATAGCTATTCCCGGATGCCAAAGACGCACCTGAACAGCTACAGGTTACCCAAAGTCCACACCTTTCTCATTCACTGGCACTTACCCTCTCAATAACTCACTCTAAGATGTTTGTAGGAGAAAGAATTAAAACATTACCTACAGTTACAAGTTACACTTGTGTGTGCCACTTTCGTTGCTGCACACATATTTAGCCACCCACTGAACAGATCAACAGCAAACAAACTGCAACCAACCCAGGAACGAGGGAAAGGACATTCAGCACAGAGGCGGGCTCTCTGAATTCTTTTTTTTAAATTTTATTTGATTTCAGACATACAAAAAACAGAAGCAGGGGAAAAAAGAGAATAATAAAGAAGAAAAACTAAACTAAACCCTCTGCTAAGCTAAACCCTCCCCCCTTTGGAGTCAGAGACTCCAGCCTTGTTAACCCTCCACTCTCCGCGGTTTGGTTTCCAGTGTATGCTAAGTAGATATACATACAGTGGTGCCTCGCTTAACGATTGCCTCGTTAAATGACGAAACCACTATACGATGACTGTTTTGCGATCGCTTTTACAATCGCAAAACGCTGTTTTAATAGGCAAAATTCACTCCCCGATGATCGGTTCCCTGCTTTGGGAACCGATTTTTTGCTAGACAATGTTTTTAAAACAGCTGGATTGGTGGCTTCAAAATGGCCACCTACTGTATAAAATGGCTCCCCACTATGTTTTTGGATGGATTCCTCGCTTTACAGGCACCGAAAATGGCCACCCCTAAGGAGGATCTTCGCTGGACGGTGAGTTTTCAGCCCATTGGAACGCATTGAACGGGTTTTCAATGCGTTTCTATGGGATTTTTTATTTCGTTTAACAAGGATTTCGCTCTACAGCAATTTCGCTGGAGCGGATTATCCTCGTTAAGTGAGGCACCACTGTATATGATAAAAGTTGCCCTGCGCTCATTTTTATATGTATTTCCAGGGTGTATTTCCAGACCTGGCTATTAGAGGGAGGAAGAGACCATGCAATGAATAGTGTTCAATATTTGTGGGGGTTTTTTTCAGCATCTGTGGTGGTGAGGGTTTGGAACCAATCCCCCACAGATATTGCAGTCCCACTGTATTTTTTCTAGGAATGAGAAAATCTCTGAGGTTCAGTTTTCTTGCATTTTGCTGGATCTCACCTGTGTTTTTTATTTTTCCTAATAGAGTTTTGTGTTGGCTTAGGAGACTTTATATGTGTGTGTTTCCTAGTGGAAATTTCTATTCCCCTAATATGCACCTTTCATTTATGCATTTTCCCCAATGTAGGTATTTATTTGTGCATTTTACCTAACATTTTTCCCATTCTGCCTGCTGTTTTAACTGTGCATATTCTTAGCAATTTGGTTTTTAATGAGCACATTGTTTCCTGTTCACGTTGTCACGTTATAGTGTTTCCAACTTACCAAGTTGTTTCCAACTTATGGCAACTCCATGAATGAATGACCTGCAAAAGTCATATTATCAACAGGCCTGCTTTGCTTTTCCAAACTCAAGGTTACAAAAAAATTGAAATCCCTTCTATTTTTCCCAGCACTATTGTCTTTTCCAATGAGTCTTGTCTTCTCATGATGTACCCAAAATAGGACAGCCTCAGTTTCCTCATTTTTGCCTCTCACGAGAGTTCAAACTTGATTTGACCCACTTGTTGGTCCACCTGGTGTTCCAGGATATCCACAAATCTCTGGCCCAACACTATGGTTAAAATCTATCTGTGAAGGTTCATAGTCATCTAGGTGAGGCTATCTGGAAGCTGAGTCATGGCAACTGAACTTCTTTCTTACTATGTCAAAATGTTTCACTACTCATGCAAGTACAGTGGTGCCCTGCACAGCGAGGTTAATCCGTTCCAGATTAACCATCGCTATGGGGAAACATCGCTATACGGATCGGAAAATGCCATTGGAACGCATTAAACTAATGGCTTCTAAACTCACCGTTAAGTGATGTTTCCCCATCCGGCCGCCATTTTCGCGCCCTTGGTAAGTGAGGGTAGGGCGCGAAAACGCTGCACATGGCCATTTTGGGTGTTCTGGTGGCCATTTTGGAACCACCGAACAGCTGATTCCCCGACATCGCAATGCGAAGATCGGTAAGCGTTTCGCTTACTGATCATCGCAAAGCGATTTTTGGCCATAGAGACCATCGGTATGCGATCGCATTAGCGATCTAAAAAAATAGATCGCTATGCAAATTCGTCATTAAATGGTGCGCTCGTTAAGCGAGGCACCACTGTAGCTTCTTCGGTCTGATATATCCCTGATATATCCTCCACATTGATTTCACTTCCCCCTGGTCTGAATAGGCTCATTAGATGGACACAGGACTAGGAGTGAAGGATAATCCCACTTCTGCAGTCCTTCTCCACCCATTGTCATGGTTAGAATCCTACTGCTTAGCATAGTAAGTCACATTGAACTAGTGGGGATTTGTTGAGTCAGCTCCTTTACACGTTCTAATGCTTCAGTGGGGCTACTCTAACTATGACTTAATTTAACATAGTAAGTTATAACTTGGTTAGGCTCATTTAAATCAGTGGAACTTACAGGGGAGTTGACTCACCAAATCCCCACTGGGCCTACTTTAATTGTGATTTACTACCTGGTCCTGCCACTGCTGCTACCTCCTCTGCTGCCGCCATCATTGTCAGAGAGAGCAGACCAGCTTCCCTACCTGGAGCTGGCCGCTGCCTCTGTGCATGCACCCTCTGCCCAACTGGTAGCAGCAGTGGCGGCAGCAGCACCAAGCAGGGAGGCAACAGGGGCAGTAGGGAGCGGTGAGCAGATGGGGAGTTTCCCCCCAGTATAAACCCAAAGAATGAACTGCAAACCGGTTTGGGGGGCTTTGTAATGGTTTGTGGTTCGTAGGTAGCCACGAACCACTGTTTTTTTCAGTTGGTGTCCAACTCTACTTACTACCCTAAGCAACAGGATTTCAGCCATTATGTCAAATGAATCCATTCCCCCCCCCCATCAGCTTTCTTCATCATCCAGCTTTCTGCCCTCCTAATCTCAGAAAAGTACAGATTCTCAAGGCAGGCTGAATATCTTCTCACAATAAGCAATGAAACAGTTTATTTCCTTGAGACTTTTGGATCTAACGAATTTCTGTTCAATCACTAGTACGTTAATACTTTGCAATTCCCCCCCCCCCTTCCTCTTTACCGTAGCTGGAATCCCAGCTCCTGTTTACTTTGGAGTCTCGATAGATACAACTTGTCTCAAGTGGGGAAGCAAAAGGTGTGGAGGCCAAGGAGCCTGCAGGCTGTATGATTCTAAGGCACTTAGGTAAGCAAATGATTTCTCTTCTGACTATGACATCTTCAATTCCTCTGATGCTTTTGGGACAAGTGATAACTGTATGTACTGGACCCATTAAGTGTTGACTGTTCTGCTAGAGATGGGCACCAACCAGTTCGTCCCAGTTCATCAAGGTGGCATCACAGTTGCTGCTTCTCTCTTCTCCTGCCTCCTCAGCCAATATAGCCACTCACCAGGCTCTACTTGCTTGCTTTTTTCACCTCCTCAGCTAATCTCCCAGTCAAGAGCAAGAGTACGGACTTCTTTGCCCCACCCTTCTCTCTGATTGGCAGAGCAGCCAAGAGGGCGGGGGCAGAGAAGCCTGAGCTGTTCCCAGGATTGGAAGATCAGTTGAGTTGGTGCCGGAAGCTAGCATGCTGGGCCTAATGAATGGCTGGTTGAGCCAGAGGAGGAGGGGAGAGGAGCAGCAGCAACTGTGCTAATGCCTTTACAAACTTGGACAAACTGGTTCATGCCCATCTCTATTGTCAACAATCATATGCCACCAGTTGCTGTGCTCTGGTGCTGTACTGCCCTTGTATAAGCCTTGTATAAGCCTATCTGACTACCATTGGCTTAACTACGCTGATGTCACAGAAGACATCACAGCCTAGCAATCGGAATGGACAGCTTCACTAGATGGATGTATCAGTCTAATATCATTTTTAATCTCCATGACTCCATCCTAAAGATCCAATCCTAAAGAATTCTGGGACCTGTCACTCAGGGAGGGACTTAGAAGTCTGTGTTGGTTTGCTGAAGTGCAACAGACAATTGTCAATGCCTTGCCAGACTACAAAATTTTGAGATTTCTTGGGATGAAGCCATGAGACTGAAAGTGACATCAAACTGATGGAACCGTTTAATGCAGTCAGATTTATGAGATACAGTACATAAGAATTTTCTTCATGCATCGTTCATGAGCTTTGAAACAGCATTTTATTAGCATAACAAAATGATTTCAAAATCTTAAATAGGCACGGGATTTTCTTGGGGAGGGGTTGGACTACAAATCCCATCGTTCTCTATTCTAGCTATCCCACTGGCTAGTCCCCCTCCTACAGAAATGTGGCTCACCTGGAGAAAATGCCTGGCTGGGAAGCTTTCAGGGCCTAGCATAAGCCGTAGCTCCATCCAGCTTCATGTTCAGAAAGGAAACTCCCAGCTAACAATGGGCCCAGGAAGTGATGGCACAGCAAGACCTATGCAAAGACAAAAAAACCCACATTTTAAAAAAGATTAAGTCATGGTTCTGATAAACGGACCAGCAATGCTATCCAAAGGTTCAGGTATGCAGTCCATAATGGGTCTGGAAAGGAAAGCATTCTTTTGTGTTAACATAACTGCATGCCCCAACACAATCACTTCCAGTTGGCTGATCTCGGACTGGCCTACCTAAATAAATCTGCTGGCACAACAGCAGTGTTGGTTAAGGTCTGCTGACAGAATAGTCAAAGAGAAAAAATAAAAGAAAAAAGGTGTGGGGGGAGCTGTGTTATACCAGATCCATGGCCCTCTCAGTCCAGACTCATAGCCACTGGGCTGGAGAATGAGACCAGGATCCAGTTAGTCTTAAGTAATTTCCAACATCCTTAGGCTGGGAGAGGTTTAGATCCTGCACAGCTTTAGCGGGTGCAGTGTCAGCTCAGCCAGCCCCCAGCCCTCTTGGCTAGTCCTAATTTATAGGTTTAGTTTCTGCGGTATTTGAATTGTCCAGTTTTCCCCCCTATCCACAATGTGAAATAATTTGGAAACTTTGGTACATTTTTACCACCAATAAACAAACAAACAAAACAAAACAAAACAAAAAACCGCAATACCCAAAATCAAAACTAAATTCTCACCCATCCCTCAACACGAGTAATGGATTACCTCCTTGCTTCCCAACAGGTATATCTACCTGGGCTTGACTGTTGTTTTGGGCACCATGTCCACCTTTCTAAGCATTGCTGTCCTGATTGTTCTAAAGAAAAGGTACGGACCACGCAGTGAAAGCATCACAGTCAGTGGAGAGAGGGAAACCTCTTCTGCAAAGAGGAGCAGTGACTTTGTCAACAGCGACCATTCCATTCAGACAACTTACTGGCCAGAGAAGGAAACACGACTTTAGGAAGACTTGATGTCTCTGGAAAAAAAAAGGTTCTGTTGGAAGCAGGAAATTCTGACTTAAGCTCCATTATAAATTCAGGGGTTTGGATAAGATGTGGGAAGAGAGGATGTAACTTTTTACCAAATGTCTTAAACTTGTAAATACCAATACACTTTTCTAGAACCTGTAGAGGCCACAAAATGCTCTTTGCCTTTGTATTTCCTAAAAAGAAAAAAAAAATCACACACCTACACAGAGTAGAACTTATTCTCTGCATGTAACAGATGATAGACTTGGTGTGTAAATGAACGGAGCGACCATTTCTACCCTTTCTTGAAATAATCTTTCATTTGGAAGAAAAGTTCTAGCTGGCCTGCTGTTAGGGCAGGATGGTCCAGAAACCATGAAGAAGATGAGAAAATTAGAAAAGGTATGCTAGATCATATCAAAAGCCTATCTAATTCAGCCTTTGGTTGACACAGAAGATGTCCAGATCCCTCCAGGAAGTCCACCAGCAGAATATGAGTTCAAGAACACCATCCTGTTTGTGCTCCTTGACAACCAATGCCTAGGAATGCTCCCTTCCGCATTGCAAGTAATATATAGCTGCTGTGGTTTATAGCCACTCATAGTCTTTTCCGTCTCCTCATCCATGTGTAAGAAGTAGCCCCACCTCATATCTTTATGCTTCTGCAGAAGAGGGGAAATGGTCTCATGAACACAGCAGGGAGACATTTTGTCTCATGTGCCTTGCACATATATTTCTTTACAACCTTCAAGATAGAAACCTCACTGTTTAATTTAGAAGGAAACCGACAGCAAGCACCCTGATTTTCCAGGTTGTGGAATTCTCCATGCCACCCATTTCTGTGCTTCAAAAGTATGACTGAAGAACATGCACAGACCGGATCAGCTTGTATATATACCGTATTTTTCTGTGTATAAGACGCCCCCCACTTTTCTAACCCCAAATTAAGAAATCTAAGTGGGGCTTAGCAAGTGTAGGGGGAAAGAGATCGCTTTGATCCCTGCTTTCCCCTCCACTTGTTTTTGTTCTCTCTTCAGCTTACTTCCGTGTATAAGACGACCCTCAATTTTTAGTCTAAAGATTTTAGACAAAAGTATAGTCTTATACATGGAAAAACGCTATATATATTTCTCAGCATCATATATATATATGATGCCATGACAAATGTGATGGACAATTCCCTTAAACGCAAATTAAAATGTATTCTCAGAGCACAGCCTATGACTTTCTGCTTCTTTCCATTCTGTTTTGTGCACATGTGAGATAGTGTGTTCATTTTGTAGTTCATTCTCTATATGTATGGGAAAATCTTTGCTACTAAATACTGTGGGTTGTATTCTATTGTATATATATGGAGCAGAAGGTAAACAATGAAGGTCTCCCACCATTGATCCAGTGTCATATGCCTGTTCTTGTGCTGGTTGCAAGATTGGTTCCTAAACGGTCACACAATGGCAAGCTTGTTGAGTCAGGAGGGGGAGGCTTACATGATCTCCTTCCTACCAAGCATTTAATCAATAGGAGGGTATCCCATTTTTTAAGAACAGTTACTCAACATGCAAAAATGTTAAGGTGATTTGATCATAACAAAAGTAAAATCAGAAATGAGCTGAAACTGAGGAAATGGTCACCATCTATCCAGTACTGGTTAGGCCTCATCTAGAATACTGTGTCCAATTCTGGATGCTGCACTTTAAGAAGGATGTCAACAAACTGGAGCAAGTTCAGAGGAGGGCAACAAGGATGGTCAGGAGACTGGAAAGCCCTGAGAGGAAAGATGGAAAGAACTGGGCATGTTTTGTTGTTGTTGTTTAGTCGTGTCCGCCAGGCCCTCCTGTCTTCCACTGCCTCCCGGAGTCGGGCTAAACTCATGTTGGTTGCTTCAATGACACTGTCCAACCATCTTGTCCTCTGTCATCCCCTTCTCCTCTTGCCCTCACACTTTCCCAACATCAGGGTCTTTTCCAGGGATGTTTAGCCTTGAGAAAAGATGACTGAGGGGCAGTAGGATAGCACTTTTCCAGTCAGAGCACAGAGTGCTGTCCTCTGAAGATGCCGGCCACAGAGACTGGCGAAACGTTAGGAAGAACAACCTTCAGAACATGGCCAAAGAGCCTGAAAAACCCACAGCAACCATTAGATCACGGCCGTGAAAGCCTTCGCGAATACTTTTCCGGTACTTGAAATGTCATTTTACAGAGGAGAGGAAGGACCTATTCTCAATCTTCCCAAAGTACAGGGCACATAATAATGGACTCAAGTTACAGGAAGCCATATTTCAGCCGAATATCAGGAAAAACTTCTTAATTGTTAGAACAGTATGACAGTATAACCAATGCCCTCAGGAGGTGGTGAATGCTCCAACACTGGAGACATTCAAGAGACCATCTGTCGGATCTGTTTTGATTCATACTCCTACACTGAGCAGTTGGTTGGACTTGTAGGACCCTTCTAGATCAGTTATTTTATGATTCTATGATTCAGCCCATTTATTCTGCTTTCTCAGCATTGACAACGTTGACTGTCAAGAGTTTTAAACAGGGGTCTTTCTGTTCTATCAGATTTTTTCCACTGGAGATGTCTGTGGTTGAATTTCATCTTGGTATTGTCTAAGGCTTCAATTCTCATTTTTAAAAAATAAGTCATTACCTTTATAGTCTTTTCCTGGCTCTGCAAAAGCTATGAAAACAGTTAGTTACTGTTAGACCACATTTAAAAAAAGGGGACTATTTAGTCTTCCTTTATTCCAAACTGACTTAAATAGTTACACTTGGTTTGCTGTTCTATAATTCTGCATATTTTCTGTTCCACAACATAAGGCATAGCAGAAGCCAGCACTTGAACTGTCCAATATTCCTCTTCCACGATTACTGTAGTCACACCACGAAGTAAACGAAAACATTACAATTGCACTGCAAAAGGGATGACACTATCCCATGTTACATACATAACTTAATATCTTAGTTATTGGAAGATGGATGTAATTAAAAGTAACTAGTTGCTTGTAACTATTCAGTTCCAAGCTTTGGTCTTGCCCAACCCTACTCTGCTAACAAGTATCATGTTTGTGGACAGGGCAAAGTGGATATTTGATATAGAGACAGCTTGGATTCTTTTGGTTCCGCAATGGTGATAATTATTTTCCAACAGATATCTCACACCTTCTAGATCATAGTGCTCCAAAGTCTACTTTTGTTTAAAAAGGCAATCAGAATAACAGCAGACTCTAACTTCCTGAACACTGGAGGAGGCTGGATTAATATCTTTCCGTATGCTTTAGCTGTGGGTTTCCTGCTTCATCAGCGGCTGGACTTGATGACCTTTGAGGTTCCTTCCCGCTACAGTTCTACAGCTGAAATCCTGTTGCATCAGGTATGCCATGGCAGGCTAATGATGTCATCAGCAGCAGTGATGATTTTGCAAAAATAAAACATTTGTGACTTCTCCCCTGAATGTCCCAAGACTTCCATGTAATCTCATTCATTGCCAGGGAGCCATTAAGGGTTGTTGGACAGGGAAATCTTTAATTACAAAAAATCACTCCCACCAAGTTGCCTTTACCAGTGTTGGCAATTTTCAGTAATTAAGGACTCCCCTCTTCCCTCCATCCTGTGGCTCCCAACAGCTTCCAGAAAATGAAAGGGGTTACATGGGAGAAATCAGAAATGTTTCCAAAGAAATTTACCACTGCTGCTAGTGTAATCGGTTTTATGTGGAGTAACTTACAGCAACAGGATTTCAGCCTATGATGCTATGATAGCCCAAAGAGAAGTGAGCATGTGCATTGGCTACTTGCGCATCAGAAGACTGTCATGAAAATCAAGTGATGAGGGAATCACATGGTATACTGGAAGCAGGAAGGCTGGCTGGACCTCAAACTGGGAGAATGGTATCTACAGAACAGTAGCAATTTAACAGCAAAAGCAGTACCAGGTGGCAAATCAAACTTAAGGGACACAACCTGAAGACTCAGATAAAACACAGTTGCATGAAACACAACATGTGAAATATTTTAAAACCACAACAATCAAAAATGATTTGCCTTGCCCTGAACCGGCAACAGAGCAGGGCCATAGAAAACCCACTTTTTTCATTCTAGTTCTCTGGAAGTTGCCACAATTCTCACAAAATGTCCATCTATCAGATCTAGAGCGTAGAAACGTTAGTAGAATTCCCCAGAGAGCACGGGCGGCATTTCAATGGTTTCGTAGCCCAAACCTGAGCTTTCCGGAGCTCTAAAACTCATTTGGCCTTCACTCTAATGACCGTATCATTCCTGTGACCAAATCCCTACATGGCCAATGATCCATGTTAAACGGGAAAGGAAGAAAAACCCAGGCGATCTTGGACGCTCACCCCACTCTGGCACAATACGCTCTTCGGTTGCGGGCCCCAAGCTTGTACAACTTTAATCTTGGCTTATTCCCAGCCCGGCTGGGGCTGCAGAACCCTTGGCTTTCGTCCCAGTTCAGGAATGCCAGGCGTCGGCTTGTGCCTCTTTCCAGGGCATGGAGGCCTGGCTGCCTTCCCAGCTGCTTCTTAGAAACGCTCCGATAATCCCAGCGCCACGAAACAGCTTCAGATGGGGTCGGCCACCGGAAAAAACAAGTGCCGCGTTCTTCTTTGGGAGACTTCTTTATGTACGTACGCCGCTGGGTGTCGCACCCCCACCCCCATCGCCACAGAAAGACACAAAAGGTAACGTCAGTTTTGAGGTCTCTCCTGAAATCTTCACACACCTCTTTGGCCTCTTCTCTTTCTTCCATTAAATGGATGGGCTGCTAGTGGGTCCCTGCGGTTTCGCTCTCTTGCTTTGCCCGACCAGAAAATCATTAGATACTTCCTTCGGGTTTTTGAATACTGGGAATTGATGGAGTTGTCATTTGTCCGCCCTTTCCCTTAGTTTGCATGCACGCATGAGTGTCTGTGGGAGCGTGCGTGTGTGAACGTCTGGGTGGCCATGTGCCCTACATGATAAAGAGTAGTCCTCTATTTTAACTTTTTTCTCTCTCTCAAATTGAAGGCCTGCCCAGTTTGAGCCTGGTCTAAAGAGCTGTAAGGACTTGTCTCAGGTTGTGAACTGGCAGGGAAGCAGGTGTCTAGAATTTAGGGCACTCTTGCTCTTTTGCAATAGAAACTGATGTAGAAACCTATCCCTCCCTCCAGTAAAGCTGGTCATAGTTTGTATCTGTTTATATTTATCCAGAACAATGATGAGCAGATGAAGATGCTTGAGACCTTAAAGTGGGTCTGCTCAAGGAACAACCTGTTAGTTATTTACAGACTCCAGAACATGTGGTGCCCACCTTGCTTGCTTCTTTCTTTCTTCTCTCCCTCCCTCCCTCCTGTCCGTCCGTCCGTCCGTCCTTCCTTCCTTCCTTCCTTCCTTCCTTCCTTCCTTCCTTCCTTCCTTCCTTCCTCCCATCTTCCTCCCATCTTCCTCCCATCCTTCCTCCCTCCCTCCCTCCCACCCTCCCTTCCTTCCTCCTGTCCTTTCTCCCATCCTTCCTCCCTCCCTCCCTTCCTCCCTCCCTTCCTCCTGTCCTCCCTCCCTCCCTCCCTCCCTTCCTCCCTTCCTCCTGTCCTCCCTCCCTCCCTCCCTTCCTCCTGTCCTCCCTCCCTCCCTTCCTTCCTTCCTCCTGTCCTCCCTCCCTCCCTCCCTTCCTCCTGTCCTCCCTCCCTTTCTCCTGTCCTCCCTCCCTCCCTCCCTCCCTCCCTTCCTCCTGTCCTTCCTCCCATCCTCCCTCCCTCCCTCCCTCCCTCCCTCCCACCCTCCCTTCCTTCCTCCTGTCCTTCCTCCCATCCTTCCTCCCTCCCTCCCTCCCTTCCTCCTGTCCTCCCTCCCTCCCTCCCTTCCTCCTGTCCTCCCTCCCTCCCTCCCTCCCTTCCTTCCTTCCTCCCTCCTGTCCTTCCTCCCGTCCTCCCTAGCTCCCTCCCTTCCTTTCAAACAATGCCTCTCGCCTTCAAAGATGCACACAAGGCAGTTTCAATACATTCTTCTGCTGCCTGTTTTAGGCCAAAGGTTTGGCTTTTAGGAAACTTGGCAAAGGTTATCCATCTTTACCCTCAAGTCCGCTGTCTGGTTTCTAGGCAGCTGCTGCCCACGGTTAACTAGAGCATGTGATATTAAAGATGTGCTAGGCTGCCCTGGCACTGTGAGGGTCCAGGACAGTGAAAGGACGACCTCTCACTCTATGAGCCAGGCATCGCTTGGCCAGGTGTCCTAAACGGCACCTTTAGGTGATAGAGGGCGGTCCTCTCTCTCCAAAGCAAGTCCAGCCCATGACCTTAAAAGCAGATAACCACAGAGATCAGGGCCATGAAGTGGAGCATCAACAGTCAGCAGCAGGAGATCAAGCAGGGGCGTTGGTCCTGTTATTTGACAGAGTGAGAAAACGGATTCTTATAGCAAGAAACTCTCATTGATTAGGCTTGTGCTTGTATTGCCAACGTGGCAGGCGGGCCGGGGGACAAGAACCTATGGGAATGGCTCCCCAAACACATACATGATCAGCTTGGATCTTACACACCTTGACTTGACATGGGGTGCATTTGCTACTATTCCATTTGCTGCTATTCTAGGTGGGCTTTCTTTAGCCAGGTGTTGCTTTCCATGTGAGCATCAAGGACTGCAGTTTAGAAACAGGATGTACGAGTCTTCTACTACGTGGCTAGCATCTTGGCTACAGAAGCAACGCCACTCACTCCGGAACATAAGAAATAGAGGAAATGATAGAGCATCTCAACAATTTATTTTGAATGTTTCCATGTCACAGGAAATCTCTCTATCGCTAAACTTTCTGAGCTACAGTTTTGAAGCTCATTTGCTTTTCTGTTTGCTGATCAGTTCAAGAAATTCTGCCCCCCCAAAGTGGCCTTTGAAAACAAGGAAGCTGCTCATAGCTGTGCTCTCACCAATGACTCCTGTGCTGTGACAGCTCCGTTAAAAGAACATAAATAATAAATATGAATGCCTTACCCCTGTGGTGACGTTTATATGCAGGATTGTCCTGCCACCTACTGGCAAAGGTTTGCTATAGCACTCCAACAGTAATGTTATGTTGACTTTGAATATGGCCATTCCAACTCAGTCATGTGTTAACTAGGCATATTCTAGAGCAGTGGTCCCCAGCCTTAGGCCTCCAGATGTCCTTGGACTTCAACTCCCAGAAATCCTGGCCAGCAGAGGTGGTGGTGAAGGCCTCTGGGATTTGTAGTCCAAGAACATCTCCAGGCCCGAGGTTGGGGCTCACCGTCCTAGAGCACTAAAAGTTACTTTTTAAACTATACACCCCAGAATCAAAAAGCTATTCTGATGTTTACACACAAGGAAGTCCTATCGAATTCCTTGGGAGCTGCTGCTGCCATAGATGATTGATTGATTGATTGATTGATTGATTGATTGATTGATTGATTGATTGATTGATTGATTGATTGAACTTATATGCCACCCACACTACCCAAAGGTCTCTGGGTAGAAATTGTAAGATCCCATTTATATGATATGTTTTCAGCCTCTACTAGCTAAAAACCTGGATGCCTTGATCAGGGAGGATGAAGAAGTAGACAAACAGGCATGCATACAGGTAAACGTTGAAAGGAGCTAAGACGGCTTCCTGCTGAACTTTATGTCAGGAACTCCGGTTTGTCAAGGGTCTGTCTGCTGGTGAGAAATATTTCCTATATATACAGTATATCACAGAAGTGAGTACACCCATTCACATTTCATAAATATTTTCATGAAGAAATACTTGGCTGCAATGTAAAGCAGTTGTTATACAGCTTGTATAACAGTGTAAATGTGCTGTCCTCTCAAAATAACGCAACATACAGCCATTAATGTCTAAACCGCTGGCAACAAAAGTGAGTACATCCCTAAATGACAATGTCCAAATTGGGCACAAAGTGACAGTATTTTGTGTGGCCACCATTTTTTCCCCCAGCACTGCCTTAACCCTCTTGGGCAGAGAGTTCACCAGAGCTTCACAGGTTGCCACTGGAGTCCTCTTCCACTCCTCCATGATGACATCACAGAGCTGGTGGATGTCAGAGACCTTGCGCACCTCCACCTTCCATTTCAGGATGACCCACAGATGCTCAATAGAGTTTAGGTCTGGAAACAGGCTTGGCCAGTCCATCACCTTTACCCTCAGCTTCTTTAGCAAGGCAGTGGTCATTTTGGAGGTGTGTTTGGGGTTGTTATCATGTTGGAATACTGCCCTGCAGCCAGTCTCCGAAGGGAGGGAATCATGATGTTTCAGTATATCATAGTACATGTTGGCATTCATTGTTCCCTCAGTGAACTGTAGCTCCCCAGTGCTGGCAGCACTCATGCAGCCCCAGACCATGACACTCCCACCACCATGCTTGACTGTAGGCATGACACACTTGTCTTTGTACTCCTCACCTGGTTGCCACCACACACACATGACACTATCTTGGTCTCACCAGACCATAGGACATGGTTCCAGAAATCCATGACCTTAGTCTGCTTGTCTGCAGTAAACCATATGCAGGCTTTCTTGTTCATCATCATTAGAAGAGGCTTCCTTCTGGGACCACAGCCTTAGAGAACAATTTGATGCAGTGTGTCTGGTCTGAGCCCTGACAGGCTGACCCCCACCTCTGCAGCAACCTCTGCAGCAATGCTGGCAGCACTCATAAGTCTATTTATCAAAGCCAACCTCTGGATATGACGCTGAACAAGGGCATTCAACTTCTTTAGTCGACCATGGCGAGGCCTGTTGTGAGTGGAACCTGTCCTGTTAAACCGCTGTATGGTCTTGGCCACCGCGCTGCAGCTCAATTTTAGACTTTGGGCAATCTTCTTGTTGCCTAGGCCATCTTTATGTAGAACAATTCGTTTTTTCAGATCCTCAGATAGTTCATTAATATGAGATGCCATGTGGAACTTTCGGTGACCAGCCCGAGAGAGTGAGAGTGAGAACACCTGCTCCCCCTTCACACCTGAGACTTGTGAGACACTAATGAGTTTCATGACACCAGGGACGGAAAATGACTACTTGGGCCTAATTTAGACGTCGTCACTTCAGGGTGTACTCACTTTTATTGCCAGCGGTTTAGACATTAATGGCTGTGTGTTGTGTTATTTTGAGGGGACAGCACATTTCCGCTGTTATACGAGCTGTATACTCACTGCTTTACATGGTAGCAAAGTGTCATTTTTTTCAGTGTTGTCACATGAAAAGATATATTTATTTATTTTATTTATTTATTGCATTTATATGCCGCCCATCTAGATATAGTCTACTCTGGGCGGCTCACAATTTACTAAAATATTTATGAAATGTGAGGGGGTGTACTCACTTCTGTGATACACTTTTAGTTAGTTAGGCATCCTTCAGTCTCAAAAGACTATGGTAACGTGCTCTATATGGAGGACTTGGAACAGCGTCTAATGTAGCTGAGGAAGCCAATTCGAGAGTGACCATCCCTTCCACACTGAAGACAAACACAATCTGTCCCCTGTCCAGCTCCCTGATTTTGCTACTTTCGTGACCTCCTCTTTGCCTCGGCCTGCTGGACAAGGGTCCCTTCAAATTGGGAGAGGCCGTGATGCAACACCTGCCTCCAGGCTGAACGCTCAGATGTCAAGGTTTCCCATCTGTTGAGGTCCGTTTCTAAGGCCCTCAGATCCCACTTGCAGAAATCCTTGTACTGCAGATGTGGTCTCCCTCTGGGGTGATTTCCCTGCACTAATTCTCCATAGAGGAGATCTTTTGGAATCCGACCATCAGCCATTCTCACGACGTGCCCAAGCCAACATAGACGTCACTGTTTCAGTAATGTATACATGCTGAAAATTCCAGCTCGTCCTAGGACTACTCTATTAGCACTCTATTAGACTGGGTCTGGAGTGGAGCCAATAAGCAACCAGAGGCAAGGTTAAGATGTCAAGACTCTGTGGCAGTGGCAGTAGGATGGGCAGGTCAACAGCATCCCATTCTCTAAGAAATCAGGATGAAACCCTGAGATTGGGGGTGGTGCCTTGTGACATCACTTGGGGAGGACCCTTGTGATGTCACAGCAGCAGGGCAGACAAGGGTTGGAAAGTGGCCTGTATTGCTTCTGGACCACCTGGAAATCCAAGGAAATACAAACATATCCTGATACTTTAGCCAGTACCCTTGAGACATGAAATTCCTGTGGCCAAGTGTAAGCTTGGATAAGCTCTGTGGAATTCACTGCAGCATGCTGCTTATTGACGTTGGACTTGGCTTTGTCCCTTCAATCGATTTCCTGGGCAAAATGACTCAGTTTAGGACTCCCAACAACTGTGTAGGGATAAGGGACACCAGTAACAAATGCCAAGGCCACCATGTCAAGGTGAAGCCACTTGTACCACCCTGAACACATTGATTTTGTCTGATTTCATAAACTAAGCAGGGGCAGACCTGGTTAACACTAGGAGGGGAGACCACCAAGATATGCAAAGTATCTGCTGTAGGCAACCTTGAGACTCAAGAGACTATGGTAATGTGCTCTGAATAAAGGTCTTGGAACAGCCTCTCATGTGACTGAGAAGGCCAATTCGAGAGTGACAATCCCTTCCACACTGAAGACAAATACAATCTGTCCCCTGTCCAGCTCCCTGATTTGGCTGGTTTCACGACTGCCTCTTTGCCTTGGCCTGCTGAACAAGTATTTCTTCAAATTGGGAGAGGCCATGATGCACTGCCTGCCTCCACGCTGAACACTCAGATGTCAAGGTTTCCCATCGGTTGAGGTCCATTTCTTAGGCCTTCAGATCCCGCTTGCAGAAATCCTTGTATCGCAGCTGTGGTCTCCCTCTGGGGTGATTTCCCTGCACTAATTCTCCATACAGGAGATCCTTTAGAATCCGACCATCACCCATTCTCACGACGTGCCCAAGCCAAAGTAGACATCACTGTTTCAGTAATGTATACATGCTGAAAATTCCAGCTCATTCTAGGACTACTCTCTTTGGAACTTTGTCCTGCTAGGTGATACCAAAAATCCGTCGGAGGCAACGCATATGGAAGGTGTTCACTTCCTCTCCTGCCGTGCACAAAGGGTAATATATATACTATATATATAGGAACATAAATACAGTGGTGCCCCGCATGACGATGATAATCCATTCCATAGAAATCGTTGTTTAGTGAAATCATCATCTTGTGAAAATCATTTCCCCATTGGAATGCATCGAAACTCATTTAATGCATTCTAATGGGGAAAATCGTTGTCGTTTTGCGAAGATTGCCCATAGGGCAGCCATTTTGCAAAGCGCCAATCAGCTCACTCCAGTACAGGAGTGTACTCAGGACACAGGCTCTATAGACCTGGATCTTGGTATATGTCGTCAGCTTCTTATTAAGCCATACTTTCTTTGTGAGTCTGGAGAACATGGTAGCTGCTTTGCCAATGCGTTTATCCAGCTCAGCATGTAGAGAGAGAGTGTCAGAGATTGTTGAGCCAAGGTACATGAAATCATGAACAACCTCCAATTCTTGTGTGGAGGTGATAATAGAGGGAGGTGAATCCATGCCCTGGCCCATGACTTGGGTTTTCTTAAGGCTGATTGTTAATCCAAAGTCTTGGCAGGCCTTGCTGAAATGATTCATGTGTTGTTGAAGGTCTTCAGCAGGGTGGGCAACAACACCTGCATCGCTGGCAAAAAGGAAGTCCCCCATGCATTTCACCTGGAATTTGGTCTTCCCTCTCAATCTAGAGAGATTAAAGAGCTTTCCATCTGATCTAGTCTGGAGATGGACACTTTCTGTTGCAGTTCCAAAGGCATGCTTCAGCATGACAGCAAAAAAGATCCCAAAAAAGGTTGGTGTGAGGACACAGCCCTGTTTCACTCTGCTTCGGATGTTAAAGGGATCTGATGTTGAGCCATCAAAAACTACAGTGCCCTTCATTCCCTCATGAAAGGACCTGATGATGTTAAGGAGTCCAGGTGGACATCCAATCTTGGAAAATATTTTAAAAAGGCCGTCCCTGCTAACCAAATCAAGGGCTTTTGTAAGATCTCTGAAGGCCACAAAGAGTGGCTGTCATTGTTCCCTACATTTCTCCTGCAACTGTCAGAGGGAGAATACCATGTCAGCAGTGGATCTATTAGCTCAAAATCCACACTGTGATTCTCGATAGACTCTGTCTGCAAGCACCTGTAGTCTCTTCAGCACAACACAGGCAAGCAGCTTCCCTATAATGCTGAGAAGAGAGATGCCACAGTAGTTACTGCAGTCACCCCTGTCTCTTTTGTTCTTGTACAATGTGACAATGTTTGCATCCTTCATGTCCTGTGATACTCCACCTTTCCTCCAGCAAGGATAGAAGATTTCATACAGCTCAGTGGTGATGATCTCTTTACAGCATTTCAGTACTTCAACTGGGATGTTGAAGACATACTAAGGTTCTGCTGGTAGGACTATGAAAAGAATCCTGCCTGAAACTATGGATAGCTATCTGAAAGCTGAGTCATGGCAACTGGACTTCTTGTTAGGTTGAAACATTTTGCTACTTGTCTAAGTAGCTTCTTCAGAGTTGGCAGGAGATCCCTGATATATCCTCCATGTTGGGTTCACTTCCCCTTGGTCTTCATAGACTCATTAGAAGGACAAAGGACTGGGAGTGAGGGATAATCCCACTTCTGCAGTCCTTCTCCACCCATTGTCATGGGTCGTTAACGGTCCTTAACAGTGGTCTTTTGGGTGTGTGTGGTCTGCATCTTTCTGGAGAGGAATGAAAGGGTATTTGTAAGTATTTGGTCTTCTTCTTTTTCTGCTGCCCCCCCCCCCCGCAGAATTATTGTCATTTCCAGAGAATCCTGCCTTGTCAGGACGAACTCAAAAAAGGACAACCTCAGTTTCCACATTTCTTCCTCTAGAGAAAATTCAAGCTTCAGGGGACGTTTCTATGTTTAAAAAAACACAATTCTGGCTAACAATAATAATCTAACAACCTTTGGATTGCAAGAGCTGGAAGGGACCCTATGGATCATCAAGTCCAGCTCCTCTCAAGGAGCCACACTGGGGAACTGAACTCCCAACCTTTGGCTCCACAGGAAGAGACCTAAGCCACTGAGCTATCCTTCCTGGGGTCTTCTTGGAGTTATAGTTTGAAAAAGTTAACTTCTCTCATTTCTGCTTGGAAACCACTTGGCTTCCATGACCACTGAGAAGCGCAGACTCCCCCTGTCAAATCCACCGTTGTAGCTTCATCAGGCCCTGCAGAATTCCTAAAAACAAACAGCTCATTGATCTCCGAGGTTCATCCACTAATGTATGAGATGTGGCTTGATAAGAGAAACAACAGTCAAGCCTATTAAGGACACAGTAGATGTTTTCCTGACCCTTACTCTATGCCCTGAAACTCTGCAGTTAAAAATAGAGACAGATTTCACCCCAGTTTTTGACATCAATGATTAGAAAGGCTGCTACCTTTCTCCTCCAGTCCTCGGCAGTACTCTTTGTTTGGGCAATAATTCACCCCGTGTACTGATTTAAAAGCAAATAACATGTTTGCTCTTGGCTAAGGATAGTACTCTGGAAATCTGTATGGATTGTTATCATGTAGGATCAAATGTTCAGCAGGAATGTCTTTCAATCCAGCATGTGTGAAATGGCTAATTGGGCATTATCAAGTCTGTCAGTTTGTATTTACATGCAAGTGCACATAAACAAGCACTCCTCAAATTTAATTATGTGGAGGGAGGGGGTTTGATTCCCCCACTGTGTGTCTTGTGAGTAGAGCCAGCCTGTGTGGCTTGGGCAAGCTGCATAGTCCCAGGGCGGCCCCGGAAGAAGGCGATGGGATGCCACTTTTGAATATGCTCTACTGGGAAAACCCCGAAAAGGTCAGAATTCAGTTGATGGCTGCTGTTGCTGTTGCTGATAATGAGGATTAAGAACGCTAAGGAAATTTGTTCCGTCTGCCTTTCCCAATGAGCCCACCTAATTTACCTTTCATAATGTCATGCACAGTTCAGAACAGAACTTCGAAAGTTACATTTTGGAGTATCTATTCATTTGATTTGATTTAAAATATTTCTGTCTACCAGATTCTCTGAACTGAAGTCCAAAAATGCCACTATCATTCACACTCTACACTTTATTTATTTATTTATTTATTTATTTATTTATTTATTTATTTATTTATTTTATTTTATTTTATTTTATTTTATTTTATTTTATTTTATTTTATTTATATCCCACCTATCTGGTTGGTTAAGACCACTCTAGGCGGCTAACAGCATAAAATAGAACAGTAAATAAATATAAAACAATTTTACAAAGAAACAGACATAATAGAATAGACAAATAGAAGGGAGAAAGAGGGTATCAGGGATTGACTGGAGGGAAGGCCTGCCGAAACATGCATGTTTTAAGTTGATTTTTAAAGATACCCAGCGAGGGAGCCACACGGATCTCAGGAGGTAGGTTGTTCCAGAGGTGAGGAGCCACCACCAAGAAGGCCCGATTTCTTGTCTTTACCTTCCGGGCCTCCCTCGGCGTTAGGCTCCTTAGCCTCACCTCCTGGCTCGCATGAGTGACATGGGTAGATCTTGGTGGGAGTAGCCGTTCTGCCAGGTATCAAGGCCCTAAACCGTTTAGGGCTTTGTAAGTAAGCATCAACACTTTGAAGTCGATGCGGAACTGGATGGGCACTTCTCAGAATGTCGTGGTGCCGTACCATGTGATCCAATGGTTTCTTTTGTTGTTGTTGTGGGGGAGTACACACAATAAATACATATTTTTGGGGGAGGGAGTGGTAGATTGGGGATTTTGTTGAGAAGTAAAAACTCACCATTTTGGGGACAGTTCTTAGAATCCCACATCCAATCTGGATCCTGGGAGCTGTAGTTCAAAACAAGTAACTTCTGGCTTGTTGGCATTTTAGGAGGAAGTGGAAATAACTGAGATGTCAATTTTTCATGTTTTTTTTTAAACCAGGGAAAAGATATCATAATGGTTTTATGATCTGGTCTTATGTGAAACTGACACGGGGTGAAAAGAATGAGGAACTGCCAAATATGGTTAATTCACCCCTTTTTCTTCTTGATTTTGTTACTCTGCTTACTGATACTACAGATCTTTTCTCCCTCTCTTGGCCACATTCACAGACAAAAATAAGGAAACCTAAGCTTATTAATTGGTATAAAATGCTCTAAACCAGTGTTTCCCAACCTTTTTCGAGTTGTGACCCCCTTTTATGATAGCCAAACAACCTGTGACCCCACCACCACCACCACATTTACATGAAAAAGGCATTGTCATGGAATAAATAAAACATATTGTGGCATTCGCCCTTGTGGCCCCTGCTTGTCTTTCCCTCACAAAGGCTCACATCACATTTTCCTCTCACTGCCACCAGTGGATTACCTCAATCCCCAATTTGTCAGAACACTTGACTTGTGAACAGAAACAGAACTTATTTATCGAAGTGAAGCAGATCGAATGATAACAGAAGTTTTTCAGATAAACATTATACACAAGCAAATAATCAACAGTTCTCTCAGTACGTACTTCTTTTCTCTTGCTATATCATTGCCACCTTCTCTACCTATTTTCCTAACCAGCTTTATCTCTCTCAGTATCTGTTCCCTCTCTCTCTCTCTCTGACTAACCAGCCCTATCTGTCTCCTCCTTCTCCCGCCAAACCTCATGTAGCTGACTCCGCCTCCCCAGTCCTCTCATAGGTTCATGCAAATCAGCTCATGACTATGAATGGCATGAGTGATATGGGCGATCGTCACACACATTAAAACAGATTTTCCCCCAGAATATAATTCTAACCCAATATATTAATGTAATAATATGTATTTGTGGAGGAGGCTGCAAATCCGATTCTACCATAAAAATCCGAGAAGAAAAAATGTCACTACGCTTTGGGTATAATTTACTTTTTTTGGGGGGGGAGTAGAAACAACCCCCTCTTCATGTCTCCTCCTTCCCAAAATCCCCCTCAGTGAAGAGACCCTCCCCTTCAAGCCCAAATAAAGAACTTCCCCACGCCCCCCCCATGGCCCACCTCCCTGGTTCTCCTCCCTCACCTTTTAGCCCCTCTTGCCTTCCTCCTCCATGGCTCACGTGGGGCTCAGAGGCATCTCCCTGCCCAGGCCTCCATTCAGGCCTCCTCGAGGGTAACGCTCAGGTCCAAAAGGTTTTTCACCAGTCCTCCAGAGGGGGATGTAGAGGAGCGGAGAGAAATGAGAAATAAGCTTTCTTTGGGAGCGGGTCGGGGCGCTGGGCATACGTAAAAGGAGAATCTGCACAAAGGGGTACAGAAACAACTGAGAATTCTAGGTGGCTTGCAATGCTGCTTCAGATTAAATTCATCTATCCTGGGGGCTAAGAGGATTGAAATAAAATAACACTGTGTATACCATAATCTAATAGAATAAATATAAAAATAATTGCAACTAAAAATAACTGTGGTGACCCTCCTGGGAAACACATTGTTGACCCCCTTGGGGTCATGAACCACTAGATAGCTCATGGGTTTAGGTCTCTGGCTACCTTTGGGGGTTCAATTCCACCCTGTGCCTCCTTAAGAGGGGCTGGACTTGAGGTCCTTTCCAGTTCTCAGTTTAAAAGTTATTATTATTATTATTATTATTAAGACACTCAGGTTGGGAACCCATGCTCTAAACAGATGACGCTGGGGAACTTCAGGCAGAAGAAATGTTCAAGCTGTAAAATGCAGTTCTTCTAAGTCTATTTTCTTTCTCTGAAACTGCTAGATGCCTACTTTGGAGTGGAAGGCTTGAATCCAATAGATGTAAACGGGACATTCCGCTCCCTTATTTATTTGTTTTTTCAGTGATTAGATGGATACATCTTTTTACGGTCTGGGATGAAAAGAAGAACAAAACACAGGCAACAAAGGCCATTTTCTGTCTCCAAACAAACCACGGGATGTTTTTCAAAGCAAGGTCAGAAAGATGCCAGGATCAGGTTCAGAACATTTTTCTATCTAGATGTTGTTTTAAAAAAAGAACATAGAGAAATCCACTTATTTTCTTTCCAGGCATGGTTGAGGGAAAGACAGGAGTGTATTACACAAGAAGGCCTTAACACAGGTGGTTTTTCCCCCCCTTCATCGTTTACTTAGAAAGTTTAGGAAGTTAATGATTCCCCATATGGACCTCAGAACCATTGGGTTTTAGAAGAAAATGCTACGTCCAATGTTGCATCAAATGATGCCATAGCTGCTGCTGAGTTGGAACTAGAACCCAGGTAGGCTAAAATCTTATTTCCTTTGGGCCATGGTGGAGAATCTCAATAATTACTGAAAATTGTTGCAGAACAATTTGTCTGAAGAAAAAAAAATCTGTGTTTCATGGGACACACGGATATAGATTACTAGCCTGTGTTTTCCTTTCCTATATTAGTTTGATGGGGAAATGAGAAAGAGTAAGCTTATTCTCAAATCTATATTTATTCCCTAATATATCCATACTGGTGAGAGGTGTCCTCTCACACAGAAATCTCTCAGTAGGAGATGTGTAGAATTTGGAAAAATATTTTTAATTGACTATGACTCCAAGATTTGCCCATTTAATCCGTGATAGTTGGTTGACGTGCATAAATAGATTGAAAGGCACTTTTATTTCTACTAATAGTAGAAGGCAAGGGAGATATTTATGAACCAGTCCTCACTCATTGCATCAAGCTATTGGTTTATTTATCATTAAATCTGTATTTTTGACATTCAAAGCCATAAATGGCTGAGTAGCTAAAGCAAACTTCCTTCAGATCAAGATGCTTTGGTTGGGGGATAGTGGGATGTCTAAAATATCTGGAGAACATCAGGTTGAAGAGACTCATTTCTAGGAACATTCCTTGCTATCACAATTGTAGTGGCATGTCTGGAATTGCAGGCACGCATCATGGCAGTCTCCATAGTGAGCTTGCCTCGTGTTAAAGTCCAAACCTGCAGGCAGTTGTGTGGCTTTTCTAGACCTAACGGTTCTTAATTTCATGTTCAAGAGCAAACTATTTCAAATATTTTGCATTACAACATGGGTGACTTGCAGCAATATACTATTTGCAGCTAAGCTCAGAGGGAATGGGGAAACTCAGGGTGTATGTGTGGGAAAATATAATAGTTTCAATGCTCAAGAAGTCTCAGAGCTTCCACCCTGTAAGGGCTGGCTTCACTACACCACTGCTTTCTGTGTGTGCCTTCTGGATCCTTAGGTAATCTTAGGATTCACCTGACCTCTAGGCAACCACACTGAATAATGAAAGGGCCTTTTCAGTGGTGGCTCCTCATTTTTGGAATGTCTTCCCTAAGGAGACTTGGTTGGTGCCTACCCTGCTGTCTTTTCAACATATTGATGGTTTCCCAAGCATTTTCAGTCTTTTAGATCTTTGCTTTTTTAATTTAAATAGCTCAGTGGTTTAGCTATCTGGTTGTAAAGCCGGAGGTTGGGGGTTCGATTCCCCACTGTGCCTCCTTAAGAGGAGCCAGACTCGATGATCCATAGGGTCCTTTCCAGCTCTGCAGTTCTAAGATGGTGATGATGACTATGAGAATTTATTCACTTTTAGATTTGCTCAAATGCTATAGCACCTTGGAATAACTGATTTTCTCTATTTTGGCCTTTATCCCATTCAATTGCTGGCGGGGGGGGGGGGGGAATCCTGCTTGTACAAGTCCGGCACATCTACTTGCTTCTGTGTCAGCCCTTGTTGTTGTGCTTGTTTTCTGTGTTGTCCTTGATGGCTGTCCAGCTGCCCTCTCTGGAGAAGCACCAAGCAGCCAGCATGCTATTTTGGAGTGGGAAGCCAGTCCTGCTGAGAAAAACTCACCTGCTGTTTTTGTGTGACTAACAATTCTGCAAAAAAGATGACAATGAGCAGCTTCCATAGCATAGGGCAGAGGGGAAAATGGAGGTACCAGGAAAGGGAGGCACTGAGTAGGGGTTAGGGATCAGGAGGAGAAGAAGAGAGGAAGGAGGTCCCGGTGGAAGTAGAGGACCTCTCACAGGGGAAGCAGCTTAGAAAAAGGACTTACGCAACGAGGTACTGGAAACCAGCCTTGTGTAAGTTCCAAAATAATTCAACTGCAACAGAACTTGCACAACAGGAGTTGCATAAGTGTAATGACACAATTGGCTTGAGGCCATAAAAACCCCTGGTGCTGTTGCACCAATGCAAGTTCTTTATATACGGCTTGGTAGACTGGGATTGGCTTTTCAAATCAGATGCCTAAATGCTCCAACCAAGCTGGTACAGGGCATCCTGAGATTCCAGAGCTCGGCTCCAAATTAGATGATACATGTTTTGCAGAGGTGCTCCCTCAACTGGTGAAAAGGGTTTGTCTGTCATAGCACATAACTGTCCTCACCTATGGGTATCATGTTTTGTGTGCTCGTCATAAGAAGGTAAGCACAGACTTACTTTGTAGGTCTGACAGGGAGGCCCATATCTCTGAGGAAATCCCATTGCATGAGGGGAAAAATGTCAACCAGAGGGAATAGACATTCCCTTCAATCTTTAATTTAACTCCAGTCTGCCTGGCCTGCAGTGGAGCATTGAGAAGGCACCAGACTATTAACGGCCAGAAAAGCTGTTTCAAGATGTCATCCACCATTGTCTTTAGACACCCAGGGATTGCTTAGTCAGAACACAAGTTGCCATTTTTTTTTCTTGTTATCACAGCAATTAGCATCAGCACAATAAAGGCTCTGCGGTGTTTGTGCAAAATCATGTCTGATGAAATAGTGACACCCTCCCCCCCACACACACACAATAATTAGGAGCAAAATCACAGAGAAGCAAAATGAGGAATGACCTGCAAGTCAGTAATCAAGAACTTTCTTTGTAGGAACGTCATCTGAGATAACGGAATCATGACACTCGCAAACAGTGACCCGGAGAATGTAAATGGATCAGTCACGGAAATGAAACCTGCAAACCAGGCTTTGGAGGATAAAGCTGACAAGAAGCTCCCAGCCAAAACAAAAACGCCACGGTGCAAGGGGATCAAGGTTTAACACATTCGTTTTTATTGCATTTTAAATAAGCATTCTCCATGTTTTCTGCCATATGACAATCCTTCTTTTGTTTAATGTGTACCAGAGTCTCTATCCAATCATGTTTGTTTACAAAAGTATTTTTCAAAATGGTGGCAAAATAGAGACAATTATTACAGAATTTGTTGTTGTTTAGTCGTTAAGTTGTGTCCGACTCTTTGTGACCCTCATGGACCAGAGCACGCCAGGCCCTCCTGTCTTCCACTGCCTCCCGGAGTTGGGTCAAATTCATGTTGGTGGTTTCGATGACACTGTCCAACCATCTCATCCTCTGTCGTTCCCTTCTCCTCTTGCCTTCACACTTTCCCAACATCAGGGTCTTTTCCAGGGACTCTTCTCTTCTCATGAGATGGCCAAAGGATTGGAGCCTCAGCTTCAGGTTCTGTCCTTCCAGTGAGCACTCAGGCTTGATTTCCTTCACTGGTATAGTAAGTAACATTTTCCAGTCATCTTCCAAGTTACTTTTTAGAGACACTATGATGGTTTTAGGCACATTTTGGCAAGTTTTAGATCATTATCTCATCAGTCCTCCCCCTGCCCCACAAAATACATGACGAGTCAAAGAAACGGACATTTCAGAGTATTCTACACAGTCCAAAATATGATGAGGCAGCAACTAGTTGCAGTCAAATTATGTAAGAAGTTATTCAAATGAATAATGACAACGGGCTACTTTCCAAACAGTGTAACATGTAAAAGGATCAGATTACTTTTAAAAAAAAGAGTAGCTTTCCATGCTTTGCGTAGGACCATTTTGTTTTCATACTAATAGCTAGTAAGCTGTTTAAAGAAACTGGGTAATTCTGATAAATAATCATTTGAATACTAAAGTTTTGAGAGGAAGGCAAACATAGAAATCTTCCAACAGCATAGTTTAAGACTAGGACAAAAGTGTCTTTTGGACTGGATGTGGGGGCTTCCCCTGATTATTTTTTAGGGAGAAGGTGCCCCTCTGCCCTAGTGATCAGGCAACTGGAAACCGGAGACACTTCATTCTAGCAGACTAGGCTAGGCTTAACAACTGATCTAGATGCACTTTTAGCTAGTTTCATAGCTAGTCACCCCCAGGAAGTGAAAGAAAGGTACAGCTTCAGTGTTGTAGAGAGCTCTGATATTGAGAAACTGATGTAAAGACTTCATCAAATCAGTGCTGGGCTGAACCACCTGAAAGAAGGCTTTTTCTGCAGCATTTTTCAGTGTCAAGTCGAATAACTAAAACTGAGCCCCTGAAAATCTTATCTCTTGGCTATCTTTGGGGGGTGGGGAGAAGTCTAGCACCATCAATAATGTCCCAAAGTTCAAACCTCTGCTTATTTTGTTTACTTATCTCTTACTGGGTTATACAATTGCTTGCCGTTTTGCTCGGTATGTCCCAAGTCTATTGATTTTGAGACCAGAAAAAATAACTAGAAGTCTGTATTGACACATCTGGATAATGTTTAAGCAATCCCCAGGCACTGTTGCATTAAAGAATTAGCAAGGCTGAGAATCACATTGGTAAAAAGACATTTTGTTGAGCCTAAAATGGAGACCTCTCATGAGAAAGCATAGTGTTTGGCTTCTGCCTAGTAAAATGGAGGAAAATTATTGAGCAACAAAATACACCACAATTCAGTGAGATGTGGACTTCAAAATATCCTGTTCAAAATCACTGAGAAATGATGTTAGCATATAAGCAGCCAGCTCCTCGATTTGAAACATTGTGGTGTGGTCAAGAGAAATTCGGGGTTGGGCTATGCAAATGAAGCAATGATGACAAGAAACATTTGATTGACAGCTTAATTCTCAGTGGGTCCCATCAGTTTTTGTGGGGGTCAGTGTGAGTTGTAAGCAGAAAGATTGCTGAAGGAAGGAAAAATCCAGCCTCCGCCTATGGCTTAGGAAATTATGGTCGAGTCTAATCCTCATTCCAAAATTTGCCTGAATATATACCTCCACTTCCCCCCATATAAGTGTATGACATCCAGTAGTAGTCACTTCTATTCTTGAACATATGGACAAAAAGCTATACCAAAAAGCTATACCAGTACCTGGGACTGGATGGTCCTGGGCAACATGGCCTCCACCCGTTAGTACACAATACTTGACAGGTAAAGATTCCTCTTGACATTTAGTCCAGTCGTGTCCAACTCTAGGGTGCGGTGCTCATCCCTGTCTCCAAGCCATAGAACCAGTGTTTTGTCTGAAGACAGTTTCCGTGGTCACTTGGCCAGCACGACTAGACACGGAACGCCATGACCTTCCCACTATGGTGGTACCTATTTATCTACTTGTATTTGCATGCTTTCGAACTGCTACGTTGGCAGGAGAGTACACAATACAGTCCCCCTCAAATTACTTCCTACAATAGATGGATTTTCACTCCTCCTTCTCCCATCATGATGCAGGATTTATTTTATTTTATTGCTAGCCCATGGTATGGTCTTAGCTGGATGGATAGCTGATTGGTTTAGGTCTCTGGCTGCAGAGCCAGTGGTTGGGTGTTTGATTCCCCACTGTGCCTCCTATCAGTAGAGCCAGCCTGGGTGGCCTTGGGAAAGCTGCACAGTCCCAGGACACCCTCAGAAGAAGGGAATGGCAAACCACTTCTGAATATTCTCTAACTGGAAAACCCTGAAAAAGGTTGTCATAAGTCAGAATTGACAGCACGTGATGGTGATGATTTAAAAACACGAGGCACAGTCATTAAAGATTATAAAAACATTGGCTGGTATTATATAACAAATACAAGTTTTAACCCAAAACCTAAGTATCTGTCAAATATTGGTGCAGCATGCATGCTGTTCCTAATATTGCTGTTTTTTTGTAGCCTTGATAGTGTTATTTCTGAGATCTGCTTATAATACTGTGTGAAATTTCTTGATTTTGTTCCCAAAGCCCCAGTGACTATGGGGACCACTGAAGTGTGTTTCATGTACAAGCGAGATGTTTTGATTGACAGATCTCTGTTTTTTGTTAGTTTTTCCAATTCTTTATTTTAAACTCCGGAATTCCCTGGAATTGCAATGTCAATGATCCAGACCTTTCTTCATTCTATTACTACTATGTCTGGTGTGTTATGTTCAAGATGTCTATCAGTTTGGATCGGGAAATACCGCAAGATCTTGACATCATTTTCTAACACCTTCTCTACCTGATGTTCCCATGGGTTTTTGGAGGCAGCAAGCAAGTTGTTGTTGGTGGTGGTATTTATTTGTCATTGCTGTTACACATGTGTTCTGTTCAATTCATCCGAGTACCACTTCTAAAGCATATATGTGACAAAAATGTCCCAGAAATGTTGAGGCACATCAAGGCAGCTCTCCTCCCCCCTATGATCAACATGACCATTTGGGCACAGTATTATCTGGATACCACTGGTTACGCTGATGACACCTCTACTTCCTGAGGGTGAGGAAGGGCTATCCTGAAGAATGAATATTGTCAAATGCTACAAGGTGTCGATCATCCTGTGTATGAAGTGGTTGGTGCAATCCAGGCTAACGAAGCCAAAATCAGGGTTCCAAAACCAGATAATCACCCATGAGTATCCCATCATAAAATAAACTTTATTATTTTACTAAAATCAGTATGGATACATACTCAAATGGAGGCAACATTTAAAAGACCCTTTGGCATCCATGACCAACTCAAGCCATTGTCTACTTCATAGTCATTACTCAGAAAGGTACGGAGCTACTTCTGAGAAGACTTTGATCTCTCAGACTGTCAGGATGGGCGGCTGCCACTATTCTGAGGGAAATTAGTCCTCACTGATGTAACATTTCTTTCTGTTTCCGTCTTTTGCTAGGGCTTCCTTGCTGCTCTAGCCTTCACCTACTTCAGCAAAGTATTTTCAGGTGCCATCATGAAAAGTTCCATCACGCAGCTGGAAAGGAGGTTCGACATTTCCTCTTCAATAGCTGGCTTCATGGATGGAGGCTTTGAACTGGGTAACTGATTGAGAAAGTACATTTTGAGAAAGTATATTTTGTTTAAGCATTTTATTGACTGATAGTTCTAACTAATATTGGTTGATGCTTTCATTTTTTGGGGAACTTCAACTCCCAGAATTCTTCAAAAAAAAAAACATTCCCCCTGGCAGAATTTTGTGGGTTTTAGCTTCACTGGAGAAGAGCCCTCCTTCAAGGCGAAAAGATGACAATGAAGAAGAACCAACTCTGGTGCTTTGTGGGAGCTGTAGTCTACTTAGCATGCCTCCTAAAGACCTATGACTAGCAGAAGCACCAAAGCAGTTTCCTTTTTTAAAATATTAAGGACGTATAGACTCGAGAAGGCCATGCAGCCTTGGAAATATGCCCTCCTCCATTTGAATAAAATGTAGGTGTCGGTAGAGAGACGCTTGTAGACTGAAACTCTCAGATTTCTGCCTTGGAAATACTTAGAGAACCCTGGGTGTTGGAGAAGGAAGGAAGGAAGGAAGGAAGGAAGGAAGGAATTGCAGCCTTACAAACCACTATACCAGAATACACTCACTGATTGATTGATTGATTGATTGATTGGTTGGTTGGTTGGTTGGTTGGTTGGTTGGTTGGTTGGTTGGTTGGTTGGTTGGTTGGTTGGTTGGTTGGTTGATTCTATTTATACCCCGCCTATCTGGTCATTGCGACCACTCTAGGTGGCATTGTTCATTGATCAATGTCAGAAAGCAATCCAAGTGAGTAAAATCTGGGTCAATAAAATCGAGACACACCTTGGAATGGTTTTATCTCTCAACGAAAAATTTAAAACAAGATCTTTTCCACATATTGTTTACTATGTATAACCCCAAATGGAGCATTATGCATTGTCAGCTGTTTTCCCATGGAAGTTATTCCCAACGGTGATCACAATGAATGAACTTTGCTGGAGTCGTCGTCTATAAAAGAAAGGTTACCTTGTTTAATCTTACAGCAATGACTGCCTTCTTTTCTCAGCTTCAGGCCCATGGCTAATGAAAACAGGCACTAGTTTTGTTTTTAATCACCAACTCTACCCTTGCAGTAATTTGCCAGATTGATTTTTTTTCCAGGGAACTTGCTGGTGATTGCATTTGTGAGTTACTTCGGGGCAAAACTCCACCGGCCCAGGATGATCGCCCTTGGCTGTTTTGTGATGTCTCTTGGGAGCTTTTTATCAGCAATGCCTCACTTCTTCATGGGATAGTAAGTCTGCTTTTACATCTGATTGGTTTGCTATGGATGCTTTTACTGGAAGCGCTTGTTTGAGAGGTGGGCAATATAAATGGGTCTGTAACAAAATGTTGCTGTATGGTTTACTTTTGCCCAGTGTTCAGGATGTTCCATTTTATTCCACATTCTCCATTCCAGTCCATAGTTAATCGGTATTCTGCATTCAGTGAGCATGCTCAGTTGTTTTTCGGCTTTTTTGCAGGGGAGGAAAATTTCTTTCACTGCAAATTGCTCCAAATGCCCCCCCTTTTTGGGTGTGTGCACTTCTGCAAACCTGGTATTCACCAAAGCCCAGATGTTTCTTGTGTCTGATATGGGTTATGTCAGCATAAGGTTATACAACAGGATATCGCCCAACAATTGTGCTATTCTCTCTCCACACCAGCAAATTCTATCACCCTATCCCTGACATCTGAGCGTTCAGCCTGGAGGCAGGTAGTGCATCACAGCCTTTCCCAATTTGAAGAGATCCTTGTCCAGCAGGCCGAGGCAAAGAGGCAGTCATGAAAGCACCAAAATCAGGGAACTGGACAGGGGACAGATTGTATCTGTCTTCAGTGTGGAAGGGATGGTCACTCTCGAATTGGTCTCCTCAGCCACACTAGATGCTGTTCCAAGTCCTCTATTCAGAGCATGTTACCATAATCTCTCGAGACTGAAGGATGTCTAAATTCCTGCATCATAATTACTAGATTTAACCTTTCTTTTCAGTTATAGGTATGATACATCATCACATTCACAGGACAACTCAACTTCCATCATCTCTCCTTGCTTACCAAATCAGACAGTTCCAGGATCAGATAGCGTCTTAGGGACAGGTAAAGCTGTGTTTTCTCAGCGAAAGCTTGTGGTTACCAAGTATAGATCTATATACAGTATAGCTCAGTGGGTTAGGTATCTTGGCTGTGGAGCCAGAGGCTAAGAATTCAATTCCCCATTGTGCATCCCATAAGAGCTAGTGTGTGTGGCTTTGGGCAAGCTGCCAGGACACCCCCAGAAAAAAAAGGAATGTTAAACCACTTATATATGGAAGAAAACTTAGAAAACCCTGAAAAGGGTCACTATAAGTCAGAATTGATTTAGTGGCACATAATTGTTACCTTGGGATGTGGTGGCGCTGCGGGCTAAACCGCAGAAGCCTTTGTGTGCTGCAGGGTCAGAAGACCAAGCAGTCGTAAGATCGAATCCACGCGACAGAGTGAGCGCCCGTTGCTTGTCCCAGCTTCTGCCAACCTAGCAGTTCGAAAGCATGTAAATGCAAGTAGATAAATAGGTACCACCTCGGTGGGAAGGTATACAGCGTTCCGTGTCTAAGTCGCACTGGCCACGTGACAACGGAAACTGTCTTTGGACAAACGCTGGCTCTATGGCTTGGAAACGGGGATGAGCATTGCCCCCTAGAGTCGAACACGACTGACTAAAATGTCAAGGGCAACCTTTACCTTTACCTTAATTGTTATTATACGTGTTATCCTTGATGGGGTGGGTTATCACAAAAAAAGTCACTCTGTATTATATTCTTCCCTTGTCCCCTAGTTTTGTCAGCTACCCAATGCAATGTCATTACATTGCTATACATTTCCCTGGCCCCAATCCATATAATTCTGATTAGAGATGGGCACGAATCACTTCGTGCTGAGACATCTAAAGTTGTCAATGCAGCACCATAGATGCTGTGCTTTCTGTGGTTCACTTCCCCCCCTCCAGCTCCCTCCCTCACCATCCGCTATGCACTGTTCTTTCCTTCCTCTTTGTGTGATCTTCCAGTCTTGGCAAGAGCACAGACTGAAGGCCTCCGCCACCCAGCTACTCAAGGGCTTCAGTGCAGGAATCTCTGCCCCACCTCCTCAGCTGAGTGGCCAGCTGACAGAGGAGTCAGAGGAGAGAAATCTGTTTTCCTGCCAGGACTAGAGGATTGTGTGAAGCAGAAGGAAAAAAACAGTGTGTGCTGGGTGGTGAATGGGGGAGCTGGCCGGGGATGAGATCAGGGAATGACTTTAGATAACTCGGCACAAAATGATTCGCGCCCATCTCTAATTCTGATGTTGTATAAGTGCTGATGTCACAGCCTTGGAGTCAAGCAATGTTTACATGGCAGGGTAAAAAGTAGGAATGTTGACAATATGGCGCTTTGGTTTTCTTGTCAAGAACTTTCCAAAATTTTAAAAAAACAATGAATTTGAAGAAATGCAGAGAAGGAGGATGAGAAGCAGGTAATAAGTATGCTTCTACTAGGAGAGCATCTAGTCATGGGAACTAAACATTCTTTCATGGAGGGCCCATCCAACTATTTGAAAAACTAGGCCATTCCCACTAATGTTGCTGTTTAGTCGTTCAGTCGTGTCCGACTCTTCGTGACCCCGTTCCCACTGATGGTACCAGCTATATTACGAATCTCACTTTGTGAAGCAAAACATACTTTTGCTTTCTGGAACATCATTTCAAGGACAGAGAGGATCCTGGGAATATGAGCACTGACTGTTCCAGCTTTCAAACTTATTAGGGAATTGAACCAGGCTCTATTTGTGCCCCATTTTAAAGAGCTGACATTTGGGATCATTTGTGAAGTTACTGAAATCTGTATTTCATTGCTCATTCTTCTTCCTATAATTGCTTTGCTTACAGACTGTACTAAACACATTAAATCTTATGCATGGATTTTTGTCTTGATGGGAAATCTGCTACGTGGAATAGGGGAAACACCGATAACTCCACTGGGCATATCTTACCTTGATGATTTCTCTAGAGAAGAAGATACTCCTCTTTATATTGGTAATGTCTAAAGTGGAATGATTTGTGCGTTTAATACTGCTTAACAACATCTAAACCTGGCTGGATAGCTGAGTGAGTTAGGTAACTGGCTGCAGAGCCTGAGGTTAGGACTTCAGCTGTCAAAAGTTGGTTTCAATGCTTTCCTATGCGGGAGAAAAAAATTCAGCAAAAATTAACGAAAAGTCAGATCAAAGCCAAATTAAGTTTGCACATGTTTTAGAAGGTGCACTAACGATTCCAAGCATTTAAAACATTTTTGAATATTTTAAGACACTTTTAAAAGTGAAAAAATGGACATCATTAAGCGAAACAGGGGACGTAAAAATGCATTCGCTATGTGAAGCATGGTCCCGAAATCGCTAAGCGAATATCGCCATAGGAAACATCGTTAAATGATGCATAGAATTCTTTTTAAAAACCATCATTAAGCAAAAACATCGCTAAATGAGGCAATCGTTAAGCGAGGCACCACTGTACTTAGAAAACCATGAAAAGGATCACCCATAAGTCAGAATTAACTTGATCGTTATTATAATATGGTTACTGATTGGTTGATTGGTTGATTGATTGTATTTATACCCTGCTTATCTAGTCGAATGACCACTCTAGGCAGCTTCCAACATACATAACACAACATATAAAATATAACAAAATATTTATACATCAATATACAGGTTATTCAAGATGAAAAGGAAAAAAAATACAAGAAGAAAAAAAGGGGGTGTCAGGTATTAACTGGAGGGAAGGCCTGTGTAAACATCCAAGTTTTCAATTGATTTTTTTTAAAATGCCCAGCGAAGGGGCTGCATGAATCTCTGGAGGAAGATTATTCCAGAAGCGAGGAGCTACCGCCGAGACGGCCGGGTTTCTTGTTTTTTCCTTCTGGGCCTCCCTCAGTGTCAGGCTCCTCAGCCTCACCTCCTGACTCGATCGGGTGATATGGGTAGATTTTGGTGGGAGCAGGAGTTCCTCCAGGTATCGAGGCCCTAAACCGTTTAGGGCTTTACACGTGAGCATTATTATTACTAACAACATTTAAAGCACAAAGGCAGGTTTAAAATTTTGTGGACTGTGGTGATAGGTGATCTGCTGAGAACAATCAAAGTAAATAATTTTACTTCTGTCTAGATAAAGTAGGAGGAAGGACATAATGTTCTCAGGACCAAGTCCCTATATTCATCACACTGTGTTTTGCAATGCTGTATTGTAACAATTGTACTGTTGCAGCTTGGTAACACAGAGAATGTTGATCCTGTTGTCTGCACAGTATTCTATTTCCCCAGCATTTGCTATAGGAAAAAAATCTGTCTAATAAATAACTACTTCACTCCCTTTGTTTCCAGAACCCTTTAAAAAACCACCTAAAAGATAGTAAACTTTTCATTACCGGTATTTGCAAAAATTGGGTTACAAAATTTGTCTTCCTTTTCTGGCTCAGTCCTACATCAGCTGAGGCTGAATGTGAGAACATGCAGGGTGCCCAAAAAGAAGTGTTGGTTACAGCACATACCTAAACTCTGAAATTCATTGCCATAGGATGTAGTGCTGGGCACTAACTTGGAGAACTTTTTAAAATATCATGGAGGTTAATGTCACTTGTGGCTAATAGTCGGGATGGCAATCACTTCTAGTTATGGAAGGTGATATGCCTTCCTAGTTCAGTTGATGGGAAAGGAGAGACAGAATTTATTAGTATACCCATATCCTAGTGGACACTGCAAAAGACTGGCCACTGTGTGAACATAATTCACACTTAATTACTTTTACTTAGTCTTTTGTTCTATTTTCCATCTTGATCAATACTAACATTGTCGATTTAATTCATGGTTTTAATTGTTTTATGAATAATTTTATTGTGAACCGCCCTGGGTAGACATAGTCTAGAAGGTATATACATAAGAAAATTATAATTTACCCTAGAAAATATGTTCATCCTGTGGGGACGATGCAAAGTATATCATTCTGTGTGCATTCACACACAAAGGAAATTCATCAGTCCAAATGGCCAAAGTGGCCCTAGACAGAAGCCACCACAAAATAGTGTAGAATAATATATGAGGTCATGTGCCTTGATATGTATTGATATTATTTTTCTTTATATTTGTAGCAATTTTACACACAATAGCAATGATTGGCCCAATGGCTGGTTTTCTTTTGGGATCACTATTAGCCAGAATGTATGTTGACATCGGCTTTGTGGATCTGGGTAAGACACAAGATCATTATAATGTATTGATCATGATATGGTTTGGTTTGGTTTAGATACGTTGTTTCCAATCTTTTTTTTCACTTGCATACCTCTGAGCAACCAATTTTTATACTGTAAACTGTACCCTTCATATTATGGGGATGTGGTGGCGCTGCGGGTTAAACCACAGAAGCCTCTGTGCTGCAGGGTCAGAAGACCAGCAGTTGTAGGATTGAATCCCCGCGACGGAGTGAGCTCCTTTCGCTTGTCCCAACTCCTGCCAATGTAGCGGTTCGAAAGCATGTAAAAATGCAAGTAGATAAATAGGTGCCACCTCAGTAGGAAGGTACCGGCGTTCCGTGTCTAGTCGCGCTGGCCACGTGACCACGGAAACTGTCTTTGGACAAACACTGGCTCTATGGCTTGGAAACGGGGATGAGCACCGCGCCCTAGAGTTGGACACGACTTGACTAAATGTCAAGGGGAACCTTTACCTTTACCTTACCCTTCATATTAGCAAAATGGGCAACAGCACTCAAATGTTTGTAAAGCAGAAGAGAGTGAAAGTTTTGAGGAGCACACCATTGAGCATGCACACTGCAACATATTGTTTCCGGAGGGACTCCTCACCATTCACCAAAATAATAAAGGGAACTGAGGTTTTCTTGAGGATCAATAACAAAGAAAACCTCTTCTGCCACTCATCATAACATCCTATTAATTTCACAAATTTTGAATTGCATCTTGGCTTACACAGTTGGTGTATACAGTATGCCTTTTTCTACCATTATTCTTTCTTTTCTTTTCTTTTCTTTTTTTAGTACCTCTAAATGTCCTGGTTTGTACCCCTGAGGGTACCATACCCCAGGTTGGAAATCACTGGTTTGGATCATAGGATGCTATTTGTTGTGCAAACAACCTTGTTCTTCTTGCATTGGGGTGGGATATTTTAAAATTTTAAGAGTCACATTTTCTGAAGAATCAGCACAGAATTAGACCTACAATGTAAATACTGTATGACATTATCACCTCAAGAATTGGAAGCAAGTTTAATGTATAAGTCTTTTTTCCCACTTTAAAAAACAGGGTCAAAATTTCCCCAACAGCTCTACCACATGTTATTGCTTTTAGATTTTATTTTTGTCGCAATAGTATGATAGATTGTTGTTTTAGGGGTTTTTTTGAGCTGTTTGAGCATGTTCTGAAGATTTTTCTTCCTAACATTTCGCCAGTCTTTGTGGCTGGCATCGTCAGAGGACAGGAGTCAGAACTCTGTCTGTGTTTTGGTGAGTTTGTGGGACAGCCGAGTATTTGTAGCTGTGGGATCAGCTTTTTGTCCTTTTCAGGAGATTAAGTGATTATGGTGATCAGGGTGTTTTTTTGTTATGGGTGTATTGTATACACCCATAACAAAAAACAATAAAACACACCCTGATCACCATAATCACCCAATCTCCTGAAAAGGACAAAAAGCTGATCCCACAGCTACAAATACTCAACTATCCCACACACTACACCAGAACACAGAGAGAGTTCTAATTCCTGACCTCTGAAGATGCCAGCCACAGAGCCTGGTGAAATGTTAGGAAGAAAAACCTTCAGAACATGGCCAAACAGCTTGAAAAACCTGTAACAACCATCAGATCCTGGCCGTGAAAGCCCTCAAGAATACATTTAATATATTAGATGTCTAGAAAGGAGAAATATCCAGTTATAATACAGACTGCAATGCAGCAGAAGTGAGCTAATCTAGTTGTCAGTAGGTTGGCCTCCTAATTATGCAAGCTACACATTACCTTCCCTTCTCAAACTGGGTATTCAGTGTACTGACCTCAGAAGGATGGAATGCTCAGTTCCGTTTTGAACTGGCTGCCTGGAATTGAACCTGGGTTGTGAGCAGAGTTCGCGCTGCAGTACTGCATTTTAACCACTGCACCACAAGGCACTGTGCCATGAGGAAATTTCCCCCAGGAGCCCAAGAGGCGGCAAAGAAGCCTGCAGTTAGCCCATGGGCTACACTTACTGACCCCTGGTCAAAGTTAAATGAATGTCAACATAGCTAACATCAGATTAACCAGGAAATTCAAGGAGGACCCTGTCTCTTTCTTCCTCTCTTAGCTCATTCCTCTTCATGGCAACTGAAGTCACATTTTCTCATCTCCACCATCTTGTTCTCATAAAGAACTCCTTTCTTTCTTGTGGCCTGCAGTTCCTTCTTTAGACACATCCTCTTCCACTTTGCCCCCCGATCTCTGAATTGAAGACCTTTCATTCCCCCTTTTACTTTCCCACCCGTCTTATTTTAATCCCTCTATTGCCTTCCCTGTCCTGCTTCCCACATTGTTATTATCGAAATGCAAGTATGTTTGATTCTGCAGCTCAACCAACTCGATTCTGGGCCTCTCTTACTGTAGATACAATCACAATAACGCCAACTGATTCCCGCTGGGTTGGTGCCTGGTGGCTGGGCTTTTTAGCCGGTGGTGCCATCAACCTGCTTTGTGGAATCCCTTTCTTGTTCCTGCCTAAAAGTCTGGACAAAGAAGGAGAAAGTGCCTCTGCCAAGAAAAAACTGGCTGCAGGAAAAATGAATGACAGCGGTCACGAAAGCCGTATATCCAAGCCTGAAATTCCGCACAAACATGGGAAGCCAAGCCTGAAAGGTAAGAATGTTGAGGATGACCTTGCCTTCACTCTTGCTCCCATGGCTACTAAATGGCAGTCCAAAAGACCCAGAGAAGGCAAGGTGTAATCCAAAATTAGGATCTAACTAAGCAGACAAATTGAAGTGGGCAGGATCAGGCTATGTAGGGTCACTTAAGGGCAGTTAAGATCAGATGGAAGTGTGTGGTGCTGTCCTTGCATTCACATGCAAGAACCAGGTGGGTTTTAAGGTGAGGGAACCATTCTGCTCCTCAAGAAACCTTGTTTAGCATGATCAAGGTCTTCTTTCGCTTCAAAAGTGAAATATTTCTCAAAATCATTAAGTCTGTCCCTTAGGAGCAGTTGCCTCAGGGCTCTCATTGTTCCTAACATATCAGTAATGCTTTGAAATGGGTTTTTTTTAAAGTGCTTCCTATTTAACACTCTTGGCAAAAGGGTAAGTTTTCCCTTTTAATCTTCTTTTTAAGAAGAAAGGTGTGGCAAAATTATTTTGAATTTATTTTATTTATTTATTTGATTTATATCCCACCCATCTGGTCTATACGACCACTCTAGGCGAATAAATGAACAAACAAACAATGCTTGGACAGCACTTTAAAAAGAAACCTATCGCTGATACCTTAGCAGCAATTTAAAAGAAATGCAAAATTTCTCCCCTGTCCTCCAGAGAAGAGCCCAGAGGAAGTATCTTCTCCAAAGGGACAGACAGGTAACACTTTGGTTTGATCCCAACCATCATACTTACTGGAAACAAACCAAAACAGAGCAATCCTATCCCCCATGTAAAAACAGTAGCCCCTGAGAGAGACCCATAAAAGTGTGTGTAGGAGTACTCTAGGGATGGGCTGGTTAACTCTGTCATTTATCAATGGCAAAAGAAGCAAACCAGTTCATCTCCAGAGCAAGACATAAGCCTGTGTAGTCATCCCTTAAGGAAAGGCTGAATTCAACAGCAACAAACAAGGATCAAAGGAGGTTGAAGACATTTCAAAGGTAGTTGAGATGCATGACAGCAGTTGAGGATGGGGAGGGGACAGAAGTAGGAGAGTAGCAGGCAGTGTTGAGAGAAAATTAAGTAAGAAGAGAACCCTAGTGGTTCATGAGATCTGGCACCCTGCACATGACTGTGGGAAGTCCCAGTTTCACACACACACACAACATGTGCATAGTGGGGCTTAGAAAGTTACTCTTTTTTGAGGAGTGGGGATACAACTCGTAGGATTCCCCTCCCCCCATCAACCAACTTCTCTTTCTTCCAGGATTCTTTAAATCCCTGAAGAGACTTTTGGGAAACAAATGTTATTTTTTATTCCTGTGTATATCACTGCTGCAGTTCAGCAGCTTCATCGGTTACTTGACATATAACCCGAAATACATGGAGCAGCAATATGGCCAGGCGGCATCCAAAGCTAATTTTGTAACAGGTGAGTCTGCCTCTCGTCTTAGATGCGCCTGTTTTTCTGTCCATCCTGTGAAACCACGTTGCTTCCTGAGACAAAGCAGCCAACGGCCGCCTTCCCACTCACTCAAATCACAGGGCATAATATTCAAAGGAGAACAAATTCATGAGAAGACAAAGGATCATTGGAAAACATAACGATGCTCGGAAAATATAAAGGCAGCAGGAAAAGGGGAAGACCAAATATGACATGGATTGGTTTAATAAAAGCAAATCCAGCCTCGAATTTGCAAGAACAGATCAGAGCTGTTGATGATAGGACATTTGGGCAATCATGGAGAGGCAGTGTGAGCAGAGGCTCCACCACCACTGAGCCTGCTCCCCTTCCACTTCCCAAGGAGATCTGGGGGGGGGGCGGCAATGCTTACCTTGCCCCAGGTGCTGGCAACCCACACTATGCCACTGAGCAACACTCTCCAGATGTTGTTGGAGTACGGTTCCAAAATCATTTACTTTGGACCATGCTGGCTGGGGTCTGGGGGAGGTGAAGCCTAACTACATCTGGATAACCAAAATTCAGAACTGCAGCTATATAGCTGCGTATCTGCCCTTTCCATTCATCCAGTATACAACTTTGTTTCCATTTTTGTTCAAACATACTTTGTTTGCGGCTTATCCTCTCCCTAATCAGCTGTAATGGCAGAGAACATGACTTTCTGTTCTGTTATTTTTCATTTCAGCTGTCGCCGTTTTACCAGCCGTCTGCCTTGGCATCTTTTCAGGGGGGCTCATCATGAAAAAATACAAATTGGGCATGGTGGCGGCCACAAAAATGGCATTCACCTTCTCGTTTCTGGCATTCTGCGTTTCGCTTTTCTATCTGACCGTGGGCTGTGACAACCGCTCCGTGGCTGGGTTAACAGTCTCCTATGATGGGTATGTAATATTTAAGCCTGGACATGTGTAGCAGAGATAAGACAAGGAGGGGTGTCTACGCATGCTTTTTTCTCCTACTTTTGCCAACCCTAGATGCAAAAAATAATAAAAATACATTTTTTAAAAAAAAAAATCTCAGGGAATTTGTGCTGGACTGGCATTGACGTGTGGATTCAGCCTTCGAAACTTGGAATGGATCCCTGAGCCCAATTCCATCACCCTCACATTTATTTTAAGACAATAAGAAAGTTTGTATGTATAAAGGAATACACTTGGGATAGGAAGTTCTAATTCTAGTTCACTGGCCTGCCCACACTGGAAAATTTGGTGCACTCTGCACTTAAAAAGTTCTTATTTTAAGTGCAATCTATTTTAACTCTCATTTGAGCGATCCTTCTTGTTCACACTGGTGATCGTGCTATGGGCCCTTCCCCCCCTCCATGCTACAAAGCAAGGTTTCCTGGTTTACATGTGAGTAGATTGACCTGGTTTATTTACAAGGAGAGATGGGCACGAACTGGTTTGTCCCAGTTCATCCCAGTTCGTCCCAGTTCATAAAGGCGGCAGTGCAAGTGGTGCTGTTCTCCTCCCCACCTCCGCTGGCTCAGTCAGCCGCTCCTCAGGGCCAGCGTGCTAATTTCCTGCATCTCCTCAACTGATCTTCCAGTCTTGGCAGCAGCTCAGGTGTCTCTGCCCCGCCCTCTTGGCTGATCTCCCAATCAGAGAAAAGGGTGGGGCAGAGAACTCTGTGCTCTTGCTCCTGACTGGGAGATTAGCCGAGGAGGTGGGAAAAGCAAGCAAGCAGAACCTGGTGAGGGGCTGTTTGAGGCCCTGCCTTTTCTCTCAGACATCATTCGTGGGGCTGAGGTGGCTTCCCCTTGTCTGTTTATTGGTTTAAAACATATTGAAATGGCAATGCATCAACCTGGCATGGTTTTACAATTTCACTGTGTTGGTTAGGGAAATATTAAAAATAAAAGAAGATGAAAATAGAAGATGAGGTTTTTTTCCCACCCTCCTTTTTAATGCCACAACCCACTCAATACATTACAGGGTTGTCTCCTCAGTTAATGCTCCCCCTCCCCAGTGTCGTTTTGGTGAAAGTACCCAACCGCGAAGGCTTAAGAAAGAGCTATTTTGCATCTCATTGAATCGCACCCTACTCCTGTGCCAGAAAAGTGTGTTAACAGCTTTTAAAGTGGAAGGAGGGATCATTCTAAGTACAAACAAGAGTGGATAAGGTCTTTTTTTTTCATGCCAAACAGTGCCCTCAAGGGATCCATATACCACAATAACTATACGCCAGGTTGGCCGTTTCCATGCTCCTATTTGATTTTCGTCATCATCTGTCTTCATGTTTTGTTTTCCAGTTTTAAGTTTGCCAGATTTTATTGATTTGCAAGGGGCTTCACACCAAGACATAGGGATGACGTATGAACAGTGTAACTACATATATATTTGCATCTGTTCTAGAATGAACTGAGAGCGCATCTCTGTGCTTCTTTTTAAAGGCAGCCAATTGCTCGGGACACTGCGCTTTTATCTGCAGAGTGCAACTCTCAATGCAGCTGTGCTGCGAATCAGTGGGATCCTGTCTGCGGGGACAATGGACTCACATACATGTCGGCATGTTTTGCAGGGTGCAAAGATGCCACAGGGTCGAGGAAAGAGACAGTAAGATGTATTTGTTTATTTCACTCCTCTTTTATCTGTGCACCTGTTGCAGAGTGAGGATCAAGTGATTAAGAAGAGCGGCACCAGACTTTTTTTTCTTTTGAATAGGTTGTCATAAGAAAATCAGTGTTGCCTTGGATAGCATTGCATACACCTGGGAGTCAGGAAATTTTAGGGGTCGGATCATACTTCCACACTCTTAGGGAGCAGGCTGGGTAGGTGGGGCTCATCAGTCTTGGGAGACAGCCCTTCTAGGAGAAGAAAAACTCCGATTTCAAACTTCCACTGCCTTGTGGCTATATCCACTGATGGAAAAGGCTTCAGGAGTTAACCTCAAGGCAAAATCTGGAGTCGGAGTCCCCGAGGCAGTTTGTGTCATTCTGCCAACTCCTGCAACATCGCTGGAACCAGTTGTATTGGCTCTTGCCTTTCCATTGGACTATATCAGCGATGTGGAGAGGGGGGATTTGCTGCTTGGGTAACAGCCTGTCCTCCATATTATTTTACCCAGGCTTCGTGCTCTAGAGAGGACACTCCAGCTTCGCATACAGCGTCGAAACAACACGGAAAGGGATTGCCACTCTCAAATTGGCCTTCTCAGCCACACTAAATGCTATTCCAAGTTTCTTATCTTCAATTCTGAAATTGTCCCCTGCTTCTCGCTCCTAATTTTTGAAATTTGTGTACTTTTACTTTTCCTATTTTGCTTGTGTTGTTGTAATTTGTAAATGCCATTAAAGGTTTCAGAACACATACAGAGCACTTTACCATAATCTATCGAGACTGAAGGATGCCTAACAAACTTGGACGGCCTATTTCTGTCCAACACATGATCAGAGGACAACTTTCCCTTTCTGTTGTCATTTTCTTGATAGAATGATTAATATGCCTACGAAGAAGAGGTTCCTGCTCATCTGTAGGCTCCCCATGTGAGCAAGAACCCCAGAAAACTGAGGTTCTCACTTTCATGGAGAGCCTTCATAGGAGGAAGGACCTCTCTTCCATAGATACATTGTCCTCTACATGGAATAAGAAATGATGGAGAGGGGAAGGACCAAACATTTCTCTGCTTGCAGGTTGGAGAGAACCAGCAAGTAGCATCTGAACAGGCTTGGTGATGTAGTGGTCAAGTTGGTGGACAGGGACACATCAAGTCCAGGAATTGCAGTTCCTTCCCCCAAACCATCCAATCCGTTGACCAGGTCTTGTTGGGCAATCTGGACAGCAGTACTTCCCCACCTCTGCTTTAGACCAAAGAGAGAGAGAGAGAGAGAGAGAGAGAGAGAATGAGAGAGGAGTGGGGGAAGGAGGAAGGGATTTGATATCTATGCCATCATCTATGTTTTTCCCCCTAGGTTTTTCATAATTGTAGCTGCATCGCAAAGGCCAATTCCGTGGTGAGAAATCACTCCTCAGCAATTTTGGGAGAATGTCCAAGGAATGAGGACTGCTCAAGAAATTTTATTTATTTCACAGTGATAAAAACAGCAAGTTCCTTGTTGTATGCTTTGGGAGGGACACCATACTTCATGTTGACGATTAGGTAAGCAACAGATGAGTTCTGCAAGAAAATGTTGCATATTCAAAATTTGACACAGCTATTTCCCTCCAAAATGGGCATCTCCTAACACTAGTTTTCTGTCTTCCCTCTCCTCCCTGCCTGGAGATATGCAACATGCTCTTAGTGAACTGCTTAAGTTATACTCTTACCCTTTGTACCAGCATTGGGACCATGTCCGTGGACTGGAGAAGATTTGGATCTGAAGTTCTTCTTTCATTTTCTGCCTATTCTCCACCTCTTTTTTTGCATTTTTGGCTGGCAGGTGGTAGCCAGGAGAATACTAATGCCTCAATATTACTCCATTGGAAGACCTGTAGGATCAGCTGGCAGGAAATTCCTGCAGGATGGCATTTCTGTTAACAGAAGGGACTTGGGCTTGATCCTAACTTCCTACAACCAGTGCATCTCTGTCCTTCCACTGTGTACAACCAACTTTTTGATAAGAGCTGGTGTTAACAATGCACTTGTCATTTGTCTTTTCCCCATCATTTGGTCATGTCTGTTATTAAGATGGGGAACACAGGAAAAACAATCTTATTATGCAAAACCCCTCAATTGATTGGGATTTTTGCCAGATTCCATGGGTTCCCCCATGTGTCTTTTGGGTGAGGTTCTAACCTGATCCTTGTCAAGGTCTATGATGATGTTTGGGTTTTCCCAGTCTTCCATCAAAGAATCTGTCAAAGTACAGATTGCATAGCCAAATAATAACAGGACAATGATAACAGGATGTGTATGCAATCAACATTTTGACTGATAGTTCATTGTCATTTTTAAAGCCTGTTAGCCATGTACTTGTCTTTCTTTTTTCCACATCTCATTTGGTTCCCAACCTTCCAACATGTACCATGCGCGTCTAAGCCTTCTTAAATGCCATGGGTTTCTACAAATGGATTGTGATCACCTAAAGCTCATGCTGAAGTGGATCTATTCATTTTTATGGTGCTACAGCTATCTTTCACTCCTAACTCATGATGCCAGAATGGAACCTTTTGCTTGGAAAGCATGCTCTCAACCATTGAGCTATGCCCAATGTAGGACCTTCTGGAGTTGCTGATGCAATTAAAGTAGTTGCCAGAAGTCAAACATATGATTCCCTCCTTTGCAACCAAGTGTCTTAGGGCTATCAGAGACAATAGCAAGGTTCTAAATGGTATAGAAGCCTCTTCACATGGTTAACATTTTGTCTTTCAGATGTGTACAACCAGAATTGAAGTCGCTTGCAGTAGGTTTCCATATGCTTATTATGAGAGCATTGGGTAAGAAATGGCGTGCTGATTGTCTTGGTCTTCACCAGTCATTTCGTTTCAAGTGCTGTGCCTATATTTATTTACCACAACACTGTTGAAAGGGTAGTTGAATGAGCATGAAGCAAACAGGGTGGATGAATTCAGAAGACTTGTCCTGCTAGATGAGAATGAAGTTCATAAGTAGGGTTTGAAGGCAAGGTTCTTCCAAGCATCTGGGTTGGGTAACAATACCATTGATCCATGTGGATACAAGACGTATCAAGCCTACCTCTTGTATGGAAGATTTTTTGTATAGCTGTGCCCGAAGAACCAGGCGAAGTTCTTCACCCTATCTGAGCGAAGAGAAAGGAGTGTGTGGGGGCAGGGTTGCGGGGAGAATTCTGTCAAAGTTCATGAGGGGAAGGAGAAATTCTCCAACCATTTTACACAAAGACAGAGCCCACCATCAGCAGTCCTTGTGGCATCCTTTTGCTCCTCCCCTAAGGATGTTGATTTTTTTAAAAAAACATTGCTGCTCTAAGAGATGTGGTGCTGCTGCGGGTTAAACCACAGAAGCCTCTGTGCTGCAGGGTCAGAAGCCCAGCAGTTGTAAGATCGAATCCAGGCAATGGAGTGAGCTCCTGTCGCTTGTCCCAGCTCCTGCCGACCTAGCAGTTCAAAAGCATGTAAAAATGCGAGTCAATAAATAGGTACCACCTCGGTGGGAAGGTAATGCCATTCTGTGTCTAGTCGAGCTGGCCACATGACCACGGAAACTGTCTTTGGACAAATGCTGGCTCTACGGCTTGGAAACGGGAATGGGCACCGTCCCCTAGAGTCGGACACGACTGGACTAAATGTCAAGGGGAGCGTTTACCTTTATCTATGGCAACAAAAGCAAAAGACTTGCCAGCCGGGTACCAATTTACTACTTCCACAGGACCCTCTACCTACTGCCTAGTGGGAAGATTGGAAATGGTACTGCAAAATGGACTTCTCTTTTTAGAGGAATAAGGACAAGAACACTTCAAAATCTTTCACAGGAAAAAGAAGATGCTGGCATAGCACTGGGTTCATTTTCGTCTCTACTGCACTGTTTACAGCTCCTTCCCTCCAGGCCCTGCAGCAGACATGAAGGAGGGCAGTACTTTATGCTGGTCAGGGAAAAAGATCGTATTCGTTGTTTGTCCTCCAGTTCCTCAACTATGAGACAGGTTCCCAATTTTTGTGTCCTATTCTAAAGGCCTTTTAGGGACTTCTCCTGAGCTTACTAGCTGACTGGATAGATCAGTGAGTTAGGCATCTGGCTATGGAGCCAAAGGTTGGGAGGTCGATTCCCCACAGTGCCTCCAGGGAGAAGAGCCAGCCTGGGTTGCCTTGGGCAAGCTGCACAGCCCCAGGACGCCCCCAGAAGAAGAAGGGAAGGGTCAACCACTTCTGAGTATTCTCTCCCTGGGAAAACCCTGGAAAAAAGTCGCCATAAGTCAGAATTGACTTGACGACACATGATGATGATGATGATTTGCCAAGATTGCATTGAGTGCTGCATTTATTTATCCTTTCCTTGCTGTTACACACATATCCATGGGCTGTGTACGGATGAGTAGGAAAGCAAGTGCAATGGCTTGACTGTATAGATAAGACTCGGTCACAAAAGCCATTCCCAGGGATTGCCTAACTTTAGAGATGTTCAGCTTGAGCAAATTTCAGCATGGCTGGGGAGAGTGTCTGAGTGCTGTTGTGGAACAAAAACAACTTTTCTAAGCTCTCACACATCTTGCTTCTACTATAAAGGTAAAGGTAAAAGTTCCCCTTGACATTTAGTCCAGTCGTTGTCCGACTCTAGGGCGTGGTGCTCTTCCCCGTCTCCAAGCCGTAGAGCCAGCATTTGTCCACAGGCAGCTTCCGTGATCAAGTGGCCAGCGCGACTAGACACAGAACACCGTTACCTTCCCACCATGGGGGTACCTATTTATCTACTGGCCTTTTTACATGCTTTCGAACAGCTGGGTTGACAGGAGCTGGGACAAGTGATGGGAGTTCACTCCGTCGTGTGGATTCGATCTTACGACGGCTGGCCTTCTAACCTTGCAGCACAGAGGCTTCTGTGGTTTAACCTGCAGTGCCACCATGTCCCACAATGCTTCTGCTATAATCCCACCCAATAAGAAATGTCTCTCCAGATGATATGTGTATCAAGTTACATGTGACGTACGGCAATCCTAATAGGATTTTATAGGTTCATGAGATATTTAAGGTCCCACACCCACATGAGTTTCCATGGCTGAATGGGAATTCTAATGCAGTCCCGTCACTCTATCCACTAAACTGCATTGGCTTTCCTGATGTTATAGATTTCTTTTTTGGTGTCTTACAGCTGGAATCCCTGCTCCAGTTTATTTTGGAGCAGTAATAGACCGAACGTGTTTGAAATGGGCAAGCCCTGGCTGTGGTCGACAAGGGGCTTGCAGGATATACGATTCTATATTGTACAGGTAAGCAATGTTGAGATCCCAATGACTGTCTTCTACACGGTAGTTTCCTGATGGATTGTTCTTAAGCAGCATGGTCTCCAGCCTGCCTCTTCACAGCAATCTTCATCCAATTATATTACTCTACAAGAGATGCTCAAATCATGCAAAAATAGACAAAGGTGCCCCCCAGATGTTCTTAAACTGCCACTCCGATAATCTTGTACCTCTGGAAAGCTACATATTTTCTAGCCTTGGTCTACCATCATAAAACAGGATAACACCAGGAACAGCTGTCTTTAGAAGGACAGCAGATTACAGATTCTTCATTTTTTCTTTAGTTATTTGAAATAAAACTATTTGGACCAAATCCTGTTGTCCAACCGGATGCATGCAACTTGCTATTGCAGAGCGTAGTTGTCCTAGCACCAAGGCAGAAGTGCTATCCCCGAAGCACTTCTGCCAGCACATTGCACAATCAGTCATGCTGGGGATACACAACCAATTACGCAATTGCATGACACAGTTCTTTGTTGCCAGAAGTAACACCCACTGCTTTAACAATTAAGAGGTTTTACCTGACATTCAGCCAAAATCTGGTTTTGTGTAACTTGAATCCATTATTATTTGTTCCACACTCTGGGATGATCAACAACAGGTCCTTGCCCCTCCTCTGTATGACAGCCTTTCAAGTACAGTGGTGCCTCGCATTATGACGTTAATTCGTTCCGGCGAAATCGCTGTAGAACGAAAACATCGTAATGCTAAAATAAAAAGCCCATTGAAACGCATTGAAACCCCTTCAATGCATTCCAATGGGCTGGAAACTCACCGTCCAGCAAAGATCCTCCATAGGGCGGCCATTTTTGGTGGCTGTCTTGCGAGGAATCCGTCCCAGAAAACAGCGGGGAGCCATTTTATTTACCTGGTGGCCATTTTGAAACCGCCGATCAGCTGTAGAAAAATTGTCATTTTGGGAAGAATCGGTTCCCAAAGCAGGGAACCGATCATCCGCAAAGCGAAACAAGTCCATTTAGATCATTGTTTTGCGATTGCAAAAACGTCATCGTAATGCGGTTTCGTCATAATGCGGGGCAATCGTAATGCGAGGCACCACTGTATTTGGAAAGTGTTATCCTATCACCCCTCAGTCTTCTTTTCTCAAGGTTAAAGATTCTTCCCAACCAGAGAAGGATGAGTGAAATGTATGGGCCATGTGAATATAAGATCCGTTGATAGAAAAAGACTACCCTGTTTGGAACTAACATTGTTTTAACCCCTGAGTAATCTTTCTGTCTATGTTTATATATGCACGTATGTATATTTGTGATTTCTTCCCCATACAGATATTTTTACTTTGGTCTGGCATTTGCCTTAAGAGCGCCATCCTATATTTTCTGCATAGTGTTTTTCATCCTCATAAAGAAAAGATATGAAGGAAAAGAGGCCCAGTCTGCAGAAAATGAGAAGAAAGAAGAGGTCCTTTTGAACGAAGAAGTTAAGCCAAATGGCCCTGAACTTACTGCAGGCCTGAATTCAGATGCAGACAAGGACACTTATATCTAGGACACTTAACATTTAGGCCACCAGGCACAATTCATGAGAGCACCTTGGACATATCAAAAATTAAATTGACAACAAAGAAGTATATTTCCGTGCATTCGTTGTCAACCATTCAAAAAAAGCAAAACAAAACTTCATAATAACGGGAGGTGATCCTAAACTGACCTGAAATTTGCACATTTCTGTATATGTTCATGCATACATGGATGGATGTCCCCGAAAATCTGAAACTTTAATTACTAGTGTTATTTATTCAGACATTTCTATTTGGGTTTTTTTAAACCAGTGTGTATAAAATTGCTAGGAGGAACTAGCTAAAACAATTGTATGACAGGAACAGGTAAAAAAAAATTGAAAAGCTCCCAGGGGGCAGGGGGGGAGCAGTACAATATTATTAAGCAATACCCAGCGCCATTGGGCTTGCAAGATGTGAATGGAGCTGTTAATGATCAGACCTTTTGAATGTCACAGGTTTATAGGGTGGAAACCATAAGTGGAAACAATTTGATAGCACAGAAGGACAGCAATGTTAGGGGGAAGCTGGTAATTTGAATTATGAATGAAACACTGTCTTCAGTGAAGAGAGTTTTGCTGAGAATTTGGAACAGTATTTTTTTTTTAAACTACAGTTCCCAGAATCATCTGGAATACAATTCCCAGGAAGCATGGATTTGTTGTTTGGGGTGTTCTGTGGGCTATGATCCAAAAAAGTCAACCTTACAACGCTCTGGTTTTCTGAGTGAACCAGTGTCTGAAAGCTAGGAAATATGACATCGACGTCTACTGAGTGGTCTTAACCGACCAGATAGGTGGGATATAAAATAAATAAATGAATAAATAAATAAATACTGGGCTATATGAGAAAACTGGTATCCAGTAGGAAGTAAGACTTAAGAGCATCAATCTATGGCAGGTGAGGAACAACAGAAAATACAAGACAAAATAGGGACATACCAGAGAAGCATTTAGGTACCAGCAAGCTATTATCCCTGCCTCCCTATCCCCATCCCACATAACGGCTGCTCTGTCTTCCATCTCAGTGTACACCAGCCACTGAATCAAAGGGGAATAAAACCACTATAAATTTGCAATTTATAACACCCTCAAAGTCCTCTTCTCTGTACTCTGCTCCAGCCTTCAGATTGTTGCTTTCTTTGAGTTGTTATTGACTAAACGTTGGCTGGAAAGGAAATGAGAGGATAATAAATATCCCCTTTCTGCTGCTCACAGCCTTTGCTTTCTCCCTGTGCAAGATCTCCAGCTGGCATTTGTTATGCAAGAGGAAATTCCAGGGTCTTTTGTTCTTTCAAAGTACTAATGAGAGGGTAACTTTCCATTTTGCCTGCTGTGCCTGTTTTACCCTTCCAGATCAAGTAAAAAAAAAAAAAAGACCTTTAAGTAATTCTGCATTTCCATCTGCATCTCCTTTCCACATTCCGGTGCCTTAAAGGGATGGGTCCAAAACTCCAAGGGCTGTTTTGGCCTGGGAAAGATTTCCTTCACCGTTTCTCACTGTGGAACATCTGAAAATGTTTTGCTTTTATCCCCTTTCATCCCAGAATAACATTCCCAATCCTGGTGGGGCTGTAAACAGCTTTTAGACCTGTATTTTCGAACAATACTGAAACCAATCCAAACGTTGCAAAGTTCCATCCATCTTTGAATGGGGATCTTGCAGGCTTCGATGTGTCACAGACTATGGACATGAGCAAAAGAAAAAACCTATCCATGAAAGGGTCTTTTTGCACTCAGAAAAATGTACAGCAGAGAGCTGAGATTGGAAAGTTGCTGCTTTGGACTGCAACTCCCAGAATGATGTGGACAGCACCCCACAGCACTTAAAGCACTCTCTGGGCAGTTGACAACAGAATCATGCAGGCTACACATTGCCTGCCACCACCCAGCGAGCTGGGTACTTAATTTATTTTGAACCCATTGGGATTGAACTCAAGTTGTGAGCAGTCTTGACTGCAGTACTGCAGTTTCACCACTGCGCCATGAGACGCCTCAGGAAAGCCAGCATCCACGGGAGGGAAGGTAAAGGCAAGCAACTTTTTCAGACTCTGGCAGGGACTCACCTGAACAAAACGCTGTAATGAACTCTTTTCTTGCAAAGCTGGAAATGTTATTTTCTGCTCATTCGCATCATGGTACTCTCTTTTGGTTGTTGTGGGTTTTTCCAGCTCTTTGGCCGTGTTCTGAAGGTTAGTTCTCCCTAACATTGCGCCAGTCTCTGTGGCCGGCATCTTCAGAGGACAGCACTCTGTGCTCTGTGCTGTCCTCTGAAGATGCCAGCCACAGAGTCTGGCGAAACGTAAGGAAGAACAACCTTCAGAACGCGACCAAAGAGCCCGAAAAACCCACAACAACCATTAGATCCCGGCCGTGAAAGCCTTCACGAGTACTCTCTTTGTCAGTAAATGCTATGGGATGCAATCCAAAGCCACTTATATTAGTTTATAATGAAGCTATTTGGAGGGGGGGGGTTATCTAGCCCACAACACAGCAAAATGTACCAGACTTTGTTTAACACAGGAGGTCCTGAGTGTGTGGGGGGATGTTAATAAAACAGTAATAAAACAGCTCGACCTTCTGAACTGCCCAAGTGTACACTGCCCTAACTAGAAGCAATGATGCAGTGCAGAGGTTCCCAAACTATTCATTCATTCATTCATTCATTCATTCATTCATTCATTCATTCATTCATTCATTCATTCATTCATTCATTCATTCATTCATTCATTCACTCACTGCGGCACCCCAGGGCTCCACCAAACCCAGCCAAGGGCACTGTGAAATCCTCAGAAGTATGTCCATAGAATCCACGGAAGTCCTCAGTCTGGGCTTCCCCTCAAAGTATCATGGTGGGGGAGCCATGGCTAGAGAACACAACATTTTTCATGCAATTGGTCTGCAGTATTTGGCAGGGTGCCTTTCTCATGACAGGCGACACATTGTTCACAAAAGCAGTCATGTCTACCTGTTTGTCTGAAAACCGTGCACATGCCAAAATGCTACGTGTAGTTTTACCTGAAAGCAGGTCGTTTCTTATAGCTTGACAAAGAAAATTGTTCCTTCATTTAGCCAGGAATAACTTGGGATGGGTAATGGATGTGTTTTTGATGGATTAACACATACATGCATCCGCAGCAATACTTGAAACCCATTTCTTAGTTTTATCCTGTTAGTAAAATCTACTTTCCTTGAAAAGCTATAGAATTACAGCCACTTAGACAAGGGGAAATTCTTTCATTATTTTGGATTCAAATGGTTTCCCCCCCCCTAAAATGTGGGACATGATTCCCACCCTCATGAATAAGGAAGGTGTAAAACCATATGTACGGTGGACCTTCTTGGTTTTAGATGCAAGTCCTTTTGAGGGCTTTTAGCACATTGTGGCAATGTGTCAGAAAGCGGATGCTTTTCTTGAGAGGAAGAGTGTGCGGTGGGGTGGGGAGTCAGGGTGCACCGCTGTTCCAGCCAGCTATTATTATACCGCTTGAGCGAAATGAAAGAACTATGCTTTCTTCTTCAAATAATGGGCCTGGGTGATCGTGCGCGATCATCGGCACATGCTTTGAATGGGGGCAGGAAACTGTGGGTGTGGGGATTTTAAAAAGGCACCATATTTGCAGTATGATAAACCAAAGGCCTGATAGTTTGGACTAAGGAACATAAGAAATACGGTAAAGGGTTAATTTACATGTATTCGCGAAGGCTTTCACGGCCGGGATCTAATGGTTGTTGTGGGTTTTTCAGGCTCTTTGGCCGTGTTCTGAGAGTTGTTCTTCCTAACGTTTCGCCAGTCTCTGTGGCCGGCATCTTCAGAGGACAGCACTCTGGTTAATTTACAATTCCCAGGGAATAGTTACTATGAAAAGATTGATGGTGGGGTTCATTTTGCCCCCACTTCACTCAGGTTCCCTGTCACTCAACCCTCCCTGTCTCTCAGAAAGCTGAGTGCCCATTTACATTTGTCAAAATGCAGATGTGAAAACTTTGCCGTTTTTTAGAAGTGTGAAAATCCATAAAGCAACTCCCGAACGGAAACTGTCTTCGGACAAGCGCTGGCTCTATGGCTTGAAAACGGGGATGAGCACCGCCCCCTTAGAGTCGGACACGACTGGACTAAAAATGTCAAGGGGAACCTTTACCTTTACCTATGCAGACTAGGGACAAAAGAGGAGAAGAAAGACAGAAGAGGACCCTTAGCACTGCACTGAGACACCTGGGGAGAACAATGGCAACTTTGAAATTAGAAGTGGATGGCACATTTGCTTTTCTGCCTGAGCTATCAGACTTGCAAACAGGCTTGTTTGTATGTTTACCTCCTGGTGACAAATCACAAAAGCAAAGAAAGGGGGGGGGAAGGATTTCAACCAGTGGAAGGAATTAAATCTCATGCTAGGACAAACAGAAATCTTTTACTTTATAAAAGAGATCTGCTTCAGACAACATAATAACTGTATCATCTTCTTTGCCACCCAGTGGAATATACGTTATGGCATGTGTTTGAAGACACTGCCATGATTGGTGAACCAGCATGTGTTGTCCTTTCTCTCAACACATATAAAATCAAGGAAGCATCACATTGCACCTTGATTTTTCCAGTAACAGTAATACTGAAATAAGAACTGACATGCACAGAAGGTTATCCAGGCAGATGTATTGTAAAAATATTATATGGGCTTCCAGTGGATTCCCAGAAAACATGGAAAACACCAGGAAAACTAAGGAACCAACTGAGTACAATGTTAACAGCAGTTAAAATTACCTCCCCTGCTGTTTTTTTAGTTACACTCTAACATTTTTTAAGGAAATGGAATATTCTATTTTTTGTCCCTCGTTGGTTTTCTAAGATACTTTTAATCAACTTCCAGGTGCATTTGCCGAGCTGGATGAGGAACTGCATGCATGAAGAATGAAGATGTTTTGTTTCTCTGTCTGCTTTTTGATGTAGAAAAAATTGCATACTTTTCTAATTGATTTTTGCACATTTTCATAAATATACAAAATATAAAACTACTAGAACTGTTGTGTGGACTACCATACAGGAGTTCATTTGCATCTTTTGAAGCATTCACCTTGTCTTTTTACACATGCACGCGCGCGCGCACACACACACACACACACACGCACACACACACAAAAAGATGCTACAGACATTTTGTGTGCATTTTGCAAAATATGAGTAGAGAGAAAAAGCACTTGGTGTCTTAGAGGATGATTACCTTGGCCATTTACCTCACCGTTCGTGTCAGATTTGGCATGAATGAAATCAAATTAAAATCCAGCAGCTACATGAGGTAAAGCTAAGCATGGGGAAGCCAGGAGGAAATCATCCATTTTCAGTAAGGAATGGTCTATTTTTAATCAACTGGTAGGAATGGTTTAATTTTGTTCCAATTACCTAGTATAGCTTTTCTCTACTTTTTCTCCCGTGTAGATTGCCTCATGCAAGCAGGGACTTGTAGGGGTGTCATTTCCCTTCTACTGAATATTTGCTGTCGCTAAACAGTGTTTTTTTCTTAACTTCCCTAAGTTAGCGCTGCAACAGATAACACTAAGTCACTTTGGGAAAATTAAAAAGAGGCAAGGGATGGGGTGTTCCTTGTGAAAATTGCTGATTAGCACCTTGTCAAATCACTTGAGGCAGCTTCTGCTGTTGGAACTCTGTGCGTGAGTAAACGGGCTAGAATTTTTTCTGGGCAGGGCAAAGACCTCTCTACTAAAAGAGTTCCCTGTAGCAGCATCTCCCTCAGAAAGGTCCTTACAACTGGGCAGAGCAGTCTTGATGGAAAGACAGGAGATAGCAAGTAAATTCACAGCTTCCTGCCTCTGCCCTGCTGAGTCCTGACATATGACAATTGTTTATACTCAACTCGATGGGTGAGGCAATTTCACCAGCAGAAACCAGCAGAGACCTAATTTGAAAAAAAATTCTAATCAAAGTAGATTTTCCCTCTATGTAATCATGTCCTCAGTCTTGAAGGAAAGAGAAGATCTCATAGAGTTTTGAGAACCAGCTCTGCCATCATGTTAATGGAGCGTGTCTCAGCCATAAACAAGGCAACATAATAGATTTCCTCACAACCCTTTAGGGAACACAGGAGAAACAATAAAATGTATATTAACCAGCCTTTTCTTTCTCACCTCCAAGTCCCATTTATTCCAGGTTCTATCTTTTGGGGTGGGGGAGGGACAGCCTCAGTCCCCAGTTTTTGCTTGTTTCCACTCTAAATGTACACATATGAGTACGCATTTAAAAAAACATTACAAAAATATGCATAGCTTGAACTCAATCTCTCTGCTGAATAAAGTGCACTTTAGCGGTGTTTTGAAACACTCCAGAAACGTGTGCCATTTTTTCTATGCTTGCTTCTCCGACAGATGCCTTTTTTCTTAGATACCTCCAGAATTGCTTGTCAGTTTGAAAAACTTTTGAGTGTTGTCTTTTGCCCACAAAACCTCCCAGAGGAATCTGGCCGAGAAGATGGCTCACACATCCTTATTGATGCTCCTGCCGGAGATTTATCCCTGCTGTGCCAACAGCGGTCAAGCAACCATGTTGGCATGATCAGGAACACACACGCACACAAACACTCACACAAGCAAACACACAGAGCTATTGTCGCTGGTCGCACCAAGAGGAGCCACACGTCTCAGAATCCAAGTCAGCTTTTTCTTTTCACAAGCGTGTGTCTCCATTCACTGATGTCTCCATGCAGGAAGACTCATCTTTCGAGGTTCCAGTCCCTGAAGACTTTATAGAGGGCACTTCAGTCCTTTCCATAAGGCTGACCTCTCCGTGGTGGTGTCCAAATCGCTTAGAGATTAAAATGCAGAGGATGATATATAAGAGGCAGCATCCAAACCTGAGCGCAGCAGTGAGTCCAAGGTAGACATTTCTAGAATACAAACAAAGGTAAGAAAAGCTCAACTGCCATAGAATTGGGCCTTATTGGTCAACTCAAAGACACAAACAAGCAAGCAAAAAAATAAATAATTCTGGGTCCAGATGAAAATCAATCCAGAGTTCATAATGAACTCAAATGTTAAACTGCTGCCCTTCAAACTCAAATATATAATGAGCAGCCTCTGTACCAACAGACAGAATCATCAAACAATGGAGCTGTAAGGGTCCCACAGGATCACTGAGTCAAACCACTGGGTAAAGCAGGAAATCCACAGCATGCTTCATCTGTCCCACGATAGCCCTTGAAACGTTTGAAGTCATTCATTCATTCATTCATTCATTCGTTCGTTCGTTCATTCGTTCATTTATTTATTTATTTATTTATTTATTTATTTATTTATTTATTTATTTATTTATTTATTTATTTATTTTATATGCTGGAACAAACTATATAAACTGACCAAAAAATAATCAAAAGCAAAATATCCTTGTTATCCTTAATATCTATAATATTAAGGATAGGAAGGCTGTCACACCACATCACAATCTTCCCTTCTCAGCTTCCTCAGCTGTTTTTCATACGACTTTTCAAATTCTTGAAAGACAAGACTTACAGAGGAGGGGCAGGATCTGATCATCCCAAAGTGCAGGACATGTAATAATGGACTCACGTTACAAGAAGTGAGATTTAGGCGGAGTCTCATGAAAAAATTCTTAACCGTTAGAGTAGTACAACAATGGAAGCAATTACCCAGGAGGTGATGATTGCTTTAACGCTGAAGACATTCAATAGAAAATTGGACCACCCTCTGTCAGATTTGCTTTGATTTGGATTCCTGCCTTGAGCAGGGGGTTGGACTTGATGGCCTTGTAGGCCCCTTCAAAGTCAATTACTCTATGATTCTATGACTCGATTTCCAAAATGTTTTCCATTCTGGTTGCCCCACTATGAATACATTCCATCTTGTTCATCTCTTTCTTAACCTGTTGGGCCCAGACCTGGACACAGTATTCCTGGTAAGGTCTGACCAAAGCCAAATAGTACTGTAGTACTACCTCCTTTGATCTGGACAAGAGACTGCAGTTGATGCAACTGAGTATTTCATTTGCTTCTTTAGCCACCACCTCATGTTTCTGACTCATATGGAGCTTGTGTTGTACTAAGACACTTAGATCTTTTCCCCATGTACCAACTCACCCCATCATCCACTTTATATTTGTGCTTCTAATTTCTCCTCCATAAATAAAGAACTTTCTCCTTGTTGACATTCCTTCTTGCTTACTGTTTTCCTTTCTATGATAATTGACAGCGAGTTGCATGTAATTTCCTATTAGCTGTCTCAATAGTTAAGGACTTTTTAGACATGACAGCTCTGTGATTCTTTGATGCCTAAGCAGTTCCTAACCATCCAGACACATAACAGGAAATAATAAATAGTCACCAATTAATGTGCAAGGAAGCCCGGAAAGAAACTCTGATGCAAAGCTTCCTCATAAGTTACTGTACTCATAACACAGTCAGAGGTACTTCTACATTGAGCCTTACCTAAATGTTTGTGTATCATACACCCTGCAAGATCCCGATCCACCACAGGTTTTCACACCCCATTTCAAGCAGGTTAGGTCAATCAGTGCTCCAAAATAAATCGGTGCTGGAAGCCCCCCTGCATAGAAGATACAGCAGCGAAGGTGAGCTTGAGTGAAGTTCAAGAATAGTCTTTTCAAACAGTTCACAATCAACCTTCCGTCCCAGTATTGGGAATAGACAATGTACTACGATCATCAAAATCTCATTGAGTAAATTATGGCTGCATTAAGGGCAATGAAACTATAATTGATGACAACTAAATACTGTGTTTACCTGAAAATAAGACAGTCATATTAATTTTTGCTCCCAAAAATGCAGTAGGGCTTATTTTCAGGGGATGTTTTAATTTTTTCAGGTACAATAATCTACATTTATACTAATACAGTCAAGTCATCTTTTTCTGGTTGCTGCAGAATGGTGGAAGGCAGGGTTTCACTTAACTGGAGTATATTTTTTGGGTAGGGCTTATATTATGACCATCCTGAAAAATCATTGTAGGTCTTATTTTAAGGTTAGGTCTTATTTTCAGGGAAACAGGGCAGTTCTTGCTTTGACTCTGGGTTTTACCTGGCTTGTCCACAACTCACCCACTCTCAGACTCATTGTGGGCCTGTCAAATGAGCTGGGAACGAAGCAGGAACTCTTTAAATACTGGCAAACCCCCTCTCTATTGACATTATCATCCTTATGGAAGCATAATTGATGCAATAGCCTTTCCCAATAAATACAGCAGAATACAATGCAGTACAACACTACACTACAGTATACTAGATAATGGTCATGAACCACAACTTTGGTGGGTCATGCCAGTTTGTTTTTTGATCAAACAGGTGTTTGGCAGTTCACAGCCCTACCTCCTCCAGCAGGTACCCTTCTGAGAAGTAGTGCCCAGAGGAGGCAGGGCAGGAAAGCCAGGACACTGCCTCTGAGTGGGCATCTGCTGGAGGAGGCAGGGTTGGGAAGGCTGAAAAACAAACCAATATGAACTGCAAAACTTGTTTTTTTGTGTCCATCTCTATACTGTGCTATTCTGTGCTGTGCCATATGTGATTGTCTTTTCTAGTCAAGGAGCCTTGTGGCAGAGTGGTTGAACTGCAGTCAAGACTCTGCCCATGATCTGAATTCGATCCTGACAAGCTTAGGTAGCTGGCTCAAAGTTGACTCAACCTTCTAACCTTCTAAGGTCAGTAAACTGAGTAGCCAGCTCACTGGGAGGCAATGTGTAGCCTGTGTAATTAAATCGCAAAACACCCAGCGAGTGTTTTAAGCTCTATAGGACAGTATATACGCAGCACACTTTATACTATGCTATGCTATGTTATTTTAAAACCAGATCAAAGAGACTATGGGAAACATTTACCAAACACCCTTCCACACAAAGTTTCAATGCCAACAGCAAAGGATTTTAACTCTGGCGAAACTGATCTGAAAAAGAAAAGAAGGAGATAACAGATTAGAAGTTGGCGTGAAATGAAGTGCGTGTCTTTGGCTTTCGAAGGAGGAGAAGGGTGTGGTACAGTAAGATTAGAATGTATCGTATGTCAAAATTGAATCTGTAGAATATGAACTGCACAACATGCTGACTAGTTATGGAGCTGAAACCAAGTTGAATTACATTCCACCATCGAGCTGAAATTAAGAACCTTTTTACTTCTCTCTTATTGGAAGATGACTCAAGTGCATAAAATGTGGACAGATCTTGCTCCACTAAATTTGAACATGTGCAAACTGAATTTCAAATTTCACATAGATTGGTTTTGTAGAGGAACCAGGGCTTTGGACTGCTCTTTTCTCTAAGACAGAGAGAAAGAGTTCAACCTTTTCTGCTGGAGCTTAAGCCACAAACATTCAGTTTTTCAGCAGGGCACCACCGATCTTAGTTTGTCTGCTCCTCAGGCATTTATTTTGCAACAGTTTCACTGCAGATCTTTTTCGCTCCAAACTGGACAGAAAAGAGGGAGGCCAGGATAAAGAAAGCATGTTCACCTGAATATAATCATGTACAATGGTGTTCCTCCCAGACCTAAGGTAAATGTCAATATGGACAACAGAAGTAGAAAATACGGCAGCTTTTTGGTGCAGTTCTCCCTTGGACATTGACCCAAAACTGCAGTGAAATTGCCAGATCCTGATTCTCCCACACAACTGCAGCTGTGAAACACCTGTAAGACAGAACTGGATGTGAATGATCACTGAGGAGACTTTGCATTTTTAAACAACAGATGCATTACTGCTTTGACTGGATTTTTAGTACTATTTGTGCTTTCCATTTCTAAGTGTGGCATTCGTTTTCTTCTAGGGACGTGGTGGCACTATGGGTTAAATCGCAAAGCCTCTGGGCTGAAAGATCAGCAGTTCAAATCATGATGGAGTGACCTCCCATTGCTTCTCCCAGCTCCTGCCAACCTAGCAGTTCAAAAGCCTGTAAAAATGTGAGTAAATAAATAGGTACCACCTCAGTGGGAAGGTCACGGCATTCTGTGTCTAGTCACGCTGGCCACGTGACCACGGAAACTGTCTACTGACAAACGTTGGCTCTATGGCTTGGAAATGAGGATGAGCACCGCACCCTGGAGTCGGACACAACTGGACAATTTGTCAAGGGGAACCTTTATCTTTTTACCTTAATAATGCCTTTTATACTCATTGTTCTTAGCTTTAATTATTGTCTTTTAATGATGTTAACCACCAGTGTACACTCATTGTTTTTCAAATTTAAATATTATCTTTCAATGTTGTAAACTGACTTGGGTCCTTTTCAAAGAGAAAGACGGTGGAAAAAATATTTTAAATGAATATATAAAATAAATAGCTGCAAACTATTTATAAAATAAATAGCTGCAAGCAGGCAAACAATACCATTTAATTAACTTTATGATGCTATCAAAATTCCCCTTAAGAATTTTGATGATGATGTTGATCTTAGAACTGCAGAGCTGGAAAGGATTCTATGGATCATCAAGTCCAGCGCTTATCATGGAGGCATAGTGGGGAATTGAACTCCCAACCTCTGGCTCAGCAGTCAGATACCTCAACCAATGAGGTATCCAGTAGTTTATGGTACTTCCTTCCTTTCAAGCCTCCCTTCTTTCTCAGAGATTCCTTGTTGTTATTGTTGCCACTGTTACCATTATAAATGGACCAAAGAATTTGAATACTTTTTAACAATTATTGGACATATTACCATTGCTTGTTAACAATAATTATTAGGAGGTTTTACCAATTATTGGATTACTGCTACTGTTATTATCGCTATTATGGTTGTTTTACAATGTATTACTACTACTAACTGTAAATACTAAACTAAAGAATGAAAATAGCCAGTCTCTTGTTTACTGGCAGACAACACTCAGCTTCTATTGGGTCGTTCAGCTAGTTTTACACACAGAACACACTCTCACAATCATTAAGCCTGATGTATCACTAATTCATTTTCTTCCCCTTTCTGTCTCACTTTAGATTTAAAAAAAAAAACTAACCAAAATTCATATGCAGTTTTGTGTATGTCTTCTAATATACACATTTTGTGTGCAGTTTTGCTTAAGAGGTTTTTGCAAGCTTATTGTTCAGCTAATTTTCACTAATGCACATTTCTGTGCACACTTACCTCTATTATTGCGTGCTTCTTACATTTATTTTTTTAAATATTAAGTCAACTATTCTATCATAATTACACTTCAGTTTGTACACTGGATTGGGGACTCTGGATCTTATAATTTCCCACTCAGATATAAATCAGACTAAACTTCCCATTCTTCATTGTTCACAAGTAAGTAGACACTGGCTCAAATCCTCTTGCGCAGCTATACTAACATCATACCTTATGGAGTTGAACTGACCAAGTTAAGAAATCACTGTAGACATTATCAGTTGCATGCTGAGTCAAACAACTCAGTATGCAATTTATAATGTTATGGTGATTTCTTAACTTGGGGCAATTACACCTCCTGTGTGTGATACACTGGTGTAACTAGATAAGAAGATTTGGGCTACTAACATCTCCTTTGCTGGGTTATTAAAAAGTAGAATGATATTTGCATTTACCATATCTTTTCCACTTCCCACTGATGCTTTGCAACCTGCTAGACAGGCACTCATGTACGTGATTCCGTTGCTTCCACAAACCGGATCCCAATGGTTATCTTCACATCCACAGTCGGCATTGCAGGCAGAAATGGGTTTTGCTTTCAGGAAGGATGGTTCTTGAATGCTTAAAAACAACAGAAACAAAGCTTCAGGATTTGAAGGAAGCAACTCATCTTGGAAAACTCAATTCTGTATGGATACTAATCATCATCTCATTTTTTTGACCAGCCGCTCGTGTGTTTCCAAAATGGCACCACTCACGCACAAGAGTGTGGGATATAAATGCATGCTGGTCTCATCCCAGCAGATTCAATCAAGGTATCACACATTATTCGACTTATCTACAATGACTGGCCATGCTCGTCTGCTTTTCTCCAACATCCTCACAATCGTGAGAACAACGTTGAGGTCAAAACCCAGCAATCGGCACAAATTACCATATTTTTCCATGTATAAGACTATAAAGGTAAAGGTTCCCCTTGACAATTTTTGTCCAGTCAAGTTTGACTCTGGGGGCGGTGCTCATCCCCGTTTCCAAGCCATAGAGCCAGCGTTTGTCCGAAGACAATCTTCCGTGGTCACATGGCCAGCGCAACTAGACACGGAACGCCTTTACCTTCCCACCGAGGTGGTCCCTATTTATCTACTCACATTTGCATGCTTTCGAACCACTAGGTTGGCGGGAGCTGGGACAAGCGACGGGCGCTCACTCCGTCACGTGGATTCGATCTTACAGCTGAAGATCTACAGACCTTACAGCACAGAGGCTTCTGCAGTTTAACCCACAGCGCCACCGCATCCCATATAAGACTATACTTTTGTCTAAAATCTTTAGATTAAAAATTGAGGGTTGTCTAATACACGGAAGTAAGCTGAGAGGGGAAAAAAGTGGAAGGGAAAGCAGGGATCAAAGCGATCCTGCAGTCCTTTGATCCCTTTCCCCCTACACTTGCTAAGCCCCACTTAGATTTCTTAATTTTGGGTTAGAAAAGTGGGAGGTGTCTTATACATGGGGGCGTCTTATACATAGAAAAATACAGTAATTGTACGAAACCAGGAGGTCTGCATCTTCATTTAAGGACTTGGATCAATGAAATCCTTGAGCTGGGTTGCTGATTCATTTGCTTACAGTCAGCTAGTCCTCTTGTGCTTGTTGTATGTAGATGCTTTGCTTTTCAAAGTAAAAGGATCCTGTACATAATACAGATACCATAAATCAGTAGTTCCCAACCTTGAGTCCCCAGATGTTCTTGGACCACAGCTCCCAGAAATCCTAATCAATGCAGCTAATGGTGAAGGCTTCTGGGAATTTTAATCCAAGAAGATCTGGGGAATCAAGGGTGGGAACAACTGCCCTAAATTAAGACAAGAGCCTTTGTCACACTCTTGGCATGAGATAAGGAACCTTGTCTTCTTGTCATATTCCATGTTGAGACTTCTTACAAACTGAGGCAGCCCAAATTTGAAATGTAAATCCCACAGCCTTTTAGCTTTAATGGGAGAAGCCAAGAAAAAAAATCCTCATCTCTCCTCACAGTAAGATTTTCCCAGCCTGAGATTCATTGATCCGTTCATTGATTCCTTGATTTTCAAAATTCGAAGCATTTCTTGGAAATTTCATGGCGATCAAGAAATACCAATCAGCATAGAATGGATTAGAATTCCTCTTTAAAATGCCTCTTTCCTGCAGATAATGAGATTCAGCTGCACAGAACTGTGCCATTTCTGTCCCAATGGAAAAGTGAAAAATGAGAGGGGGGGGAAGAGGAAAAATGAAAACAAGCTCTTATTTTTGCAAGAAGCCAAGAAATCTCCCTACTGCAAAAAGGGGCATTTTTTACATGGCGAGACCTAGAGAATCACTGAGACAGTGAACTTTTCTGAATACTCCTCCCAATCCTAGCCTAAATCACTTGGGACAAGGAATTTTATAAGTATTTTTCATGTCTGGAGTAGGGACAAGCTTGGAAAAATTCCATAGCTTGCAAGAGTGATCGTCTCAAAAAAAAAAAAAGGGTAGGAAATACTGTAGTTTATTAGGGAAATGGACAGGAACAGCTGATTAGAGCTGTGCATGTTTACTATACAATAGTTCTCTACTGAAAATCCCCATCTTAGGTCTTTAACAGAATAGTCCTAGAACGAGCTGGAATATTCAGCATGTATACATTACTGAAACAGCGACGTCTACGTTGGCTTGGGCATGTCGTGAGAATGGCTGATGGTCGGATTCCAAAGGATCTCCTGTATGGAGAATTAGTGCAGGGAAATCGCCCCAGAGGGAGACCACAGCTGCGATACAAGGATATCTGCAATCGGGATCTGAAGGCCTTAGAAATAGACCTCAACAGATGGGAAACCCTGACATCTGGAGGCAGGCAGTGCTTCACGGCCTCTCCCAATTTGAAGAGACCCTTGTCCAGCAGGCCGAGGCAAAGAGGAAGTCACAAAAGCAGCAAAACCAGGGAGCTGGAGAGGGGACAAATTGGATTTGTCTTCAGTGTGGAAGAGATTGCCACTCTCGAATGGGCCTCTTCAGCCACACTAGACGCTGTTCCAAGTCCTCCATACAGAGCACGACACCATAGTCTTTTGAGACTGAAGGATGCCTAACTAAAGGTCTTTATCAAAGATGAGGATTCAAAGATCACGTCTAGATGAAGGGATGAAATGCATCTGATCCTCCTCACCTATTTACTCTTCACCTTTTGTGATTGGCCATTGGAAGGTAGACATAGACCTTAATTTGCAAGTTTGATAACTGGGCTACATCTCTTTGAGAAAACCCCACTGTGGGAGGGGAAAACAGGTTAATTGTAATGAATATCTTAGAACAGCACAGCTGGAATTAATGTTTAGTTTAACCTGAAGTCAGCACATTCAAATTCTGCTGGCTAATTCCCCAAAAAGGAAGCACAGGATGGGGAAATAACAAGGGCAAGATAAAATGTCCAGAGCACAGAGATGCCGGCCAAAGAGACTGGCGAAACGTTAGGAAGAACAACCTTCAGAACACGGCCAAAGAGCCGGAAAAACCCACAACAACCATTAGAGCCCGTCCGTGAAAGCCTTCGCGAATACATTAAAATGTAGCAGTCACTAGATAATTCCTTATTTATCACTCTTAATCCTGAACTGCCTTTAAGGAACAACATGCATGGGGTTATCTCTTCTCAGTCATATAACACCAGGCTGGAGTGCATCTGTTTTCAAGCATGCATGAGTTTCATGTGTGATAAACTCAGGCAATTAATTCTCTGGGCACATTTACACTGCAGTCTTAAGTGCATTCTGTGACAGGATTAGGCTCTTTAGCAGAGCATTTTGAGCGTGCTCACTAGGCAACACTTCCCAGATGTCTTTCAAAAGAGGTCATGATCGAGGAGCTAGTTTAAGTTTATGGCCATACTACTTTTACACACACACACACACACACACACACACACACACACACACACACACACACACACACACACACACACACACACACACACACACACACACACACACACACACACACACACACACACACACACCAAAATTTTGTGGGCAATTCCCTGACCACTCTCACATGACTGAAATTTTCTCCTCTCCTCCCCTGCTTCCTGCCTTCTTCTATATTAGCTGAAAACTGGTTTCCCCAGCCTTCCAGAAAGGGTTTTAGATATCGATAAGGAGCTACAGAGAGAGGGGGGTTACTCTTTTCTGGCTCCACAGCTCCGCCATCCTATTCAATGCTGGCTTTCAAAAAATCTACACAGGCCTGAGTCAAGTTGGGAATTCCAATAAGAGTAGACCTATGTCATTTACATAATCATGGACCTTGCAGACATAATCCTGTTTCTTCATTACACTGGCGTAAGTGCAAGGGTTGTCAACTGTAGTAGTGAATTGCTGCCAGTTTATGAGTAGCCACCTGTATCATGCACCAACTCACGTAACTGGCATACAATGAAGGGTATGAGTGGTGACTTACTAAACAGCAGCAATTCGTCACTGCAGTTTATGCTGTTGCACTTATGCTGGTGTAACTGACAAACAGGATTTTGGTCACTATACCACAATTAATGCAATGGGTCTACTCAAGTTGGAATGACCAACTGGCCACAGCAACAATGTCTCTTTTTTTAAGCAATCAGATCTGAATAGCAAGAGTATAAATAAGGGTGTGTTTTTTAAATACTCCATGTGGCTGCTTTGAGGCAAGGGAGGGGGTGTTCTCTATGATGGATGGTCTTTCCGGCACCCTACACTACGTTGTTTTGTAGACACGAGAAAGGCACGAATCACTTTGATTGTAAGAAAATGAGGTGGAGTTTGGACTGTAATGGGTTGACGATCCCTGTGACATGGAGAAAAGAATAATCAGAAGATATTGGAAATATGCTACCCCCCACCCCACATTTTGTCCCCAGAATAGACAAGGCAACAAACCCAGAGTAATTGACAGTCAAGCCAGCCACCTGAAGCACCTCACAGTTGGATGCAAAGTAGAAGAGATTTAACAAGTAGGCCACCAGATACGTGATGCATGCTAACTTCACCATCGCTGCTGGTTGTAACTTGAACTTTTTGATGATGAAACCTCCCAGGAACATCCCGATAAACATAAACGGTAAAAGTATCACACCTGCAAAGAAATGAGAGTGTTGATAGGACCACATATATACTGACAAGAGATGGGCACAAACCCCCATTCCATGGTTTGGCGCAGTTCCGCGGTTCAGTTGAAGAGCTTCTTCCATAGGCACCCTGGCTTCCCAGTCTTGCCTCCCCCTGCAGGTGCCCACTTAGAAGCAGCGGCTGGGGGAGGCAGGGCTAGGAAGCTGGGGCACCCATGGAACAAGCTGTGTGATCAGACTGCCGTACCATGTTGAACCACTGTGTGGCGGTTTATGCTCTTCTCTAATAGTGATCTCTAATGAAACATAATCCTTCTTTTAATAACAACATAATATCAGAGGTGCAAATTGCTTTATCAGGTCCAAGCTGCGTTGCCCTGAGAGTCAACAGCCACAGACTGTGATAACGGAGAAATTCAATCAATGCAGCATTTATGCGCATGCAATTTGTGCCCCACCACATGTACAAAAGAAACCAACTCAATGCTATTGAAATAGCCCGCTTCTGATCAAAAACAGTCTCATTATCTCAACATTTGAATTTGTTTTTGGATTTTACCTTTATTTCATATACCTCCATAATTTTATATTGTGCAATGCTTTGATATGAAGAAAGAAAGTACAAGTTATTACACAAAGCAACAGGATTTCAGCCTCAGCGTTCAAGCATAGTATCTCTCTGACTATATGCAGAATGCTTTTTCTTCGGCGCTAAAAACACCAGGGTCTCCTACCGTTCTAATTAATTTCAAGTAAAGCACTTTTCAGTTTGTTTTGAGAACAGCAACTTGCTGTGCAAAACCCTCCCCACCCCCATCCTCTGGTGTACCTAAATCCCATCTTAGTCTGAACAAGACAAGCCTCTAGTCTGAAAATCATCTGACAGGCATCAAGGGGTCACATGAGTTTAAAACCTCTTAGGTTCCGCTTTCCACAACACTGTGCAATATCAACTTCTCCTACAATTTCCACACTGCACAATTCATGCAAAAGATCCCAGACATTGCAAGAGAAATGTATTGGTTTACAATTACTAGTCTATGCTGGTTAGGAAATTCTAAGATTTATAGTCCAAGAAAACTCTATCCTACATACAACCCTTGTCTGCATGAGGCCTTTTCTTCCCTCGGCATAGCTTCATGTCAAACTGATCACAACTCAGTCACTATGTTCTCTCTGCTTGGATATTTTTCTGGTTTTCTGCAGATACCCAGGACTGCCAGAAAGATGAACAACAGGGTCCTAGAGTAAATCAAGTCTGAGCTGCCTCCGGAGGCAAAAAAAAGTAATGAAACTGAAGCTGTCCTACTTTGGGCACAACATGAGACGGCAAGATTATCTGGAACAGACAATAATGCTGGAAAAGTCGAAAACAGTAGGAAAAGAGGAAGATATGGAGTGCTTCCCAAGGATGCCATAGGCTTGAGGTTACAAGAGCTGAGCAGGGCAGTTGAAAACAAGAGATTTTGGAGATTCCTCATTAATGGAGTAATCATAGGTCGGAGGCAACTTGACAACACATAACAACACTGCATCTGACACTGGAAACTCCCTTTGGCTGTCATAGCTTAAAAATCCAAATCTAATCACTAGCAAACTTTCCTTTAAATGAATTGCTCATCTTGTCCTGTTTTTTAAAGTTACCTGAGCTAGCGGCCAGTGTGGTCACCCACCATCTTCACATGGGGGTGGAATTAGGGGCAGATGAGTGGCACTTTGCTTACTTTTGATATGATACAATAAAACACTTCCCTGTGTGTATGTTTTGTATGTGCTGTTTGTTTGTCTGTCATATAATAACATTATATACATATATAAAAAAGATATTATACAATACATGGGTTTCCCTTGCTTCATCATCCTCTCACTATGTTTTTGCAGTCCAGTGCAGACAGTATAAGCACACTGACTGAAATTATGATTGAGGATCACAGAGACTCGGCATTTAAATGTTGCGAATGAATTGATACTGTGACATTACCTTACGGCAGGAGTGGACAAGCCTCCTTTGCTTTGGGCCAAAAACATCTTTCAAGGACCTTACCAACTCCTGAAAATGAAACTGGAAGTGACCAATACAGATGCCTTCCTTCAGGTCAGAATTATATTCTTGGGCTAGATCAGGTGATCCATTTTGCTTAAAAAAAGAAACGATTAGGGAGTCCTGGGGAATCCAAGCGAATCCCACTTCTTGTTCAGTTTATGTCATAAAATAAATACGTAATTCTACACTGGCCCCCAAACAAACACGTCAGAAAACTAACAGAAAGACAAAGGTGACCTACCAATAAAAAAGACGGCCCTTGAAATGGAAATGTTGAATTGCTGTTCCATAAACTTTGGCTCGTAAGTCACTGTGCCAACAAAAGAATTGAACTGGAGGATATTAAGAATCAAATAGACCAAGAAGATGGAGTTTCCAAGTAAGCTCTTCAAAGCAGGGAAAAAATCTGGAATGGAAAAAGGATACAATTTCTTCTTTCAAATTAAAGTATATCAAGGGAAAGGGATTCAGTTCTCACTCTACAGGCATCTAGATTCAATACTGGCTCTACCCCGTCTGGGCAATGATTTATACTCTCAACTTGAAACTGCACTGGAAAAAAATGTGGGCTGACTTGCATTTGTTTTAACTGACAAATTAAAGGGAAATACAAATCAGCCCACAATCCCACCCCATCTATATTATTCTCCTCTGCCTCTGGTGCTTCTAATTTTGAAAAGATCAGATCCATTCACATCAGTTCAGAGGTGTGATGACCAGAACCAATGCAGAAGAGGGATAATGACTGTGCAAATTGATTGGCACATTGTTTACTTAGTTTAAGGAACTTTTCTCTAAAGATTTCTGTGGGGTTTTGATCATACAAGCTTTTAACCAATTTTTTAAAATATGCAAATATTTGCACATTTCAAACAAAAAAAGTTAGCTTTTAAAAATCATCATCATCAACTTGGTGTGGGAGAAAGCAAAACTGATCTAGTTTTCTTACCTTAATTCCCTATATTCTCTTAAGCGGCATGGATCTCAGTGATGTAATAGAACAGTTCTCCAACACACTGATATTATAAAGTATCAGAGCATAATATATACTTTGACAGCATTACTACAAATTGACGTGCAAAAGAGAACCAGACCAAATAGATTCTTCAATTACCTTTTATTGCCTCTGAGACTTTCAGCTGTGGCGATGGTGGCTTTGGAGAATCTGTTTTGCCATTGTTATCTTTTGTGATGGTAAAAATGTCAGTTGTCTTTTTTCTTTCTTTTGGCAGAGAGTAAGGCAGGAACCAGAAAGGCAAGGAGGACACAAAGCTGACACCTCCAGCAATCAATATTCCGAGCCACCAGGCGCCAACCCAACGCATATCTTTTGAATTTATGGTCAGAGTATCTGGGAAAAAGAAGGAACCCCTTGTAATTGCACATTCCTCCTTGCATCAAGGGTGTTAAGGCCCATGGGATTGCCAAGGGTCAACTCTAGTTGAAAGAGAGTGAGTGAGTGAGTGAGTGAGAGAGAGAGAGAGAGACTGTAGGATTGGGGCTACTGTTTCGAAGAGAGCAGGAATTAAGACTGAGATCACCTAACTTCTGCATTAGAAGAACTAACCTTAGCATTTCCTTATGCAGTGGTGCCTCACAAGACGATGTTAATTCATTCCGCGAAAAACGTCGTCTTGTGAAAACTTTGTCTTGCAAAACGCAGTTCCTCATAGGAATGCATTGAAATCTAATTAATGCATTCCAATGGGGGGGGGGAAATCGTCGTCTTGTGGAAAAAAAAGTCTTGCGAAACACAGTTTCCCATAGAAATGCATTGGAATCTAATTAATATGTTCCTATGGGCAAAACAAGTCAGAACAAAGTCAAATCAAACAACTTTATAAATGTCATATAAAAACAGTCGTCTTGCGAAAAATTGGCCGTTAAAAAATCGTCTTGCGAGTCACAGACCCAACTGTCAAAAATATCGTCTTGCGAAAAAGCGTTTCTAAATAAAATCGTCTTGCGAGTCATGGACCCAAACATCGTCTTGCGAAAATCATTCATAGGAAAAACCGTCTTGCAAAGCGCAACAGCAATCGCAAAAACCAATCGTCTTGTGGATTAATCATCCCACGAGGCAATCGTCTTGTGAGGCACCACTGTATTATTAAAAACAACCAGATGAGGCCAAACTCTTTAAAAACACAGGTCTGTGTGTTCCACTTAAAGAACGGAGAAGCAGTGAGGAAGCTCTGAGTTACCTGGGAAGGCAAGATTTTGGAACATTGCCCTACCCAAAAATATTTGAGTGCTACTCTGGATTGAACCCTGACCTACAAAAAAAAACATTGTCTAACCACCAAACAAAAAGTTGCCATCAGAAATAGCATACTTAGGAAACCAGCTGGGTCAACACATGCACAAACAATAACAGCAACAGGTTTGTCCCTGTGTTACTCCACAGCAGAATGTGCTAGAGCTAAAAGTAGGTATAGCACTTAATCATACAGGATTATTACTGTCTGCCTGAAACCTACCCACCACCTGAAAAAGTCTGTTATTTGGCTGGCATTGCTCCTCCAGAAGTATGTCGAGAGGTGCTAACAAATAATGAATGAAATAAAGTAATACAGCACCAAGCCCACCCACTTTATGGACACTGATGTAGTGGTGTCTTTGTAAGTTCAGGCATTCATTATGGCAGTTCCTATAGCCAAACTGACCACCAAAATGCAGGCAGCTGGATTGGACCATATCAACAAATTAAGAGCAAGTCTTGTGTAAAGTTAATGCCTTTTAACTGCCCATATAAAACATTTAGTATCTCTGAAATACTTTCCCTTGCAGCAGGAATAGCTTGGAATAATATACAGTGGCGCCCCACATGACAATGATAATCCGTTCCATAGAAATCGCTGTTTAGCGAAAATATCATCGTGTGAAAACTATTTCCCCATTGGAATGCACTGAAACCCATTTAATGTGTTCCAATGGGGAAAGGTCATTGTCATTTTGTGAAGATTGCCCATAAGGAAGCCATTTTGCGAAGCGCCGATCAGCTGTTAAAATGGCTGCCCTGCAAAGCATCGGTCCGAAAACACCCGTTTTGCAAAGTGCCGATCATTGTTAAAATTGTCGTCTTGTGAGAAACAGTTTGTGAAGCAGGGACCCAAACATCGTCCAGCGAAAATTGCCCATTGGAATCACTGTTTTGTGAATTGCTATAGCGATCACAAAACCTCATCATCATGCGGATTCGTTGTTTTGCGAGGTTGTCGTCTAGTGAGGTACCACTGTACTATTCTTCAAGAAATCAACTTCCTGCTCAGTTAATGAGGATTCCAGGTAAGTTCAGAGGAGATTCTTGAGTAATGGGTGTTTCATTATGATTTCAGAGTCCCTGCTAGTAAGAAAGTCTGGCTACACTACACAATTACTTGTGAGCTTTAAAAAAAACAACTCTGGAGGACTAGGAGAGCCTCTGGTCTAGATTTCTGATGTCCTAGGAGGATATAACAAGAGGGTGAGAGGAAGAAAATCATGATTCTGTTAGCACTGGATATGGAAATAGAACATTAGTTATTGGCCAACACACATGTTAATCTAAGAAGACTGCATTTCAGATTCAACATGGGGACTCACTCATCTACTTATATCAAAGACATGACAGGAGATATGAAAGAGACATTCAATTCGGTACTTAAGAGAAAAGGAAGGCATAGATGATCCAGAAGAGATACAGCAATTAGGTACAATTTGAGTTCTTTCTTCCTTACCAACATTGACTGCTCCAATGTCAACCCACAGGTTAGCGCAGAAGGATCCAAGCAGAAAGCCAAACATGGGTCCAAACAACCCAAATGATCTTACTATTCCTGTAAAAGATGTCTTAATGTAAGCACAGCAACATATTCGTAGTAATTGTCACAGAAGATGATAGGAGACCTAGAAGGTGAGAAGGGGATCTTCACACATTCTACTATGAGTTGGATTCATAGGTATCCATGGAGGAGTCAAAGGGTGTTTGCCCTCCGAAATCTTGCATTTAATCATTATTTTAATTTACACAGGCAGATGCACTGTGCTGCGTATTCTGTGTTTTGACTCCCTCTCATGGTAGAATTCCTGGGGACACTTTTGGTAAGAAGAGAAACATGTGCAATGACCTGGAAGAGCTATGACCTTACCTTCTCACCAGCATAAGATCAACCTGCTCTCCCAGCTGACCAAAGACCTCAGGTGGAACCCTTTACATGTTTACCGAGAAGTAAGGTCTACAAAATTTACTGGCACATTGTCCCAAGTCTTTCTATAAAACAGTGGTTCCCAACCTTGACTTCCCAGATGTTCTTTGACTAAATCGGTGGTCCCCAACCTTGGGCCTCCAGATGTTCTTGGACGTCAACTCCCAGAAATCCTGGCCAGCAGAGGTGGTGGTGAAGGCTTCTGGGAGTTGTAGTCCAAGAACATCTGGAAGCCCAAGGTTGGGGACCACTGGACTAAATCACCCATAAGACCTCTCCATTAACTGTGCTGGCAAGGATCTCTGGGAGTTGTTGTCCAAGAACATTTGGGGTCTCAAGGTTTGAACCATTGCTAGGGTTGTGACCTTAGACTGCTGGCAAATTTTTCAATGGTGCTGCAATAAGAGAGCACATCTCTGTTTATTTGCACAGCTGCTCCTGGTTTTGTTTTACTGGGTGCAGAAGACCAGTACTTCCCCTGGTAGAGATGTTGAGAGCTAGATTCTAGGGGACAAAAAATGGCAGCCTCCTTCTTCTAGAAACTCTCCCGGGAATGATGTGAAAACTTTGGAGAGAAGTGTTTCATCAGCATTTGGTGGTCTAGGTCAGGTGAGGCAAGGACAGCTAGAAGCTAGCAAGAAAAATTCACAACACTATAGCTACTAATAACAACTACCAATTTTTAAAACTAATTTAAGATAAATGAAGAGCAACAGAAGATGCTGAATGATCCATAATTAAGAATCTGAAGGTGGAAAGAAGTGTTTTTTTTTTTTTTTAAAGGTCATTGCATTAAACGTCTGTCAGAAGTTGGCGGTCATTCTCCCTTAGCCTGTCACTACAGACTGCACTGGGGCTGGGGCAGGAAAGGGCTGTTTTCAGCAATTTTAACGAAGAATATAAACAGGATATGTCCCAATAGGCACTTCCACTTTTAGGTTTGTTCCCCCCCCACACACACAATTTTTTGGAAATGAGGAAAACTTAGGGAAGACCTCAAGGCCTCCAAAGTTAAAGGGGTGTCTTATACATGGAAGTAAGCGGAGAACTTCCCTAAGTGCTTTTTTATATACTAACTACAAAACACACAAAAATTCAGTGGGTAGAATCCTGTTGCCCTATGAAATCATATAAGGGGTAATCATGCAGGTGATTCTACCTCATTACCATGCCCTCTGTTGTGCTCTCTTACATCTACCAGCAGAACAAACAGTAATGCCCCCATTTTTGTGCCTTCTGACACTACGGATGGTGAGTGACAAGGCAAACAACTTGCATAATTGCCCCTAAGCGCATTATTTTCTCCAATAGGATAGTGGCCAAGAAGGTCCACAATGATTTCTGGGTAATTTGATACCAGGGTTTAGTGGGTTAAGGTGACTTCAGTAGCTCAATATGTTGAGTGAATTCACACAAGGGCAAGGGTTATGTGAGGAACAGAGAATGGTGTCAAACTTTCCCGGGAAAGTATTGGGTAATAAAACTTCAGAACTCTATTACTCAAGGTCAAGAAATTACTTTGAATCTTTGGCATGTTTTAGTTTTATAGGAATTCTTGGGGCATTAAGAGTTCAAATTTATGGAAAAGCTGATAACTCCTAACAATAAATGTCACAGAAGATTTTTATTATTATGCTCTGATGTTGTGGGCTTCTTGGCTGTCAGAAACACACCAGAACAATATGAATGCGGCAGCTGAGCAGTCCAGTAGGAGACAGCACAGAAGTTGGAGCTCTCTATTTTTATTCAAGACTCTCTTTTAGATTATTAAAACAAATATTTTTTGAAAACATAAATATTAGTCGGCCAAAATTCTATTGGATATTTATGTACACACAAGAGGAACTGCAGAAGTTGCTATAGCTACCATATTTTTCCGTTTATAAGACACACACACCCCAGACTTTTCTAACCCAAATATTAAGAAAACTTAGCTTGGAGCATTCAGCCTCTGAATGCTCGGAAATTATGAGTCCCTGTTGCATCTGAGCCTACAGGTTCCACCTCCAACGAGGTGTGTTCCAATTGGTTTGTTCAGCATCAGCTGACGTCAGTTCCATAAGGTTCGTGATTAGAGGAAGCTAAGTCTCCTGACTGTAGGAAGCTAAGCCTCATGATTGAAGGAAGCCTGTTTACAGAGGCAAGGTACGGGCCATTTTGTTTTCTTTGTGTTCTCAGCTTACTTCCATGTATAAGACGCCCCTCAATTTTTAGTGTAATGACTTTAGGAAAAAGTAGTGTTTTATACACGGAAAAATACGGTAATTGTGGCAAATTAACAAGGTGCCAGGCATTTGCCAGATGCATGCCAAGCATATGACTGAGCAAACAATCATGCATGCAACTGGCACCTCATCAATTAGCCGTGGCAACTACTTTAACTTTGGTAGTTAATATAGTACCAGAATTTGAAATCATCCTCAGGCAATCTGCAGTGCAATGCTTGTTTGGAGCATTAAAATCACTATAGGTATTTATGTGGCAATTTCAGGCTCCTAGTTACTAGAATATGGTTGTATGATGGCCAGTCAAGACAAAGGGGTGACAATCGGAGCTAAAAAAAAGTCCTTTCCCAGTTCTAAGGACAGCAATTATGGGATGGAAGAGTGGTAAGCAGGCTTTCAACACTAAGTTCTTGATTGCTTTTGTCTTTTGAAAACTGATGTTTTTCATGCAGTCATTTGGTACCATATGGGGCTTTGTGACTGAGAAGTACAGTACCAATTTAAACCAAGATATAAACTGATAACTGATACATGTTGTAGACTGGGGGGTGGCACTCTATTCTAAGAATGTAAGAACATAAGAGCCCTGCTGGATCTGGCCAAGGGCCCATCTAGTCCAGCTTCCTGTATCTTACAGTGGCCCCATCAGATGCCTCTGGGGACACACGAGACAACTAGATACCTGTATCCTGATACCCTTCCCCTGCATCTGGCATTTTGATGTGCCTTCTTTTTACGCCTGGAGATTTATACATTCCCAACATGGCTTGTAACCTGTGGTGGACTTTTCCTCCAGGAATCTGTCCAGTCCCCCTTTAAAGGCATCTAGGCCAGATGCCATCACCACATCCTGTGGCAAGGAGTTCCACAGAATAACAACACGCTGGGTCAGGAAATAAAGTCTTCTGGTGTTTTAGTTTTCTGGCACTGACCAGACAGACTGATGGACAGGCAGAAAGAATTGTTTTATTTTACCTATGTAGAAGGCAGAGTTTTCTTCTGTGGCAAAATCATCAATGTAGGACATTCCCAGGGGCATAATAGGGGCTTCCCCAACTCCACGTAGGAGATTTCCTGCCATCACGAAAATCCACATGTAGGAGGAACTTGTCGTTTTTTCACATTCTGCAGGCGAAAGATTTCACACATCTTTTAGTGAACATCTCAACAGAACGGCACCCACAGTTCTCACGTAAACATACATTGCAAGTACGTAGTTTGGAACAGGAAGGAGGCTAAGATATCTTGTAACCCCTGGGCCAGCCCGAGAAGTTTTGCTTCCTGCACTGCAGGAAACGTGCAAGAAGGAGAAAGAATATTTTGGTTGAAAAAAATCTGAATGCAACTCAACATTGTTGACAGCTAATGCATCCAGAATACTGTAGCTATGATGATGCCGAAACCTCTGATAGAAAAAGCATAGGAAGGGGAAGAGATGGTGCTGGTGGGGAAGGAGACGCAGAAGGCGATGAAAGAGAAATAAATGCCACTCCTAGCCCTCATTTCATGTGCAGAGATAACACGGTGGGAGTGATTTTCGAAAGGGTAAGTCCATGTCTCCCATGTTATTTCTTAATATTATTCAGTTGAAAGAAATCTTTTGAACATCCAGTCCCAAATCTTGTTCTGTGTGCCCTTAGACTTTGAAGCTTTGAGTTCAGATCTGACCTTCATCCTCCAAGTAGTCACATCTAGAACTTTCTCCCACTCACCCTGTCATTTCCCCTGTCTAGCCTATGGATAGAAGAGTAATCTAGATGAGAGGGTTGTTACAGAATCAACCTGTCACACCGGAGTCTCGTGCCAATACTTGATGTGTAAGCAAATCTCCCAGATGGAAAGCAAAGTTAATAGCCATAATTGTTTGCCATCAAGTGACGACCTGCCCAAAGACTCACAACAGGATCAGGTTGGAAATTGGAACGATCTCATTTTATCTCCCACGTCTCTGCCGAGCCACAGAACAGATGCACAACCTGGCACGTGTTTCGTCCGCGGAGCACCTGAGATGAAAATGCAGATGGGCTTTTGCTTACCAAGAGTGGTTAAATCTCCTGCCCCTCCCGTGTCACTCATCGCGTGGTGAAGAGGCGATGCTGATGAACAGGCCGAGACACTGGCAGACGAGTTGGCCATAGAAACAGCAATGCTTTTGTAATTGTAACTTTAAAACAGGAGGAAAAAAAATATGCTGTTGAAATGGGTGAGATATTATTTTCATCTTATATTACTATTGTATTGTTTTTGTTCTGGCAAGCCAGAGTAGTCCTTTAAATCAATTTGCTTGATGATTCATGTATGATTAAAAAAAGCATGCTGTCTTTTTTGAAAGTGCAGAAAGCAACTACTTCTGTTATTATAATATACAACCTCTTTCTGTTTCTTTTCTCACAGACATATGTATATATATTAAAATATCTTCTCATTCCTCTTCCACCGGATACCTGCGTAGCCACCCTGACTGTGCTCACGACCCAGGGTTCAATCCCAGGTATCTGGCTCAAGATTGACTCAGCCTTCTATCCTTCCAAGGTCGATAAAATGAGTACCCAGCTCACGGGGGGGGGGGGCAATGTGTAGCCTGCATAACTTGTAAACCGCCTAGAGAGTGCTTGAAGCACTATTGGGGCAGTATATAAGCAGCACGCTTTGCTTTAGATGCACATCTATTTATTACACATATTACATTTATTGCACATATTATTATGTTTAGTCAGCTGGATAGCTCAGTGGTTTAGGTCTCTGGCTGCGGAGCCAGAAGTTGGGAGTTTGATTCCCTACTTGTGCCTCCAGGAAGAAGAGCCAGCCTGTGTGGCCTTGGGCAAGCTGCACAGTCCTATGGCTAACCCAATGGAAGGGAATGGGAAACCACTTCTGAGTATTCTCTACCTGGAAAGCCCAGAGGAAGGTTGCCATAAGTCTGAATTGATTTTACAGCTTCTTCTTGTAGTAGTAGTAGTAGTAGTAGTAGTAGTAGTAGTAGTAGTAGTAGTAGTAGTAGTAGTAGTAGTAGTAGTAGTAGTAGTAGTATTTTATAAGTATATTCATAGATGTAATCATATATAGATGTGGTGATATTTATAGGCGGGAAAAGTCATTTAGATTTAGATTAGATTAGATTAGGCATCCTTAAGTCTCGAGAGACTATGGTAACATGAATAGCAGTCTTGGAACAGCGTCTAGTGTGGCTGAGGAGGCCAATTCAAGAGGGACCATCCCTTCCACACTGAAGACAAATCCAATCTGTCCCCTGTCCAGCTCCCTGGTTTTGCTGCTTTCGGGACTGACTCTTTGCCTCGGCCTGCTGGACAAGGGTCCCTTCAAATTGGGAGAGGCCGTGATGCTATTGCCTGCCTCCAGGCTGAGGGCTCAGATGTCAAGGTTTCCCATCTGTTGCGGTCCATTTCTAAGGCCTTCAGATCCTGCTTACAGATATCCTTGTATGGTTTCCCTCTGGGGAGATTTCCCTCCACTAGTTCTCCATACAGGAGATCTTTTGGAATCCGACCATCAGCCATTCTCACGACATGCCCGAGCCAACGTAGATGTTACTGTTTCAATAATGTATATATGCTGACAATTCAGGCTCATTTCAGGACTACAATATTTGTCCTGACAGGTGATGCCAAAAATGAGTCAGAGACAACGCATATGGAACGTGTTCAGCTTCCTCTCCTGCTGTGCACAAAGGGTCCAGGACTCACCACAGTACAGGAGTGTACTCACTGGATTGGATTTTTAATTTTTTAAATTTAAATCCAGTTTTTAAATAAAATGCTTACTGACTAGTGATCTAAATCATGATTTATATCAGATCCACCCTGATTTCAACCCTAGTTCTCCTAAGTTTTAGTCTGCCATCTTCCATACCGCACTGGGTCTTCAGCGTACTTACCGGCCCATTATGAAGTGAGGCACCACTGATACAAATGCCCCGACGGACATGATGAAGCACCCGATCCCAATTACCTTTGGACGATGAATTTTTGGTCCAAGGTAACTCACCAGTATCATCACCAGTAAGTTCCCTGCATTGGGAGATGAACAATATGGGAGAATCACTTTTGAAATGGTTCCTCTGCCATTCAAAAATAATTGTTCACTCAATCCTGTATTGCAGAGACAGGAATCTAGATTTCATGTTCATGTGCAAGGATGAAAAGATTCCTTTCCCCCTTCCCAACCTTCGTCTACAAGCCAACAAGACATCTGCTAATTGTGAGGAGTTTTTCACATTTAAGAGAACAACTTTTGTGCAAATTGTGTTGTTAAATTATTATTGCTGCCCTCATCATATGAATTTTTAGGCAGTAGAAGCATCAGATAGATTGTTTTTGATTAATCAGTCTAACCATCCATGTTTTCTCTATGTGTGTGCTAGCATGCTTCTGTACACATGCATGCCACGTTTCATTTGAGGGAAATGACATTTGTTCTTGACAGGAATATTTTGTACACATTACTGACACTTAAATGTGGAAAATGGGACGTGGTGGCGCTACGGGTTAAACCACAGAAGCCTCTGTGCTGCAAGGTCGGAAGACCAGCCATCGTTAGATCAAATCCACACAACAGAGTGAGCTCCCGTCACTTGTCCCAGCTCCTGCCAACCTAGCAATTTGAAAGCATGTAAATGCAAGTAGATAAACAGGTATCACCTCGGTGAGAAGGTAACGGCGTTCTGTGCCTAGTCGTGCTGGCCATGTGACCACGGAAACTGTCTACGGACAAACGCTGGCTCTACGGCTTGGAAATGGGAATGAGCACCACCCCCTAGAGGCGGACATGACTGGACATTTGTCAAAGGGAACCTTTACCTTTACCTAAATGTGGAAAATGTCCTTGTGCTGAAGGTGAGAGGCATCACAAGGCTTAACAAATTTCCAACATATGTTGGTAAAGTTAACCCTGTTCAGGCATTAAGCCTGAGAGAATCTAGGGCTCATATAGTGGGGGTGATAAGGGGATGAAACTAAGCCACACTCCCCATGTTTCCACCCAGAATTCAGACAAAGTTCTGTATAAGCATTTACAATATTTCTGTAGTTAATATCCCTGATAAGGAAAGATCACCCGTCTTGGAAACATGGTGAGCTTTTTCAACTTAACTCATATAGTCTACATAGATGTTCATGCTGAACATGGAAATGTGTGCCTGGGTTGCACATCAGCAAGGACAGGAGGGTTGGAACTACCTCTGTCGCCATACAGGTAATTCCAACCCACTAGTCTTTCAGTCCTACACAGGTTCAGACAATGGGGACTGGTGAATCCAATTTCAGATGTGCTGTTAATCCACTCCAGGTTTTCGTCCACATCCAAAATAGGTGCATCACCTTGGATAGCTTATGTAAAGGACAGAGTAAAATTTGGAGCACCTTCAATACTGGACTTCCCAGTCACCACTGTTTTTGGGCTTGACGCAGAATAGGGTCTTTTCTCATCAAGAATCTGGGAAGATAGCTTGACACCTCAATTAAAAAGGGAAAGTGCATACCCAACTCAAAGCTTCCATCAATCAGACCGGTCACAGATGAAGAGATTTCAAACCTCCTCTCAATTTGAGTTATCATACTCTTCATGTAACTTCCTGAAAAGCCTTTGGCAAAGTAGGAAAATGCCAATGCGATGAGAAAGATCTATCATGGAAACAAAAGAGAAATTAATATGTGAAGTGAACATTTTAAAATTTTAAAAGGGTCATTACATATTTTTAAGGATACTTGGGATTTATAGAGTATTTTTGTAAATGGAAAAGAACGAATTCTAGCCAAAATTCATTAAATTTTTTGAGAGTATTAGGGTGTGTTGATGAGAAAGGAAGGAAGAGTGAGGGGGGGAAGGGTCATTAACAAGTTAATATCTCAATGGTGATGAGGAGCTTGTGTGGACTTTTTTGTACATTATTGTATTAAATGCACATTTTTGTAAGTATAAAATTAATTTTTCAATAAAAATTTTAAAAAAGAAAGGGGAAGGGCAAGAGTAAGTTGCAAAGGAGTTTTTCTCAGCAGGGAAGCTCATATTGATGCATCATCTGCACATCCTATTTGCTCCTGTGGAAGAGGGGGTTCCATCCATTGATTTGGGCTCATTTTATGGATCTACATGATGTTACAGGAAACGCTAATCAACCCTTGCACTTCCAAGTTGTTAGCCGCCACCTGAGTTTTTTGGGGAGAGGTGGAGTACCGTATTCTTCTGTATATAAGACTATATTTTTGTCTAAAATCTTTAGACTGAAAATTGAGGCTCGTCTTATACACGGAAGTAAGCTGAGGAGAGAACAAAAACAAGTGGAGGGGAAAGCAGGGATCAAAACGATCCTGCAGCGCTTTGATCCCTTTCCCCCTACACTTGCTAAGCCCCACTTAGATTTCTTAATTTTGGATTAGAAAAGTGGGGGGCGTCTTATACATGAGGGCATCTTATACAGGGAAAAATATGGTAGTCAGGAGAGCCTGATTCATTCTGGGAAGTATCAGCCTTTAGAACATTGAATCGCCATCTGGCAGTGAAGCCACAGAAATGCCGGGAAAGGCAGCATCCAGGGAGGGAAAGAGATAAGAGACGGAGACTGGGTGGAGAACAGAGAAGACATGAGAGAGAAGGAGGGGGTGGTGGAAGATAATGTGGAAACTGATACGAGAAGAATTTGGATTACACAGAATGGGAAGTGAGTAACAGTTATGGAAATACGGCATGAATGATTCCAGATTTGTGGAGGAAAGGGACCGCGGCTGCAGTCCACATTAACTCAAACTACACACCTCGAATGGATGAGCCTATAGCCATCATCACACCTTAAAGTGGCGAACGATGGCGATGAAGATGAAGTGTGTTTTCAAGAAATTGTATAGTACCATCAGTTTGTCGTGACTTGTAGAGATGCGTGGATATAAAAATGGATGGGTCCCAGTTTGGAACAAGCTTATGTGCTAAAAGGGGAAAGGGAGGGAAAGGGAAAGTTGTAGAGAGAACCTCGTTTTGATTTCCACTACAAATCATCACAATATTTTAGCCATTTGCTTCAGAGAAAGTTTCAGAGATATTTCTACCTTAAGCTTTGAAAAACAGAGTGAGATTCTCTTCATGGTGTGTGGCCCAAAGCTTTTATCCAAGAATGAAGGATTGTCTTTAGGTTGCTGAGTGTCTGTTTTCCCATCCATGCTGTAGGCTTGTGAACATAGACCTGTAAAGAAGAAGGAAGGGGTTTACATTACGTGCAAAGGCATTTTGGTGTTCTTCACTATACACACAACAAGCACCTGCCCATAGCATTCCAGCCAACTTTGCGTTTTCTTGGTATGTTGGACTATATCCATCTCCACTTGTGTGGGAGGGGTTAGTTCCAGAGCACTAGGAAAAAAGTGCCGAGGAAGATCTGTGTTGTAATGTGTTTATTGCAGTATTTTCAACTTGAGAGAACCAGTGAATATTTTCATGTACTAAGGTCATGAGTTAGTAATGAGAAACCGGGTGTTACTTTCACATGTGTACTGATCCAAAGTAATGAATAACCAATTAAGTTCTCTTTCAAAATCCATGTTCCAAGCTCTTTAGCAAGGGTAAAAGCTTGCAGCTGTCAACAACAGTGAATTTGATATAGTTACATGCAAAAAAATATTTAGTTAGCCAGTACTGGTGTGAATCCTGCTGATATTTGCCTAAGATTTGCATAACTTGTCACAGCTATTTGCAGCGGATCAACAAGGTGCTGGGGTGATCTCAGCTATACAATTGTGTACATAAGCAGGCATGTGACTGAGATATAGTACTCTGGCACCTTGGCAATTCGCTGCAATTAACTGCAACAAGTTACACAAACCTTATGTGAACACCGGTAGGAATCTGGCCATTGTGAAGCAATTAAAATAACGTTTAAGCAAATGAAACATCAGCATGTTTATCCTTGAGAAAAGAAAACAGAGGGGTGATATGATAAAACTTTTCAAGTACTTGAAAGGCTGTCATACAGAGGAGGGGCAGGATCTGTTCTCAATCATTCCAGAGTGTAGGACATGCAGCAATGGGCTCAAGTTACGGGAAGCCAGATTTCAACTTAATTTCAGGAAAAGCTTGCTAACAGAGCAGTAGGACAGTGGAACTAATTACCTCAATAGGTACTGGGTGCTCCAACAGTGGGGGCATTCAAGAGAAACTTAAACAACCACCTGGCAGATATTTGTACAGTGGTGCCTCGCATAGCGATCGCTCTATATAGCGATGAACTTTTTGCCATCACAAGAGTGATCGCTTTGCGATCGTCCCTATGGGGAAAATTCGCTTTGCGATGATCGCGGGGAAGCGATCATCGCAAAGCCCCCATTTTCGCACAGCTGATCGGTGGTTTCAAAATGGCTGCCGGAAAAACAAAATGGCCACCCACTGTTTTGCCTTGCTTTAGAGGCACCGAAAATGGCCGTCCCTATGGAGGATCTTCGCTTTAAGGTTAGTTTTTAAGCCCATAGGAATGCATTGAAGGGGTTTCTATGCGTTTCTATGGGCTTTTTAAAATCGCTTAGTGATGAAATCGCTTAGCAGCGATTTTTGCTGCACGGATTAACATCGCTAAGCGAGGCACCACTGTATTTCTGCATGAATGATGTTCTTTGATTTTATCCTGGAAGTTGTAGGACTGGCCTCCTGCAGAAACAATTGTGGCCTTTCATATATTGTGTTAGAAGCAATTCTTCTTGCCCTGGCAAGAATTGCTGATGAGAATTGTCCTCTCACAACACAAGCTCTCCTCTCCTGGTTTAAAATTACATGTTTTTTAAAGAAAAGGGGTGGTGAGAATAAAGCAAAGTCACAATAACAAAATAATAAGTGAATCCTGACAGGCAAATTTAAAGATAAGTTAACATTCCTGACTTCATTCAGTACTGGAAGAGATTTTAATTGCTCAGTTGAATTCCAAGCATACTATTAATTCCTACCTACTAATTCTTATTTTGATTCAGTTTTGTACCCTAAATTTTAAGTTTGTATCTTGAAATACAACAAAAGCTTTTGACTAAACTCCATAGCTCTTATTTTAGCAATATAACTGGGTCTGATTGCTGATTTTTTTTCTCGTTTAATTTTAATTATGCCTTTCCTTGCAAGAAACCGAAGGATTCTTCCTCCACAATTTTAGACCAACCTTGCCAGGTAAGCAGGGCCACTCCCTGAATTACAAATCCTGTAACACCAAAGGAATGTCAACAACTCAAAAACTATTATTACATCCTTAATGCTGGTTATGCACTCTAACTGCTGCACCGTGATGCCTCTTAGCATCTTCACAACAGCTCAGTGATTTAAGCCAGACTGGGGCCCAAAGTTGCCCATTGACTTCCATGGCTCAGCAGGAAATGGAACCCGGAGCAACAATGTGTTCAGTCCAGTACTCCATCTGCTACATCAGTGGTCCCCAACCTCGGGCCTGGAGATGTTCTTGGACTACAACTCCCAGAAGCCTTCATCACCACCTCTGCTGGCCAGGATTCCTGGGAGGTGAAGTCCAAGAACATCTGGAGGCCCAAGGTTGGGGACCACTGTACTACATCACATTGTCTCTCAATTAGCCTCAAAACAGTATCTTCAGCTTGCAGGGCCAGTAAACTTTCTTTGTCTTCTGCCCTTAAGTTCTGTAAGCAATTACAATGAATGGTGGCTGAATTAATCGCAGGCTACAGGTAGCAAGCAGGAACAATACGGTAATGAGTATCTCTAATCATCAATGGGGCTTCTGAGGTGGAACTGATCAGTCTATTTGTCTGTCTGTCTGTCTGTCTGTCTGTCTGTCTGTCTGTCTGTCTGTCTGTCTATCATCATCATCATCAGTATTATTAGTATTATTATTAGAAGTAAATAATTATATTATATTGTATATTGAATATATTGAACATATTCTTACTCGTCACAATTATACTAAATGTGACTTTTGTTCAAATGTTTCATTCACTTACAACTATGTAAGTGCTTTGTAAAATCATTCTTTGTAAATTTTATTGTTTATATATTGTATATCCACTGGTTTGTGCACTTGTATATTATTATTTTTTTTAATAAACGTTCCTCCTTAAAATATCTTACAGCATTGAGCTCTCAAAATAAAAGGTGCACCAACGTCCAAGCCAAGTTGCATTATGTGCCATCAAGTCAGAAGCAACTTATAGAAACCCTAATTAGCCTTTGGAGGCAAATGACATATTTAAGGAGTTGTTTTACCACTTCCACATACCTTTCCCCTGTGAGTACCCATTGCCAAACACGAATTCAAACCCAGGTTTCCTGAGTCATAGTCTACCTCTGTATCCATTACAACACAGTGCGGGGGGGACGACCATGTCCATACTCTACTTCCACCCTCATGTTCCTGGCCTTTTATTTCAACTCAGATGCATGGACTGATTTCATGATGACCTTTCTTGATTTGGGCTTTCCCCACCACTACCCATTCTGCCAATGTTGCCCAATTTGGCCTTTAATCCCTTCTGTACATTCTGGCTGCATCTGAAAAGTCCTGACTTCACAACATAGGATTCTGAACTGCTCGTCTCCTTAGGATCAACAAACAATTAACAAGTCTGACCTCAAACCCGATAAGCATGCAAGGAGTTTTAATCTTTCCATTAAAGAATGTTCCACTTCTCCTCAGGGTTTCCAAAGAATTTCACTGGAAATCTAGAGTTTTTCTCAACATGTGTTAAATGGGTCTTTATCTTTATTCACACACACACACACACACACACACACACACACACACACACACACACACACACACACACACACACACACACACACACACACACACACACACACACACACACACACACACACTTTTGAGTCAGAACAGAGAAATTTATTTTGTCTTCTCCTGCTGCTCCACAGCTCATGGCTAGAACTGAACTGGTGGGTGGCAATGTCAAGAAAGCAAATTGGCAGCACTGGTTGACCATGGCTCTCCTTCAACAGAGAGATTTAAAAGCAGAGACAGGATACATATCTGTCACATGGTGTCTGCGGGATTCTGTGAGGTCTGATCCAACATTTCTAAAGTGTAATTACAGTATCTCTGCATTGACCCAGGGTGGTAGGGGAGACTTCCAAGATTCCTTCTGAAAGATTCTACTTCTCCATGTTAAATGGTGTGAGGCAATTTTTCACTACATTCACCAGAGGAAATGAAATGGAGCACATTTTCCTCCTGAATCAAGTTGACAAGGCTCAGGGTTTCACAGAATGCTTCCTCATTGATTCATTACATTTATTTCAGACCTCACCTTTCACCCAGTGTAAAACCTAAGGCTGTTTACTCCATGAATTTTAAGCCATAGATATATAATATGTCACAATATGAAAAAGCAATGAAATCAGTTATTAGGATTTAAAATAAGCACGGAATCATAACAATTGTATACACAGCACCAAAGATAAAGTTCAACGCTCACCATTAAAGGGCCCCTTCTCAACAGCTGGTCAGTCTGAATAAAAAACAGTATTTGTCTGCAAGGAAAGAGCAATTGGGAGGGGCAACATTTATCTCTAGAAGCAGGAGATCCATTTAACTCCTGGACTTTTCTTTTACAAGGTGTGGCCAGGAGCAAAAGCCTAGATGGGTTTAAGAAGCGATTAGATAAATCTATGGAGAACAGACCTCTCCCTGTCTATTAACCATGACAGCTCAATTGAACCTCCAAAGTCAGGGGCAGTATGCCTCTTAATGCTAGCTACTGGGAACAAATAATCAGAATTTGGAAATGTTACTTTTTTTCAGAATAGCAACTCCCAAGATCCAAAGATAGCATGGCCAGATGTGAGATGTTCTATGAGTTACAATCCAAAAACAGGGAATTTTTTCCAAAAAATACAGTATGTGATTTTCATGTTTGTTATTTACAAATCACATTAGCAAATAGAATATTTCTGAAAGCCAATTGGACCCAGAAACTAGCTCCAAGAGAAAAGGTACAGACAGTCAACTTCCCGGGCCATTCTGGGAGATGAAGTTTAAAAAAAAAAGCAACTTATCCAGGCTCTAAATGGGGGCAATCTGAAAGCAAGAGCCCTAAGCAGTTCAAATCCAAGTACAAAGAGTATCTATCAAAGCAGACATAAATGAAGGGACTGATAAGGGTAGAGCCAATCTTAGGGGTCGGTTCCAGGAGCTTTCTTATGCCTCATGAGTCTTTCTTTTTCCCACATGGGCATTCGGCTGAATAGCCACCAGCCTTGCGTATGCTTATAACCAATCGTGGTCTCAGGCCTAAACTGCATCCAAAAATTTGGGAGCTGAGCAATCCACCTCTTATTAAGCGGACTCCAACAGCCTCTCCACTAAGGATCCAGGATCTTCATGCATGATCTGTTTAAGTACTGTGCCCATATGACCCAGAAAACACTGGATCCTCCTCAGAAGAGGGTCCCTCAAGTGGAGCTGTGACACTGAGATGACGCTGAGGTGGCTTAACCTTTCACCTCCCCTGGAAGAGGCTCCTTGAAATCCTTTATCTTCAATTATCTAAATGAAGGAACAGCCAAATGAGTACATATGAAATCTCATTAAGTCCAAATTTATTACACTCGTCATTTACTAGAAGTGGAAGTGTCACCTTTTTGGCCAATAACTCATAGAATACCCCAACAAGGACAGTAGTACTTGCTGGGGGATTCTGGGAACTGTAGTCCGCAAAGTCTTCCTTCTTCCAGGGAGTCTCATCCTTTAGTGTCTCTTGGAAGTCAAGTCAATATGGAAGAGGTTCTGCAGGACGTGCCGGATTTGTGGGAGGCGATTTGTCTTTGTGTTTCTCCTCTAGCTATTTGAGGGTCCACAGTCCTTCCCTCTCAGGTCTCTACCTCTTCCATTCTGATCATGGTGGGTGGCTGTCATTCTATCCATTTCCTCCTCAGCTGCTACCAGCCAGCTGGATGTTGGTGGCCTAGTGTGCACAAGAGATTCTCTGCTTTTTCCTCCACACCTTCCCAGCCTCTTCCATCTGCTCTGGCCCTGCTCCAAGCTCCTCCATACATTAGGTGAACACAATGCTAATTTTGCAGTTAGACGGCAATCAAACGCTTTCCCTCCTACGACACAGTCTTCCGAAGCTGCTCTATTTGTCCATGCAAACTGCCAATGAAGCCCATATTTACCTCCTTATGACAGATCACCATAGAAAACAAGCTAATGTCTCTTACTATAATTACCTTCTAGGGCGAATGAATGAACCTTTTAAGAATGACCTGATTCTAATGATGGGCTCACTGTAAGGTCTGTTCTGACCCTTTATCTCAGGAAGAGACCGAGTCAGTTTACTGCATGAAGGATGAAAATGGCTGCCCTCTTGAGCCAATTACGTATTTGGTAGACAGACTGACAATTTGACTTTATTCCACAAACATAAAGGGACTTCATCTTGCATTAGATTAGGCTATAGGATGCAGGATACTTTGGGTGTCACACAACACTCTTTCTTATCTTGACACCATTCAACATCTTCCCCGGGTATCTGATGACTGACGTAGGGTAGTCAATGTTGACTAGAGATTAGAAATGGAATCCACAGCTAACATGGCCACTAACATGGACTTTTTCATTCATTCATTCATTCATTCATTCATTCATTCATTCATTCATTCATCCATTCATCCATCCATTCATTCATTCAAACATAGCATTTTTAATTGCTCCACTTAGTGAAAAATCCACTACTCTGGGTGGTCTTAAAGCACAATGTAAGCCCTTTCCAACCCACTCACATTCTCAACAACAAAAATTAATGAAAAGAAATAAACAACTATGCAAACTGATAAAGTTCCAGGCAAATAAATAAACAAAGAAAAAAAATAACTAAATGGTGGTGGCAGTCCTCAGAAATAAAGATGAAACATGGATCACACGGCTACCAGAATGGAGGATGTTCTTGAAGGCTTCTTTAAAAAGTTTATTTTTGAGTAATTGCGTAGTAAAGGTCTGGAGGGAGGCGTCCTGCTAGATCTCCAAAGGAAGATTGTTCCAGAGTATATGGGCCACCACTGAGAAGGCCTGACTCTTAGTAGACGTTTTCCATGCCTCTCTTGGCATGGGCACCTGCAGCAATGAGGTGGTAGTAAACTATTACCAGAAAGACTTTTCTCTGGTTGTCTCCTGCCTCACTCCAGATGATAGGAGAACCTATGAAGATGGTGTGCCTCTCCACTGATGTGAGGAACAGGTTGATAACAACTTAATTTATGCTGAGAACTTCAGAGACCTCTAATCTGTTTCTGGTTTTATGCCCTAAATCATGGCTTTCCCATAGTTAAAATAGCCCCACTGGAATTTACCCAGAGTGTGGTAAAGTTACTTTTTTTGAACAAAAGATTCCACAACCCCCAGCCAACTTATATCTACTCGCTATTATGGCTAGACAGCTTGGAAGACTTATTTTCTGAAAGAGTAACTTTTCCAACCTCCAGCATTAACAATAACAACACATCTTCAAGACCACCATATTTTATTTGGTAAAAGCTTTTGTGCACTGCAGTCTACTTCACAAAATGGGTGACAAAATTCCATCAATTTCAGTGGCTCTATTCTAAGTATAACTGAACATGGATCGAACCCTTTATGGACAGTATTCTATTTGGAACATAAGCACAATTCAACCTGTCGTGTGGCTGATCTCTCAAGCCATGTTGGACCAGGCAAGCAAAGAGGTTCACATAACGCAGTGGGCCTCTATCTTTATTTCTTCATTTCTATATTTTGTTGTCTTTAGAGTAGAGATCTAGGAACCTGTCTTTGAGGAATGGAAAAACAAGCCTACAAAGAACTCCTAAGAAACTACAGTGAAAATATTTCAAACCATTGTGGCCTTAAAAAAAAAAAGAAGAAAATCAGTGCACCTGCTTCCTTGCCTTAAGACTCAAACAAATTCAGCTCAAGAGCCTTAAATATCCTGACATTTGCAAATATAAAATGAATGGCTCCAGGGCTCTATATTTAACGGTAGTGTAAGTGTTAGCTCGCTCCCTGCACCCCCAGGGGCAGCATTAAATAACTGAGCTAAGCAGAAAGGGAAAGAGAGAGAGAGAGAAAGAAAGAACTTACTTGTGCTGTTCACTGGTCTGTCCGGCAATGTTACTTGTTACTGCTGCGGCAGGCAGCCAAGCCACGGATCAGCCTCCTTTGCAAGGCAAAGATCAGCCAACTAGCTTGCAAAACTTGTGGGCTCTTTCATTCCCTTTGCTTCCAAATACCTTCCTTGAAATCACTGACGCATCAAGGTAATAAAAGAGGTGCACAGTTTTCAAAATCGGCGGCTTTCGGTCACTGGTGCCAGGGTCAAGCTGTCATAAACAAATTACAGGTCTTGGTTGTTTATTATTGTGGTCAGAAAGAAGAAAGCACACCTAGCATTGTTTCATTCCTGAGGTTTCGACGATGAGGTAGAGGCTGTTGATGGAGCAGGTAAACTTGTTCTCGCTGAAAAAAACATTATGAAACCTAGAGCAACAGGGTTTATTTAACATAGCTGATGGGCACTTACACATGCGTAAGTACAGACAAAGACAAGTGACAGAATACAGCCATCACATATTTGCAAATGATTCAGGATTAACCCTTGCGCTTTATATAAACAATGTAACCTCCTTACATGACAAATTAGGCACATGGCTTTAGGAGGGAAAACATATACGCCGTCTTACTGGTAGAGTGAGGTCGGCATGATTCATTGAAGGATGAGAGTTGGCCTCCTTTAAGGCAGTGTTCTCCAACCTTGGGCCTCCAGATGTTGTTGGACATCAACTCCCAGAAATCCTGGCCAGCAGAAGTGGTGGTGAAGGCTTCTGGGAGGTGTAGTCCAAGAACATCTGGAGGCCCAAGGTTGGGGACCACTGCTTTAAGGGAACCAGAGAGAAAGACAAGGCACTATCTTCTCTCTTGCTAGCTTTGCTTTCCTCACAAAAGGTGACTTCAGCCTCATCACTCTCTATGCTGGTTAGGGCAGATGGGAGCTACAGTTCTCCAACATCTGGAAAGCCACAGTTTGCCCACTCTGGGATGGGCATAATCCAGGGGTTCCCAACCTTGGGTCCCCAGATGTTCTTGGATGAAAACTTCCAGAAACCTTCACCACCAGCTGTGTTGGCCAGGATTTCTGGGAGCTATCGTCCAAGAATATCTGAGGACCAAAAGTTGGGAACCACATGAGAGAGAGAGAATGAGAGAGAGAATGTTCAGTGCTCAAATAAATAGTTCATTTCTTCTGGACCACCGAAACATGAATGAAGATCAGATGGAAGAAGTAGAAAAAACCCTGTCCAAAAGAATGGTGAGATATTCATAGAGTAAAAGGTAAAGGTAAAGGTTCTCCTTGACAATTTTTGTCCAGTCGTGTTCGACTCTAGGGGGCGGTGCTCATCCCCGTTTCCAAGCCGTAGAGCCAGCGTTTTGTCCGAAGACAATCTTCCGTGGTCACATGGCCAGTGCGACTTAGACACGGAATGCCGTTACCTTCCCACTAAGGTGGTTCCTATTTATCTACTCGCATTTCCATGCTTTCGAACCGCTAGGTTGGCAGGAGCTGAGACAAGCGATGGGCACTCACTCTGTCATGTGGATTCGATCTTACAGCTGACGATCTACAGACCTTACAGCACAGAGGCTTCTGCGGATTAACCCACAGCGCCACCACGTCCCATTCATAGAGTAAACCTATTTGTAAGCCTCAGAAGAGCTAATCTTCCAAACCACGTTCTTCAACCAAGTGCCCCTCAGTCTTGTGAATTACAAGATCCATTATTCCAGGCATCTGGGAAGGAGTGATAGATGTTGTCATTCAATACATGTGGATGGTACCCAGGACCAGACCATACCTGACATTCACCTCTGTTGCCTTAAGGTGGAGCAAAAAGGAAGTCATACGAACTCTCCCTGCCTGTTCCATTTGCTTCTCTGGCAGGCTCCTTGTTGAATGCCTGTTCTTACTCTGGTTCCAAGACTGTTCCTGCAACTGATCATGCAACAGGGAGCCTTCCAGGACAGGTGGGGTGGGATGGGGAGATATTTACTGCAATTTCCCTTTTGTTTCACATTTAGGTGACATGGTTGTAGCCCCTATTAGAGTGATATCCCCAAAGACTTGATCGTGCATGATGGCTGGGCCATCCTGTGGTTCACCAGATATGCTTTGATTTACTCTGTGATTGGTCTCCACGTCCACTTTTTCCCTTTGTAAGAGTCTGACGACGTGGTCAAATGCTGCAGGAGTTGTTGTGCTTATAAAATGGGTGAATTTGAAATATTTTGTACTGACCACATGACCTGGGATGAATCAAATGTTTTTCTTTCCCCTATATGATTAGCTCATACATTCTTGTAAAGAGGTGTGTGTCTGCAGCTCCTGTGTTTCAGTGACTTTGGCAGTTGGGAGCATGGGGATACCATGATTAGGGGTCGATGTCAGACTACTACATTTCTGAAAATTTTGTATAGAAAGACCAAGCTAGCATATGCACCCACACGCGCGCGCACACAACACAACACACACACACATGCGCAAAGTGGTGCTTCAACAAAGCCCCAACAAAGCGCACACGCACTAATATACATATATACAAGCAGTGCCAGCACTCACATCTGTCCACAAAGCCTCTCCTCCCCAAAGCCACTTAATCATTTTTAAATAGCTCTTCCCCACAGTCCTGTATATTTATGTACTTATTATTAACAGTGTCATCTGACAAGATAAGATAAGGAAATGAGTGATTAGGAGGAAGGAAAGCCTTCTTAAAGTAGTTCCTTTTAACTGCGCTACCGACAGTTACTTCTAATGGAACTTCAAGCAGAAGGCTTTTTTTCTCCTCAGCTTCTGTGGCCAATTATAGCGGAGAGAACCGATTGCTTGGTGCGACTTCATGGTGAAAGAAGGCAAGTTAATTTGCATTTTCGCTGTGAAGTTGCACCCTAAGTCTGATCACTCAGACATGAAAGGCTGCCTCATTCATTTCTCTAGAACACTAGATTCCAGAGTGGACTTCTGCCAGGAGGGTGAAGGCTCGTTGAAGGATGTTCTGGTCCATCTAAATTGGTGATTGAGGACAAACAATAACGACAACAAAGCAAAACAAACACTGGGTCCTGATTGACTATTGATACAGTTTTCTTTTTTAAAAAAATCTACTAATTTATAAAATGGTGCAAAGTGTACTCCTGAGCTTGAAGGGTGGACTTCAATATTCTCTTCCAAAATGTAAGAGGTTTTCAGTTCCAAGGAAATAGCAACCATTTTGTATTTGCCACCCTCAGCCCAAGAATTTGTTACTTTACCAACTTGTTCAAACCACGGACAGAACACAGAGCTTACTGGTTAACTCAGAAAACCAGAATGTGTTGACATTTAAAAAGATACGTAAGCAATTAGCGGGTGGGAGTTCTATATTGGTTGTTTAATGGTTAACAATAAATAGTCTGCTTATTGATGATGTAGTGAAGCCAGAGGTCAAAGCCTTTGGACTATCCAAGTAACAGGAGCTTGGACCTCGTCTGTCTGCCCTCCCGCCCTGGCTTCCTGGTTCCCTTTAAGTTTAGCTGTACAGTAATCCTTAACAGCTGGGATGGAACTCGAAGATCTCAGGAAACACACAGTATTGCAAGCCAATCTGCTTACAATGCAAAATAATTGAAGGGGGTTTGCTCTAGAGTGGACAATGAAGAGCCATCAACTTTACAAGAACGAACAAACAAACCACCTGGCTTCTCATGCATTGATATGGACTGGTCGATTTCCTTAGATTTTGGGCTCTCCCAGGAAAGGTTGGCTACGGGCTCTGTCAGTGAATCTTATCTTCTCCTAGTATATCCAAAATGCAGTTGCTTCCGTTTAGCTACTTAAAAGGAGAACATGTATCTTGCGCTCTAAGGAAACAAGAAGACACGAGACCCAGGAAGCTGGACACAAGAGGGCACTGATGTGCATACAATTTTATATGCTAATTTTAAAGAGACCCACTTTTGTACATATATTGTCCTTTGCTGGCTCTCTACTTTCAAAAGTAATGATTTTACTGTTTTGTTAGTGAGATCAATTCTCTGTTTTGTAATACCTTCCCCCCCCCCCGCTGCCAGTGGAGCTGAGCTGAAGGCCTCTCGTCTCCGACACGTGTGTGTGTGTGAATATAAGCCCATTCACAACGGCTGGTTGATTTCTGCAGGCTTCTTTCATCTGTCAGTGAGAAGTTCTATGCATCCAATGAGAGAGAGAGAAAAATTATTCTTGGTGAATGCTGTCTTCTTTTTTTGCTTGCAAAATCTGGTTACAAGTGGTCATAGCTAAGAATCCAACCATATTTAGAGATCAGGGTAGAATGTTTATTACTTAGCTTTCCTTTAAGATTGTATGGATGGGTATAATCTGCACAGGACAGGGCCTACACAGTAGTGGCTTCTCCCTAACAGAAAATCCTTCCTTGATTTCAGTTGTACCCTCAATTGTCCTTTATTTTGAAAGGTTTTGGAAACTCACTTGTTCCCCATGATGTTCAACTGAAATACTCAGGATGAAAGATACTTTTATTGGATTCTACTGTCTTGATGAAAATATCATTACTGTACATCCAGAGATTCATCAAAAAGACGAAATTCATTTCAACGCAAACATACACAGATTTGTGACTTTTTCAGTGACATGAAGCATTCAACTGTGTGCGAAACAAAACACATACAGTTCAAAATGTGAATGGTTCAAGTTTAAAAATGCATATAAGCATGCTTTGGTCAATGCGACAAATGCACAAATTAGGTAAAATAATACTTAAATAAAACAAATTATAAAATAATAATCATAATTGTGCGCTGTCAAGTCAATCCTGACTTTTGGTGACCCTCTTCAATAATATTTAGGTAAAATAAATTATATTTAACACACATTTTAAATAATGTATATATAAATGTTTGCCTTAAGAGAAAATGCACAAAAATTATACATTTCATAGGAGAAGGAAGAGCAAAATCTTGCTACTTAGTAGCAATGGAAGAAAATGCAGGTGGGAACTCAAGACAGAATGGTTTTCACATCCTCAATTCAGGATGCTTTTAAAATGTTTTATTACTGTGTTTGTGCAAAATGCTTATATTGACTGAACTATATTTTAATATAAAATCAGGACAAGGCCACATGGTGTTCAAAACAATACAAATGCAGGAATAGGTAATACCTTTATTAGACCATTAAGAAAATAAAATGCACAAAAAACGCAAGCTTTCAATGATCATTCATCTTCCTCAGGCTGTGCACCAACTTGTTTATGAAGTGAGTGATAAATTCCAACATGCTGCTGGAGGAGAGGTTTGCAGCCACGCCATTCTCCCACAGGCTCCTTACAGACTGCAACTGTTTCCATCTGAGAAGCTGACCTGGCATCTACAAACAGTTGGGGGGGGGGGTCAACATTTTGAATCACCATTGTGCCTCTCAAGAGAGGGCCCAGCCAATATCACCTAAGGCCTGATGGGTTACCTGCCCGGTCACCTGGGTGACCTTGGAAGTGCTACACAGCCCTAGAGCGCCACCAGAAGGAAGGACTGGGAAGCCACTTCTGAGTTCATTCGGTCTTTCTAACTCAGAAGTGCCTTGATGGGCACATTGTTATGCTTATGATAATACAGTGGTGCCCCGCATAACGGGTGCCCTGTTTAATGACGAATCCACATAGCGATTGAGTTTTTGCAATTGCAAAAGTGATCGCACTGCAATGTTTTAAATGGGAAAACATCGCTTTGTGATGATCAGTAAGATGTTTCGCTTACTGATTTTCGCATAGCGATGTTTTTTAAACAGCTGATCGGTGGTTCCAAAATGGTCACCGGGTAAAAAAAATGGCCACCCACTGTGTTTTCACGCCCTTTCCTTTCTTACCAGGCAGTGAAAATGGCGGCCGTATGGAGGATTTTCGCATAACAGTGAGTTTTAAGCCCATAGGAACGCATTAAACAGGTTTTAATGCATTCCTATGGGCTTTTTGGTTTCGTACAGTGATGATTTCACATAGCGATGATTTTTCCGGAACGGATTATCATCGCTATGCGGGGCACCACTGTATTGTATTTAATGTAGTTTGGTAAACTTTTTTGCATGTGGTTTGCTCCCTGCCTCAGGCTTGGAATGTGGGATTAGCCTGTCCCTGTGAGAGGTGAAGGAGATACATTTAAGTGTTGTGTAAATTGGCACGAGGCAGTGTTTTCAATCTTATTGCATTGTTGACATTTCTCGGGGCGGGCCTCGGCAATTCACTGTTGAGGCATTTTTAATTAGTTACATCTGGCAAGTCCCATCGAGGTTGAAAGCAACTGAAGCTCTGCCCCTTTTAAGAATAGCGGCATCAAAATAAATTGTGAAGTGTGGGTTCCTATCTTGGCAGTTCCTGTAGCTCCACCAAGGAGAATCCAGAAATATGTGGGGTTGCCTTGATCCATATCAAGAAACCAGTTTTAGCAGTTGTCATCTGCACCAGGAACAGATGTTTCGCTGACAGGCATGACCTGACTATTTAAGACCAAGCCACCCCAAAATGTTTGGCATTAGAAAAGGAGTAATTTAAAAAGGGTTAATAAGATCATGCGAAAGGCCAGACTGGAGGAATCTGAAGCCGGAATTAAGATTGCTAGAAGAAATCTCAACAACCTCAGATATGCAGATGATACCACTCTCATGGCAGAAAGTGAGGAGGAATTAAGGAACCTTGTAATGAGGGTGAAAACGGTCTGAAGCTCAACATCAAAAAAAGCTAAGATCATAGCCACTGGCCCCATCACCTCCTGGCAAATAGAAGGGGAAGATATGGAGGCAGTGACAGATTTTACATTCTTGGGCTCCATGATCACTGCAGACAATGACAGCAGCCACGAAATTAAAAGATGCCTGCTTCTTGGGAGGAAAGCGATGACAAACCTTGAGAGCATCTTAAAAAGCAGAGACATCACCTTGCCAACAAAAGTCCACATAGTCAAAGCCATGGTCTTTCCAGTAGTGATGTATGGAAGTGAGAGCTGGACCATAAAGAAGGCTGACCGCCGAAGAATTGATGCTTTTGAATTGTGGTGCTGGAGGAGGCTCTTGAGAGTCCCCTGGACTGCAAAGAGAACAAACCTATCCGTTCTGAAGGAAATCAAGGCTGAGTGCTCACTGGAAGGACAGATCCTGAAGTGGAGGCTCCAGTACTTTGGCCATCTCAGGAGAGGAGAAGACTCCCTGGAAAAGACCCTAATATTAGGAAAGTGTGAAAGCAAGAGGAGAAGGAGACGACAGAGGACGAGATGGTTGGACACTGTCATTGAAGAGACCAACATGAATTTGACCCAACTCCGGGAAGCAGTGGAAGACAGGAGGGCCTGGCGTGCTCTGGTCCATGGGGTCACGAAGAGTCGGACGCAAGTAAACGACTAAACAACAATTTAAAAAGAAAGAAACTCACCTTCTGTTTTTGTCCCACACCTAAAATGAGGAGCAAAGCTAATATATCAGTGTGGAGTGACCATTGCTTCTTTGCCAGACTTGCATCACCCAAACAGTGGATATGGAGGGCAAGGAACCTCAAAAAGAAGGGCTGGATAGCTCAGTGGTTTAGGTCTCTTGGCTGCTGAGTCAGAGGTTGGGATTTCAGTTCCCCACCGTGCCTCCACCAAGTCGAGCCAGTCTGTGTGTCCTTGGGCAAGCTGCACAATTCCAAGGTGTCCCCAGAAAAAGAGAAGGGTAAACTACCTCTGAGTATTTGCTACCTGGAAAACCCTGAAAAGCTTAGCCATGAAGTCAGAATTGACTTGATGGCATATAATTATGATTATTAATTTAAATAAATATATGCAAATATATTCACAATCAGATAATCTTACTATATGCACTACAGCTCACTAGATCTCAACTAGATAACCACCTTGAGACAAAGCACTGAGAGAAGACAGGATATAAATCAAATAAATAAATGAGTCCCCGTATTGAAGAGCTTGCTGAGATGTCCTGAGCTTTGTATTTTCTGAAGCTTACTGAAATGGGAATATATGTGGAAAGAAAATAAATAGAGGTTGCTGCAGTTTTGACAGAATATCTAGCCAGGCAACAATCAGTTATTTCAGAGGAATGGTCCGAACAGTGTTTCCAGAACATCCAGTCCTGGGACTGACCTCACATCTGAAGTTCGAACACGCCATGCCGTATCCTTACTGCCATGCATCACTAATTGTATTTCTCGTAGTTGGCTTTTTTCTTATGAAATCACACACACAGAGACACAGAGAGAGAGAGAGAGAGAGAGAGAGAGAGAGAGAGAGAGAGAGAGAGGGAGGGAGGGAGGGAGGGAGGGAGGGAGAGGGAGAGGGAGAAGGAGAGGGAGAGGGAGAGGGAGAGGAGGGAGGGAGGGAGAGGGAGGGAACAATTTTATTTAGAAAATGAGAGGTCTGATTCGATATATTTACTAATCAAGGCCTCTCCTACACACCAAAATCTAACTTCACAAATTCACAACTCATAACAAATTATTATCTTGAACAAGCTCAAATCTCCAGGGCCAGATGAACTACATCCAAGAGTATTGAAGGAACTGTCTAAAGAACTATCAGAGAACCACTGTATTATTTTCTTGAAATCATGGAAAACGGTTGAGATGCCTGATAACTGAAGGAAAGCTGACGTTGTCCCTGCCTTTTAAAAGGGCAAAAAGGGGGAACCTGGGAACAACAGACCAGTCAGCCTGATATCAATGTGAGGGAAATTCTGGAACAGTCTATAATAACCTGTCCTCAACCTTTGTCCAACCTCTAGGCAGCTTTTGCTTCTTCTCACAAAATTCTTCTCCCCAGCTCTGTAAAGAACAGCAGGATGAAGAATTCAAAAGTTAGAGAGATTTTACTGAGGTAATGAAAGCATCACCTGAGAGCTAGCCTGATTTAGCACATAGAGCGTCAGACGTTTTTAAAAATGATTTTTAGAAATTAAGCAGAATCCAATACCTCTCAATCAAACAAGGCTGATTGTGGCCTGATGTTTAAAAAGAAGATTGTTCTCCCTTAAAACAACAACAACAACAACAACAACAACAACAACAACAACAACAACAACAACAACAACAACAACAACAACAACAACACACGGTCACCTGCCAAGGAAATAGAACATCTTCATGTTTGTTATGAGCATCCCATGTGACTCATAACAAGACCATCGAAAGAGCCCCATTTGGCAAAACGGCCTGGCCCTTTGAGTTCTTCCGTTTATTATTCAGGGGGCAGTAAGGGAATACTTTTGAAAATTGTGGGGAAAATATGGTAATTTTCCGATAAACTTTTCTGTGTGCATGGCTTCCATGCTGACCTTCTGTAATAAGGCAGCTCATGGGTGTGTGGGGGGTATCACTTTACAACCCATGTGCTGTTTCTTTGGGCTTAAAGCATGACAGGTAGGTTTTGTTGTTACCACTGTTGTTTGAAGGGCTTTGACTCTTTTGTTAGTATTTTTTAAACCAAACAAGCTTATTTAACTTTCAGATACTTATTAGGTAACAGCTTGAGAAGGCCTTAGCAGTTCGTAAGGTTAAGTCCACAAACGTTTTCCAGAAAACCAGGAAGTAGCAAAGAAGAAGGAAATGGCCGTGTGACCGAGTGGAGGTAGGGGAATCTGTTTCAGTTTCTCCCACACTCATATTTTTTGAGCATCAAATACTTCCTCTCCCCCAAATTTAAAGAAAAGTTTAAAAAGTGAAGAAATTCTTCACATGCAACCTGAAACGAAATTCAGGTTGCATGTGAATAATATTTGTATTGCTCAAATCTAGATGAAATTCTCAAAAGTTCCCAGAGGACCCTCTTGTACCTGCCTCCTCTATAAGCGCTAGCGATAAGGAGCCTTTTTTTGGGGTGGGCGAGAAATCATAGCAACTCTCGTTCAGTCCTAAAACAGCTGAATATGCAGAGATTCAAATCCAGGCTTTAAAAAGTGAAGCACACAAAACACTGGGCCAGGAATGGACAAATATATCAGAATCAGTTTCTCATACAGTCTATTTTTATACATGATATATATAGTTCTTTCAATATGAAATGCAAAGACATCTGCAAATTTTGCCAGATTTGTATAAGAATGAACAAAATTTAAATTCTCACCACCTGCCAGTCCATTAGAGTAAGGCAAGTGTGGATTCCAAAGGCCTTCCTTTCTGAAAAATATTTTTAAAAAAAATTCGAGGTGCCTCTTTTAAAAAGGGGGCTGGAGCTTCTCCTTCAAATGTAGGGAGGTAAAGATCGTATTATGTCTGTCCATCTGTCTACTTCACCAGTTACTAGTAAACACTACTCTGAGTGGTTTATATGCAACAAACACAAATTGAAATACATGAAGAACACATAAATTGAAATAAATTTTAAATAATATACTAAATACTAAACCACATATAAACAGGTATAGCAACCCACAACAACAACAACAACAACTACTACTACTACTACTACTACTACAACTACTATTACTATTACTACTACTACTACTACTACTACTACTACTACTAACAACAACAACAACAACAACAACAACAACAACAACAACAACAACAACAACAACAATAATAATAATAATAATAATAATAATACAACCAATTGACAGCAATGGGCAAATGAATCCAAGAATCATAATTGAGTTGGAAGGAGCCTATAAAGTCATCCAGTCCCTTGAAGGTCAGTCAGTGTAGCATTAAGAGAGGATGCTTTCAAAGGCTTTGGTAAACAGCCTTGTTCTGAGCATCTTATGAAAACGCAGGAAAAAAATTAGGCCAGGAACAGATGAAGCTATTGAGGTTTGTGCATGTCTCCGCTTGTTGCTGGACATTGTAGTTTGTAAATATGTGACACTTCCTTGATCCCATAACTATCTTCATTGTGTCTTTTTTTATTTATTTATCTTCTTCACTGTCTTCTGTCTTCAATCCATCTTGTACAGGCAACAGAACTTAAAAGCCAATGTTGCATTATAAAAACATTATGTAGACATATTGCACCAACTCTAGGCTCTATGGGTACATAGTTAAAGAAATGCTCCTTTTTATGCAACTGCTTTTGGCATTTCTTCAATCTCTCTGAAAACCTAGAACAGTGGTGGCGAACTTTTTTGGGCTTGCATGCCCAAATTGGAAAACAAACAAACAAAAAACACAGCAGGCGGCAGGCGGCAGGCGGCAGGCGGCAGGCGGCAGGCGGCAGGCGGCAGCGGAACTGGAAGTGGCAGCAGGAAGGGGAATCCTGGCACGGAGGTGCCTTGAGACCCCACTCCGGATCAGCTGCTCTGGATCTGCCTGCCGAAGCACCAGCACTGCGGCTGGAGCCGCCTTCTCAGGTTTGGCTGCACGGAGGGGGAGTAGCGATCTGGTGAAGGGGTTCCACATGCCAGCTGCGGAATGCGTGCCATAGGTTTGCCATCCGCTGGCCTAGAAGAACCAAAAGTCTTTGATCATGCTACAAGGATAATGTTGAATTCAGCTAACTTCAGTTGCTAGTCCCAGCACAATTGCAGTTTACTAAGTCTGTGCATTTCAACAGAATCATAGAATCATGGAGCTGGAAGGGGCCTAGAGGGCCATCAAGTCCACAATGCAGCTCAATGCAGTAATCCAAAGCAGACCTGAGAGATGGTCATCCCGTTTTCTCTTGAATGCCACCAGCACTGGAGAGCTCACCATCTCTCATGGTAATCGGTTCTGTTATCGTACTGCTCTAACAGTTAAGAAGTTCTTTTTGATATTCTGCCAGAATCTGGTTTCCTGTAACTTGAGCCCATGATTGCATCTCCTGCACTCTGAGAACAGATTCTGGCCCTCCTTCGTACTATTCAAGTATTTGAGAAATGCTCTCACATCTCCCCTCAGTCTTCCTTTCTCAAGGCTAAACATGCCCAGTCCTTTACCAGTTTTTCTGCCAAAGGCTTAGTTTCTAATGCATCCCAAAACAGCATTTGCCTAGAATAGATCTACTCTAACTCTGACTAGGGATTTGATTTTGGTCATTGTGTTAAATAAGGAAGAATTTTCTTCTCAAAATTTAAAATGTGAAACCCATCTCCAGGGGTTTGAAATATAGTTCTATAATTTTGAAGTTTAAAAATCATGTCACAGCCTTTGAGATATCATTGGGGAACAAGCTCTACCAGTAATAATGCCAGAATAAAATTTATTTGCTACCTGGCAACCGTCACACATTTTACCTGTTGCTCCAGCTTTCCAGAAAACTAACCCAGAACAATAGATGCATTAAAAACTGCACTGTGACCTGTACAATTCCACTTCCCCATCAATCACAATGAAACGGGTAACTTTCAAATCTATTCTGAGCCCTTAAATTATGAGACTTTGGAATCTGGACAATGATTAAGCAAGTTTCATGCTTGCTAAAATGACACACAGAAGCCAAATCCAATTCCTTCGTACTCCTCCATTCCCAGCTCTTGGCCTCTTGTCAACTAGTTTCTGCATGGAGTGCCTTCCAACCGACTTGGCAAGATGCACTCTCAGTCTCACACCTCATTTGATTACACAATGAAAACTAATCATCTTCTCTTTGTATATTTTTCTCAGAGGTTGAAAGCAAAGCAAAACAAAGTGTGCTGCTTATGTACCTCCCCATAGCACTTAAAGCACTCTCTGGGCAGTTTACAATTTAATTATGCAGGTTACACATTGCCCCTACCACTCAATCTACTGACCTCAGAAGGATGGGAGGCTGAGTGATCCTTGAGCCAGCTACCTGGGACTGAACCCAGGTCAGGAGCAGAGTTTTGGCTGCAGTACTGCAGTTTAACCACTGTACCATGGGGCTCCAAGGTTACTTGTTTGCCCCCCCTTTTTTTAAAAAAAATCCACAATACGGACAAGCTAGCTGAAGGATTCTGGGCTTTGTAGTTCCTGGTAAATTTGTTGCAGTATAGTGCCCACTTCTAAGGATTCCTAGCCCTGCATGTGGTGACATAGAGGACTGTGTAAGCAGAGGGACATCTTGGTTTGTTTTGCTTTGTGTTTTAAAGCCTAGGGTTCATTCCAGCTTAACAAAGTTCCAGCGAATGGCTTGGATGAAACTGTGCCATAGAGATTTGATTTTACCTACCATACCAGGCAGTGACAGATTTTACTTTCTTGGGTGCCATGATCACTGCAGATGGTGACAGCAGCCACAAAATTAAAAGACGCCTGCTTCTTGGGAGGAAAGTGATGACAATTTTAGACAGCATCTTAAAAAGCAGAGACGTCGCCTTGCCGACAAAGGTCCGCACAGTCAAAGCTATGGTTTTTCCAGTAGCAATGTATGGAAGTGAGAGCTGCACCATAAAGAAGGTTGACCGCCAAAGAATTGATGCTTTTGAATTGTGGTGCTGGAGGAGGCTCTTGAGAGTCCCCTGGACTGCAAGGAGATCAAACCTATCCATTCTGAAGGAAATCAACCCTGTGCGCTCCCTGGAAGGGCAGATCCTGAAGCTGAGGCTCCAGTACTTTGGCCATCTCATGAGAAGAGAAGACTCCCTGGAAAAGACCCTGATGTTGGGAAAGTGTGAAGGCAAGAGGAGAAGGGGACGACCAAGGATGAGATGGTTGGACACTGTCATCGAAGCGACCAACATGAATTTGACCCAACTCCGGGAGGCAGTAGAAGACAGTAGGACTTGGCGTGCTCTGGTCAATGGGGTCACGAAGAGTCGGACACAATGACTAAACAAGAACAGCACCATACCAGTTTGTGCACATTTATTCTGCACGTGCAGGAGATCAGCCAAAGGAGTTTACTCTCTCTTTCTCTCTTCACCTAGAAGGTGGAGTAACGGATTCCCCCCTCCCTTGAACTGGGTACTCAATTTACTGGCCTTGGAAGGCTGAGTCACCCTTGATCCAGCTACGTGAGCACAAGATCAAACTCGGGTCAAGAGGAGAGTCTTCACTGCAGTACTGCAGTTTAACCACTGTACCACAAGGTAGAGCCAGGAGAGAATCTTTCATGAAACCATGAAGAACCATGGTTGCCAGTCAGAGTGATATACTACAGGGTGAAATGGACCAAAAGTCTAGCTGAGTATAAGGCCACTTCCTACATTCAGCTCACAGGAAAAGATGAACAGGAGGTCCACAATTCTTCAGGGTCCAGCCAAATCTAAGTCTGCTAAGTCCATGGGAGTTAACTCTTCCTGGAGACAGCTCATCAGCAAGTAATGCTCAGCTTTTTCAACGTCTCTCCAGCAGCAAACAAGATCTTCCAGGATAATAATCTTTAAAAAGCCCTTGAGTCCTTCCACTCCCATGAATGAGCCCTAGAAAGCATATGAGCACTTGAGAAAACAAGCCCCTTTGGAGGAACGGGGAGAAGGTACTCTCGGACCTTATCCCTTGCTTCCTCCATGCCGCAGCTCTCTACTCTTTTCATGACTGCTGGCCACATTAGCTGGGGATGATGGGAATGGTTGTTGCAAATATCTGAAGGGCATCAGGTATGCTCTTATTCTCTCAGGAAAGGAGATTCTCACAGCCATGCTTTCTGAAGTTCTCAACACCCGGGCTCACTTGGCAACTGCTGATGGTGGTCTCAGCTTCTGAAGCTCTCTCCACCAAACTAACAAACATAGTGCATTTTTATTAGTTATGTGTACATGCCAGCTCTCTTCCCAAGAGTTCAAGAAGTACACAGTTTTCCTCTACTTTGTCCTCACAACAGTCCAGACCATGGTTTCTTGTGACACGTGCCTACAGTCAAATATAAAAGATAAGCCAACATCCCCAGAGATTTAAAAGACTTCCGATTAACCTGAGATGATCTTACCTGAGAACCTACCTGAGATAATCTTTCAAAACATTCCCTTTCCATAAAAATACAGTGGGGTCTTGACTTAAGAACGGCTCGAGTTAAGAACAATTTGACTTAAGAACCACTCTCATAGGAAAATATTGACTTGACTTAAGTACTTAGATTTGAGTTAAGAACTGAAAAAAACCACGTGGGAGGCAAGGAAAGTGCAAAATTTGAACTTTCAGTTAACTGTTGGCCAGTGAAAAGGGTGCCTGTCTGCTTCCTCACTCCTCCCAACGTTTAGAGAGTGGATTGGGAGACAGTCTTCGGACTGCCTGGTACTGTCCTGCCTGGACTGTATTTTCCCTGCCTTCCCTGAACCTTTCTTGACCTAAGAAAAAAAGAAGCAAAATATCCCCCTCTAGTGGTCGAAGGCGGAATAGCAGCTTCCCATTAGTTTCTATGGACGGAAAAGAGCAGATACGGATCAAATGGTTTTCAATGCATTCCTATGGGAAATGCAGATTTGACCTGCAATCTTTTTGACTTGAGAACCGCCTTCCAATACGGATTAAGTTCTCAAGTCAAAACTCCACTGTATGTAAAACTACTCAGCAAATCCCCCCCTCTCTCTACCTTCTTTCTCCGGTGCATGTTACCTTTTAAAGGGCCAATAATGACTTCTCAGGAAATATTCGGTCATGTGTACTGTTAGATGGATATCCTTAAAGAGAAACCAAGACTTTATTTGCCGAGAGTTCATTTCATGCAAATAAGTAGATGGCGTGGCTATTTCGGCAGCCATTTGGTTTCTCTTACTGCAGCACCCAAAATTACTTTTAGTGTTGCCAATATCAAGATTGCCTAGTTATTCTCCATTCTGCACTGGCAGGGCAGTAAACAGATACCTGTGAGCTTCATAATGGAGGAGCGACAACAAGCCCCAGAATCCCCCGACCATCATGAGCTTTGACCAACTCTTCCAGGCTTTGTGACCAAAAGCAAAATAATCCCAATCTCGGTAGGCATGTCACAAGTTGCTAAACGTCTAAGCTCGCTGGGTGATGAAAGTTGAGGTGGGAGAGTTTTTGTAGGAGCGGTGAGGCAAACATGACGGATCCAAGGGCCTAAGTCAGGACCCCTTCACCTGTGGGGCCCTTGACACTCATGCACTCTAAAATGCTTGCCAAAAAACTTAAAAACACCAAATAACCAAAACTGGAAGAGTCCAGAAGCTCACTTCTGGTTTTGATTGTGAGGTTTCTTTGTGGAGTTAGGATGAACCAGAATAGTCCTAGATAGCTGGCTGGATAGCTCTGACTGCTAGAGCCAGAGGTTGAGAGTTCAAGTCCCCACTGAGAATTCCAGAAGAGCCAGCCTGTGTGGCCTTGGGCAAGCTGCACAGTTCCAGGATGTCCCCAGAAGAAGGGAAGGGTAAACCACTTCTGAATACCTTTTTACATAAGAAACCCTGTAAGTCAGAAGTGACTTGACAGCACACATAAACACACAGAGCACATTCTTCACAATTTTATGCCTTATGTGAAAATTCCCCCTCCTGAAAGCTTTTCTTAACCCTCCCTCAAAAGTGTTTTCTCCTCTGAAAAAAAAGTTTGTTTTTAAAGTAACTATAGTGGGTGTGGGCCTTCACAAACTCCTCTGAGGGGAGCCCACAAGTGGCCCATGGGACCATCTTTGACTACCCCATGGTCTAAACAAACCCCAAAGTCAGGCAAACTATATTTGTATTCAGAAGTCTGAAGTGTCAAACATTCTGTATTTCAGTTGCTCTTAAGGGTGGGCCAAAATAATGCTCTCAATCCAGCTCTGAAAATACTTGGTCACTTTGAAGGAAAAAAAAAAGGAGGGGGAGTTGCTCTCATTAACTAACAAAAGATTGTTGTTTCTCCTCAGGGTAGAGCTTCAAGGCAGGTTGCCCTTCCTTGTTTCCCAGGTTACCCTGGCACAAGAAGAGTAACTCAAGAGAAATGCTGAAGAGGATTGTTGTTGTTATGTGCAGTCAAGTCACCTCCGATGTACGGTTTTCTAACCCTCCCTCAAAGGGACCACCAAAATGTACTATCAGAAAGTTCCCTTCACCTCAGGCAACTCTGAATGATGATATCCATTGGGAATAACAAAGTGCAGGACACTGTGCAGGTCTAACAGTGTTGAAGTCAGGCCAGGCTTCTTTATCCATAAACTGGACTTTGCCAGGAAGACCTTCAGCTAGAAAACTCCTCACGGTCTCCTGCAGCCCTTCAAATAGAGGACTGTCCTTTTAAAATTAGGGCTCATGGCCACTCCTGGAAGTGAGAGGATGGTGAGGCCTCCTTACTCTAACTGGAGAGCCCATACCTTGCTCCTTGCACTAGATACTGTTCCCAGCATATCCAAATGAATATACAGTGGTGCCCTGTTTGATGACGTTAATTCCTTCCAGCGAAATCGCTGTAGAGTGAAAATGTCGTCAAATGAAACAAAAAAGCCCATTGAAATGCATTGAAAACTGCTCAATGCGTTCCAATGGGCTGAATACCTGCTCGTTTTGTGAAGATCCTCCATATGGCGGCCATTTTCAGTGTCTGTAAAGCGAGGAATCCGTCCCTAGAAAACAGCGGGGGGCCATTTTGAAAGCTGGTGGCCATTTTGAAGCGGCCAATCAGCTGTTCAAAAAACATCATTTTGTGAAGAATCAGATCCCGAAGTAGGGAACCGATCATCGCAAAGCAAAAAAACCCCATTTAAAACATCGTTTTTCAATCGCTTTTGCGATCGCAAAAACCTCATCGTAAAGCTATTTCTTTGTTAAGTGAGGCAATCGTTAAGCGGGGCACGGCTGTACACATAACAGCAGACCAGGGCCTCACAAGGATTTGCAGCTATTAGAAGAAAACAGAAAAAGTGTGCTGCTTATATACTGCCCCATAGCAAAGCATTCTCCGGGTGATATATCTCTGAAGATTCTCAGTCGTCCAGGTGAGCTGATCTGGAAGTTGAGTTATGGCAACTGGACTTCTTTCTTATTAGGTCAAAACGTTTTGCTGCTCATCCAAGTACTGTAGCTTCTACTTGTGGTTATCAAGTAGCTCTATGGACTGAAGAAGCTACTTGAATGAGTTTCAACCTAATAAGAAAGAAATCCAGTTGGCATGACTCAACTTCCACACACTCTTTGGGCAGTATACAATTTAATTATGCAGGCTGCACAATCCTCCACACAGACACCCAGCAAGCTGGGTGCTCAATTTACCAACCCCAGAAGGATGGGAGGTGGAGTGAATCTCAAGCCAGCGGCCTGGGATTGAACCCAGATCACACGCAGAGTTTTGGCTGCAGTCCTGCAGTTTAACCACGGTGCCATGAGGCTCCATAAGAAAGATAACATCAGCCGAACACTAGAAGATGGAATGTTGTACAGCCAGTTTTGTCAAATGATCTTCTTAGTTTCATGTCGGCTCCTCTGGTGACTACATCACACCAGTTAATTTCAGGGCCATTCCGCCAAATTCTAGGCAAACTCTGGGCATCTGTCATTTTTCCAGCTCCATATCCTCCAGATATGACACAATTTTTTCCTAATGAAAGATTTTAAAAAAGAAAGTGTTTTTTTTGCCTAAAAAAAAGGAGAAACTGCACTTCCTTGAAGTGGGAATCACCCATTTTTAAGGAGATTATTATTATTTTAAATGGGGGGGAATGATTTTTCTCTTCTTCTGGTATGTTGTGGGGGCCATGATTCTTACCGCTGTTGTCTTTGGTCTTTTGAGATGCATCATGGAGGAAAGCCAAGGAAATAAGCAAACCATGGTCATAAAAGCAATCCGAATGACTTGTACCCCTCCCAGAAACACCGAAATGACAGAAGAAGTAATGGACACAGACAAAGTTGGCAAACATACACATCATAGTCCAACATACAACTTTGGCAATGGAAGCAAAATAGCAACATAAATAATCTTCCACTGCCCCTTGCATGAAATGTTTATATTTGGGAGGACCACTAAAGGTGACATGGACAAAATTAAGGACCTACACCTCCATCACTCATCTTGAATACAACCTTTTGAATACAATCCCTTATTCTAAATACCACTGATCCTTTTTTTTTCCTTCACAAGTCCGTGTTTCTGCAGTCTTTCATCTCTATTGTCTCTTGCTGCAAATGTGTCGCATTTTGAGCTTCTGGCATGTCTTTCTGTTCCACTGTCCCATTTTCTTCTTTGGCTTCTAATTCTATGTTCTCGTTTGTCCGGTTCCTGTTCTGTTTCCTCAAAATGAGTAGTACGAAGGCACAAGGGATGTACGAGATCGCACGGAGAACTGAAGACAGACCGAGGTACAGCAATCTGGAGTATAATTTAAAACCACATTGGGGGGGGGGGGGAGAGCAGCCATGATTATCTGGAAGTGCAAAACACAGATTCCACTGGGCCCATAAATCTCCTTCCCCAATGACAACCTTGCACTGTTATCATTAAGTATGCAGCATCATAGTTAGCAGCATTCATATATTAACTTTAGGGGTTTAAATACTTTACCCCAGTACATGTTATAAGCATTTGTGAGGGGACTTTGTGAGTTAAGGTGCGACTAGTAATAAAAACTTTAAAAATTATCCCAGGCTTTTAGAAAGGGGGGGGGGGGAGAGAGAGACAGGAATCTCATGCAAAATCTGAAAAAAAAACTTCAAACTGTTGTGTTGTCACAGAAAGGGCCACCCAGAGAGGTCCAGAGTCTGAATAGATGTCCAGACTTAGCCTCAGGAGCTGAATTATTCACTTGAGCATAAGTCATCCTCCTTGTGATGCCCTCTAACCACGGCCTCTACAGGTTGTGCATTCAACAACCATACGAAGATTCTCCTATGGAGGATATCTCCATTCATGTATTGGGCACCTTCTCTATGTATTGTGGCCGACTGAAGATGTAACTAATTCATGCTCCTCATACTCCCCAATCTGCAGTTTTATTCCATTGGAAGGACAGACCAGGGGCAAAGGAAGAAGGGCCCTAGAGTGACCACAAGTAGGAAAGACCAATGTTTTCTATGACCTGATCCCAGCGATGTTCCAGATCACTTCCTTTGTAGTGCATTTGGAAGGGTCTTTGGACCTCTTGCAGTAAAGGCTGTAGCTTAATTCAACTAGGAAGCATTCCAGCCTAAAACCCTGCCAATCAAATTCAACAATAATGAAATAGATAGAGCAGGGGTCTCATCCTGACCCTATTCAGTCATTCCTTATCTAGTTTCTCAACAACACGTTTACAGAGGAGTGATCAATCCCTTCTCTGTCATTGCTTTCTCCATGCGAAGGGTGATTTGACAACCCCAGCTCATGTGTGGTCTCTACATGTGAGAAAGAACCCACGTTTTCTCCTATTCTTGTTTATGGAGGTTCCTCCTCTTCACCACATGGCAAAAGCAACAATAGAGAGAAAGGATGGGTTGCTCCCCTCCCACGTTGTTGAGAACAACCAGGAAGGTAATGACTAAATAGGGCTCCAGTTTCTTATGTTCCTATGACATCAATCAGGAAAGGGAGAACAAGAAAAGGGTTCCTTGCCCCCACTAGAAACTTCTTCCTTCTCCCAAAGCAATTGATTTTCTGGGTTAGGGTGTGGTGCCCTCTCGTTCAGTCCACCAGCTGACAGTGGCCTTGATTGCACCGTTACACATATTACCGCAGAACAGCCTTTCCCAACTCCGTGACCTCCTCGATGTGTATGTGTGGGGGGGGGGAGGGCCATGTGGGGTGATTACTGTTCTTGTACATTTGTGTCAGAATCAATGTTCAGTGGGACCCCCTTATCTGTGGATCAGTATCTACTGATTCACTTCTCCATGGTTTGAAAATATTAGAAATATTAGAAGAAAAATCCTAAAAATATATATTTCTAAAGATGAAGTTACCACAACTGTCCACAGGGGGCGCCAGAGACTGACTTATATATAGTTCTGGATTATCAGTACATTACAAGAACTGGCCACTAGAGGGAGATAGAGAGCATGTTTTATATATAATGTTTGCTATTAAAATGGCCTTTGCTATAATCCACATTTTTCAGCATCCACATCAGGGAGATTGGAACCGATCCCGTGGATACAGGGGTCCTCCTGTAATGTTCCATCTGGAGTGGAAGGGTGCCATCTTTACCCAGGGAATGCCCAAATGTGTTCATTGTCCTAACATTCTTCAGGGAGGTGCCTTTTATGTCCCCAATGTTTGGTGTTGTTGCCCATTTATTAAAAGAGCAACTACGTTGTGAAGAACCGCAGTAGAATGTGTAGTTAACCTCTAGGGTCTACATACGTTCTGTGAAAGGATGTTTTGGATGTCTTCTCTCAGATATTCCAGTTAGCATGGGCAGTGGTGAGGAGGTATGGGCTCTGTAGTCCAAAATATGAGGAAAGCCAGATGTTCTCCAGCTCTGCTCTACAACATACTGGAGTTTTACAAAGGAGCAGAGGCAGTATGCTAGTAAAAGTACCTGTACATGTCTGAATCGTACATCCGACAGGCTCCTTCACCACCGCAACTCTTGGTTCCCCATTTCAAGCATGTGGTGTCAATCATAGCTCCATAATAAATAGGCGACGGGATGCCAGCTACATAGGGTGTAGAGACAAGTCAAGCAGAGTCCTTATTCTGAGTGATTTCATAACTGTGCAATCTATTCTGCTGCTTGAAAGTATCAACACAACAGTCTTAACAGGCTTTTATGAATTCTTTTCTCCTTTGAAACATAACTGTTTCTACAGTCAATGAATTAATACCCCTGCTTTTCAGCTAAACAAACACACCACCTGTTGCTTCAGGCAGTAATGATGCTCAGATTTTTAAAAGTTCTCAACTGAAACTTAAGATAAAAACAAAGAAATTCAAAATACAATCAAGAAAACACGAACAAAAGGCATGGGGGCCTCTGCATGTGTGTGTCATCAAACGGATTCTGACTTAGGGTATCCTAAGTACACAGCACTCAAAAATGGCTTAGTATTCCTTTCTTCTTGCACAATGCAGCTTGGCCAAGGCTGCACGGGTTCATTCTTCTCCTTGGAGGCAAAATGGGGGATCAAACTCTCCATGTATGGTTCCATAGCCAAATAACTCACCATAACTCAACCATAACTCACTGAGCTATCCAGACAGCTAGAGTGGAAAGCATAGCTAATGCCTGACCAGCTGGGTCCCCTTCAAAAGAAGTCCTGACTGAACAAAAATGTCTTTCCCTATTGGAAACTCAGCCTTTCTTGGTGAGGAATTCCTGCCATGTCTGGAAAAAGCCACCAAGAAGCCACAATTTAAAGCAGGCTTGTCCAACCTGCGGCCCGAGGGCCGCATGCGGCCCAGGTCGGCTCATAATGCGGCCCAGTGCAATTTTTTATTTTTAAAGAAATTCCCAAGTTTCAAGTTACACTGCTAGCGCTTGTGGCTGGAATGCGGCCGGGGCATGTCACAACGGTAGGGGGGGAGAGAGGGAAGGAAGGAAGGAGTGGGAGGGGAGGGGACAGGGGGGCTGCGTGACTGCATTGCGTCATCCCCGTCAATAGGTGGACCCCCTCCCGGCCCCATAAAGCCACCGGAGTCGAAGCTGGCAGCCTCTGCTGTCTGAGATCGCAGCTGCCAGTAAGTGTGCTTGGAGCGGGGCTGCGAAGGATGGCTAGGGCTGCCCCCCCATGCGGCCCAAACCAAATTTTCATCTTCTAATGTGGCCCAGGGAAGGTGAAAGGTTGGACACCCCTGATTTAAAGCATTACAAAAAATGATATGAACTTTTGCAAAAGAAAATGGTAGCAGAGAAAAGAGAGGAATGGGACTGGGTGAGGGAAAAAGGAAAATGCACTCTGAGACAATCGAGAACGGATCCTCCCCCTCTCCTGTATCACTACTTTCAAGTAATTGGAAAGTGCTATCCTATTTCCCTTTGGTCTTCTTTTCTCAAGGCTAAGCATGCCCAGTTCTTTCAGCCTTTCCTCCTAGGGCTGAAAGAATATATTTGGATTAAGAGTGTGACCAATAAAGAAACACTACTGCAAATGAATAAAGATCAAGAACGGCATCCTGTTTGATATTTACACACATGGTACTTGCATCTCAGAAGGTGCCCATTGCCTGATCTCAGGCACATGGATGGCACCTTATCAGATCACTGTAGCAGCTTCCACAGCAGGAATTCCATGCAGGTAAATACTGAACCAGGAGACAGATCCAAGAAGGATTAAAACACACAAAATGTAGAAAGAGAGAACGCTTCAGTCCTAGAATGAAAAACTGGGAAATACAGATAGTTACAAGATACAATAAATGGGAAAGGAAGTGGAGTAATAAGAAGAATAACTTGGCTAAGAAAAATTCGGAGTGGTTTCAATGCAACACAATGTGCAACATTCTATCGCATGACTTTGTGCCAGTGTAAATTGGACCAGGGTGCCGGAAATAATCAATTTAAATTAATGGTTGTTGTGGGTTTTTCGGGCTCTTTGGCCGTGTTCTGAAGGTTGTTCTTCCTGATGTTTCGCCAGTCTCTGTGGCCGGCATCTTCAGAGGACTGGAGTAGGAACTCTGTCCGTGCTCTGTTGGTGTTTGTTGGATAGTATTTATAGCTGTGGGAAACGTCAGGAAGAACAACCTTCAGAACATGGCCAAAGAGCCCGAAAAACCCACAACAACCATTGGATCCTGGCCGTGAAAGCCTTCGCGAATACAATTTAAATTGATTTACAGCTTCCTTTCCCCCACCACCACCTCCCTGGTTTCAGTTTCCAAGTCTCCTTATATCTTGAAAAATCAGTCTTACCGAAAACTCTTTCAACCAAGGAATGGAGTCCCACACCAAATGACTTCTCCTCGGGCTTTAAGGATCTGAATAACAAGAGCATTTCCTATTAAACCAATACATGAAATACAGTACAGTATTACAATAAACAAGGTATTTGCTATGGCGGATTCTTTGTACTCCAATCCAATCAAAGTGCCTACAGTGAACAGATTTTTCACTCATGTCCCATTATTATTAATTAGTTTAGTGAGGCATCGTGTCATCAGGACGGGAACACCCAGGTCGCTATACCCAGACCTGAATCCTGAATCATCATCATCATCATCATCATCATCATCATCATCATCATCATCATCATCCTAGAACAGCAAAGCTGGAAAGGATCCTATGGATCATCGAGACCAGCTCCTGCCAACAAGGCACAGTGGGAAATTGAGCTCCCAATGTCTGGCTCTGCAGGCAGATATCTAAACCACCAAGCTATCTAGGGAGACTCCCATAGGAATGTAAAGCATGCTCAGTAGATTACTATTTGGTCTTGTTTATTTAGGGTGCCTGGAGGTGTTGAGACTCCTCAGCTGTGAAACCCTGCAAGATTCTTCTTTCCCCACTGAAAGCCAGACAATAAGAATAATGGGACATGAGTGAAATCTTTTTCCTCCTTTGGAGGTCATGCCGTTTGTGCAAAATACCTCTATTGTCCTTTTACTTTGAGAAGCAAGCCCTGTGTAAACACAAACAAGGAAGAACAAGAATGTAATATTTGCACAGTGAAGAATTCTGACCAATCTGGATGTATATGATGTCAACCAGTCAGATATATAAATAAACGAGTGTCAGTTAGCAGTCTCTCAGATGGGCTTGATAAGACTGACAGGGTGTGAGAGAGCCAGATAGAGCAAATACTGTACGTAGTAGGATACAGCCTGTGTGATGTGTGATGTGTTAGGATATAAAATGTGTAGTGTAACTACCTCTGTCAAATTTTAAAATGCTCTAAAAACAGAACTAAGTTGCCCAGAGTAGACATGTGTCTAGATAGGTGGGGTATAAATTTAATAAATAAATAAAATAAAAAGTACAAGTTTATGTAACAAGTACCAATATGTCTAAACACTATGAGTTTTATTCTATTATACATATGTTTTAAACAGGAAAAGCTATGTAATGACTTTAACAAAGACCAAGGTATTGTTTTATTTACCATATTTTTCCATGTATAAGACACCCCTGCTTTTCTAACCCAAAATTAAGAAATCTCAGTGGGGCTTAGCAAATGTAGGGCAAAAGGGATCAAAGCACTGCAGTATCACTTTGATCCCTGCTTTCCCCTCCACTTATTTTGTTCTCTCCTCAGCTTACTGTATAAGACGACCCTCAATTTTTAGTCTAAAGATTTTAGACAAAAGTATAGTCTTATACACAGAAAAATATGGCACTTTCAACTGCTGGCACAAACACACACAAGGGAAAATATAGTTTTTACTGTAGAAATGTGTTTTTTTAATCATAACACTTGAAACTGCTGTGCATAATCTCTACCAGTCACATTTTATGTATTTTTTATAGTTCAGATCAACACAGGCTTTGACCTTGAGATTATATGATGTTCCACAGCCCAGCTGATTACTTGGACTGCAGGTGGAAAAACATTGTTCTATGGTTTTCAAAAATTATTGCATTCCAGATCCTAGTAGCAGTGGGAGGTGGGGGACCCACTGATTTGGCTGAAGATCTCTGGCAAAGAGGGCTGGGCAACTTTTCCAAACCCCACTGATTCTGTTTCTGAGGTTCCTGTTTTTCCCACCACAAGGTGGAGGCAGAGAAACCGCACTGCACAAAAGTTCATCAAAACAAGGAAAAAATTATCTAAGTGGCTACCGCTTTCCATCCACCTGTACTTCTATTTATCATTTAGTCAGACTTCCTTTTGCGCATTCAGAAGACATACCTTTTAAAACATGTCATGCTTTTTGAGCCAAGATCTGAGTCACAGTATTTGGTTTTAAAAAAGAAAACAATGGGAGTTAATGTTCCAGTTGAGCATATTAGTCTGGCAGGCACGGATTATCTCAGATCAAATCTGAATTCACAAAAGTCAAATTCCTTCAACTTCCATGTTTCAGAGGCTTGTGTAAGGGTGATTGCACACTGCCAGGGGCACACAGGTACAATCATGTGACTGTATCTGCTTGAGATCATAAAATAATTGAGCTGGAAGGGGCCTATAAGGCCATCAAGTCCAACCCCCTGCTCGGTTCAGGAATCCAAATCAAAGCAGATCTGACAGATGGCTGTCCAATTTTCTCCTGAATGTCTCCAGTGTTGGAGCACTCACCCCTTCCCAAGATAATTGGTTCCATTGTCATACTGCTCTAACAGTTAAGAGGTTTTTTCCTAACATTCAGCTAAAGTCTGGCTTCCTGAAACTTGATCCCATTATTATGTGACCTGCACTCTGGGATGCTTGAGTACAGATCCTTCTTATCAAAGACAAAAAGAGGCTGTCTTTTGCCTAAACCATTTTAAACATTAATATTACCTAACGGTCAAAGGAGATATTCATTGGATGCGTGTTCCCTATCATTCTCCTGTTTTACCTTTCACCAATATGATTTCCTCAGATATTCAAGTCTCAGCTAGCAGTCTTGTTAAATATGTTTGTGTTTACCTTGCAAAAACTAATTACAAAACAGAGCATGCTAAATGCAACATAGAGAGTTGATGAAAAGGCATTTGCTGTCAAAAACAGACAAGCTTCACCACTTGAGGCAGCACACATTCTATAGCCTGGTTCTTACTAAGGGGACAATACTATGACCAGAAATATAAATTTTAAAAATTAGCAAATGAGATGCATGCACCTTTCTAAACCAATGGGGATTTTAAATTTTTTAGTACTTCCCTCGACCACCACCACCGTCAACAACAACAACAACAATACCTTATTAGGACCATGTAACCTGGCATGGCTCCAAACGAATAAATTAAACAGCAGACTAAGGACAAAATTAAATAGTAGTGCAACATTGTTCCACAGCTTTCTTCTCTACTACACTGGCCTGGGATGGCTGAGCCATTTCCAAATGGAAATCCTGGTGATGCAATACAGGAGCAATTTCTAAGTGCCTGCAAAAAAAAAGAAGAAGAGAAAAAGTATCAATTTTAAATTATTTGAAAGCCGTATTGAGAGTGAAGCAAAGCGTTCTGCTTATATACCACCCCATAACTCTTAAAGCACCCTCTGGGCAGTTTACAATTTAATTATGCAGACCACATATTGCCCCCTCAGTGAGCTGGCTACTCAATTTACCAACCTTGGAATGAAGGAAGGTTTAGTCAACCTTGAGCTGGCTTCCTGAGCCTGGAATTGAGCCCAAGGTTGTGAGCAGAGTCTTCACTGCAATACTGCAGTCTAACCACTGTGTCAATGAGGCATTGTGCCAGGTTAACTATTGCACCATAAGGGAAGTCGTTCCCAAGTCCAGCTGGAAATTACAGTTGCATTCCATGGACTCTATGATGTTGTGCCAGTAACTCATATTTTAAAATTTAATTCATTTAAGTATATTCTTGTACTACCTTTCACTAAAATGCAATAAGATCACTCAATAAAATAACGAAACTGTAAGACCTCTCAGAAAAGGATAAGAAGGGCTGGTTGGCAATGCTAGCTGTCGGAAACATGACCAGAAAAATGAGTGGTTCACCGAAGGGAAAGGGAATTCCTCCTCCCTGGCAGCCTCCTCAGTGTGTGCGACCAGTTGTGTGAGTGATCTTGGAAGCCAATGCCAAAATGAAGAGCTTGCAAGAGGTGGCATGATGCTCAGAATATCATCCGTCTTGCATGGGCAGAGCGGCACCAACAAAATTCTAGACATTGTACTGTAGTTTTAGTTGTATCGATTGTTTAATAGGTTTGTAAGCCACCTGGGCTCCCTGCTTGGGAAGAAACGAGGGTCACAAGGGAAAGAAGTGAAATAAATAGGTGAATATGTAAACATATGTCTATTTCACCCATCCCTGGTCTGCAGGTAAAGCAGGATCACGGGCACCCACAGGAAATGAACAAGGAGAGAATGTGCCCTGTCCTGAGAAATCTATATGTGGGGCAGGAAAGCAACAGTCAGAACTGGACATGGAACAACTGATTGGTTCAAAATTGGGAAAGGAGTACGACAAGGCTGTATATTGTCCCCCAGCTTATTTAACTTATGTGCAGAATGCATCATGCAAAAGGCTGGACTGGATGAATCCCAAGCCGGAATAAAGATTGCTGGAAGAAATATCAACAACCTCTGATATGTAGATGATACCACTCTGATGGCAGAAAGTGAGGAGGAATTAAGGAACGTTGTAATGAGGGTGAAAGAGGAGAGCGCAAAAATGGTCTGAAGTTCAACATCAAAAAAACCAAGATGATGGCCACTGGTCCCATCACCTTCTGGCAAAGAGAAGGGGAAGATATGGAGGCAGTGACAGATTTTACTTTCTTGGGCTCCATGATCACTGCAGATGGTGAGAGCAGCCACGAAATTAAAAGACGCCTGCTTCTTGGGAGGAAAGTGATGACAAACCTTGACAGCATCTTAAAAAGCAGAGACATCACCTTGCCGACAAAGGTCCGCATAGTCATTTCCAGTAGCAATGTATGGAAGTGAGAGCTGGACTATAAAGAAGGCTCACCACCAAAGAATTGATGCTTATGAATTGTGGTGCTGGAGGAGACTCTGGAGAGTCCCCTGAACTGCAAGGAGAACAAACCTATCCATTCTGAAGGAAATCAACCCTGAGTGCTCCCTGGAAGGACAGATCCTAAAGTGGAGGCTCCAATACTTTGGCCATCTGATGAGAAGAGAAGACTCCCTGGAAAAGACCTTGATGTTGGGAAAGTTTGAAGGCAGGAGGAGGAGGGGATGACAGAGGATGAGATGGTTGGACAGTGTCACTGAAGCAACCAACATGAATTTGACCCAACTCCGGGAGGCAGTGGAAGACAGGAGGGCCTGGCGCGCTCTGGTCCATGGGATCACAGAGAGTCAGACATGACTTAATGACTAAACAACAAAATGTGCCCTGTTAAACCTAAACATATTTATTATTTTAATCTACACAGAAAGATGCATTGTGGAGGAGTAATGTGTGGAAATTCTGCTAAGACATCAGTATGCAGCCTTGACTCCCGCCCCCCCGGAAAAATTGCAGCAGAAACGCTTAGTTATGGCTCCCCTCACCCCAAGTGGTATTTCTATGCTGCCAGAAATATATGGCTTACTGTATGTTTTCCAGTTCCATTCGATACTTCGCACCCCGCAAGACACGCTGAAACATACGCTATCCCATTGTCTCCGCAAACGGGGTCCCACAGCTTGGTGGAGCAGTTACAACCACGGTTACAGTCAGTATACAAAGTTGTTTCCACATAGGAGAGTTGATCTATCCTGAAAAATATTCCCCAAAGGTAAGAAAGGAACAGGCAAGGGATGAAAATGAGGGCCAGACAGTGCTGTCCTCAAAATGGAGGGCTCCATGGCTCCCTTTAGGACAACAGCAGGACAAAAGATCTTGAAAGTTTGTGTGGCTTGGCAGGATGGTTATAGAGGGCTGGACTTAGCCCAGGAATGCCAGAGTTCATAATTCGTGTTCACACGTGGTTCACTTCAGGGCACTGGATATGTCATAAAGGGCTTTTCTAAACAGAGAAGTCTCTCCCCCTCACACAGACTCTTTCTCTTGCTTCGCTGTGAGAAAGCACAGGATTTCCTGAGCTCTGAATCAAAACTCACCCTTTAAAGAGTTGTTTTTCTTAAGAACAAGACTGCATGTCTTTAGGAAATCTTTAAGAAATCTTTTAAAATCCATTTCTCGTCCGGAGCTTTTTTGTTGTTGTTGTTTTTTTTTTGCCTGTCTGATTGAGGGCTAATCAAAAACTTCAATGTAAGCCGCCCAGAGACCTTTGGTTAGAGTGGGTGGCATATAAGTTAAATAAATAAATAAATAAATAAATAAATAAATAAATAAATAAATAAATAAATAAATAAATAAATAAATAAATAAATAAATAAACAATTAATTAATTAATTAATTAATTAATTAATTAATTAATTACTTTGAGAGGTTCTCACCACACATTAGCTTCTAATGGGCACCACAACACTAAATTTCACAGTGTGGGACAAGGCAATGTCTAGAATCCTGCTGTCGTACATTACACTGCAGAAGGCTAATGATGTAATCAGCCACAGTGATTTTTTAGAAATAAAATATTTCTAATTCCCCACCCAACCCTGAAGGTCGCAAGACTCCCATAGAATGCCTTTTGTCTCTGGGAAACGATGGAGGGAGGCACAGGACAGGTGAAAGTCTTTAATTTCTGGAAACTGACACTGCTGGGATGATTTCATTCTGGGTTCAAACACACAAATGACCACTGCTAATGATGTGTTGTTGGTGTATGAGTCATATGAGCCACCTGCATCCTATTTAACAACTCTTCAAATACTGCAGGTTTATAGAATATTTATTATTGGTAGATTCAATATTTTCCTGTCAGGAACACATCAGGGCAGATTCATGGGAATTCTCTGCCAAGAAGGATGCTTATTGGATCTTTTTCACATGCTCACATACCACAGTTTTTACATGGCCTGTGTGGCCTTGGGCAAGCTGTACACTCCCAGGGTGGCCCCAGAACAAGGGATTGGAAGCCACTTCTGAGTATTCTCTACCCAGAAAGCCCTGGATAGGGTTGCAATAAGTCAGAATTGACTTGACAGAACAAAACAACATCATCATCATCATCAACAACAACAACACCATATAAATTTCAGAATCATTCGATCAATATCTGGTTATGTAGACCAGACTTCCTGCATTACTACCCAAGTTGCTAATTTTTTAAATCTACAAGATGAACGTGAGTACAGGATACTGTTTTTTCTTAATTTTCGGTGTTCATTCTGTGTCTTTTATGTACACGGCTTGGTGCTTGGCACTTTGAAGAGGTCATATGATTATACTAAACAGTGGCCCGAAGAAGCAAGCCAGTGACATAACATTTAGTGGCAGATTACGATAAACTAAGTTAGCACAGGAATCTCCTATCGTACCCCATCCATCCATCCATCCATCCATCCATCCATCCATCCATCCATCCATCCATCTATCTATCTATCTATCTATCTATCTATCTATCTATCTATCTATCTATCTATCTATCTATCTATCTATCTATCTATCTATCTATCTATCTATCTATCTATCTATCTATCTAAATAAATAAATAAATAAATAAATAAACAAACAAACAAACAAACAAACAAACAAACAAACAAACAAACAGGGGGCCATCCAATGGGGAAAAAGGAAAAACGAGCCATAAAACTGCGGAACCATGCTTGGGCTATGGAAATATCGTAAGACAGCAACCCAGAACTAAGATGATTTGGACACTTACCCTTCATAGGAGACAGTTAGGCCCGCAACAGAAGCATTTTTACAGACCAGGAAAAAGGCAGTGAAATAGAGAAGGTACTCTGTCACAGAACTCCAAAAGCCAATGTGGGCAGCTTTGTACGTGCTTATCTTGAATTTTTTCATCATCAGGCTGCCAAAGAAATATCCAGCGCATATAACTGGTAAATTATAAACAGCTAGAAAGGAAAATCAAGAGATGAAAGAACAAAATAAAAAGGAAACAAGTTTCTCACCCATGTTGTCGTAAATCAGAAACAGTTCAAATAGACCTTATTTGAAAATCTGGGTGAGGGGAGAACAGAACCTATGATGTGGTGATTCAGTGGCTCACCAGCCTTCCTCTTGCATCCTTTGGGATTCTAACTTCCAGACATTTAATCTGTTATTCTTGAACTACATCTCCCATACATCATGGCCAGCACAGCTAGTGGTAAAGTTTCCAGGAGTTTTAGCCCAAGAACATCTGGCGACCCATGTTTAAGTATTGTATGTGTGTCAGTTTCCCATGTGATGGAGAACCTTGATCATGTAAATTCCATATCATATGGAGATTCCAAGCATGTATAAGCCCTTCCCACCAAGGCCTTTATCCCTAATTCAGGGACAGTGAGGTGGTGGAATCCATGAGGACATCATGGAGGTGCTGAGGCCAAATGGCTTGGATTGGGTGTCTCCCTAAAGATGTCCTTAATTATAAAACTGAAATGGGTTGTAGTGGAAACTCACCGCTGGTATTGCAGCAGCATCAACAAGCTCATGGTTGAAGTGCCGGGCTAATTTATATATTTCTATATTCATAAATCTTATCTGATTGATATCCTCACAAGAGCACAGGACAGCTTACAATTCACATAAAACATAAAAGTTAAGATCACTAACTAAAAAAAAATAAAAATTAAAATGTAACATCCTGAATAATGAATATCTAAAATCACACATCTAAAAACCAAAATCAGACACACCTCTAAAATTACAAGTTTTGAAAAACACAGAATGCAAGGTCATCAGGAATGATGATATCATCTGTAAACACCTCTCCCCCATCCCGACCAGATTATTGTGCCTCTGAGGGCCAAAGCGGAATAGGTAACTTCACAACTAGTAAGTTGTAAATTAGGAGCGAATTATTGTTTAACAATTTTTCACAGCTTTGTTTGTTATTGTTGTTATTTGGTGTTAAGTACAAGCCTCCCTCTGCTTATGGTGACCCTATGCCTGAGTGATCGCCAAAATGCCCTGCCCTCAGTAGCTCTGCTCAGGTCTTCCAAACTTAAGGGATTCAATCCAACTTCTATTTGGTCTTCCTCTTCTCCAGCTCCTTTCCCACCTTTCCCAGCATTATTGTCTTTTCTAGAGAATCCTGCCTTCTTATCTAATGCCCAAAGTAGGACAACCTTAGATTTGTCATTTTCACTTCCAGAGAAAATTCAGGCACCATTGGAACTGGGATCCACTTGTTTGTCTTTCTGGCAGTCCAGGGTATCTACAAAGCTCTCCTCCAGTAAAGGTAAAGGTAAAGGTTCCCCTTGACAATTTTTGTCCAGTCGTGTTCAACTCTAGGGGCCGGTGCTCATCCCCGTTTCCAAGCCATAGAGCCAGCGTTTGTCCGAAGACAATCTTCCGTGGTCACATGGCCAGTGCGACTTAGACACGGAACGCTGTTACCTTCCCACCGAGGTGGTCCCTATTTATCTACTTGGATTTGCATGCTTTCGAACCGCTAGGTTGTCGGGAGCTGGGACAAGCGACGGGTGCTCACTCCGTCATGTGGATTCGATCTTACGACTGCTTGGTCTTCTGACCCTGCAGCACAGGCTTCTGCGGTTTAGCCCACAGCGCCACCACGTCCCTGCTTCCTCCAGTACCACATGCCAAACAAATCCATCTTTTTTTCCTAGTAGGTGGATATCTCCCATGTTGGTTTTCACTTCCTGCCCCCAACTCATATTTCCTCTGCTTGTTCTTGCTCCCCTTGTCCCACCCTTCTCCTTGCTTTTTCCCTAGACCAGTGATTCCTGACTTTGAGTTCCCATATGTTCTTGGACTACAATTCCCAGAAATCCTGGCCAGCACAGCTAGTGGTGAAGGCTTCTGGGAGTTTTAGTCCAAGAACATATGAGGACCCAAGGTTGGGAACCAATGCTCTAGACTATATACGAACAGCTGTTGCCCTCTAGATCGGGGTCCCCAACCCCTGGTCTGTGGCCCAGTGCCAGTCTGTGGATTTGGCAGGATTGGGCCGTGGAGACAGATCTCCCCCCCGCACGCACTCCCCACCCACCCGTGAATGCAGGGAGTGCTCCCTGCCATGCACAGACCCCACACACCCCAACCAGTCCACAGTTCAGAAAAAGTTGGGGACCACTGCTCTAGATGCATTTTGGGAATCCTAATATATCTGCCATGCTGTTTGGGGCAATCCCAGCAGTGTCTAAAATAGATGGTTGTCTAGATAAGCTCTAATGTTTATAATAAACTCCTTCACAAACTTTCACACATACAGATAACCACACTCTCTCATGTACATTCATTTCTTTTACCTATTGAAAAAATTGCATCAGATGCAGAAATTCCATACTGCTGCTCCAGATATTTTGGCATAAAAGTAATCATCCCAATGTAAGCATTGAACTGTATGACAGTGATGCATAAGAAAAGCATATAAATTGGGTTGTGAACTAGACTTTTCAGGTAAGGGATGAAATCTGGAAAACAGAGAAAATAACAATTAACCATAGCCAGAGAATCTAGTTATTTGAAATGCAACATTATGTATCTCTTCGTGGGTTCACAGAATTATAGAGAAACGAAGGGACCTGGAGGTCATCTAGTCCAACCCAAAGGCAAATCCACAGCTGAACATCCCCAATAGCTGGTCATTCAAACTTTATTTTAAAATCTTCCTTGAAGAAGACTCTGCCATCCTCCAACAGGCCTTAAATAATCTGAAGATGTCCATCATGTTATACCTCAGCCATCTCTTCTCCAGGCTAAGCACACCTAACTCCCTCAACCAATTTTCATAGGGGTTGGTTTCCGTAATTTACATTTTTTATTAAGTACAAAACAGGTGATCCCCTCCACATGAGATTTTGGCCTAGGACAGCTCGAATCATGAAGTTTCAAAACTGGACAGATGGGATACTTTAAGGCAGAGGAGCCTCCCAGTCTGGCTTTTAAGGAACTTGTTTTTTCTCTTAAAATCATCAAGAACTGGAAGAAATCATGAAATTCACTTAATCTAACCCAGTGTTCAGTGAGTAATTTTGCATCCACAATATTCAGAACTAGAGATGGGCTTGAATTTAAAAATGAATAACCAAATTCATTCAAAAATTACTAATTTGTTGATTTGTATTCGTATTAATCAATGTCCCCAATGTCTCACGAATAGAGATGGGGGTATTTGTATTCGTATACGAATATCCCCACAGAGGTGGCAATCCACTCGCCACTCTTTGACCTTGTAGTGAGGCTTATCTTCCCACCTCCTGCCCTGGCAGGTGAGCGGATAGCGCACTGCGGATCAATAGGTAGAATTGCGCGGTCCACGTCCGTGGTGGTTCGGTGAGTGGACCATTTGGCCCCATGAGGCCAGACCCTCATTAATGCCACCTGTGCGGGGATATTCATATTCATATACGAATACGAATAACCCCATCTCTACTTACAAATCAATGAATGTTTAGTCATTTTTTTATTTGTTAATTTGTTTGGCTATAAAATAACCCCCACAGCATCTAGAGACACCAAAATTGCATGGAAACTTCCTCTGACTCTTTTCTACAAGCCCTTCAAGTAGAAATTTGGTAGATGGGCAGAATTTAAATCGATCAATCAATCAATCAATCAATCAATCAATCAATCAATCAATCAATCAATCAATCAATCAATCTGCACACACCATGCTTTGGCTTACCTTTAGCGATTTCACGGACATTCACTTTGGCATGGCTGGTATTTTCTGTTGCTAGAAATGACGTAGTACCTTTGGGTGATATGTCAGTGCTCTTTTCCTCCCCTTCCTTCGGGAGGGACTTGGGCACGAAGCAGAAGGGAACTGCGACGAGGAAGTTCACGGCGGCACATATGAGGACTCCCAACCACCAGGCCCCAACCCAGCGAGCATCTGTGAGACTTAATGTTACTTCCTCTGTGAACAGATGAATGGGGAGCGGATTAGTAGAACCATGGTATAAGCCAGCAATGGCAAACCTTTCTCCGGGCACAGGAGCCGTAAGTTGCCGGTTCGCTATTCCGACTCCCGCACAGCCAGACCTGAGAAGGAGGCTGCAGTCGTAGTGCTGGCGCTTCGACAGGTGGATCCAGAGCAGCTGGTGCTGGCAGTGGATCCAGAGTGGGGTCTTACTTTACTTTACTTTAGACACCTCTTTGTCTTGAGGCACCTCTGTGCCTGGGATTCTCCTTTCCACTGCCAGTTCTGGTTCTGCCGCTGCACCGCTGCGGCACGTCACCCGCTGGTGTTTTTTTTGTGTGTGTTTCCCCCCCAGTTTGGGCTTGTTGTTGTTTAGTCGTTTTGTGTCCGACTCTTCGTGACCCCATGGACCAGAGCATGCCAGGCCCTCCTCTCTTCCACTGCCTCCCGGAGTTGGGTCAAATTCATCTTGGTCGCTTCAATGACACTGTCCAACCATTTCGTCCTCTCTCGTCCCCTTCTCCTCTTGCCTTCACACTTTCCCAACATCAGGGTCTTTTCCTGATGTTCACCCAGTTTGGGTACGCGAGCCCAAAAAGGTTCACCACCACTGGTATACGCCATTCTTAGGAAAAGGCTATACCAACATTCAAAAGAGCAATTTTTTTCCCCAGCACACGCACAGATGTGGGAGATGGAGCCAGAAAGGAGAGAGGAAAAACAGTTTAAATAGAGGAAACGTCTTATTGTGCTATTATGTCTGGCTGGAAAGAAATAAATGTGTAAGTATCTCACAGCAAAATAACAGGGTACTCCATTTCTGGAATGATTCATGCTGACAATCACATTACCTAGGTCTATGAATCCAAAATCGACATACAGCTGGGCACAATAGGAACCGATCATTAAGCCCAATAAAGGACCCAAGACAGTAGCTATCTGTAGGCAGCCTAAAGGAGATGTTTTAAAGATAAAAGTACATAAAATCAGTTACTTTCATATTGCTTCTTCTCCAGCATTGGTTTGACTTGGCTTCAGCAATTCTGGGGTGTTCCTTGAAACAATAAAACAGTAGGACCCCCATAGCCACAGTGGATCAGTTCCAAGCCACCCCATGGATGCTGAAAAATGCAAATTATAGCAAATGCCATTTTTAATAGTGAATTAATAGCATGGTCTCTGTCTCCCTCTCGTGGCCCGTCCTGTTAATAACATTGTGGAAATATATTTCACTAGCAAATGCTATACAGTGGTGCCTCACTTGACAATGTTAATTCATTCCAACAAAATCACTGTAGAGTGAAAACATCGTAAAGTGAAATAAAAAAGCCTATTGAAATGCATTGAAAACTGTCCAATGTGTTCCAATGGGCTGAATAATTCACCGTCCAGTGAAGATCCTCCATGGGGCGGCCATTTTCGGTGCCTGTAAAGCAAGGAATCCGTCCAAAAACACAGTGGGGAGCCATTTTGAGCAGCCAGTGGCTATTTTGAAAACCTGATGATCAGCTGTTTTGATCATCATAATGTGAAGAATCGGTTCCCGAGGCAGGGAACCGATCGTCGGGAGGCGAAAAAAGCCCATTAAAACATTGTTTTGTGACTGCAATTGCGAGTGAAAAAACATTGTCTTGAAGCGGATTCGTCGTTATACAGGGTAATCGTTAAGCGGGGCACGACTGTACATAGCATTGTCTATGGCTCCTTCTAGTGGCCAGTTCTGGTAACTTAATTAAGAAGCCCAGGCAGAAATAACCACACCTACGAGGGATGTATCATTAAGTTGTAGAAAACACCCAGGTTTGCACAAGTATAAAACCATTTTCAGAGGGAGGGAAAATGCAGAAGGGGGGGGAAAGAGAAATGTCCAAAAATGTCAAGTGAGGAGGACCGAGTGAGGGTCTAGAATGTTAACTGGTGATGACACATGGGGAAACCAGAGGGGAGAATGGGTTGGACAGAAGTAGAATGGCAATCTGATTAAGGTGAGCTTGAAGAGAATTCAATACTTTAAATAACCTCCTATTTTGTGAATGTGAGTTATTGCGCTTCTGTATGATCAATTCAAACTACCAGGGAAATGGCCCAATATTGCAGCACAATATCAAGGCTGCGTTGCCAGCAGGAAAAAGGATGCCAAGCTTTACACTGCAAAGCACAGCCTAAATGTTGACAACACCAATGGCAGCAGTCAAGATGGTCTACAACAGCCATTCTCAACCTTGGGTAACCCAGGCGTTGGACTGCAACTCCCAGAAATCCTGACCAGCACAGCTGGTAATGAGGGCTTCTGGGAATTGCAGTCCAAGAACACCTGGTTCACCCAAGGTTGGGAATGGCTGGTCTATGGATACCCTTTTGTACTCACTACCATTCACAAAGAGACACAAAGCAAGGGAAAACCCAGAAGCTGATTTCTTTTTTTCACCAGTAACTCACTTTTCATCCAAACATAAAGCAAGGGTCAAGGATTTGATGAGCCAACTCTTCTATAAATTATGTTTACAAGTAGAACCATTTGAATCAAAGGAACTTATGGAGGAGGACTCACCAAACTCCCACTGATTCAGTGGACCTACTTAAGTGCAACTTACTACATTTAGCAAAGGGATTTCCATGGGCATGGAGTATTAATGGTATGCAAATTGGAAGCAAAAAAATTGAGGGGGATGAAGTGGGAATAAAATGAAATGTTGTGAAAAGAAACTAAGAGAGCAGCCCTATGCACATCTGTCTGGAGGCAAAGGACAGTGAATACAGGGAGATTTTTTTTTTTCTGGACAAACATGCATAGAATTGCATTGCAAATATTTGTAAGAAACTTTTTCAATCTTGGTTTAAAAACAAACAAGCATAACACTACGCTTAAGTATTGATTGCAAGCATACCAATATAGAAGGGAGAATTTTCACTTCTTGCAAAATCCTCCACGAATGAAATGCCTAAAGGCGTGATGGGAGTTTCGCCCACTCCTCGAATGATGTTTCCCACCATCACAAACACCCACATCAAGGATCCAGCTTGTTTGTTACATTCTAGCAAGAAACACACACACACACACACAATCAATATCACATCCATATGGAGGCTTTCGCAAGGTAATGAAATATTTCAATGCTTTCCATTTATTTGTAATGAAGCATTGATATACCCGTAGATAATGACATGTTGGCCTGAACTGGATCAATATGAAACTACAACAGGATGACACATCATTCTGCTGCCCCCATCTCCTAGTAAATCATGGAGTTCCAGGAGGGCAAAGAAAAAGATAACTATACATGTTGACTTAGGATGTGTTGATACAGCTGGAGAAATATGAATCCACTTGCTGTGAAGTCTCTCTGCGGAATTTAGATTTCCCTGGGTCTGTTTGCACTAACTGGCCACATAGGGAGAGGAAATTGGCTAAACAGCCTTGTTTGCAGCTTGTTAATGTAGTTCACCTGCAGGACAAATGGTTGCAGGAGAACTACTTAATAAGATGTAAATAAGGGCTGAGTGGCAATTTCACTCTCTATTTTTCTTTTTCTTTTTGGGGGGGATTGTCTAGGTGCTCTAACACAACAGTGCTGGCACCAAGCTTTTTTTTTAAAAAAAGAAAACATGTCATTATTTGTATTATTTGCAAAGATCCAGCTTGTCTAGGCTGAATCTTTTCCTCCTCTGCCACTTTTCTTAATCATTTCAAACAATCACACTACCTGAACCCATGCAAATGGATCCACTGTGGAAAAGAAAGTAGAAGCCCCAGTGGCAGATGGGGGAGGACTCTGGCATGATTCGCATCTGCTTTTACAACATGTGGTCAATGAAAAAAATGCAAATTCCAGCATCCCAATCCTGTATCATTTTCCACATTTTTAGTCAATGTAATCACTCATGCAGTTGCTTTGATGTCACAAAGGACCAAGAGTCCTAGCTGTTATCAATCTGAGTAAGGATTGCAGAATTTTTAGGTTCATCATGAAAGTGGGAAGAGTGGGGAGAGGATTTTTTTTAAGAGGAAAGGGTGACCTAATTATTGTGACGTCTTGTGGTAGGAAAGTGCATTAGGCATGGTGTGAAGTAGAACTTGGTTCCCTTTTCCTAGTTGGGGGATTCGGGACATATAAAAGGATGTACCTCATACAGAATATGATTTGTGACCCCAAAACGTAATAATAGCTGCCAGGGATTAAACCAGACTTGGACACATTCAGGCAAGTCCACACCACTGTGACTAAATATCTCCAGTATCAGAGGCAGTGTATCTCTCTCTATGTCATTTACTGGGAAAGACAACTGGGAAGTTGCTATAAGTTTCACGGCCTGCTGGTAAGCTCCTTGGCCACTGTGCAAACAGAATGCTAAACTAGACAAATCTTTAGTCTGATCCCACAGAGTTTCTCTTATGATTTTTTTATGGTTAAACAGAAGGAAAGACAACAAATATAGCAGGAATCTTACCTTCTAAGGGCTGTTCACTAGCAAGGGAAAATTGGCTTTGATTTGCAAGGCAGAGAGCCATACTTGAAGAAGAAGAGTTTTCCACTAAAGAAGCAGTGTTTTCATACTGGTACCTGTGAAGTCAAAATAAAATGAAGACAAAGCAGGAGGTGGTCAGCCTTCTTTTCTTTTGTGCTCCTCAGTAGCTGGCTGGATAGCTCAGTGAGTTGGGTACCTGGCTGCAGAGGCAACAGTTGGGAGTTCGATTCTCCCCCACCATGCCTCCTGGGAGGAAAACCAGCCTGTGTGGCCTTGAGCAAGCTGCACAGTCCCAGGGTGTTCCCTTGAAGAAACATATGGTAAACCTCTTTGGAGTATTCTCTATCTAGAAAACCCTGAAAAGGGTTACCATAAGTCAGAATTGACTTGATAGCACATGGTTATTATTGGCTGGCTGGATGATGCAGTGGTTTAAGTACCTGGTTGTTTGATTCCCCCACTCTGCCTCCTGCCAGAAGAGCCAGCCTATGAAAACTGAAAGCTGCAAAGTCCCAAGGTAATATAATATAATATAATATAATATAATATAATATAATATAATATAATATAATATAATATAATATAATATACTACACAATTAGTTTTGGTCCATGAAACCACTTTTTGCAAATGGTTGCATTAGCTTTAATTGACAGGATGGCCTAGGGGAATCCATGTGTGGAAAGTCATCATCATTCATGTTACCATTCTGGGCAGGTCTACTTAGAAATAAGCCCCACCCCCAGTTTAGTGGAGCTTACTCACAGGAAGAAGCCTATAGAATTGCTGCCTCTATATTTTCATCTCTTACTGGATTCATGTCTGCATGATTTATTTGTCATCTCAGAATTATTGAGATGGATGAAAGAAAGGGGTGTTGCTACGTCTCCCCCCTCCTTTTTTTCAATCAGAAACACAGCAGATATTTTTAATAAATAAATAAATAAATAAATAAATAGGAAAGAAAACTGTCCTGCCAGTACCACCAACAATGCTGATCATTGTTTTTAATTTTATAAATATTATTTTATTATGCTGTTGTTGTAATTAATTTTAAAAATGGCTTAAATATCTAAAACAGTGGTTCCCTACCCTGGGTAACCTGTACGTTCTTGGACTGCAGTTCCCTGATCAGCACAGCTGGTGGTGAAGGATTCTGTGAGTTGCAGTCCAAGAACATGTGGGGTACCTAAGGTTGGGAATCATTGATCAAAACCAAATGGAAATTATACTTTCTTCTTCAGTCATATCGTGTTGTTGTTTAGTCATTAAGTTGTGTCAGACTCTTCATGACCCCATGGACCAGAGCATGCCAAGCCCTCTGTCTTCCGCTGCCTCCCAGAGTTGTGTCAAATTCATGTTGGTAGCTTCGGTGACCCTGTCCAACCATGCCGGTCTCTGTCGTCCCCTTCTCCTCTTGCCTTCACACTTTCCCAACATCAGGGTCTTTTCCAGGGAGTCTTCTCTTCTCATGAGATGGCCAAAGTATTGGAGCCTCAACTTCAGGATCTGTCCCTCCAGTGAGCACTCAGGGTTGATTTCCTTAGGAATGGATAGGTTTGTTTTCCTTGCAGTCCAGGGGACTCTGAAGAGTCTCCTCCAGCACCACAATTCAAAAGCATCAATTCTTTGGTGGTCAGCCTTCTTTGTGGTCCAGCTCTCACTTCCATACATCACTACTGGAAAAAACATAGCTTTGAGGATGCGGACCTTTGTCGGCAAGGTGATGTTTCTGCTTTCTAAGATGCTGTCTAGGTTTGTCATCGCTTTCCTCCCAAGAAGCAGGTGTCTTTTAATTTCATGGTTGCTGTCACCATCTGCAATGATCAGGGAGCCCAAGAAGGTAAAATCTGTCACTGCCTCCGTATCTTCCCCTTCTATTTGCCAGGAAGTGATGGGGCCAGTGGCCATGATCTTAGTTTTTTCGATGCTGAGCTTCAGACCATTTTTTGCTCTCTCCTCTTTCACCCTCATTAAGAGGTTCTTTAATTCCTCCTCACTTTCTGTCATCAGAGTGGTATCATCTGCATATCTGAGGTTGTTGATATTTCTTCTGGCAGTCTTAATTCCAGCTTGGGATTCATCCAGTCCAGCCTTTTGCATGATGTATTGTACATATAAGTTAAATAAGTCATATCCTACCTTATAACAAAGATGCACTTCTAGTTGTTATTCATAAAGACCCTTTGCTCATTGCTTCTACATTTCCCCCTGCTTAATTCTTCCTCTGTGGTTTTGAAAGGTGTTCAGGGGTGTGTCAAACATTGAGCATACTTTGACAAATTTGGTGTTGTATAATGAAAGGGCAATAAGTTCTGATAGTAGGGTACATGCATATACTGCAAGCGTGCTGACATTGATAATGGGACCTACCTTCCCATTAAGAAGTGGGGCAGTGATATCAAGAAGCATCCCAAACCCATCACTGCACAACCAAGAGCAATCATGCGTGGCCTGTGAAGTTTGGATCCCAAATAACTCACAAAGGCAATCACCAGCAAGTTACCTATAAAAAGAAAGATCACAGAATATGATCTAGCCAAAGAAATATACAGTGATACCTCGCAAGACGAATGTCTCGCGCAATGAAAAACTCGCAAGACGAAAGCTATTAGAGATTTTTTTGGTGACTTGCAAAACGAATTTTTCTATGGCCGTGCTTCGCAAGATGATTCCCCCCCCCCAATGCATTCCTATGGGAAAATTCGCAAGACAAAATTTTCACAATACGAAATGACTCGCGGAATGAATTATTTTAATCTTGCGAGGCATCACTGTAATTGGATGTCCCATCCCTTTCAGGAAAAGATAGGTTAAGATGGAATTTGGGGCTCTATATCTGTATGGCTAAACTTATTCACTAGCATACCGATTTCAAAGCTTCCATTGATAACTCCAACCAGTGAGGCCGGGATGTTGAACCGCCTTTCAATCTGTGTGAGCATGCTGTTCATGTACGCCCCAGACATGGTCTTGGCCAGGTATGCAAAAAATAATGCCACCAGAAACACCTACAAGGGGATGAGCAAAACCCATTAGATTAACGCTAAGAAATTGTTAGAGTGAGTTAGAATGATAAAACCACAGAGCTCAGAGAAACCTTGACATCCAAGACTCTGCTCAGTGTAGGATATGCAATTCAAACGTTTTGCCATTATTGTGTAGGCATCCTTCAGTCTCAAGAGACTATGGTAACGTGCTCTGAATAGAGGTCTTGGAACAGCATCTACGTAGTTTGGTTGAGAAGACCAATTCAAGAGTGACAATCCCTTCCACAGTGAAGACAGATACAATCTGTTCCCTGTCCAGCTCCTTGATTTTGCTGCTTTCAGGACTGCCTCTTTGCCTCAGCCTGCTGAACAAGTGTCTCTTCAAATTGGGAGAGGCCATGATGCAACGCCTGCCTCCAGGCTGAAAGCTCAGAGGTCAAGGTTTCCCATCCATTGAGGTCCATTCCTAAGGCCTTCAGATCCCACTGCTTGCAGATATCCTTGTATCGCAGCTGTGGTCTCCCTCTGGGGCGCTTTCCCTACACTAATTCTCCATCTTTTGGAATCCGACTGTCAACTATTTGCCGTTATATTATCCTTGATAAATGGCTACCCAGGCTCTGGCAGAGGTTAAGAGTAACCATTGGAAATAAATTGAGTTAGTCAACCAGATTGTTTGCCTGTGAGAGTGAGAAGTCTGGGTGGCATGATGGACTTGTCTAGGAACTGTTTTTTCACATTCCTTCATATGGCACTGACCTAGGTTCGGTTCCAAGATCTCAAATCCACCTTGTAATTCAGATGAACCACACTGGGAGGAGAAACCTGTACCCATAAAGGGAGGAGTAAGGAAGAAGCAGGTAGGGTCTAAGACTTGTTCCAACCAAGCATTCCTTGATTCAGGATTTTCCAATGAAAGAGAAGGCTTTAAAAATTAAACAAACAGAATTGTAACGACTGACCTAAATTCTCCACCTCTGCACCGTGCTTGGCTTTTAAACAAATGCATACAACGCGAAGCAAAGAAATAAAATAACCACATGTCGTGCATCCTAGTGCATCAGTGATATAAGACTCAGTGTACAGCTACAGGAGTGACAGGGTCGCTTTGGAACAGTTTGGAAGGACAGGGGTTGATAGGATCATTCCTTCCATTCACATGGAAATCACTCCTCCAGCCTCTGGCATTGCAATGTAACTATCAGCTACATGTTGGCGTTAGACCATTCCATTTTAGTCTGTTAGGTCGCAGTGTTCCCACCCCCTTCTTGCTCCCCACACCTTCTCTTTCGCAACAGTTGTCAGCTGGTTGGGAAACAGCCCGCCTCCATTTGCTTGCAGGAGGGCATGGATGCTAGAGAACCCTGAATGTCCTTTGGGCTTTCTTCATTTCCAAAATACATTTCTGCCTTGAAAAAACAACATTATTGCCTACTATATACTGTTGCGTTATGGAGTCTCCACTTACAGGGATTTAGCAATGTCAGCTGATCTCCCTGAGAACAAGTTTCTGCTAACAGAGAGAACCTGAGGTCTTAGTGGCTCAAACCTGAATGCTCAACGGGTTTCCGGACAGCAGCTACTACTCCTAATGTTACTACTGCTGCTACTCTTACTACTACTGCATATGAGTTGCTTCAGCAAGACTTGTAGCTGGAAATATCCAAAGTGAGCCTAGTTTTTTTGTTGTTGTTGTTCATTATTTTTAAAACAGCTAAATCCTGCTGAAGGGTTTATGGTTCTACCCTGTTGTGAATGACGTGGATTCTCTCTTCTGTGGTCTTGTGCTTCTCCTCCCATACTTTTGTTCATCCCCGTTGGCTGTTTGTACAGGCTTGTTGACTGAAGAGACATCCTCTTCAGAACTGATGCTGCCTGGTAGGACTTACTTTCAATCTGCTGTTTTCCCAAATCCTGCTCTAGCTGGCTCTTCCACCACTGGCATTGGTGAGAGATATTAGCCCATGGGGTTCCTTGGCCTGAAAGAAGAGCACACACACACCCACGGACCTAGAACTAGGACAGTTTCTTTTCTTCTTGTTGTTCATTGGGAAGTTGAATGCGTGTTTGTTTGGAGAAAGGAGTGCTTGTGAAAAGCCCCCTTTCCCTGTTTTCTCTGTATGGCGCCCTCATTCTTTTTTTGCATAATAATAAGCTGTGAGAAAGACCTGCTTTACACGAGGTGAGAAAAATGATATCAGATGGAATTTAAAGAATTAAGTATGGGAATGTGGTACACCTTACACTTAATCACATTATTTCCACTCTGGGGACCATGGACAGACCGTAAAGCCAGCACCCTGCAAAATAATGATGGTAATAATAATAATAAGCTCAGCATCCTTCTCCTCATGTTCTCCAGTGACAATCCAAAGCACTACAAATAAGTTTCTTGACAGGCAAAATGATCCTCTTAAAGCTGATAAACCACATTCCTTTCCTCCCAACCATAACACCCTAAGTTTTCTCAGGAACAAAGATAAGGTGGTGATCTGGAAGGTACAGCTCCCTGTCCCAAGGAACTTACATCCAAAACAGTGGACACAGTGGTGAAAACAGCGATTATCTCCCAAAGTTATATTGTGTGTGTGTGTTTAGTCGTTTAGTCGTGTCCGACTCTTCGTGACCCCATGGACCAGAGCACGCCAGGCCCTCCTGTCTTCTACTGCCTCCCGGAGTTGTGTCAGGTTCATGTTGGTTGCTTCGCAGACACTGTCCAGCCATCTCATCCTCGGTCGTCCCCTTCTCCTCCTGCCATCACACCTTCCCAACATCAAGGTCTTTTCCAAGGACTCTTTTCTTCTCATGAGATGGCCAAAGTACTGGAGCCTCAGCTTCAGGATCTGTCCTTCAAGTGAGCATTCAGGGTTGATTTCCTTTAGAACTGATAGGTTTGTTCTCCTTGCAGTCCAGGGGATTCTCAAGAGCCTCCTCCAGCACCACAATTCAAAGGCATCAATTCTTCGGCGGTCTGCTTTCTTTATGGTCCAGCTCTCACTTCCATACATCACGACAGGAAAAACCATAGCTTTGACTATTCGGACTTTTGTTGGCAAGGTGATGTCTCTGCTTTTCAAGATGCTGTCAAGATTTGTCATCGCTTTCCTCCCAAGAAGAAGGCGCCTTTTAATTTCAGGGCTGCTGTCTCCATCTGCAGTGATCATGGAGCCCAGGAAGATAAAATTTGACACTGCCTCCATATCTTCCCCTTCTATTTCCCAGGAGGTGATGGGACCAGTGGCCATGATCTTAGTTTTTTTGATGTTGAGTTTCAGACCGTTTTTTGCACTCTCCTCTTTCACTCTCATTACAAGGTTCTTTAATTCCTCCTCACTTTCTGCCATCAGAGTGGTATCATCTGCATATCGGAGGTTGTTGATATTTCTTCCGGCAATCTTAATTCCGGCTTGGGTTTCTTCCAGTCCAGCCTTCCGCATGATGTATTCTGCATATAGGTTAAATAAGCTGGGGGACAATATACAGCCTTGCCGTACTCCTTTCCCAATTTTGAACCACTCAGTTGTTCCATGACCAGTTCTAACTGTTGCTTCCTGTCCCACATATAGGTTTCTCAGGAGACAGATAAAGTGGTCAGGCACTCCCATTTCTTTAAGAACTTGCCATAGCTTGCTGTGGTCCACACAGTCAAAGGCTTTCGCATAGTCAATGAAGCAGAAGTAGATATTTTTCTGGAACTCTCTGGCTTTCTCCATAATCCAGCGCAAGTTAGCAATTTGGTCTCGAGTTCCTCTGCCTCTTCGGAATCCAGCTTGTACTTCTGGGAGTTCTTTGGGATTGGGATGTAGACTGATCTTTTCCAATCCTCTGGCCACTGTTGAGTTTTCCAAACTTGCTGGCATATTGAATGTAGCACCTTAACAGCATCATCTTTCAAGATTTTAAATAGTTCAACTGGAATGCCATCACCTCCACTGGCCTTGTTGTTAGCCAGGCTTTCTAAGGCCCACTTGACTTCGCTCTCCAGGATGTCTGGCTCAAGGTCAGCAACTACATTGTCTGGGTTGTCCGGGATATCCAAATCTTTCTGATATAATTCCTCTGTGTATTCTTGCCACCTCGTCTTGACGTCTTCTGCTTCTGTTAGGTCCTTCCCATTTTTGTCTTTTATCATGTTCATCTTTGCGCAAAATGTTCCTCTAATATGTCCAATTTTCCTGAACAGATCTCTGGTCTTTCCTTTTCTGTTATCTTCCTCTATTTCTTTGCATTGTTCATTTAAGAAGGCCCTCTTGTCTCTCCTTGCTATTCTTTGGAAGTCTGCATTCAAGTTTCTGTAACTTTCCCTATCTCCCTTGCATTTTGCTTCCCTTCTCCTCTCTGCTGTTTCTAAGGCCTCGTTGGACAGCCACTTTGCTTTCTTGCATTTCCTTTTCTTTGGGATGGTTTTCGTTGCTGCCTCCTGGACAATGTTACGAGCCTCTATCCAAAGTTCTTCAGGCACTCTGTCCACCAAATCTAGTTCCTTAAATCTGTTCTTTACTTCCACTGTGTATTCATAAGGGATTTGGTTTAGATTATACCTGAGTGGCCCAGTGGTTTTTCCTAATCTCTTCAGTCTAAGCTTGAATTTTGCTATGAGAAGCTGATGATCAGAACCGCAGTCAGCTCCAGGTCTTGTTTTTGCTGACTGTATAGAGCTTCTCCATCTTTGGCTGCAGAGAATATAATCAATCTGATTTCGATATTGCCCATCTGGTGATTTCCATGTATAGAGTCGCCTCTTGTGTTGTTGGAAAAGAGTGTTTGTGATGACCAGCTTATTCTCTTGACAAAACTCTATTAGCCTTTGTCCTGCTTCGTTCTGAACTCCAAGGCCAAACTTCCCTGTTGTTCCTTTTATCTCTTGGCTCCCTACTTTAGCATTCCAGTCCCCTAGAATGAGAAGAACATCTTTCTTTGGTGTCAGTTCTAGAAGGTGTTGTAAATCTTCATAGAATTGTTCAATTTCAGTCTCCTCAGCAATGCTGGTTGGTGCATAAACTTGGATTATTGTGATGTTGAATGGTCTGCCTTGGATTCGTATTGACATCATTCTATCATTTTTGAGATTGTATCCCATTACAGCTTTTCCCACTCTTTTGTTGACTATGAGGGCTACTCCATTCCTTCTACGGGATTCTTGCCCACAATAGTAGATATGATAATCATCTGAGCAGAATTCGCCCATTCCTGTCCATTTTAGTTCACTGATGCCCAGGATGTCGATGTTTATTCTTGCCATCTCCTGTTTGACCACCTCCAGCTTCCCAACGTTCATAGATCTTACATTCCAGGTTCCTATGCAGTATTTTTCTTTGCAGCATTGGATTTTCCTTTCACTTCCAGGCACGTCCACAGCTGAGCGTCCTTTCGGCTTTGGCCCAACCATTTCATTAGCTCTGGAACTACTTGTACTTGTCCTCCGCTCTTCCTCAGTAGCATGTTGGACGCCTTCCGACCTGAGGGGCCCATCTTCCAGCGTCATATCTTTTAGCCTTTTGTTTCTGATCATGGGGCGTTCTTGGCAAAGATACTGGAGTGGCTTGCCATTTCCTACTCCAGGTGGATTGCGTTTAGTCGAAACTCTCCACTATGTCCTGTCCGTCTTGGGTGTCCCTGCACGGCATAGCCCATAGCTTCTCTGCGTTACTCAAGCCCCTTCGCCACGACAAGGCAGTTATATTACAAAGTATTTTTGAAGGCTTTCACGGCCAGGATCTGATGGTTGTTGTGGGTTTTTCAGGCTCTTTGGCCATGTTCTGAAGGTTGTTCTTCCTTACGTTTCGCCAGTCTCTGTGGCCGGCATCTTCAGAGGACTGGAGTAGGAACTCTGTCCATGCTCTGTGTCCATGCTCTGTCCAGAATAAGTGTCCAGAGCATGGACAGAATTCCTACTCCAGTCCTCTGAAGATGCCAGCCACAGAGACTGGCAAAACATCAGGAAGAACAACCTTCAGAATAGGGCCAAAGAGCCTGAAAAACCCACAACAATCATTATATTACAAAGCTGAAAAGCAATGCAGAAAGCAGGAACCCAGAATGTTCGTTTTTTGGTTGTAGTTGTTGCTGTGGTTGTTGGTAAATTTTGTCAAGTATTTTCAAGTGGCAAAATGAGTATGTCACTAAAGGGAACCACATCCTATTTTCCTGTATTTTTCCAGCAGACCTGAAAACAAAACATTTATTTCAAGATTTTGTGTTTCATATAATAATACTGTACTCTTAGAACGAGGATATCCTGTATGGAGAATTAGTGCAGGAAAAGCGCCCCAGAGGGAGACCACAGCAATGATACAAGGACATCTGCAAGTGAGATCTGAAGGCCTTAGGAATAGACCTCAACAGATGGGAAACCCTGACATCTGAGCGTTCAGCCTGGAGGCAGGCGGTGCATTACGGCCTCTCCCAATTTGAAGAGACCCTTGTCCAGCAGGCCGAGGCAAAGAGGAAGTCACAAAAGCAACAAAATCAGGGAGCTGGCAGGGGACAGGTTGGATTTGTCTTCAGTGTGGAAAGGATTGTCACTCTCGAATTGGCCTCCTCAGCCACACTAGACGGTGTTCCAAGTCCTCCATACAGAGCACGTTACCATAGTATCTCGAGACTGAAGGATGCCTAACTAACTCTTAGAACGGCAAAGCTCAAGGGGACTCTATGGCTCATCAAGCCCAGCCCACCATTGCACCAGCACTGTCCTACTAGGAACAAAGTATAAATGTTTTTCACTTTAATGGGGGTAAATCTAAAGTGATGTTTCCAACCTGTTAAGCTGCTTTACCCTGACTCTGACTTGTGTTCCACCCAGCCTCATACTGTCAATACCACCTGGGATTGCTCCTCATGGCTTCAGGTAGGATTCCTCCCTAGCCTTTCCTGGAGACGGTGGGGACTGAGCTTGAATCCCCCCCCCCACTGAGCCTACACTGAGTTCACATTGATAAAGGATTTAGAACATCCTGATACCTTCAGCTTGGACATATAACAGGACACCGTTCGTTTCTTGGCTCCTCTCATGTCGCCTTTCGAATCAGCTGCGGATTCCTCCTTGGGATTTGCGTCAGTCACCGCATCCTTTTTAGAAGCAAAACAAGGAAGAAGTACGTGGATCAGCTTCAGAACCTGTTATGGAGAAGCATGTCCTCCTTATGGGAATTCCGTAGGCATCAGGCTGGCCACTCTGAAAACAAAACGCTGGGTGAGCCAGCTTTTGGTGGAATCCAGAGTGGCTGTTCTTATCTCCTTAGGTAAATTCAACTTTGGATGGGACTTTGGCTGTCCACAAACAGCCTCTCGAAAATGCTCCACCCTATCTGTGGACAGAGAAACTGCAGGGACAATTTTACCAATTTCTCCACTACATCAGTAGTGGCAGTTATCAGATTTTTATTCCCCCCTTTTTTCTTCAAAGCCAAAGCGTTTGGGGTCTTGCACAGTCACTGTAAATAGTAACAGCTCCTTAGCCTCTTCTTGCCTCTTCCTCCACAGGGCCTTCTAAACCAGTGGTTCCCAACCTTGGGTCCCCAGAAATCCTTCTGGGAATTGCAGTTCGAGAACATCTGGAGACCCCAGTTTGAGAACCACTGCTCTAGGGTGTCTCATTTCAAGGCACTGGGATGCAAACGACCAAAAATGGTGGAGACGTGGAAGGGGGATTCTCCAAAGTGGCCTCCTGTTTCTAGGGAAATAAGAACAAGAAACATCTCAGAATGTAAGGGGGGAAAAAGAAATTAATGAGACAGTTAAATACTGGAGGAGTCATTTTGACTCTACTGCAGATGCTTATATGATAACTCTTGGTCTTCAGTAGTTATCAGGGAGGATGGTGTTGTATCTAGCCTGAGGGAAAATGTGAAGTGATAATCATATCATGAGTGTCATCCAATTCCCCCCCCCCCAAAAAAGTTGTTTTCCCATAAAAAAGCTTTTGGTTTTTCTAGATACTTCTCAGGCTTTTTAGAATTTCCTATAGTAATATTTTTCAGCTTACTGAAAAGATGGTCCAGAGTCCCCCATTGATGTATTTATTTTTCTTTCTGTCACCTATCTCTTCATCACTCTGCAGCTTCCCTGGCTGCCCACACTTCATGATTTGGGGGGAAAACAAAACACCTGTACGAGGAATTATCCTATGACAGATTCTCTTGAGCCTTCATTGAAGCATGGGCAGATGGGGAAACTGCTGGCTATCCCACAGATATTAGACAGGGTATGGACATACAGCTGCAGCTACACCATAAATAAAGCAAGCACAAGAATCCTGGGCTTCACCGATGAAACATCTCTGAAATTCTCTTCAGTGATAATGGTTTCTTACCAAATTGAAAGCCAATTGGTAAAACTATCATATGACAAACTCATGGTGTAGCGCAACTGGAACCAATCTGGAGAATCCTTCCAAACATAATTCTTGTGATCCAAAAATTTGTAACACCACAGAAAAATGTTTAAGCTACTATCCTATACCCACTTACTACAGAGTGGCCCCATAGAAGTCAGTCGGTCTTACTTTTTGAGTAAGTGTGCAGTGAGTGATTATCTAGGTAACAAAAACATTAAGATGAATGGATTCTGTGCTCATCTGCTTGGAAATTAAGTTGCACTGAAAACTAGGAGAGTTCCTTGAACCCCTCTCCTGCTTATTGCAATGCATCCAAAGACTCAGATCCCATCTTTCTCTCATTGTTGTTGTTTAGTCGTTTAGTTGTGTCTGACTCCTTGTGACCCCAAGGAACAGAGCACGCCAGGCCCTCCTGTCTTCCACTGCCTCCCGGAGTTGGGTCAATTTCATGTTGGTCGTTTCGGTGACGCTGTCCATCCATCTCATCCTCTGTCGTCCCCATCTCCTCTTGCCTTTCTCTCATTACCAGTTTTATATGATTCCCAGGTCAACACCATTCTATTTTCTGACATTTTAGGGCCAAAAATAGTGACCAGAGGGTGGCCCCTGTGATGCCATATTTGTTTGTTTGTTTGTTTGTTTGTTTGTTTGTTTGTTTGTTTGTTTGTTTGTTTATTTATTTATTTATTTATTTATTTATTTATTTATTTATTTATTTATTTATATCCCGCCCATCTGGTCTGGTCAGATATGGAGGCAGACAAGGATTGGGAAGGAGGCAAGAATCAGTTCTTGACCAACTGGTTACAAAAACAGGCAGAAGGGGAATGAAGGGAAAACCTAGCTAAAATCTGGAAACCCACCACCGGGGAATTATTCACCTCTGCTTTTTTGGTGGTCAAGCAAGTGTCATTATGTGTCCCCAAATGGTTCCTGCCATTCCTGCTAGGAGGTATTGAATGCAGGACAACATGATCTACAGTAATTATAGCACCTGAAGGATTTTTCCCCCAGCCTCTGTGCTGCTGTTGGGGCTTACAGAAGGCTCCACTCCCTGACTTGGTCCTAGCCATCTGATGGACCCACCAGCATGCACTCAGTAGTTCTCTATCAGGACATTTTTAAGACCATCCTCTATCTGAAGGGCTGTTGAAACACTGTCTTCTCGTTGAAGGTGTCCATTTGAAGGGTGCTCTAGTTATAGCCCAATTTAAAGATAAGGAACCATAAGGAGGAAAATCAGGGACCTTAGAGTTCTCAGAAAAATATTTGGGAGTATGGCAGTGGCCCTGGAAGATCCTGGGGACAGTGGTCCTTAAGCTTCTAAAGGTGGCCCTCCTCCAGCTATTCTCACTGTTGCTTTTCAGTCTCTTTGTCCTCATCTCCAATGTTGGCAAAGACATCGAATGTACGCAATTCATTGGCCAAGTCAAGCACAGAAGTAAATAATTTATATTTCCCTTCCATCCCAAAATCAACTTTGATGGTATCTATCACAATTGCCTCCCCTCTTACCTAAGCACCTGTAATTTGGCACAAGAGGTACTTCTATGATGTCTGCTATTTCTACACAAACTGCCCACCTGTTCATTCACTGGCCTTCCCTGGGCTCTTAAACAAACCATCCATGGCAACCATGTTTGCCTGCCACCTTGAGCAATAGAAATCCATATCTGGTGGCTCCAAGTCTTGTGGACGCCTGGATCAATTTGCCACCTTGCCTCCTCCACCCTTTGCTTCTGACTAAGCTTGGAAGAAAAAGAATGTAGGTGTTCAGAAATGCTTGGACAAGTTAATGATCAATGCAGAAGCAGATATAAAATGAAACAACAGGAGAAATCCACAATTGGTTTGGAGCAGAAGTCCAACCTAGCTATCTTATTCTTTTAAATCTGGGAGTAAATCAATGGAAGGCAAGCCAAAATCATATGTTGATATCTGGTGCCAGCAGAACATAGTTTTTTTCTTGTCCAGCTTCTGTTGTTGCAGCTATCCTAAAGAAGGAAGACAGTGGATTTTCACAGAAGACCTTGGGTATAGTGGTGCTTCTAGGAACCCTCCTTAGGAGATAATATTCATGAGATAATATCAAACCCTCCTTATGAGATAATATTCATCTGGCTGCTAGTGGGACTAACTACGTTTAATTCCAGTACCTTTTTGCAATGTTTTTAATCTATATTTTTGGATGTAAGAAAAGGAAGGAAATATAAGAGTCAAGCCAGATAAGCAGGTGACAGAATAATGTAAAGCTCTCATGTTTAGACTAGTCAAAACAGCTGTTTAATGCTTTTTTAATATTGTCATAATTTATTATTTAGCTTTTAACTTTATTTCTTTTAGTACTGTAAGCCACCTTGGATCGTTTAGGAGAAAAGTAGCATATCAATATTCTCAGTAAATCAATAAATATTAATTAATTTAGCCCTGCAGCAAGACAAAACAAGACAAAAGAGGTGGATACGATGTGACGTGGGGGAAGAGATCCAAAGATGCTGGAGAAAGGAGAAGATAAAGAACGAAGGGTAAGATATTGACTTAAATCCAGATATTACCATGTCTAGGCACCAACAAAGGACAGATGATTCTTCAGGAAGAGGGTTGCTTGAATTCAGATGCTCTTCTCTTTTGGTGGGATTTAATTATCTGAATGAGTTGGAGCTTAGATTGGGGACAGTTGGATTCCTCACACTGTCCCTGCTTGATTACACCAAGGGATCAAAACAACAAAACTTGGGAGGATTGCAGGGAAGGGAGGTAGCAAAGAAAAGAACAGTGGACAAGGATTGGGGTTCTAGCTTGGCTTAAAGAAGCTCCACTCACTCAATCCTCTTCTGTTCCTACTGGATGGGATGGTGGGAGAGACAGAACAGAGACTGAACACGGAGAGACAGTGGTAAGGGACGACAGCTTCCTTATTAAAGGAGGCAGAGATGATCGGATTAGAGTGTTCTTCTAGTGAATGGCAGTTAACGAAAGTTGCCTAGCAAATGGAAGCAAGAACACTTCGTCTTTGGCAGGCTATCCATCAGAGGTTTTCAGGTGTGCCCAGAATCTGGAAAGGACGTTGAAATGCTAGGAAGCACCTGGGGAATGTGGAAGTTGAACAATGGAGAAAGCTGGTAATGGAAAGAAACGATTTGTTCGGAATTTTACAGATAGTAGGGACTGTCAAAAAGATGAGTGGGTTCTAGATCAAACCCAACCTGAACTCACACTAGAAGCAGAAATGGCCAAAGAGAAACTATCTTGCTTTGAACGTATCATGAGAATACAAAACTTGAAGGCAAAACCCCCAAAATGGTACAAAAAAAAATGGGGAAAATCATAGAAATAGAGGGAAAGTAGCAGGAGATGGATTTACTCAGTAAAGGAAACCACCATAACTCAAAAAAGTTGATGGCAAATAACACACATATCCTTCTACATAAGAAAGCAATTTATTTCATGCACTCTGATGTCTTCTCCTGGGGCTGCTGTTCAAATTGATAGACCTGCCTGTCCCATGAGCCAGCCAATGCTGTCTTCCACAGGTAGTCCAGTGTGGGAAAGCAGAGCCCCCCAGGGAAAGAGGAAAGCTGATGGCTGCCTGTTATCCATCTCTGAAAGTTACATCACCAGCTTCTTTGGCAACATACAGTACGTTGTTCCTTTAATGCAGGGCTGGACGTCATCCAGAATTTGGGGATCAAACTTTCAAAGTCCACACCAGCCCCTTCCAACACATGTTTAGCTTTGGAAAATTACAAAGCCAACAAGGGAAACATTTCTTTCAAGAGCAAGCTGTCTTTGAGTGGCATCTCTTGATCAAGAGGGGAAGCACTGATCCTGGATCCTTCCACTACCAGCAGAACAAACTGGGGGATCTGGTGGAGCTTAGCAAACGAATGGAGGGGGATGATTCCTAGCTGTGCTTCAAAGACAGAGCTTGGTATTGGAGTAGTGGTGTAATGGAGCCCATTTGACAGAATCAAAGCTCCAGTTGTTTTTTTTTTAATTAGGAATATTGGTAGCATCATCCATCGCTCTCAGGCTTCTCTGTTCCTCCCAGGTGTGCCTACAATTCTCACAATAGCAGAGGATGAGCAATGCCTTTATCGCATCACTCAAAGATCACAGATAAGATAAGCTTTTGAGTTCTCCAGAGTTCTTCATCGGGCAAGGATAGCATAAAACACTGAGTCAAGACAAATAGTTCAAAAACTGGGCCAGGTGGCTCACAGATCCAGATTGCCAACAAAGCAAAATGTTGAGATTCCACCTGAGATAGGGTTGATAAAGGTATCTTGTTGCAGTTTCTTCCCCCTCTGAAGACAAAAGGTTGTCTCACAGTTGTCTTTAGTGAAACCACACAGGACTCTTTGTAGGCTTCCAGCAGCAAAAACTTGAAGCATAGTCGCAGTCAGTAAAAGTAGAGAATTAATTTTGTTGTCACAATAGGTTAGAAAGTCTATTGGTTATTAGTCTCATGGAAAAGCTCCTTCTCCTGTGAAAGCCTCATAGTAGTTCAGGATAGAGTTTTCCTCTCCATAATACAATATGGTGAACTCTCCCTATTGTTACGCAAAGTATCTGGGAGTGTCTTAATCTCAACTGGGCGGTAAAGAGCCATTATCAGTCCAAAAGACCTGCTCTTGGTGCGAACAAGCTTGTTGAAATGGGTTAACCCAGTTTCACATATTTTAGGATGCTCTTTGAGGGGCTGGGCTATGAGGACAGTCACAATGAGCATGATCTCAGTTACAAGCATGCCGCTACATCGCTGTGTCAGCATATCTATATACACACAAAATCAGTACAAAGTATCCTCACCCAATTTAGCTAGGTTACAGTTAAAAGTCTATGAGAAGTCTATTGTTGATTTTCCAGTAATACATCGTTATCTTTCTGCTGTCCTAACGATGTTCGCCAGGCATCATTTCATTCTGTGTTGTGCAATTGATCAGAGTACAACTGACATTTAACAACCAAGCCTATCACCACACCATCGTTGTAACATTTGCTATGAAGATTTGCTTGTCTAAAAATCCAATGTGTCAAGATCTAACTGATAATTCTGCACACAAGCAGGATTTCAAAGAGTGTCCGTTTTCTCTTAGCATCTGCTTATGCAATGGCTTTTCCACAGGGCATTCAGATAAAGGGCACCGTATTTAGAACATTAGTATGCTGTTACTGTTTTAATAGCTTGAGCTCTTGATTCAAAGAATGCCAGCAAAAAGATCAACTCTTTTGCAGATCACGGTTCAACAGCACATAACTCACCAGCAGTAGGTGCCCTGAAAGTTATTTAAAAAAGAATTGTTGAAATCTTGAGAATCCAAACATTCATCCTTTTAAAATTAAAAAGTAGGTTTCTAGCTCTCATGAATGGTTGCAAGAAAAAAATGTGAACCTGAAACAGGATGTACTTGCTAGACAAGTTGGTGCATCCATCAAAAGCCTGATGAACTACTTGATCCCCATTAAATCCCAATTAGAAACATTTCTCTCCCCCCCCCCCATACTTCTCCCTCTCCTTAATACCCGTATGCCTTTATTTGCCTCCATACCTGGATGATATGCTCATTAACAGCCAATCTGTTTTTATCCTCAAACTTGACAGGTCCTGGACCTTCCTCAGGATAAAAGCTTTGAAGCATCTGGTGCTCTAAAAATCATTCTGCAGAGAAGTGAACCAGGACAAACTAGAGAAAAGCATGCGTTTGGCTGTCCTATTTGGTCAAACTGTGAAACCTTTGTTTTATTTAGCAGTCGCCTGCTGAGTGACAGAGAGAAAGTGGAAATTTGAGCCAAAGGAAGAAATTGCCCTATGCGAGGCATGGATATTTCTCTGTTTCTAGCCTTTCTTTCATTATAACTGGTCACACTGAAATGGATGAATTGCTATTACCCACCTTGATGCTATCACTCATCTTGGCTTCAGTTTCCATCTCGGATCAGGAAGGGACCTTATGCTACCTGTAGGTCTTCTTTGCTCTCTCCCTCCTGTCCCCTCTCTTATTTTTTAGCCAAGCCTGTAGAAGACTGAGTCCCTTAAATCCCTGAAAAATGTTAATCCTTGCAGGTCTTTGATTACCTTGATTTCTGGCCAGTCCACTTGCATTAACCCCTAACAGGGTCTACTGGACAAATTTATAAATTTGTTAATGGCAATTTATGTGTACTGAGGTCAGTGATATCGATGCTTGGCTGATGCCCCTAATTAGGTGCAATTAATTAATTTTAGACTCTGGGATTAGTGACCACGCACACACCACACACACACACATATACACATGCACACAACACAATTGCTTTGAAATGTGGAAAGCCAGGTATTGACTGCCCCAAAATCTTACCTTGGTGATGTTGGTGTTTCAATTTATATACCACCCCACAGAGCTGGAGCACTTTCTGAGCAGTTTACAACATAATTATGCAAACAATACTTTGCTCCCCAAACCTCAGAAGGGTCAACATTGAGGAAGTTACCTAAACCCACCAGGATGAATCTCAAGTCATGAGCAGAGGCTTGATTGCAGTACTGCAGTTTAACCACCCTGTCACAGGGCTGTTTTGGTGCCAATTGCAGAGTTGCTAAAAAGGTTCTCTGGGCTAGGGACATATCTACAATGTTGTCCAGGAAAGATAATAGCTCCTGCACAAGTACTGGATTCTGTTCTGTTGGTTTCCATATGACATAAGGACAGATCCAATATGATCTGTGGATTTTCCATTGTCTTACTGTTTTGTTGTTCTTTTTCAGGCAGGCTTTCAAGCAACTATCGTCTCAGGAATGCTAGCTTTACTTAACTTAGAGATTTCTTTCAATTTTTGAAATTGTATTTAATCCTGGTTTTAATCTTGATGTTCTCAAGTTACTTTTTAAATATGGTGTTTGTTTGTTTGTATGCTGCCCAGTTAGCGCTAGATATTACTATGGGCAATTTACTTCCAAAGTAGGACAAGCATACCGTAAATTTTATTTATTTATTTTTATTTATTTATTTTATTTCTATCCCGCCTATCTGGACATATTAGCCCACTCTAGGCGGCTTACAATAAAAGAAACAATATAATTTTAAAACATTGCACCTAAACTAAGATAGAAATCAAAGAAAGATATAAGAAAAGAAAAATCGTCAGGAGTTTTCTGTTGGGAAATGTACTCAGAAATAAGCACCACATAAGGCAACAATCAACTAATGAATCAAAGAAAAACTGAGCAAAAGTGACCAGGAATCATAAAGATGGCCAATCCATGGAATGTTTAGGAGAGGATGCTCTCAAAGGCTTCAGTGAACAACCTTGTTTTGAGCATGCTCTTAAAGGCTTTGAGGAAGGAGGCCAGATGCAGCTCCACCAAGAGCCTGTTCCAAAGGGAATGGACCATGACCAAGAAGGCCCTGTTTTTAGTAGATGACTTCCTGGCCTGTCTTGGACTGGCAACCCAAAGGAGCATGGCCTGAGAGGACTGGGTGATATGTCTTTAGGGACAGGTAGTTAGGTGTTATGGGGAGACAGGTGGCATATAAATAAAGTGAATGAATGAATGAATGAATGAATGAATGAATGAATTAATTAATGAATTAATTAATGAATTAATTAATTAATTAATTAATTAATTAATTAATGAATTAATTAATTAATTAATTAATTAATTAATTAATTAATTAATAATTGATAGTGGTTGAGGCAGGGGTGCAAATGTAGTGCTATGGTGCTTCCTTGGGAAGTTCATTTTTGCATCAGAGATTCCTTGCAGAATGCTTCCAATTGGCACATAATATTTTTTAAAACCAGCTTAATGAGAGAATATCAAGTCAGAGAAGCTGATTTCATCAGTCAGTGATGAAAATGTACTCAAGTCTCAAGGAGGTGTTTTCTATCTAATTCGTGCTCTGCAACTGTGGTTTAGTGGTGGATCATTCATGGCATTGCTTTTCTGCACTGCTACTCAATGACCGGGTCTGCTGTGGGTTTTTTTTTTTCATCTATAAGCTAAAGAAATCATGTTTGTATTAATTTGTTCTAGGCAGCTTTTCCTTTTTCATCCACAAGGAAGGCTATAAATTGTGCATCATTTCATGAACACCTCACTTCCACCACTGTGTGAAAGATGAGGGTTTGATCACATGTTAAGAGAACAATACATTTCCTGCTCTTATGTTTTAACTTTACAACCTCTGCTATTCTGGAATTAAACATGAAAAGGAAGTCACTAACCACTTACATTCCAGAGATAACCCTGCTCTCACATATGGTTCTACTTTTAACATGTTTCAACAACTATCCCTTCTTCACCACTTGAGGGAGCACTCTGTTGAAATTCTTACATGAGAAATCCTCATATTTCATATTTGCTGAATGCCACCTTTGCTATTCTGAGACAGCCTTGCCAACTTCTAAACAAAAGGTATTTAAGGTATTTAAGCCATTAACCGAAGCTTCACACACCATTGACAACCTCACCTGTATGTCCTGATTTCGACATCGATCTTTTTTTACAGTCTGTTGGAAATAAACTTGTAGTAACGCCAGACTGCCCATTAATGGTGCAAGAAGGAGCAAGACCATTTAGAAAAATTAAGTATAATGAAAACCGTACTTTCAAAGATCACAACAAATCCATTTACAGTGGCATTTTTACCAACACAAGATGTTATTTACTTACCAAGATCACTGTAATCCTTAGGATGATGTTCAATAGTGTCCCCAGATTTTTGACTGGTATCTTTCTTTACTGGTGGGTTGAAAATTAACTAGGAGTAGCATGATGTAGGTTTTTCATTCTGTCAAATATTTCCAGCCTCACGTGTCAACTTGCTTTGGTCTTTGAAATTGTCAGTGGGTTTGCTTTGTTTTTACATTGACACTCGATGACCCTACAATGGAGTGGCCAAAGGGGAGATGAGATGTCAAATTGGAGCAGGCTGGAGCAGGTTAAATAGGGTCACGTATAGGTGCAATATGCCTTTTGGTGTGGTCCCTTCATTCACATGCAAGGACTGGGTGGTTTGGGGTCAGAAAACTGCACTGCACCTCAAGCGACTTATTTTGGCCCAGCTCCCTTTAAAGTGAAAGGGAAAAAAGTCAGAAGTAACAAAACAAAACAAAACAAAACCCTACTTGCCCCCTCCTTTCTCTTTCCAGGAGGAAGCTTTCTCTTTTTTTTCTAAAAAAAATCTGCACTGCCATACAAGACGTTAAAAAAACCAACAACCCACCTTCCTCTCTCTCCCCCTCCATGAAGGAGAGGAGAAAGCTTTCAGTTTCCGAAACCCATTAAGTGCCTTAGGTAGACAAATTAAGCCATTCTTTTTAGTTTGATCTCAGCAAGTGCACATGCTGAAACCAAACCAAAACATAGCCATTTTACTTGCAGTAAAAAAATAATTGTAGCATCTGACAGGTAGCCAAAAACGTGCAGGTAGGGGTGTATCAGGGATGAGCTGGTTTGTGATGGCACTTACATCATGTGGTTGCCAAGAAAAGGAGAGAGCCAGCCTATCTCCTCAGTGGACCAAAGAATGGGACGAATCACCATTTCATTCACGGAGCCAACCTGGATTAGTCTAAAGGCCTCTTCTCTTCAGCATTCTGTTCCAAAGTGCCTAATCCAGAATTCTACAGTGTCTAGTGCAGGACTTATTTAGAAAAAAGAGAAAGTTTTCCTAAGCTGTGTCACAGTCCAGCCTATGTCTGTGACCTTGAGAATTCCACCACCAAGGGGGAAAAAATGAGTGCAGCAGCTTCTCCTGCTTCTGTTTTCCAGGGAATGGTACTGAGAAGCATACAGAGAGATAATACACAGCTTTCTCTGACAATTAAAAGTGTCACGGCCAGATCTCAGCATGCTGGGAATCGCTGTGCTTTCCTGGATCTCCAGGCAGAGAGACAGATTTCAGGGTGAACAGTGCTAGAGAGAGCAGGCTGATATTAGTGTGTGAGGTAATTTTCAAGTTAGGACTTTACTTTCATTGAACGTATACCCCGCCCCTCTAGACAAAGTCTACTCGGGGCGGCTTACATCCTCCTCCATCTTGCTTTTTCCCTCCTCTGGACACTGCTGGAATTTTATTTGCAATCTTGCATGCTGCCTGTGGCTTGTTTGACTGGGAGGGACTTTTCTTGATTGGCGTGATTATCTACCCAGCACTAACCAATCGTGGCTTAGCATTCAAAGAGAGCCTCGCCTCTGTACTGAGTGAACACCTTCTGGTCTAAAAGTAAATGGCATCTATTACAGAAATGTATGCTGTTGAATGACAAGGAAGCATCACATGTTGTGGTCACCGAAGCAGATCGCTTGTGTAACATTTGCGCAACAGCAGAAGTGTACACAAAGACTCTGATTTAAGCAATGAAACCTTAAGGCAACGCGTTCCATGCATCTGTTACGCATTCTGCTAGAGCGTCTGTTCCAAGGCGCATTGCATGCGCTTCTTGACTTTTTCCCCCAAAGTTCCATGAACAAACATGCAGCTGCTTGACTGACAGTTCAAAGGCATCCGCTCATCTCTCGAGTCCTCTTTTCCTTCTGAAAATGCCATTAACGATGATTCATCAATCAATGTTTTATATAATCTGCGATCACATTTCCATTTTGTTATCCATTGTGAAATGGGGCACCAAGGCTCTCCGTGGGCAGAAATCGTCAAACTTTGTGAGGTTAGATTCTAAGTAAGGGAAGAGGGGATCGCTTCTCCCTCACTTTGCTTTTCTGGTGTTTTAGCCAGGAGATTTTTGTGCCTGTAGTGGCTTGGTTACTCTTCCTCCCCCTGCTACAGAAGCTATTGAGGAAATATCCATGACCACAAATAGGACAATGGGACCCTGCGTCTGTGGTCCCACCTTCTGGACATAAAGAATTTCGACTGAGTGTACAATTATTTGCTTACATTCGTACAGGCTCAGAATTTTTTGCAGGCCAAGGCAAAGAGGAAGATTCAACCGTTTATTTATTTAACATATTATTTTAAACCACACCTTTCTCCTTGAAAAGGACCCAAGGTGGCTGACAGCATTAAAATACAACATTTCAAAGTTAAAAACAGTAAGTATGCAAACATTAAAAAGAAGCAAAGAAATACCACAGTAAAAATAGTAAACAAAATCAACACCAAAAACACATTCAAAGCAACAAGGCAGAAAGAATAGCCTTTTTTAAAAAAAAAAAAATCCCTCTCAGCCAATCCTTAAGGGAAAGCTGGTCTGAAGAGAAAGGTTTTCATCTGTTTGTGGAAGGATAGCTAAGATTGAGCCAGCTAAGATTTGGCCTTTGACTCTTTCTTCAGGGTTCACAAAGGGGCATCTTCCACTCTGTCTGAGAGCAGCAGCTTAGCTTAGGAACCACATGGGCAGTGCTTGGCACACAGGTCTCTCCTTGCTGTCACCTCCTGACGTCCTCCAAATGATAACCATTTGGTTGTTTCTGTTGTTTTCCCCATCGTGCCCTGTGGGGGGGGGGGAAGAACTCACCTGGCATGTTGGAATGGAGTCACGGGCAAGATTGGCTTACCTCGATGACAGGAGAACTGAGCAGAAGCACTGTTGGGTTGTTCAAAATCAAGAGGAACGCTCATGTGAAGAGGAGACCATTCTAGCGCCTCCCCACCATCATCCTTTCTGTTGTACCCTTACACAAGGAGGTTGATGAAGAAGGAGAGCCTCCATGGAGAGTAAAGTGAGGCTCTTAGGGGGAAAGAGTCCTGACTCATGTGGAGAGCTCCACCAATTCAGACTGATAACATACACTCACACACACTTGTATGCTAGAGTTTTTACAATCTCACATGCTATCTGTGGTTTATGTCGCTGGGAGGGACCTTTCTGAGCTGAGATGAGCATCAATCTATCCAGCACTAACCAACTGTTCCTTCCCACCTCTGAATTCAAAACTCTCTGCTGAGTTTTCCCTTTCCTTCTCTTTAGTCTTTTGGAAGCAGTGTTTGCTAGTTTGCTGTTGATTTGTTCACAAGTGTAAGTAATTCTTCCTCCTACAAATGTCTCAGGGTGAGTTACTGACGCCTTAAGAGCCAGCTAATGAGAAAAAGGTGGACTATCTGGGGAACTGGACGATATTCTCCTCTGTGAATCTCTGTACTTCTGCTGCGCAGCAAAAGGAATTTTAAACAGAAATACAAAACTCTGCTATAAGTGTAGTAGAGCAACAGTACCAAACATAGAGGGGAGAGAGCTAAAGCATTTCCCCTCTAGGTGTAAGTACTTGACAAAGTTCTGATGAACTGAGTGGTGCTTGAGATGATCTTCTGTCCTCTCATTGAGAAATGGAGATACTTCCAACATCATGACCCTTCCAGGAACATAGAGATATGAGAAGGAAGAGAGGTCCAGTGATCTTCTCCCAGCCTGGATAGAGCCAGCCTTTCCTCCTCTCTTCTCAAGTCCGCACATGCTCAAGTGATTCTACCTCTTGAGCATCTTCTGCTTGGGTCATTCTCCTTACCAGCCCCTGCCACCGACCCTGCACTGCCATGCTGTTGAATTTCTGTAGTGCCGCACTAGCCACACAGTTTCCCTTGCAAAAATAGTGGTGTAGTTTGACTGTAACTTCTACTTAAGTTTCTGCTGACGTGTCTTACTTCCAAGACAGTTGAGATTCCATTTTCAAATGTGACTCCCCCAAATACACACACAAAACTCTGAAAACTGGGGAGGGGGGTTAGAGAGAAATAGCGGGGGAAATGACAATCTGCTTTTTCCGTGGGATGTTCTCAGGGGTTTTTTAAATGACGATTCCTTGACAAGTTGGCTATTAATAGTGACATTTTCTCTGTGATGTTCAGAGTTTGGATGGGGAGGTTAGGCTGAAGCAAACGGGGAATGCTGTTGAGATATTCGTAATAGATTTCTGCCAGCAGCGAAGATGAGACAGTAAGTATAGAAATAAATAGGCACTTGCTCACGTAGGAGGCTTTCGAAGGCAAGGAATGAAAGATATATTTTTTTTCTCCCTGTTTTTGTAAATAGTGGGATGTTCCAGCTACAGGCTGCTCTGGAGAGAGAAAATTTCAAATGATGTTTTTCTAAAGTGAAAAGCAGCGACCAAAAAGGTACAGTATGAAGAAAAGCATAGGAAGAAAGTATTTACTCTTACCTCCTATTTCACGATTCAATTCACCCCTGCCTTCTTTTTTAAAATCCACTAGTGATACCTATCTCTTTTTCCTAGTGGATAAGCAGCCAGGGGTTATTTTGAGTATTGGGAGTATTGCAGAGTATTGGGAGACTGATGCAGAAGTCCCCTGTGTCCTTTTCTAGAGCTTAGAATGTTACATTTTAAACAGAACATGCTGCATTGATCAACAGCCAGATTGTTGTTATCATCACAGTTGCTCCAATGGAGCAGTTAATTTGTTCTATTCCACTTTAGTTCCATTGTCTTTACAAATCAACCACTGAAAAATGCAAATAAATATTCTCTGGTTCCCTCTAATGGCCAGTTATGACATTGCTGCTTGCAAATACGTCTAAAAAGAGCAAAAGCAGCAACAACGATAGATAGATAGATAGATAGATAGATAGATAGATAGATAGATAGATAGATAGATAGATAGATAGATAGATAGATAGATAGATAGATAGATAGATAGATAGATAGATAGATAGATAGATAGATAGATAGATAGATGGATAAAGTAAAGTTTCAATATATTCGAGTGCTGTGCAAATGCCCTGCCATCGATGTTCCATGCTGGGCACTCAAAGCCAGTCACCAACCTCTAGCTTCTCTGCAAGCCACCATTTTGTTGGCCACTGGTGTGTGGAACAGGCATGCATGGTACACTGCTTTATATACATGGTTAGCTTTCCAATTCTATTTGGTACATATAGAGAAAATGTTCATGCATTAAACTAAATTATCTTTAAAAGGCCTTTAAACCTCACTCCTTAATAAGTAACATAAGACACGGTCAAATAAGGTCTGTGGCCATTGTTTAACTTCCTTGCTTCCTTTGGCCCTGGAGAAGCTGAGACTGGAGTGATTTTGGGACATTTAAGGGTCCCCCTCAATCACTTATCCCACAGTTGCCAAAAGCTTCCTCAGGACCAAAGGGACCTTAAAGGCTTCTCCAGACAGGGGGAATGGGAGTGGTCCGGTTCACCCTTAAAGGGTTCTGATCTATCAGTGCAATGTATCATCCTGCCTTTTAAGCTAGAGGTATTTGTGCTGAGGTTGTGGTTGTTTTCCTTATTTGTGATTGCATGTTGTAATTTTGATTTTGACTTTGATTTTGATTTTTGTATAACCCTTATGTTCGATTTTTTAAAAAAATGTGTAACAGCTCTATTGTGTTGTATACCGCCCAGAGTGGCCTTGCAGCCAGATGGGCGGCATAGAAATCAATCAATCAACCAACCAATCAGTCAAACAAACAAACAAACAATTAAACATTTTAGCTCTCACAAGCCATTTTTTCAGCTCCCAATGGCAATGTTTATTCTCCTCTGAGAAAGGTCCACATAGGTCTTTTGATCACCAGTTCACTCATGAGTAATTGTTTACTCTTTACTCACGAGTAAAGAGGCCACAGGGGCAGTACTGACATGAGGGGAAAACATTGGGGTGAAGGTTGAGGAGACAAAAGGGAAGTTACCCCCCCCTCCTTTCCCTGCCTTTCTCCTCAGCTGGGCTCTGCTGGGGCTGCCTTGTGGGGTTTAACAGCCCATGGAGTCAACGTAGCCCCCTTCCCTATCTTCTCACAGCCATCATTCAGTGGGTTGAAATGGCTTTCCTTTGTTGTTGTTAAATAAAGTAAGTGACACATAGATAGAGCAATACTTCAGCCTATCATACTATTAAAATTATGCTGTACCAGTTAGGGAAATATTGGGGGGGGGAGAGACAAATATAGAGGAGGGGGTTTTCTCCATTCTCCCTTTTAATGTCATAACTGACCTATTATGCCACCGGGTCGTCGGCTTTAATAATGCTGCCCACAGCTCCATTTGGGTGCAAATTAACTGCCCACACAGGCTACACAATGAGATAATTAGGATCACACTGAATTGTACCAAAAAGAGCACATGCCCTACTACTGTGGCAGAAAGGTGCGCAGCCGCTCTGAAAGGGGCAGGGTGGATTGATCTAAGTAGCAACATGTGTGGATGCCGTCATTGGGTTCAAACAGAACCAAACCATCAGATATTCACATGCTATCTATATGCCAGTGTGGACAGGCCCTAAGGGGCGGGGGCTAGGAACCTTTGAGGAGGTGGGGGATAGGAAACTGTCAATTAACATAATACACAGCAACAGCTGATGAAGCCATCAGGCTTATGGGACTAACCTTACATATATGTATTTCAGTTATTTAATATTATTGCATTGTCATTTTCTTGTTGTAATGATTATTCTATCATAGGATTTAGTCTATCTGGGATACATCTACACACACATACACCCACAACATTTTTGCAGTGTGGAATATTCTGGGTTCCTGACAGCCAGTCATGTCCGTTTTGAGAATATAGCATTCCATCTTCCTCTCTCTGCTCTCCATCCGCACCATTACCCATGCAAAGATGTATAATATTCAATGGCTATGGAGTAAGTTCTATCTTCAATGGACCATTGTGTGTCACGTTAACGCTTTCGTCCTCCTTTTCTGCCTTTATATGTAACTTATAGCAAACCTAATAAAGCTTTCAAGATAAGGGAAATATTTAAGAAGTGATTTTACCAGTTCCACACCCCCAGTTAGTTTCCATGGCTGAGCACAGGATTCAAACCAAGGCCTGGTTCATCACTCTATCACACCACACTGGATGTGTGTGTGTGTGTGTGTGTGTGTGTATGTGTGTGTGTACAGTGATGCCTCACAAGACAAATGCCTCGCGCAACAAAAAAACTCGCAAGGTGAAAGCGTTTTGTGATTTTTTTTTTGTGACTTGCAAGACAAAGTTTTCTATGGCCGCGCTTTGCAAGACCAATAGGAATGCATTAATTAAATTTCAGTGCATTCCTATGGGAAACCGCACTTCACAAGATGAAATTTTCGCAATACAAAATGACTTGTGGAATGAATTATTTTCATCTTGCGAGGCATCACTGTACCTATATTTATATACACTTCCCTATATCATCTTCTCTCTCTCTCTCTCTCTCTCTCTCTCTCTTGTCCTTCAAGATTTTCTGCAAATAAAGTTTCAAGGTCTGGGCATCCTTTCCACACACACCCCTTTCCCCATTTTGCACCTAATTCCCAAAATTTCTTCTTCGTTCCCTTATTTAGCTATAGTTAACGCCCACAAGAACAGTTACTTCAGCATTTTATTAAAAGCTCTCCCTGAAACCCGAAGCATTGGTTCTCGTGTCACAGTACCATGTTTCATTAGGATCACTTCATGAGGACTTCTTGAATGGGCTAGACAAAAATTTACCTATGTATAAATGTAGTAATGACCCATTATCCTCTGCTCTCCATTCAGGATAAAGGTTTGTGAGAGAATTATTCTGTCTCTCCCCCCCCTCCACCCCTCTCTCTCCTTCTTCTGCTTCTTGATGTCAGAGCTGAGAGAGATATCAGCAGTATATAAGAGCTGTATCGCTTCCTTACAAAGCAGGTGGAGGCATTAAATAGTTCAGAGGCAGAAGCAAGTGTGTGGTTACTTTTTGGGGTCTGTTCCTTCTAAAACAGACAGTTGCTTGCTTTGGTCAACGGATTCCTCACCTACGGAAAGGTAACTCATCCGGATGATTATTCTGTTTGCTCGGGAAAATGTTTTTGAAAAGACAACAGGGAAAGGATTAAACTCTGTCCATGTAACTAAAATCTGCTTGCTTTGGTTAGGAAATGGTTGCTTTCACATGTGAGAGGAGGATGAAAACTATATTTAATTATTAATTTGGAAATGGGGTATATGATTTTGTTTCATGTAACCCGGGGTGTGGCTCCCCCTCCCATTGTGTTTCCTGTGGGTGTTATTTCTGTTTTCACTCAGGATTTACAGTGGTTTTTTTGCTAGGAGTACTGTAACATTTTCTGTGCAGAATATAATGAAAAATTAATGTTTTAGGGTGTTTTCTCTTTTTTAAAAAAAAAAAAATCTTGTGATGCTTTTCTCCTCCAGTAACACTCAAAGAAATATGTGTCACCTAAGAGGACTTTTTATTTTCATCATTTTGTCTGTTACCTTGAATTCCCTGGAAGCAACACCTGTTGAGAGGTCAGTAGCCACTTAAGCCCATTTCCTGCTTTTCCAAAAAGGAGAATCCTAGTGTATTTTCTTGTTGCTCGTCTCCTCTTCTGCTCTATAGTTGCAGAAGATGTTGGCAGGTGGAGCGCAGGGGAAGAGGAGAGAATAGGAGGTGTGTTGATGGAAATAGCAATTTTCCTTTTTTTTGTTTTGCTTTGTTTAAAGACTTCTCTCTTTGGCTGATGATTTATCTGATGGGAGTCCCGACAAACAAGAGTGGTTCTTACCCATCCTGTCCAGAAGTACTGGCTTCTTGAGAATTAAGAATGCGTTGCTCGGAGAGGAAACGGTAAAGCCCCAAAGGTATAAAATTCTGATTAATTCTGATTTGAGTGCCCACCAGCGTTGTCATTTTCTGTTCAAGGTTTTCTTAGTTTAGAGGTCTTCCATTTTGTTTCTTTGCCAGTGAACTTTGAGTCCTTAGGAAAAAGGCACTATATAATTTAAGTAAGTAAGTAGGTAAGTAGGTAAGTAGGTAAGTAGGTAAGTAGGTAAGTAAGTAAGTAAGTAAGTAAGTAAGTAAGTAAGTAAGTAAGTAAGTAAGTCACCCTGTTTCCCTGAAAATAAGACCTAAACTGAAAATAAGCCCTAGTATGATTTTTTAGGATGCTTGTAATATAACCCCTACCCCAAAAATAAGCCCTGGTTAAGTGAAAACCCACCCTCCACCCTTGTGCAGCAACCAGAAGAAGATGACAGGACTGTATTTGAATAAACATAGATTGTACATGAAAAAAATAAAGCATCCCCTGAAAATAAGCCCTAATGTGTTTTTTTGGAGCAAAAATTAAGACCCTGTCTTATTTTTGGGGAAACAGGGTAGATAATAAACCTTCATTCATATTTAAAAACATAATTTGGGTTTTTCTTTAGCTGCAGCTTTCCTCATATGACCCAAAGAGATGCAATTCCACCGAGGGCACTAAAATGGGGAAATTCTGTATAGGAATATTTCATGGTTTATAAGATTATTTGCTTTAGTGTTCAGGAAACCCAACAGATTAAAACCTCAAAAGTTTTGAAGATTTAAAACCTTTCTTGCAATTATTAAAAACAGTCTTTTAATTGATCCTAGGGTTCTGCGGGTTAAACCGCAGAAGCCTCTGTGCTGCAAGGTCAGAAGACTTGCAGTTGTAAGATTGAATCCACGCGACGGAGGGAGCTCCCATCGCTTGTCCCAGCCCCCACCAACCTAGCCGTTTAAAAGCAGACAAAATGCAAAATGCAATTAGATAAATAGGTACCACCACAGTGGGAAGGTAATGGCGTTCCATGTCTAGTCACACTGGCCACGTGACCACGGAGGATTGTCTGCGGACAAACGCTAGCTCTATGAATTGGAAATGGAGATGAGCATCGCTGCCTAGAGTTGGACACGACTGGACTAAATGTCAAGGGGAACCTTTACCTTTACCTAGGGATAAATGAAATTTTCATGTGTGCATGTTCTGAATGAGACTTTTCCAAACTTTGAAAACTGCTTCCTAAATCTGATGGAAAGTATTTACAATTTAATAAATTTATATGTGGAAGAGAGTAAATGACAAATTCCTCCATACAAGGAGAGTGCTAGTCACTTTAAAATCAGAGTTTTTAATTCCTCTGCACTCATGGTGCTGAATTAGATTTGTGGCCTCTTTCTTTCCTGAAAGATTCTTTTCCTACAATTGTTGCATGGGAGTCAGAAACAAGGCGGTCTTCTTCCTTCTGGGAATAGGGATAGCTATTAAATGCAGACTATGAAAATGATTGAAAATTTTATTTGGTTCATTTTTGAGAAGAACTCACAAGTTTGCAAAATTTGTTCATAATGTCAGCGGAAAGAAGGTGAGATCTTGAATGTCTGAAAAGGAAAGGAAGCCAGTCTTGAGATTTTTACAAACTCTGAATGATTAACTACGTCTTAACCAATGCAGTCTGCATAAAAAGTTGTTGTGTTGTTGAGGAAGAAGATCCAGAAACTCCACTCACTCTTTTCTATTTTCCTTTTCCTTTTCTCACTCTCTCCTTATTTTTTTCACACGCACATACACACTGCATTTTCTTTTCATCTCCAGTTGCTCCCAAGGACAATTTAACTAAATTTTAAGGGGTGGGGAGGGGGAGAAGGATTTTAAAACACCACACATATTTTAAAGGCACCTTAGAAATTAGAAAAGAATTCAACAAAAAGTCATACATAAACATTTATTACAATTCATTTGCCCTCTGGAAAATATTTATTTATTTATTTATTTATTTATTTATTTATTTATTTATTTATTTATTTATTTATTTATTTATTTATTTATTTATTTATTCATTCATTCATTCATTCATACATACATACATACATACATACATACATACATACATACATACATACATACATACATACATACATACATACATACATACATACATACATACATACATACATACATACATACTGGCCATCTCACCAATGATCACTCTGCTCAGTTTCCAATTTTTTAATTATTATTATTTTTTGTTTGTTTCAATTGGAATTTTCCTGCTATTCCTTTCAGAGTTTCAAAGGAAACATTTTTGTTTTTCTTGTTGGTTGGTTGGTTTTTGTCCTGTATGTTTGCACAGACTAAAATTGGGATAGCCGGTGTTGCATCAGTTTAGGGTGTGGGACGTGGAGGTTCTAGACATTTCCCCTACTCCCCCCCCCACACACACACCATGGATGGAACTTTCTAGATCACCTTGGGCCATTTGCTCTCACTCTCTGTCCAAGCTAAGCGAGGACGTTGTCATAAGGGGAGGACTTGTTGCACACACCTGGTGCTCAGGGGAAGAAAGGCAGGAGATAAATGTAACCAACACATATATAATAATAAAAGAGGTATTTATTCAGCCAACACTTGAAAACATGAGGTGGCTAGGGAGGACTTTGGAGAAAATACAAGAGTTGTTGTTGGATGGAGGTCTGTTATTTCAGTAAACAGCTGACAGGAACACGAGACGGATTGTCATGCCGATCATTCTCACGATATCAGCCTTTAAAGCTTGTCTGAAAGCTAAACCCTGAATTATTGCTGTCACTCGGTGACTTAACTATAATTATCCCTTCCTAGAGGAGCTGTGAAGGTGCTACTATGAACAATCAAGACTGTGGTGCATGATCTACTTCTATGATTAATACCAGTCCCTTTAAAAGTTCGCCGCTTATATACCGCCTCATAGTGCTTCAAGCACTCTCTGGGTGGTTTACAACTTAATTATGCACACTACACATTGCCCCCCCCAAGCGAGCTGGGTAGTCATTTTACTGACCTCAAAAGGATAGAAGGCTGAGTGAACCTTGAGCCGGCTACCCGGGATTGGACCCCAGGTCGTGAGCAGAGTTTTGACTGCCATACTGCAGTGTAACCACTGCACCACGAGTTCCTTGTCCATTCCCCCACCCCACAACATAAAACAGTGGCAAATGAAGAGTAGCACACATGCATTTGCTTGGGAATTAGAATAATTTATTGACATTCTCCCAGGGAACTTAAGAACTATAAGATAAAAGAGCAGAGTGAAAAACTGTCATTATGAGTGCTTTTAAAAAAACACACTGAAAAGATCTGAGAGACTTATAATATATTTGTGTGACAACTTAAGAGATAATAAAATGGGGACAAAAAATAGGTATCGGCAGAATTCTTTCCAGATGTTTTTTCTAAAATCAAGTCAGTACACCTGAAAAACCCTTGTTGCCACATTCCCAGCCTCTGATGGTGTTTTTGGACTACACTTCCACTGTGGCCAAAGGAGGCAGTCTGAAAGCTGCAATTCCCCAAAGTAACTTCTCCCAGATCTTAGTGACATTTTTGAAAAAAATAATATCACAACGGAAAGGCCCCTGGGCTGTTTGAGTTGGAAGAAGGTAGCTCTCTAAGCACCTGGATTCTAAGTCTCTGAAAGCTTTGAATTTCAAAACCAGAATCCTGATCTGGGCTTGGAAACAAGCCGGACCTCAAAAATAAATTTCTTAAAAGCGGTGAGACATGTTCTCCTTTGCCCTGTCAGCCAGTGGGAGCATTTCAATTATCCTCGAGAGTTGCCAATAATGTGGCACCCACCCGTACTTAGTTATAAGCAACCCTTTTCCAGACGATATTGGGAAAGACAATCTAATCCACAACCTCTGAGGTGAAATCTGAAAATGGCGACCTCTGAATTGAGCCTCCCTTTTGGAACTTGCTTTAAACAGACGAACGTGGCCAGCACATCTAGCCATCATTTCTGGCGCTTTTATGTTTCCTCTGCGCCACTCCCCAAGCTCTGTTAGGTGCAGCCTGATTGAAAACTTCTATAGGAGTGAAAATCTCGCTTCTGTTTACAATATTTCAGTGATCTAATAAAGGGATCACCCAGGGATCATCTTCAGATTGTGTACAAGGGCCACACAACTTTTTTCTTCAACAAAATTGGTTGTGTTCACAATGGCTAATATAACTAACATTTATGACTGAAGGCAGGCGGTGCATCACGGCCTCTCCCAATTTGAAGAGACCCTTGTCCAGCAGGCTGAGGCAAAGAGGCCGTCCCGAAACCATCAAAATCAGGGAGCTGGACAGGGGACAGACTGTATTTGTCTTCAGTGTGGAAGGGATTGTCACTCTCGAATTGGCCTTCTCAGCCACACTAGATGCTGTTCCAAGTCCTCCATACAGAACACGTTACCTTAGTCTCTCGAGACTGAAGGATGCTTAATCTAAATCTAATCTAATCTATGACTTGAATATCCTCATCATTTCCTAGCCTCTGTGCTATCTTTTTCCCATTCAAAAAAAAAAAACAAGGAAGCCTTTCACTGACTTACTAGATGTCATAAACTTTTTAAGCTAAATGGTGCTGATATTTTGGGCCCTGCAATTTTGACCAGTGGAAGGTGGCTCCTGTTTATATTTATAAATATATTTCTTTGGATATAAAAGGGATTGTAGATAAATATCAAGGGGAAAGCAGTAGGCAAGACATCAGGGTTTGTTAATGGCCTTTTGCTTGCTGAATTCTTAGAACTTCTGGCACAACCTGTAGAATGTTATAGCTGTTGTTCTGTATAGTCAAAATCCGAGGGGGGAAATGTGCACTGTAAGGTTAGAGACAGTTCACTGGAGTTTGTGTTCAAGGCGATATCCTTTTAGGTTAATAAATTAACTACAAAATTCCAAAGTCATCTCTCCAAGCATAGCTGTTGGCAGTCAGTGCAACATGTAAAGTTTATCCAGTTAGAGCAATATACCTCATTTTTCAGCCCATAAGGCTCCCGTAACCACCTACAGTACATATGATCAGCAAAAATAAAACAATCCTGCCCATACATTTACTGCAAAAGACATTGCACAAAGGGAAGCGAATGGGAAGGAGAAATGAACAGCAACTCTCTGAGTGTTGGCAAGTCTTTTGGCAAGTCTCAAGTCCTAGTCTTTGGTATCAAGTACCAAGTCTGAGTCCCTATGCCACAAAGGGAGGGGTGGGTGGTTTCCTACTGTACTTGCTAGTCAAGTCTGAGTCATTGGGGGGGGGGAACCAAGAGTCGAGTTCAAGTTGAGTTGCTGGTGCAACTTAGGTCCAACTTGACAGTGACTCCGACAACTCCAGTCCCCAACCCTGAGCAACTCAGCCATCAGTTCATAATGCTGGCTAGTTCTTATGATGGAATGGAATCAGTTCATGGAGAAAAGGAGCTTGGAAAAGATGGTAGTCAGGCTGTCTTGTTTAAAATCTGGGTTCTGAAGTCTAAAACATTACTATTCCAAGTCCTAATTGCTCCTGAAACAAATGGCATTCTAACCTATTGCTGTTTGATACACTGACTATACTTTTCCAATGAATGAGACAAAATAGTATGTTGTTGTTTTGTGCTCTCAAGTCCCTTCTAACCTAATGGGGCTTTCATGAGATGGCTTACCATTGCCACCTCCCAGTGAGGGTGTGAGCTCACCAGGAAATAGATCACATTTTGGACCACTTGTGGATTGCTCTGGTGTGGTCTATTTCCCAGCAAGCAGTGTGGTCTGTTTCCCAGCAAGCAGGCAATGTATGAGAAATTGTGCTCTACTCTGACCCTGATCTATGCCCAAGCTGGACCTTTTTAGACCAGCTACAGGACTACAACTTTTTCGGTCAGACTGGAGCGATTCGCTGGCAGATCAAAAGGTTGCTTTTTGAGAGATCTCTCCCTGCAAAATGGACCTTTCCTGTGCAATTCGGCTTGCTTATTTCCAGCCGTCGGATTGCACCCTGGGTTTCCACAGTCAAGCATACATTTGGACTCAGTAGATTAGTCCAACACTCTATCCACTATGCCATAATGTCTCTTGGGTATGCTTGCCCATTGAATTTGCTGTGTTGGTTATATTTTTCCATTTTTAGAAAGATCAGTTAAAATGGTACAAGCAAGTAAAAAGATAGGTTCCCCACTTATTATGATGCTGGTAGGAGCTGCTTTACTTTTAATCCATTTCCTAATAATCTCTTGGCCTCGTCTCTGTTCTGTTTCGATTTCTCTAGCCACCGCTTGGAAAAACGAAGGTGTAACACGGCCACGTGCGTGACACAACGTTTAGCAGACTTCTTGGTCCGTTCAAGCAACACCTTTGGTGCTATCTATACACCTACTAATGTAGGATCAAACACTTACGGCAAGAGAGACAGAGAGCCTTCCAATCATCAACAGCTTTAGTGCTACAAGACCACAATGGCAGCAATGTTCACTAGGAATTCCTTTTCCTCCAGAGGTTTTTGTGTACATTTCTTCCTAAAATCCTTCATACAAGTTCCTTTTGTTTTACCGAGGCTTCAGAAAATCACTCAAAGATTTGTCGGCTGTCAGGGAAGTTTTGCTTACTGGCCACACGTGCATCCTTAACAGTGCCTTGTTTTCTTTCTGTGTGTTTCATGTACATTATGTTCATGGATCTGTTGTACAGCTGATGACACGCTGAGGAATTCTAACAGGGTGTGTCCCGTACGATCAACCTGCTTGTGAAATTCCTCTGCTCAAAACAAAATAAACCTTACACCTCCCACGCCGCAAGAATTTGAAAGCTAAATGTGTGACAGGTCTTTGGGTTTTTTTTTAAAATTAAAATTGTTAAAAAGAAAAAAAAAGAGTGAAATGACATCTTTGTATGAAACCGTTTTCTGTTTGTGAAACCAGTATTAAGTCACCTTTGTCCAAGAGTAAACTCCAGGGACGAATTTATTACGAAACTAATGAAGCTTGAACTTCAGAGCCCCAAATCCTAGAGGGGTCCCAGATGTGACTTCTGTCCACATTTTAGAAAAAAAAATTCTGGTGATCTGTTGTGGAACAACATGACTGAAGAAGGTAACACTGGTTACTAAAACTAGTTGTTGGTTGCGAAGGGGCCCACATAAAGTGTTCATGCTTCGGGGTCCCAAAATGTAGGTCCACCACATCAATCAGAACATTGCTGGGAAAATACTCTGTGTTCAGCAGAAAACAAGCAGTCTTGATCCTTTACCATAGTGCTAACTGCATGATCAGTCCCATGCTGGTTGGAAATCCTGTGATCAGTCTTGGGCACCCAGCAATGGGAATAAACCACTTACACAACTACTGTTCCATATATATATTTTTACCTAATGGGATTCTTTTCAATATTGAAGCCTGAATTCATATGTACAGTGGTGCCTCACTTAACGAGCGGACCGTTTAACGACGAATCCGCATAGCGACGTGTTTTTTAGGTGGCAAAACATTGCGTTGCGATGATCGGTGAGCGTTTCGCTTACTGATCTTCGCATTGCGATGTTAGGGAAACAGCTGATCAGCGGTTCCAAAATGGCCACCGGATCAAGAAAATGCAGCATTTTCGCATCCTGCCCTCGCTTACCGAGGCGGCGAAAATGGAGGCCGGATGGGGAATCTTCGCTTACCGGTGAGTTTTTCCCCCATAAGAATGCATTAAACGGAGTTTAATGAGTTCCTATGAGGTTCCCCCCCCCCGCATAGTGACGTTTCCAGAAAGCGACATTTTTCCTGGAATGGATTAACGTCGCTATGCGGGGCACCACTGTAATTAGAAGACCACAACTCTCATGCACTTGGGGTTGCCAGGTTTAGAAGATGCAATTCCCAGGGATTTCAGGCCCAACCCTCACACTAGAGTGTCTCTTCTTGTTATGTCATGGGGTAGGTCCTTGTGATGTCCACAAAACTAGAAAATAGGGTGAGGAGAGAAGCAACACATATGCACAAACACTTTCATGCTGAGCCCATGACCTTTAGCACCTGCTGGGAATGACTAGAAAAGACTGTACAGGCTTAAACCCCCCTCACATGCAAAAACCAAATGGCCCAAATCCTCTTGTGTAGCTACGCAATTGGAATAACTTTTGGCAGTATATTGCCCCAAGTTAAGAAATCACTGTAGACGTTATCACTTACATTCTGAGTCATACTAGGCTATATGTAACTGATAATATCTATAGTAATTTCTTAACTTGGGGTAATGTTCCTCTAAATATTCATTCATTCATTCAATTTATACCCTGCCCACTAGAATGAAGTCTACTCTAGGCGGCTAACAATAATAGATAAAAGTAAAAACTATATAATAAAATAAAGACAACAGTAATAATATAATTCAAGATGGCAAAAGTATTATGCTGCTTGTGCTACACCAATATAACTAAGCAAGAGGATTTGGGCCACTTGTTCTCCTCTGTTTGTCCTGAGATTTGTCTTCCTACCTGGAGACCCAGGGAAGCACAGAAATTCACTGAGGCTTCAGTCAGCAAGTTGAGACCTGGAAATTTCAGTATTGCCTCTTCAAATTTTCTGCTTGCTCCAAAGGGGCAAAGAATACAACACATGGATTCCCCCTCCCCCTTGTGGGAAGCAGACTTTCTAAGGGGTGAATGACAGAGGATTTAGGATTTAAAACTCCTACATCCCCTTAGTTCCCCTATTAAAATAGGCCCTAACGTGTCTGAGTTACCAAAAGCCCAGAAGATCGATGAGATGTTACAATACAGTTTTACTCTGAGAGAATTTTCTCCCCAATGGTTTCTGTGAGAGTTAGCTCCGAATCACTGGTTGGGGTGGTGTTTGATTGCTCATGTTTTCACATTTATAGTCTTCCTATACACAAAGAACAATGCATGCTCATCAATATCATTATTGGTGGTATATGCAACATAAGTTCTCAAGAAAAAACAGCAATGGTGATTTCAAAAGAAAAAGGATTTAAGGAGGTTTACTCTTTGGCCATCTCACAAGAAGAGAAGACTCCCTGGAAAAGACCCTGATGTTCGGGAAATGTGAGGGCAGGAGGAGAAGGGGACGACAGAGGACAAGATGGTTGGACAGTGCTACTGAAGCTACCAACATGAATTTGACCCTACTCCGGGAGGCAGTGGAAGACAGGAGGGCCTGGCGTGTTCTAGTCCATGGGGTCAAGAAGAGTCAGACACGAGTTAACAACTAAAGAACAGTGTTCACATGATGGCTAGGTAGGTAGATTCTGAAGGAATCTAGACTACAAAAAAAAATCACATCCAGGCAGGAGATGGTGTGACCTGATCCAGGGTGACATGAGGTAACATCAACTTCAAGGAGACAGGTAAAATTCTGAAAATTCACAAAGGGTACTGGATGAGATCATAAGAAAAACTGGCTGGATCAGATAAAATCCTTACCTAAGCCAGTGTGGAGTTTCCCACCATGGCTTACTTGATGATTATGGGAAGCACACATGCAGGACATTAGGGTGACAGGACCCTCCCAGTGTTGCGCAGTAAATGATAGCCAGTAGAACAGTGTTTACAGGAGGTAATATATATGGCCATCCTAATTAGTAGGTATCAACAGGCTTATTCCCAACCAATCTCTCTAATCCAGATCTGGCAAGAAAGTTCTGGCTTTGGAAATATCTTCATTGGTTTACTTCAAAATTAGAAGGAACGTAGGTTTTATCTTTCCCACACGCTACACCAGAACACAGACAGGATTCTAGCTCCTGTTCTCTGAAGGGGCTGGCCACAAACACTGGCAAAACGTTAGGAAGAAAAACCTCCAGAACACGGCCAAACAGCACGAAAAACCTACAACAACCATCAGATACCAGCCATGAAAGCCTTTGAGAATACAAAGCAGGCTTTTTCAGACTTCTTCATCAGATGATGATGGGGTTAAGGCATGTGGGTCACAAAGACAGACTATCAGTAAAACAAAAAGAGGCTTTAGAGGCTTTATGAAACAGAAGTGCCAAAGTTATCAATTTATAGGTACTCCCCTGGGCTCTGCATAATGATGTATGCTTGTACGTAGTCTTGATGGAGAGGGGGGAAAACATGAAGGAAACTTTCAGTCTCTACATCAGCAAAACACAAAAAACAAGTGTCACATAAGGTTTAAAAATTCAATTACAGCCACATTGATCATCATAACTAATGGCTGGAGGGAACAGGTCACAATGTTTTGGCCCATTTCCAATGTGTGTGTGACAGCACTTCAGGATATTGGCAGCCACTTCAGGATACTAATTAATCACTTTCTCTGCTTCATGGAGAGGCTGAGGAAGTCTATTTCTTTATTAACTGTTTATTAGAACAGCAATATTTGCCACATCAATTTTTTTTAAAAAAAAGACAAATGGAAAGCTTCCTCCCAGAAGCTTCCACTTGCTTAAAAAAAAAGGTCTGGTCCAGAACCTGCCCAGTTCAGCTGGCTCCTTCCTGGGGGGAGGGCACATTTGGGCAGAAATGCACATTTAGTGCTAGTTTGAATAGTGCTTTGGACATTGGCTAAACACAGTGCACATCTCTAATAGAAACTGCAGAATAAATGGAGACAACTATAAATTTAAAAACGTGAGAATGGCATAAATAAAGAAGAGACTCTGTATATAAAGAGCTTATTGAAACACAGTGAAAGACCCCCCACGGAGCCCACATTATAATATTGAATTGTGACATTTTCATAAACCGTAAAATTTATGTGTTGTTTCACTGAACACTACATGTGACTGCACTTTTTAAAAGAATTGAACGAAAATAATAGATAAAGTAAGTGTCATGTTCAGGAAGGAAGGTGGGGTGTTTAAATGAGAAATGAATTTCATTTTCGAGGAAAAGCTATTTGCAGGATGAACAAAAGGAATCAAAATATTTCTCCCTTCTTTTTTAAAGTTGTTGTTCTGAGCTGATATTTAGCAACCTTACCAGCACTTTCAAGGTTAGTAAGATATTTCAGGAGTGGTTTTCTCCTTTGCCATTCCCATCCTTCAGTGCATTTCTATAGCTGAGTGGGGATTCAAACCCACTCTCCTGATTACTTGTCTTCTTCTGAGTACTGGGCATCTTTTTCCTTTTGTAGTCATTCTTCAGTCTCGGAGACTATGGTAACGTGCTCTGAATAGTGGTCTTGGAACAAAGTCTAGTGTGGCTGAGAAGGCAAATTCGAGAGTGACAATCCCTTCCAAATACAATCTGTCCCCTGTCCAGCTCCCTGATTTTGCTGGTTTCACGACTGCCTCTTTGCCTCGGTCTGCTGGACAAGGGCCTCTTCAAATTGGGAGAGGCCATGATGCACTGCCTGCCTCCAGGCTGAGCGCTCAGATGTCAGGGTTTCGTATCTGTTGAGGTCCATTCCTAAGGCCTTCAGATCCCACTTGCAGATCTACTTGTATCGCAGCTGTGATCTCCCTCTGGGGCGATTTCCCTGCACTAATTCTCCATACAGGAGATCTTTTGGAATCCGACCGTCAGCCATTGGCATGTCATGACCGAGCCAACGCAGACGTCACTGTTTCAGTAATGTATACATGTTAAAAATTCCAGCTCGTTCTAGGACTACTGTATTTGTAACTTTGTCCTGCCAGGTGATACCAAAAATGCATCAGAGACAATGCATATGGAACATGCTCAACTTCCTCTCCTGCCGTGCACAAAGGGTCCAGAACACACTATAGTACAGGAGTGTGCTCAGGACACAGGCTCTATAGATCTGGATCTTGGTATATGCTGTCAGCTTCTTATTAAGCCATACTCTCTTTATGAATCTAGAGAACATGGTAGCTGCTTTGCCAGTGCATTTACTGTATCCAGCTTGACATCTAGAGAGAGACATCAGACATCAGAGCTGGTTGAGCCAAGGTACACAAAGTCATGAACAACTTCCATGACTTGTGTTTTCTTTAGGCTGATTGTTAATCCAAAGTCTTGGCAGGCCTTGCTAAAGTGGTTCATGAGTTGTTGGAGGTCTTCAGCACAATGTGCAACAACAGCTGCATCATCAGCAAAGAGGAAGTCCCGCATGCATTTCAGTTGGACTTTGGTCTTCGCTCTCAATCTAGAGAGATTAAAGGTTTTCCTTTTACAGGGCAGGAATCTGGAGCAGGTCCTCCTCTCTCTCTCTCTCTCTTCCAGATTATGAAAAAATATTTCCACAACTACACCAATGGATGCTCAGAGTCATGAATTCAGATACTAGTTTGGAAGCAGAGTCAAAACAGAGATGAAGATGGGATGGGGAATTTCCAGCCTTTAGGCCTAATCTGGTCTGTTGTGGTCACTCATCTGAGCCATAGAGGAATTTGAGGAAGTCCTGCTGATCTCCCAAGCCACATGCTTCAGGCTATGAGATGATGGGCACTGTAGCCCAAAACAGCTGGTGGCCACTGGTGGGGATGACCAGTGTAAGCTCTGACTCTTTTCCAAACCTAGTGTTTAAGTCCACAAGACACCCTTCTCTTGCAGTGATGCAGCTAGTTTTGAGTTTGGGTGTGAGACATCCACTCTAGGTTGCTGCAGGTTTATGAGCATTATACAAAGCTGACATAGCTCAGTGGATTGGAGCACTTTGTTGAGGGCCAAGAGTTCAAATCCCCACTGTGCCTCTCAGAACTGCTTGAGATCATCTGGAGTGTGTATAGCTGATGAGATTAAGCACATGCCCTGTCAGCTGAGATGCCTTGTAGATCTCACCAACCGAGTATCAATTCACACTGCCCAAATCATGAGAATATGCTCTGGGATTAATAAACTTCAGGGAGCATTCCCTCAAAACCTAAGTTAGACCTTCAGTAGAGACTGCTAGAAGGCTGGCTCAAGATGGCTTGCTGCCTGAATCAAAGAAAGTTAAACCTTCATTCCACACTGAGCTGGTAGTTGAACCTTCATTCAACACTGATGATAGGGCAGTATCTTTCATCACATGAGGGCAGAAGCTAGTTTATGGGGTACAAGACAAACTATATAGCACATACAACTGTCCTTCAACAGCAAGAATGTACCACCTCCAGCAGTTGTTTCACTGTTCCTAATGGTAGGGCCGGCAATAGGAATTTTACATTGCATTTTATACTGACTATATTTTTTACAGTGGGAACTGCCTCCCCCTCCTGCTTTCCTCTCTTGCCAACTTTGGGGAAAGAATTTTAAAAGCACCCTTCTAACCCCCCAAACTCAACTTGTGTTTCATGCACGAGTCAAACCAGCATGATCTTCTTCTTGAAGTCATTTTGCACTGTATTAATCAGAAAAGCCAACAAAGGCAAAGTTGAAGTTCAGGATAAGATAAATCATTTAAAATGCTAATCGCCTTGCACATTTGTTCTCCTTTTGTAATGCTAAAGGTTCTCTAACAATAGAAAAATACTGATATTATTCCAGTCATGTCTGGAGGTTTATGTCAGTATGAATGCTGAACTATTTTCCACAATAAATTCTTGTTTGAATTCTCAAATTACAGTGAAAGAGTTCAATGTCCCACTTTGGGTAATATTTTAATAGATATTGGGGAGTGGGAGATACTGCCTGAAGGACTATGAGATGCGTCTTGTGGGAATCAAACATTGTACATGCACAGTTAGAACATGAGGGATACTTGGCTCAGTCATATTTTGAGTGATAGAAGGACCTTGGAATTGTGGTAGATCACAAGCTGCAAAAAACGCAAATACTATTTTAGGATGCATTAACAGGAGTACAGTCTCCAAATCCTGTGAGGTACTAGTCCTTCTCTATTTGGCACTGGTTGGACATTATTTATAGTACAGTGGTGCCTCGCTTAACGGGCGCCCCGTTAAACGACAAAATCGCATACCGATGAACTTTTTGTGATCGCTCTTGCGATCACATTGCGATGTTTTAAATGGGGGGAAATCGCTTTGCGATGATCGGTACCCTGTTTCGCTTACCAATTATCGCAAAGCGATGATTTTCCCCCAGCTGATTGGCGGTTCCAAAATGGCCGCCGGGTAAAAAAAGGGCTGCCCGCTGTGTTTAGGGACGGATTCCTTGCTTACCGGGCAGCAAAAATGGCCACCGTATGGAGGATCATCGCTTAAAGGTCAGTTTTAAGCCCATAGGAATGCATTGAAGGGGTTTCAATGCATTCCTATGGGCTTTTTAAAATCGCATCGTGACAAAATCGCTTTGCAGCGATTTTTGCTGCACCGATTAACATCGCTATGCGAGGCACCACTGTACTGTGTCCAGTTCTGGACACCACACTTTAAGAAGGATATCAACAAACTGAAGCAAATTCAGGTGAGGGCAACAAGGATGATCAGGGAATGGAAAACCAAGCCCTATGAGGAAAGACTGAAAGAACTGGGCAAGTTTAGCTTTGAGAAAAGAAGACTGAGGGAAGATATGATCGTGCTTTTCAAATACTTGAAATGTAGCAATACAGAGGGGCAGATCTGTTCTAATTGGCTCAAGCTGCATGAAGCCAGATTTTGCTTGAATATCAGGAAAAACGTCCTAACTACTAGAGCAGTATGGAAATAGAACTAATTATCTCAGGAAAGCTGGAAGCATTTGAGAGAAAATTGGGCAATAATCTCTCAGATCTGATTTGATCCTGCCTTGGGCAGGCGGTTGGACTTGATGGATTTATAGACCCCTTCTACAGTAATTCAGCTATTCCATAACTCTATAATAATTTCTAAAGAGGCAGGACATAATATTTATGTTTAAGATTTAACTAGACATTTCAAGAAAGATGAGCTATCTCTGCTCCATGGCTGGTTTTCACTCCACTCTTTTGTAACATCTGAAAATTAAACTACATCCCATATCAAATATGCAAAAATCTTTAACCCTCTCCCTCTCTCTCTAAATTTACAAATAGTTGTGCTAGTTCCTGATTCGGACTGAAACCACTTTAGATTTTTGTTGGCAGTTTTAAATCTTTCCCCTATAGCTGCTTTTTCCCTCAGAAAATTCCTGCCTCACTAATGTATGGGCAAATATGGGACAGGGCTTGTCATTTGGCATAAACAGGTTTTCTCTCTTTTTAATGACAGTGCTGGAGGAGAATTGCGGGGGGGAAAATGCTCTAGGGTAGAGATTCCCAACCTGGGGTCTCCTTGGACTAAAACTCTGACAAGCCTTCAACACTGTGTTGGCCAGAATTTCTGGGAGTTCTAGACCAATAACATCTGGTGACCCAAGGTTGGAAACCACTGCTCATGGGGAAGATTTCAACCAGAGGAAGGATGCATGGTTTGGAGACTTCCTTCAGCACTCTGCTCTACACCAGTTTGAACCCCATCCTAACTGCTTCTGCAGCTTTCATGTTTTGCCTCTGTGGTTATCCTTTTACTAAAGGTAAAGGTTCCCCTTGACATTTTAGTCCAGTCGTGTCCAACTCTAGGGGGTGGTGCTCATCCCATTTTCAAGCCGTAGAGTCAGCGCTTGTCCGAAAACAGTTTCCATTGCCACATGGCCAGCGTGACTAGGGAACGCCATTTTACCTTCCCACTGAGGTGGTACTTATCTACTCGCATTTACATGCTTTCGAACTGCTAGGTTGGCGAGCAGCTGGGACAAAGTGATGGGAGCTCACTCCGTCACGTGGATTCAATCTTACGACTGCTGGTCTTCTGACCCTGCAGCACAGGCTTCTGCGGTTTAGCCCACTGCGCCACCACGCCAAAAATGCAGTGAGATGCTTAGGAAACTGGATCTGGGTTGTGGGGCTCACTTTTGCAAAAGAAGCAGGAGAGATTAAGGCTCCCCCTTGAAGAAACATAACCTATGTTGTGTCTCCATCTGATCCCTGCCATCGTGTACTTCATTGCCCAACATTCAGCCAGGAGAAAGCAAATGCTGATTACAATGGGCCATTGAGATATGTTCGTCTTGCTTCCCTTAAACACCAGCAAGGAGATTCCAGTAAGACTTAAAGAGAGAGCAGGAGGAGAATGTCATAAATGTGTCACTTCCCTTGCATTAGATTTATTTCCATGGCACCTTCTTCCCTTAAGGGGCAGTGAGATTGGATAGCGCTAACCAATGTCATGGTTGTAAATTATGAACGCAAGAAATGCTTTTTGTCAAACCAAAGAACTTTTAAAAGGCAGAATGACTTGTCCCTGTTTTTAGCCTAACTGCCGTCAACTGCACGTACTCTTTTACATCATTGTTAGCTAAAGTTAGATGTTAGACTTGTTTGCTGTTGGAGGAAAAAAATAGTAGAGCTTTAATTTTCCTCTCCTGTCTCATTTCTTTTAATTTCTCACTGCTACAAGCAGGGTAAAAATGGTTCAGCCTTCACTCCTGTGAGGGAGAACATAGTTTGCCATTTCTCTCTTCGAAGAGAAGAGAGATAAAGAGAAGGGGAGGCTGTTGTATACAAAAGCTGCAGAGTTTTCTTGTGCTTTTGCACACTTTTTTGTGCCTTTTTGTGAAGCAAGACTACAAAAGTAGACTTCTCTTCCTGAGGACTGAGACCGAAAGTAGGAATCAAGTGGTGATGTCTTGATTTTTAAAAGCTTCTTTCCCATGGCTCTCAAAGGCTTCCCTGGGCTGAAAGGGAGTCTGAGGGAGCTTCAGAATGCAAAATGAGGGGGATCAGAAGCTTTTAATTTCTTTGACGTGAACATTACCAGCAGCAGCCAATGACATCATCAACTCTCTCTGCCTAACTTTACTCAAAACAGGATTTTAACCCTTCAGTTTCAATATTCTTGTTGTTTACCATAAAGAAAGCAGACCGCCGAAGAATTGATGCCTTTGAATTGTGGTGCTGGAGGAGGCTCTTGAGAATCCCCTGGACTGCAAGGAGAACAAACCTATCAGTTCTAAAGGAAATCAACCCTGACGGCTCACTGGAAGGACAGATCCTGAAGCTGAGGCTCCAGTACTTTGGCCATCTCATGAGAAGAAAAGAGTCCTTGGAAAAAACCTTGATGTTAGGAAGGTGTGATGGCAAGAGGAGAAGGGGACGACCGAGGATGAGATGGCTGGACAGTGTCTGCGAAGCAACCAACATGAACCTGACACAACTCCGGGAGGCAGTAGAAGACAGGAGGGCCTGGCGTGCTCTGGTCCATGGGGTCACGAAGAGTCGGACACGGCTAAACGACTAAACAACAACAACAACCAAATTATATAATAATAAGTGCATGTCACCAATTCAATTCTGACTTATGGCTACCCTTTCCTGATAGAGAATACACAGAAGTGGTTTGCCATTCCCTTCTTCTAGGGATACCCTGGGACTGTGCAGCTTGCCCAGGGCCACACAGGCTGGCTCTTCTCTCTGGGAGCAAAGTGGGGACTGATTGATTGATTGATTGATTGATTGATTTGATTTGATTTGATTGATTGATTTGATTTGATTTGATTTGATTTGATTTGATTTGATTTGATTTGTATCCTGCCCATTTGGTCTATACGACCACTCTATCTTAAAAAGATAAGTTATCTTTTTATCGTTACAACAACCCTGTTTATTTTATTTATTTTTTTCAGCAGCAAACAAGTCTAACTTCTAACTTTAGGCTAAACAAGAGTGACTAGCCCATAGTAATCCACTGTAGGGATCTCTAAACCCATTCCTCCACACTTCCAATAATATACTTTGGCTTCATTATTACTCAGTTGATGAGCTCATACCTCATCTACAATAGCTTCTTCTAGAAGTTGGGACATTCTTGGTGAATGAGAAAAACAGACTCCCCAAATATGCTGTTACTTTCACAGGTCTACTTTGGCAACATACACAAGATAAAAAATAGCTGTTGTTAGCCATAAGTGGAATTTGTCATCGGTACAAATTTTTCTGGATCAGAAGCAAGTTTAAAGGCATAGCTTTCATTCTGTTTCATGCAATTAGTCACTACTGATGATTGTACAGTTGCTCACTTCAAAAATCCAGGAACTTTGATGCTATGAATTAAACTATTTTGTTCGCATATGTTGACTTACACATCCTCTCATTGCTCAGTGTAACTCATTGCTCATTAATAAGACTTTTTCCAGACTCTTGAATTGGAAGGTTTAATGGAGCTCAACATCTTTTAGATGAGTTGAGAATTCACACATTCACACAGTACACTCTGGACCTGTATTCCATTGGTTGGAGGTGGTGACTCCTTAATGGACCAACCAATGCTTACATGTCAGGGAAGAATAATTGACTATGGTCATTGTGACCGATAATTTGGGGGGGGGGGGAGGAGAGAGTCCCACCTGTTCAGCCACCTCTGATGTCATCAGTGTATTATATTTCTTCTAAGAACCACAACCATTATCAAGCAGCATGACCTTTGGGCTTTAGTATTCAATGGCATGTTTTACAGAGAACATCCTGAACCAGATAGCAAAAGGAAAGGATTGACTGACATCTCTTCCTTTCTACAAGTAAGACAAAGTGATCTGGCAAAGTCTGGGTGATGCCTGAATACATGGATTTGATGCCAATACCAAACTGAGGAGGCAATCACATTGATTTTTTAAAAAATTCAGGAAACACCCCAGAAATTATAATGGGCTCATATACATTTTTTCTTTTGAGCACATGACACAAAAGGAAATTCAAATCAGCATGGAGTCCTCCCCCATCGGAAGTTTTCCTCCACCACTGGGGCTACTCTATTTTTTTAAATAATGATCCATTTGCATCAGTTCAAGTCTGATCACTTGAGCTGATGCAGAAAAGGTCTTAGCAGCAAACACTTACAGCTTCTCCTCCTTCTATGTGCAAGACTCTTTTTTGCTTTTACAGCTTAAGAATGGAGAGAAGGGCTTTTTAATCTTTTTTTCTATAAAAAAATAACTAGTTGAGGAAATGAGAAAGGAAAGCCTTGTTTACAAGGCATTAGGTTGTTCCTTTGTAATGGCACCACCTGCAGGCCTACAAATAGAACTGCAAACAAACTACTAACAAGGCTCTTCTCTCTGCCTGTGTGGCCGGTCAAGGTGAAGAGACCTAGGAAAATCTAAATCCCTCATTGAAACTTCCCAGCAAGGGAATTCACATTTCCCTTGCTGTGCAGTCAGTCACACCTTGAATGTGGCATCAAATCTCTGAGCAACAGTTTTAAGAATGCTAGACCAGACATTCTATATGATTCTTGCTTTTGGAAAGTAATTCAGCCAAGCAGAAAAAATGCTGGTCTCATCTGTGTTTGCCTTCCCAGAACTTTTCTCTTTTCTTTTTTCCATTTAGCCTCTATTTGCAGATATGCCGTATTCTATTTTGTCATTAAAAAGGCAGCCGACTCAGAACTTAGGGAAGCTGTTTTCATGTTATAAATCCCATGCTGGCTGCAGAATTCTGGAAGCTGTAGTCCAAGAGTAACCTTTCTAAGCTCTGAAGAAGGTAATAGAGTTCATGCCTTAACTGACATCTGCCATGGCTTGAGTTCAACAATATATCCCACAAGTCACTTAGATTGTAAAGATGTACATTAGACAGGATCTTTTTTGTGGTATTTCTGAACATGCTGAACTCCTTCCTAGAGGAATTATGAGGCTGGCTACATGGGCTTTTAGCCTACTGTTTGGTCTGCTGTAGGGAGGGTTTGATTTACTCCTGAAGACAGTGATCAGACAACACCTTTGCTGGAGCAAACCAGCCCACCCTCTGTATGTTCCTGACCACACCTTTCTGGCCTCTGCCAGCTGCTTCTGCTTTTTTTGTGTGTGTATGCACATTGTGGTTCATTTCAGAGCATTAAAAAAAGAGTGTGTGTTAGAGCAGCAATTATACACAGCATCCCTTTAAAAAGAGCATTTGGTATGTATATTACAAGTTAAGTATATATATTAGGTAGGCATACCTAATACACATACTTATTATATACACCTAACTTGCAATGCACATATCTAATGCTGATTTTATTAAACTGATAAGAACAGAACCTAGCTTTGATCTTAGCCAAAAGGCCAAGAAACGATGCTGGCTTTAAAGTGAGGCAGAATATTTAAGCATTTTTTTTTACTTCCTCAGCCCCTCCACAGAGCGGAGGAAGTGTTTAATTTGCCAATATCATGCAGCAGCAGTCTTCTTAAGCCACTTCAATATATTGGCAAATTGAGAGTAGGCTGCTATGGACCAAATAGGATTGCTTAAGGTACATATGCAAGCATTATTCCAAATGGCATACCAGACCATCTAGCAACCCTACTTAGTCCGATCCAGCCTGATCCAATTGCCACGTACCCAAGATTTCGATCAGTATTTTGCCAGCTCCAAGCTGGCAATTTAACTTTGTATACCTGTATTCCTTTGCCTTAAGTGGCACACAAATAAGGCTTTACCAGTGCTTTCCCCAAGGTATAGGCTCCCCTTTAATATTAAATATCTGATGTAGTTAAATAGAGAGAGAGAGAGAACTCTGAAACAAAGCTCAAATGTATTTCTTGTCGATAAACTACAGTGCTGCATGAAAGTATTAAAAAAGTTAGAAAGCAGAGATACAGACATAATTCAACAAGAAAACAGGTTCGTGCAAGTTCAACGTTTCCTTTTTATCACCTAAAAAGCTCTCATGAGGCATGTGTTAAGAGTGGCTCCTTTGCTTCCATCTGTAGAAGTTTATATAACTTTTTAAGAGTATCCAACAGCCCTCGTTCTATGTAACAAATTCTAGATATTATGAACTACCTAACTGATTTCTTAGCTGCAGTTCTTATATCTGATAATCGACAAAGACTACATTTTAATGGTTGTTGCCGGCCACAGAGACTGGCAAAACGTCAGGAAGAACAACCTTCAGAACACGGCCAAAGAGCCTGAACAACCCACAACAACCATTAGATCCTGGCCGTGAAAGCCTTCGCGAATACACTACATTTTAAACCAAGTGTCTTGGAGTTGCACAGTTCAAGGACCAGAACACTGTTTAAACTAATACCTGATTGTCCCCCGGATGACACTTAAAATTTCTAAGCATTTCTGTGGCTTACTAGTCTTCTGCCATAAATCTCGCTGAACTTCACCTTTGTGAGTGGTGCTTTGAGGGTCTGCTTTCCAGTGCCTCTTAAATTTTCAGTAATTAACCTCTTAACAATTTTTAGCTGACTTTTCTTACGGAGAACATATATTAGTCCAAATGAAATATGACATACATTTCCCAGTTTTTTCTCCTCACAGAACCAGGAAATAAGAGTAGTCATGACATGGTGGCTCTTCTGGGTTGACATGTTTGTATCACAAATTTCTGAAGAAATCCTGCTGCAGAGAAGAAGTGAGTTAAATGTAGGGTTTATGACAACGACTTTAGAACTGAAGAGCTGGAAGGGACCTTATGAACCGTCAAGTCCAGCCCCTGTAAAGGAGACACAGTGGGGAATCAAACTCCTACACATCTGGCTCCACAGTCTAAACCAGTGGTTCTTAACCTTTGTTACTCGGATGTTTTTGAACTGCAACTCCCAGAAACCCCAGCCAGCACAGCTGGTGGTGAAGGCTTCTGGGAGTTGCAGTCCAAAACTCCTGAGTAACCCAAGGTTAAGAACCAGTGGTCCAAACTATTGAGCTATTGAACAGTTCATACACATTCTCTAAAACTCGGCCCACAGGTGCTGAGACTGTGCCCATCTTACCTGATGGACTGGGAATAAGTCAACAGACTTATCTAGTTCCATTCCAACACACTGGGTGGAATCCTATTGACATTTGTGTAAGGTGTGTGTAACTTGCCACAGCTAACGGATGAGGGGCCAGGGTGCATCTGGGTTGTGCAGTTGGGTATGTGGCCTAGCACATGACTGAAACATGCTGGACACCTCATGAACTAGCTGCAATGAGCTACAACAGGTTACACACACTTTACACACCCAGCAATAGGATTCTGGCTGTTTTCTCTGAAAACAAGCAATATTTAATATTTCTATTGTTGATAGTCTGGGGTCTTTAAGCAAGCTAAGTTTAAAGAAATAAACTGAAACTAGATTTTTTTTTTTACTCTGTAAAGGTTAAAGGTATCCAATATGTCCTAGAAATGAAGAGGAAAGTTCAGATTCCCATAAGGTCATATTTCCAGATCAAAAATAAAGAAGTACGGAATTAAGGTTGCTGTCATTCTGCCGGAAGACATTTTTAATGTGAAACACTGGAGATGTGAAACACGGAAGATCCGTATTGCTTGAATTTTTACAACTTCCCTCCCTCCCCGAAGAATAATGCCAAGCTGACCTTTTTCTCATAAATCATATGAATCTACAGAAAATCACTTCTGATGGCTCCATGCTCTCATCAAACAGACCTTCAAAAATCCCTCCAAAGCTTAGGATCAAGTCATCATAACGCAGTCGCTGATGACCAGGAGCAAAGGGGATGCATACAAGTGAATCATTCAAAGAGGCGAAAGGCAAATCAGAAAATCTGAATTCATCATCTCTAGACATACCATCAGTTATCCAACCCCAGGCCACAGTGCTAACTCAGTCCAGTTTGAACTAGATGAAAGCTTATTTAGCCTGTACGTTCTGCTATTGTTTACTTGGAGTTTTGTCCACTTTTAATTGTTGTTGTTACATGCTGTCAAGTTACCCCCAATTTATGGCAGCCCTATGGATGAGTCATCTCCAAGATGTCCTGTCCTCAACAGCCCTGCTCGTCTCTTTCAAACTCAAGCTTGTGGCTTCCTTTAGGGAATCGATCCATTTTTAATTCCTATTGGCTTGTTTACCACGCTCGTATAGTGTCTTTCTCAAAAAGCACTCAGAGTAGTTTGAAGTTTATAATAATGGCTAATCGTCTAGAGCAGTGGTCCCCAACCTTGGGCCTCCAGATGTTCTTGGACTTCAACTCCCAGAAATCCTGGCCAGCAGAGGTGGTGGTGAAGACGTCTGGGAGTTGTAGTCCAAGAACATCTGGAGGCCCAAGGTTGGGGACCACTGGTCTAGAGACACAATACAAAGGCTTTGATCTATATTTCAGTTGGCTGAGGTTGTCCAACTACCCAACCACTGGTGAGTTCTGGGATGGCAGAAGAACCCAACTAGCCCAGCTAGGCAAAAAAGCAGATTCAGAAGCAAAGATACCCAGGAGGTGGCAAGCTGAATCCCACCTGAACTCGAAAGCAATATCAAAATGGCAAGGCAGGATCAAGCCAGCCCAGATGTTTCAGAGGCAATTTTGACTTCCTCCCGCAACAAAATAGCTTTATTGGAGTACTCTGAATTTGAATACACAAAACAAAATGACTATGGAACATAGGATCAGTGTTTACTTGAGGTCTATCAATGAATACACAGTGTCGAGGAAAACTATGGGGTGCATCTCGGTCTTTCCCACAGGCAAATGGGGAACTTTTGTTGATATTCTTTCTTAGGTAGTTTGTTCTTCATTTTCAAAGAAGACCATTTCTAACAAGCTGCAGGGAAGGGTCCACTCTTTTGGCTCCTTAGCAACCGCAGATCACATACCATGAAAAAGAAGAGAAGGCCCCTGTTCTTTTCATTCTTGTGTGGAAGAGCAATTCGGAATGTAAATTTTTCCCCCGTGTTATTTTGTCCCAAGTAGAGGGTTATTATCGTTGTTGTTCCACTAGCAGTAAAGATGCTTCACTGCAGTGCCTGTTATTAAGGCATTGTGTTGCAGTTGCTCACTCCTGAAAAAAAATCTGAGAACTATTCTCTGTTTCAGTCTAGCTCCTGATTTCACCTTGAAAATACTGTATTGGATAAGAAACAATATTTTGTAGCCACTTAGGCTTCACAATTAGGCATCCTTCAGTCTCGAGAGACTATGGTAACGTGCTCTGTATGGAGGACTTGGAACAGCATCTAGTGTGGCTGAGAAGGCCAATTCGAGAGTGACCATCCCTTCCACACTGAAGACAAATACAATCTGTCCCCTGTCCAGCTCCCTGGTTTTGCTGCTTTTGGGACTGCCTCTTTGCCTCGGCCTGCTGGACAAGGGTCTCTTCAAATTGGGAGAGGCTGTGATGCACCGCCTGCCTCCAGGCTGAACACTCAGATGTCAGGATTTCCCATCTGTTGAGGTCCATTCCTAAGGCCTTCAGATCCCGCTTGCAGATATCCTTGTATCGCAGCTGTGGTCTCCTTCTGGGACGATTTCCCTGCACTAATTCTCCATACAGGAGATCTTTTGGAATCCGACCATCAGCCATTCTCACGACAAGCCCAAGCCAACGTAGATGTTGCTGTTTCAGCAATGTATACATGCTAAAAAGCATGGCTTCACAAGAGAATGGCATAAAACTTGGAGCAATTCCTGTCAAAATGTCCTTGAAATATAATTCCTTAGGGCCACTTTGTGAATAATGTTTATATTTTATATTGTCTTATTTTATGCTGTAAGCCGCCCCAAGTAGACATGGTCTAGAGGGGCGGGGTATAAATAAATAAATAAATAAATAGATAGATAGATAGATAGATAGATAGATAGATAGATAGATAGATAGATAGATAGATAGATAGATAGATAGACAGACAGACAGACAGACAGACAGACAGACAGACAGACAGACAGACAGACAGACAGACAGATAGATAGATAGATAGATAGATAGATAGATAGATAGATAGATAGATAGATAGATAGATAGATAGATAGATAGATAGATAGATAGATTAAATAATTAAATAAGGAGGTGCAACAAGAAAAGGGTCACATAAGAAGCAAGAATAAATTTACTTTACAAGCCATCTCTAGATTGGGACTTTGAGGGACTACACTTTCAGAATCCTTGATCAGCCACATAGACAAGGAATTTTAGTCCAAAGAGTAACTGCTCCAAACTTTGTACTAGAGATAGATGTTGCTGAAATATTTTGGGGGGAAAGCCATTGCTGTCATTGCTGATGTCAAGCCAAAATACCTACTTATATTTCATCCTCATTCTAATGCAGTTCCAAAATTGCATTCAATCTTCAGATTTGCAAACCCAGATTCAGCCGTCATCAAAAGTTCATAGGGTTTCCCACTCAGTGACGTTCAAGTTTACACCGTTAAATCCAAACTGGTCTGACTTCAGGCCTAGAAGAGGCTATATTTGTCTAAATTTAATGTAACTGTGCAACCCACTGTCATAAAGGTTAGTGTACAGAAGTGAAATGTATTCATTTATCCAAGTGAGGGAAATTCCTCATTTTCTTTTGAATGTCCTTACCTTGATGAGAAAAACCTCAGAGGCATATTTCATATCTTACGACGTACACCTATCCAATTTCTTGTGTTATTTTGGTCAGATCATTTTATGCTGCTGGCAACAGGCTGAAAAGTGAGAAAGAGTAATGTTATTTTTACGGCCAAACTGTCTAGCAGTGTCTTGGACTGGGGAAATTACATTTAGCTCCAAAAAAGCAAAGCTGCTTTTTTCAAATAATAGGCAACAAAACAGAAACCATGATGACAAACAGGTTACAAAGTCCTAGACCATTTCTTGATGCAGCCGCACAATGGAAGTGTGCGAAAAAGAGCATGGGAGGTGTTTGATATATTCATAAAGATAAATATAAACATTGAGTAGCTACAATGGTGGCTGAGGGAGCAAGTCTGTGTTGTTGTTATGTGCTGTCAAGTAACTTCTGATTTATGGTGACCCTAAAAGAGTTTTTGAGTTATGTGAGATGTTCAAGGACCAGTTTACCATTGCCAGCATCTCTAGTGGCTTTCCAAGGCTGAGTGGGGATTTGAACTCAGAACACTGGTTCTCACAGGTTCATAGGCAGACCCAGTTCAATCGCAAACATTTCTCCTCAAATTAAAGTTTGCCAACCACATACCGTGTTTCCCCAAAAAGAAGACAGGGTTTTATATTAATTTTTGCTCCAAAAATGCACTAGGCCTTATTTTCAGGGGTTGTTTTATTTTAGTCATGTCATCTTCTTCTGGTTGCTGCACAAGGTTGGAGGGCAGGGTTTCACTTAACTGGGGCTTATTTTTGGGACAGGGCTTATATGACGAGCATCCTGAAAAATCATACTAGGGCTTATTTTCAGGTTAGGTTTTATTTTCGGGGAAACAGAGTACTAAACGTCCCGGATCTTCAAACTACAAACCAGTTTTCCCAATACTTTTTAAGCCGCAGGTTGAGTACTTTTTCGTAGCACCTCTGAAACAGAACAGCCAAATTGTTTATTAATACAGTATCTGTATCCTTGTTATCCCAAGAAAACGGTTACCACCTTCTTTTGTCACAGAAGCTGTTCATCCCTCAGGGTTGTCCCTGAGGGAATGGAGATGATAGCATTGCCTAGCAAGTCGGCCCAGATTATGATTGGAATTAATTGGGTGTAACTCAGTTTGCATGAAGATGATGTGTATCTTTGCATGGGGAGGAGTAATGACACAGATAAAGAGCTCCTTAGATTTTTCAAGACTGCCCTTTAGCTGATGTTGATCTTCTTTTCCAAGCATGATGATATTCTTAGGGTTGCTGATGTCACTTCCTTCTCACATTATCTTCTTGATATTTTCTGAAAACGAATAGAGCAGACATTTTGTCCTCATTTTGGAGAGGTACAGGAAGAAAACATGGTTCCTTTCACTTCTACCTCTGTTAGCTAGAATGGCATTTCCTATTGCCAAGTATTTCTCTACTAAATAGTAGCTTTCTTCTTTTCTTAGAAGAAGAAGCATGGATACAATTTCTTTCCAAAGTGTGACATGTGCTGTGCTAAGAGTGGTGCCTCGCATAACGTTTTTAATTGGTTCCAAAAAAAAAACCTTATGCGAAAAAAACTTTATGCGAAACACCATTTCCCATAGGAATGCATTGGAAACTGGTTAATCCGTTCCAATAGGCACGGATTGGCGTCCTTAAGCGAAAAAACCCATAGGAAACATTGTTAAACGATACAATGTTTCCTCCATTGGAATGTATTGAAGCCGACTCAATACATTTCAATGGCTTTGCGAAGTCAATTTTTGCAAATTTAAGTGTGTCATAAAAGGGTCAAAAATGGTTTTGAATGCTTGGATTAGCTTCTGCACCCTCTAAAACGGATGCAAAAGTTAATTTGGCTTTGATCTGACTTTTCGTTAATTTATGGTGAATTTTTTCCCCCCCAACTTTTGACAGCTGTCAAAATCTGACAGCTCCATTGTTTCCTATGGGGGAGAAAAAAATTCACAAAAAATTAACGAAAAGTC